>NC_092145.1:138871334-139498001 GCF_043159975.1 Macaca nemestrina | reverse complement strand
AGATCATATCATACATACAGTTGTAACATTTGCAGGCATAAATAGCTCCTGCCCACAGTTGACAATCAACAATTATTCTGAGGAATTGAACTGACATAAAACAAAACATAGCTATTCCCAGGCTATGATCTTGAATGAACAAGATAAACATTATCTTAATCATGACATAAGAAAAATCATGTGATCCTAAAGAATTTATTGATGTTAGATGTTAACTTGCTGAACGTAATACCCATTTTAATGTCTTCTTCATGCAGAAATAAATGGTGTTTAAGAGTATTGGCCAGGCACTGTGCTCACGCCTGTAATCCCAACACTTTGGGAGGCCAAGGTGGGTGGATCACTTGAAATCAAGAGTTTCAGACCAGCCTGGCCAACATGGTGAAACCCTGTCTCTACTAAAAATACAAAAACTAGCCAGGCATGGGTGGTGGGTGCCTGTAAGCCCAGCTACTCTAGAGGCTGAGGCAGGAGAATTGCTTGAACCAGGGAGGGGGCGGAGTTTGCAGTGAGCCAAGATTGTGCCACTGCACTCCACCCTGGGCGACAGAGCGAGACTCCATCTCAAAAAAAAAAAAAAAAAAAGTATTATACAGCTGGCTGTGTAATTACATTAATCAAAGAGTGCTTCTTCAGTTGGTTTCTTTGCAGTTGCCATAGTAGCAACCACATGCTTGCAAGTAGAGAGCACACATAGAACCCATTCTTAATTATACGTGTAGCACTACATTTCAGAGAACACAATAAATATGGAGGTCATGAGTGCATGAAAAAGAAATATGATGAAAAAAGATTTGCTCTCTAGCTTTTCTATCTTTTGATTATTCCTAACCCCTTTATTAGTATGTTCTGATTCCCTATTACCCCTTTTCATTCACTGCAATATAAAGGTCTCTGCAGCGACCCACGAAATTACAAACATCTGCTCCTGAAATGACCCAGAACTGTTCTTTAAAAAAAGTCAGTAGGAAATTAAGTCCTGCCATAACAAAAACACAATGGAATGAAAGTATCTACTGGTGCTTTCCTAAGAAAACTGACACCACCCTTGGTCTTTTCTCATATTATGGCAGAGCATCAAGGTCTTCCTTTCTAAGTACTCTTTGTATTACTAAGGGTTCTTATTTATTATTAAATATCTTGCCTAGCTGTGCAATATAGGTTATAGATCTTGGCTAGCTGTGCAATATAGGTTACAGATCTTGTCATTCACAAGTATGTTGCCAAGATTAGCTAATTATTGTACTTTTAAAAAATAAACAAACCAGAAAGCATAATATCAAGGGTAAAACAAATTTTCCAATCAAAGAAGACTAAGTAATAATTTCTCTTTTTCTCTCTCTGTATTTTTCCAGACATTATTTAAGGAAAGTCATATAGTCTTTAGAGAAATAAGAGACGGTCTTTACTTAATTCTAATTAAGTCTTTCCAAAGGAGATGGATGCCAATCCAATGTACCTGAAAATTCTTTATTTTAAATAGTCTCACAGTTTAATAACATATTTTGGCATTACTTTTGTCCAATACAAAATTAATATTATATTGGCAATAAATTATCATTGCACAATAACACATTTGTTTCTGCTTTCTTTGGTGTTGATCTCATCAATGTTGACCATTTGCTTATTTATCCTTTCTATTAGCATTTGCTGATTGCTTATTATGCAGTCGACACTTTCCCAAACTTAAAGAATATACAAATACATGATCCTAACCCTCCAAAAGCTTGTGTCTAGAAAATAAGATAGGTATGCAGTAAACTGGCAGGCCAGCTGGGGGATGCATAGTCTGAGAGCCTAGCAGAAAACACTTATTTCTGCTTCCTGTGCTTGTTCATCCTCCAGCAGCCTAGAGAAGCAAAAGAACAAGTGCATAAGGCTTCTTGAGACCTAAGCTTGAAACTGACCCACTGTCACTCCCACTGCATCCTATTGGCCAAAGCAAGTCACAAGGCCAACCCAGATTTAATGGGAAAGGATATAGGCTCCACCTCTTAATGGAAGGAGCAGCAAAGTAATGGTGCAAAAGCTGTGGATGCAAGGAGAGACAGAAGATTGGAAACATGTTTGCATAGTACTAAATGCACAGTAAGACAACAGGTCTAACCTAGAGGGAATCAGGAAAGGCAAAATACAGTCTTTAAAGATTAGTATATTAGTATCTATAATAAAATGCATTAAAAGGCAAATCAATACTTACATTGACAGTATAAAATAAGGAATCCAAAACATATAATTGAGTGATAGCCTTGAGTCGGTTGTTCTCTTGTTACATTTCTCAATTAGCTAAACCTCTGAAAAGTAAAGTAAGACTTTTTTCCTGAACTTTAGCTTAATATAAACTCTTACATTCTTTTCTTTTTAAAAATTTTTCCATAAGTTATTAGGGTATAGGTGGTATTTGGTTACATGAGTAAGTTCTTTAGCAGTGATTTGTGAGATTTTGGTGCACCCATAAACCAAGCAGTATACACTGCATCACATTTGTAGTCTTCTATCCCTCGCCCCCCTCCTACTCTTTCCCACAAGTCCCCAAAGTCCATTGCATCATTTTTATGTCTTTGCATCCTCATACCTTAGCTCCCACATGTCAGTGAGAACAAACGATGTTTGGTTTTCCATTCTTGAGTTGCTTCACTTAGAATAATAGTCTCCTATCTCATCCAGGTCACTGCAAATGCTGTTAATTCATTCCTTTTTATGGCTGAGTAATATTCCATTGCATATACATACCACAGTTTCTTCATTCACTCATTGATTGATGGGAATTTGGGTTGGTTCCACGATTTTGCAATTGTGAATTGTGCTGCTATAAACATGAGTGTGCAAGTATCTTGTTCGAATAATGATTTCTTTTCCTCTGGGTAGATACCCAGTAGTGCTATTGCTGGATCAAATAGTAGTTCTACTCTTAGTTCTTTAAGGAATTTCCACACTGTTTTCCATAGTGGCTGTACTAGTTTACATTCCCACCAGCAGTGTAGAAGTGTTCCCTGATCACTGCATCCATGCCAACATCTACTGTTTTTTGATTTTTTTGATTATGGCCATTCTTGCAGGAGTAAAAGTGGTATCGCTTTTGTGGTTTTGATTTGCATTTCCCTGATCATTAGTGATGTTAAGCATTTTTTCATATGTTTGATGACCATTTGTGTATCTTTCAAGAATTGTCTATTCATGTCCTTACCCCACCTTTTGATGGGATTGTCTGCTTTTTTCTTACTGATTTGTTTGAGTTCATTGTAGATTTTGGATATTAGTCCTTTGTCAGATGTACAGATTGTGAAGATTTTCTCCCTCTCTGTGGGTTGTCTGTTTACGCTGCTGACTGTTCCCTTTTGCCGTGCAAAAGCTGTTTAGTTTAATTAGGTCCCAGCTACTTATCTTTGTTTTTGTTGCATTTGTTTTTGAATTCTCGGTCATAAAATCCTTGCCTAAGCCAATGTCTAGAAGGGTTTTCCCAATGTTATCTTCTAGAATTTTTATAGTTTCAGGTCTTAGGTTTAAGTCCTTAATCCATGTTGAGCTGATTTTTGTATAAGGTGAGAGATGAGGATACAGTTTCATTCTCCTACTGTGGCTAGCCAATTATCCCAGCACCGTTTGTTGAAAAGGGTGTTCTTTCCCCACTTTATGTTTTTGTTTGCTTTGTTGAAGATCAGTTGGCTGTATAAGTATTTGAGTTTATTTGTGGGTTCCCTATTCTGTTTCATTGGTCTATGTGCCTATTTTTATACCAGTACTACGCTGTTTTGGTGACTATGGCCTTATAGTATAGTTTGAAATCAGGTGGTGTGATGCCTCCAGATTTGTTCTTTTTGCTTAATCTTGATTTGGCTATGCGGGCTCTTTTTTGGTTCCATATGAATTTTAGAATCATTTTTTCTAATTCTGTGAAGAATGATGGTGGTATTTTGATGGAGATTGTATGACTTTGTAGATTGCTTGTGCCAATATGGTAATTTTCACAATATCGATTCTACCCATCCATGAGCATGAGATGTGTTTCAATTTGTTTCTGTCATCTATGATTTCTTTCAGCAGTGTTTTGTAGTTTTCCTTGTAGAGGTCTTTTGCCTTCTTGGTCAGGTATATTCTTAAGTATTTTATTTTATTTTATTTTATTTTATTTTATTTTATTTTTGAGGCTATTGTAAAAGGGGTTGAGTTCTTGATTTAATTCTCTGCTTGCTCGCTGCTAGTTTACAGAAGAAATCTGATTTGTGTACATTAATCTTATATCCAGAAACTTTGCTGAATTATTTTATCAGTTCCAGGAGCTTTCTGGAGAAGTCCTTAGGGTTTTCAAGGTAAAAGATCATATCATCAGCAAACAGGGACAGTTTGACTTCCTCTCTACCAATTTGGATGCCCTTTATTTCTTTCTTTTTTTTCTGATTGCTCTGGCTAGGACTTCCAGTACTATGTTGAAGAGGAGTGGTTAGAGTGAGCATCCTTGTCTTGTTCCAGTTCTTGGAGGGAATGCTTTCAATTTTTTCCATTCTGTGTTATGTTGACTGTGAGTTTGACAGAGATGGCTTTATTACATTAAGGTATGTCCATTGTATGCTGATTTTGTTGAGAGTTTTAATCACAAAGGGATGCTGGATTTTGTAGAATGCTTTTTCTGCATCTATTGAGATAATCATATGATTTTTGATTTTATTCTGTTTACGTGGTATATCACATTTAATACAGACACCCCATTACTAAGCATATATTTAATATAAATTATTCTAATATAAGGACTCATGCACAAATATGTTCACTGCAGCATTGTTCATGATAGCAAAGACATGGAATAAAGAAAATGTGGTATATATGCACCACAGAACACTATGCAGCCATATAAAGGAACAAGATCATACTATCTGAAGCAACATGGATGGAGTTGGAGGCCATTATCCTAAGTGAACTAACACAGGAACAGAAAAGCAAACACTGTATCTTCTCACTTATAAGTGGGAATTAAATGTTGCATACGTATTGGACACAAATAAAGGAACAACAGGCACCAGGGCCTACCTGAGGGTGTAGGGTGGGAGGAAGGAGAGCATTGAAAAACTACCTATTAGGTACTATGCTTATTACCTGTATGACAAAATAATCTGTATACCATACCCCCATGACACACAAGTTACCTACATGACAAACCTGCACATATACCCCTGTATCTAAAATAAAAGTTAAAGAAAAGCATAACGCAACTCCATTTTGTTTACAAGCAACTAACTTCAAATTCAACATATGTGGGTTGGAAGTAAAATGATGGGAAAGATAACCCATGCAAATATCAAAAACAAGCCGAAGTAGCTATATTGATATCAGATAAAGTAGACTTCAGGACAAATAAAACTATAAGAGACAAATTTAGATGTGTTACATAATGACAAAGGATTAATACACCAAGAAGATACAGTAATCCTAAATACGTACATATCAAAAATAGACCTTACAATAAAACAAAGATCTACCAAGCATATGGAGAACAAAAAAAAAGCAGGGGTTGCAATCCTAGTCTCTGATAAAACAGACTTTAAAACATCAAAGGTCAAAAGAGACAAAGAAGGCCGTTACATAATGGTAAAGGGATCAATTCATCAGGAAGAGCTAACTATCCTAAATATATATGCACCCAATACAGGAGCACCCAGATTCATAAAGCAAGTCCATACAGACCTACAAAGAGACTTAGACTCCCATACAATAACAATGGGAGACTTCAACACTCCACTGTCAACATTAGACAGATCAATGAGACAGAAAGTTAACAAGGATATCCAGGAATTGAACTCATCTGCGCACCAAGCGGACCTAATAGACATCTACAGAACTCTCTACCCCAAATCAACAGAATATACATTCTTCTCAGCACCACATCGCACTTCTTCCAAAATTGACCGCATAATTGGAAGTAAAGCACTCCTCAGCAAATGTACAAGAACAGAAATTAAAACAAACTGTCTCTCAGACCACAGTGCAATCAAACTAGAACTCAGGACTAAGAAACTCAATCAAAACCACTCAACTACATAGAAACTAAACAACCTGCTCCTGAATGACTACTGGGTACATAACGAAATGAAGGCAGAAATAAAGATGTTCTTTGAAACCAATGAGAACAAAGATACAACATACCAGAATCTCTGGGACACATTTAAAGCAGTGTGTAGAGGGAAATTTATAGCACTAAATGCCCACAAGAGAGAGCTGGAAAGATCTAAAACTGACACCCTAACATCACAATTAAAAGAACTAGACAAGCAAGGGCAAACGCATTCAAAAGCTAGCAGAAGGCAAGAAATAACTAAGATCAGAGCAGAACTGAAGGAGATAGAGACACAAAAAACCCTCCAAAAAATCAATGAATCCAGGAGTTGGTTTTTTGAAAAGATCAATAAAATTGATAGACCACTAGCAAGATTAATAAAGAAGAAAAGAGAGAAGAATCAAATAGATGCAATAAAAAATTCCCTTTGAAAAATGGCACAAGACAGGGATGCCCTCTCTCACCACTCCTATTCAACATAGTGTTGGAAGTTCTGGCTAGGGCAATCAGACAGGAGAAAGAAATCAAGGGTATTCAGTTAGGAAAACAAGAAGTCAAAGTGTCCCTGTTTGCAGATGACATGATTGTATATTTAGAAAACCCTGTCATCTCAGCTCAAAATCTCCTTAAGCTGATAAGAAACTTCAACAAAGTCTCAGGATACAAAATTAATGTGCAAAAATCACAAGCATTTGTATACACCAGTAACAGACAAATAGAGAGCCAAATCATGAATGAACTTCCATTCATAATTGCTTCAAAGAGAATAAAATACCTAGGAATCCAACTTACAAGGGATGTAAAGGACCTCTTCAAGGAGAACTACAAACCACTGCTCAGTGAAATAAAAGAGGACACAAACAAATGGAAGAACATACCATGCTCATGGATAGGAAGAATCAATATCGTGAAAATGGCCATACTGCCCAAGGTAATTTATAGATTCAATGCCATCCCCATCAAGCTACCAATGACTTTCTTCACAGAATTGGAAAAAACTGCTTTAAAGTTCATATGGAACCAAAAAAGAGCCCACATTGCCAAGACAATCCTAAGTCAAAAGAACAAAGCTGGAGGCATCACACTACCTGACTTCAAACTACACTACAAGGCTACAGTAACCAAAACAGCATGGTACTGGTACCAAAACAGAGATATAGACCAATGGAACAGAACAGAGCCCCTAGAAATAATACTACACATCTACAGCCATCTGATCTTTGATAAACCTGACAAAAACAAGAAATGGGGAAAGGATTCCCTATTTAATAAATGGTGCTGGGAAAATTGGCTAGCCATAAGTAGAAAGCTGAAACTGGATCCTTTCCTTACTCTTTATACGAAAATTAATTCAAGATGGATTAGAGACTTAAATGTTAGACCTAAAACCCTAAAAACCCTAGAAGAAAACCTAGATTATACCAGTCAGGACATAGGCATGGGCAAGGACTTCATGTCTAAAACACCAAAAGCAATGGCAACAAAAGCCAAAATTGACAAATGGGATCTAATTAAAGTAAAGAGCTTCTGCACAGCAAAAGAAACTACCATCAGAGTGAACAGGCAACCTACAGAATGGGAGAAAATTTTTGCAATCTATTCATCTCACAAAGGGCTAATATCAAGAACCTACAAAGAACTCAAACAAATTTACAAGAAAAAAACAAACAACCCCATCGAAAAGTGGGCAAAGGATATGAACAGACATTTTTCAAAAGAAGACATGCATACAGCCAACAGACACATGAAAAAATGCTCATCATCACTGGCCATCAGAGAAATGCAAATCAAAACCACAATGAGATACCATCTCACACCAGTTAGAATGGCAATCATTAAAAAGTCAGGAAACAACAGGTGCTGGAGAGGATGTGGAGAAATAGGAACACTTTTACACAGTTGGTGGGACTGTAAACTAGTTCAACCATGTGGAAGACAGTGTGGCGATTCCTCAAGGATCTAGAACTAGAAATACCATTTGACCCAGCCATCCCATTACTGGGTATATACCCAAAGGATTATAAATCATGATAGTATAAAGATACATGCACACGTATTTTTAGTGCAGCCCTATTCACAATAGCAAAGACTTGGAACCAACCCAAATGTCCATCAATGATAAACGGGATTAAGTAAATGTGGCACATATACACCATGGAATACTATGCAGCCATAAAAAAGGATGAGTTCATGTCCTTTGTAGGGACATGGATGCAGCTGGAAACCATCATTCTCAGCAAACTATCGCAAGAACAGAAAACCAAACACTGCATGTTCTCACTCATAGGTGGGAACTGAACAATGAGATCACTTGGACTAGGGAAGGGGAACATCACACACTGGGGCCCATTATGGGGAGCAGGGAGGGGGGAGGTATTGCATTGGGAGTTATACCTGATGTAAATGACGACTTGATGGGTGCTGACGAGTTGATGGGTGCAGCACACCAACATGGCACAAGTATACATATGTAACAAACCTGCACGTTATGCATATGTACCCTAGAACTTAAAGTATAATAATAATAATAATTAAAAAAACATTTAGTCAACAAGACCATATATATACACACGCACACACACACACAGACATGCATTACATATACATCTATGTCATGGTTCACTGAAAACCAGCAGAATACACAATTTTTTAAACACCAATGGAATAATTCACCAGATAAATTATATTCTGGGTCATTAAAAAACTTCAATAAACTTAAAATAAGTGAAATCATGTAGACTGTTCTCCTACCATAATAGAATCAAACTACATACCAACACCAGAAAGGCAACAGGAAAATATTTAAACTCATAGACACTAAATATTGCAATTTTAAATAATCCATAGATCCAAGAGGAAAACAAAAAGGAAATTTAAAAATAAATAAAAAAATTAAAATACAACATGTCTAAGTATGTCAGATGTGGCTAAAGTAGTATTGAGAGGGAAATTTATAGCATTAAATGCTTATACAGTCACGCACCACATAATGATGTTTCAGTCAATGATGGACCACATATACAATCATAGTATCATAGGATTATAACGGATCTGACAAATTCCTATCATCTAGTGACATTTTAGCCATCATAATACATAGCAGAACGCATTACTCATGTGTTTGTGGTGATGCTGGTATAAACGAAACTTCTGCACTGCTAGATGTATAAATACATAGCACATACAACTATGTACACATGATACCTAAAAATGATTGTAAATGCTATGTTACTGGTTTATGTATTTACTATACTGGACTTTTAATTGCAATTTTAGAGTGTACTCCTACTTATATAAAAAAGTTAACTGTAAAGCATGATCAGCAGGTCCTTCAGAGGTATTTCAGGAAAAAAAGCATTGTTATCATATGAGATGACAGCTCCATGAGTGTTACCACCCATGAAAATCTTGCAGTTGGACAAGATCTGGAGAGAGAAAACAGTGATATTGATTATCGTGGTCCTGCATAGGCCTAGGATAATGTGTGTGTTTGTGTCTTGCTTTTTAACAAAAACCTTTCAAAAGTAAAAAGATAGAAAAATTTAAATTAGAAAAAGCTCATAAAACAGGGATGAAAATAAAATATTTTGGGGAGGTGGGGACAGAGCACGGTGGCAGAATAGAAGCCTCCACTGATGATTCCCCATGCAGGAACACAGAATTTAACAACTATCCACACCAAAAAGCACGTGCATAATAACCAAAAATCGGGTGAGCAATTACAGTACCTGATTTTAACTTCATATCACTGAAAGAGGCGCTGAAGTGGGTCAGACAGACAGTCTTGAGTTGCCAATGCCACCCCTCACCCATCAACCAGTAACAGCTGCATGGTGCAGGTAAAGAATCTGTGTGCTAGGAGGAGGGAGAACACAGTGACTATGGGAATTTGCATTGGAACTCAGTGCTGCCCTTTCAGAGCAGAAAGCAAAAACAGGCTGAACTCATTGATGCCCATGGAGGGAGCATTTAGAAAAGCCCTAGCCAGAGGGGAATTGCCCATCCCAGGGATGAGAACTTGAATTTTGGCAAGCCTTGTCACCATGGGCTACAGTGCTATGGGGTCATAAAAAAAATGTGAAAGGCAGTCTGGGCCACAAGGATTAAAACTCCTAGGCCAGGTAGTGGTTACAGCAGGCATTGGATGAGACCCAGTACTGTATCAGCTTCAGTTCCAACCCAGGACAGTTCCAGTGGTGGTGGCCACAGTGGTGCTTGCGTCACTCCTCCCCTAGCTCCAGGTGGCTCAGCAAAGAGAGATTTCTTCTGTTTGGGAGAAAGTAAGGGAAGAGAACAAGAGTCTGTGCCTGATAATCCAACACTCCTAGTCCTGTGCTGGGCTAGGAGCCAGTGGACTTGGGAGGCATGTGACCTAGTGAGACACCAGCTGAGGCAGCTGAGGGAGTGCTTCTGCCATCCCTCCTCCAACACCAAGCAGAGCAGTTTCCAGCAACATAAGTGATTCTTTCCTTCTGAAAATCAACGGAGAGGGAGAAGTGAAAAGGAATTTGTCTTATAGTTCAGTCATCAGCTCAGGCACAGTAAGATAGGGCACCTGGTAGGGTTATGAGGCCCCAGTTCCAGGTCTTAGCTCTCAGATGACATTTCTAGAAACACCCTGGGGCAGAAGGGAATCTGCCACCTTCAAGGGAAGTATCCAGTCCTGACAAGATTCATCACCTGCTGACTAAAGAGCCATTGATTCCTGAATAATCAGTAGTGATACCCAGGTAGTAAATCATTGGCCTTGGGTGAGACTCTGATACTTATTGGTCTCAGGTGAGACTCAGCACATTCCTAGATGTGGTGACTATGGGAGGAGATTAGTTCTGCTTGAGAAAAGCAGAGGAAAAAAGTAAAGGGGACTTTGTTTGGTACCTTAGGTCCCAGCTCAGCCACAGAAAGGTAGAGCAAAAATCAAAATCTTGGGGTCCCTGATTCCAGGCTTTGGCCCTTAGATGACATTTCTGGGACTATTCTGGGCTAGAGGGGAACCCACTGCCCTGAAGGTTGAGTCCCAGGCCTGGCAATATTCACCATAAGCTAACTGAAGAGCCATCGGACCTCAAGGGATCACTGGAGGTAGTCTGGCAGTACTCCCTCTGAGTCTGTGGTGGTGGTGGCTATGGAGAGAGGGTCCTTTGCCTAGAGAAAGGGGAAGGACATTATTTTGTGGTTTGAGTGCCAGCATAGCCATAGTAGAAGAGAACAACAGGTAGGTTTATATGGTTCTTTACTCCAGGCCCTGCCTTGCCTAAAGGCAAACCCATGGCCTGGTGGAACTCACTGCCCTAAAGGGCAGGAAAAAATGCATAACTGGCTTTTTAACACCTGCTGATTGTAGAGCTCTTAGGCTTTGAGCAAACATAGGCAGTAGTCAGCTAGTGGTTACACCTGGCCTGGGCCAAGACACAGTGCTATACCAGTTCTGAATCAGGGACAGTCCCAGTGGTGGTGGCCACAAGGGTGCTTCTGTCACCCCTTCCCCAGCTCCAGGTGGCTCAGCAAAGAGATAGAGACTCTATTTGGGAGAATGTAATAAAAAAAAAAGAACAAGCTTGTGCCTGGTAATCCAGAGAGGTCTTCCAGATCTTATGCAGGACCACCAAGGTGGTACCTCTACATGTCTGCAGGAACCACAGTGTTACTGGGCTTGGGATGCCCCATAATGCAGATATGGCTAAGATTACAATACCCAAGACCCTTCCAATACCTGGAAAGCCTTCCCAAGACAAACAGGTACAGAAGAGCCCAGTCTGTGAAGTCTAAAATAAATACCTAAGTGTGCACTACTCAGGTGACAGGCACACCAAAATCTCAGAAATCACCACTAAAGAACTTATGCATATAACCAAAAACCACCTGTTCTCCAAAAACTATTTAAATAAAATAAAATAAAATTTAAAATAAAATAAATTCCTAACTCTTCAATGCCCAGACACCAACAAAAATCTAAGGCATTAAGACCATGCAGGAAAATATGTCCTCATCAAACAAACTAAGGCACCAGGGACCAATCCTGGAGAAAAAGAGATATGTTAATTTTCAGACAGATAATTCAAAATAGCTGTTTTGAGGAAACACAAAGAAATTCAAGATAATATGGAGAAGGAATTCAGAATCCTATCAGATCAATTTAACAAAGAGATTGAAATATTTTAAAAGCATCAAGCAGAAATTCTGGAATTGAAAAATGCAATTAACATAAGAATACATTAGCATCTCTTAATAGAATAATTTATCAAGCAGAAGAAACAATTGGTGACCTTGAAAACAGACTACTTGAAAATACACAGAGAAGACAAAAGAAAATGAACGGGAAAGAATGAAGCATGCCTACAAGATGTAGAAAATAACCTTAAAAGAGCAAATCTAAGAGTTACTGGCCTTAAAGATGAGGAAGAGAAAGAGATGGGGTGGATAGGTTATTCAAATGAATAATAACAAAGACTTCCCAAAGCTAGAGAAAGATATCAATATTCAAGTACAAGAAGGTTACAGAACACCAAGCAGATTTAACAAAAAGAAGACTACCTCAAGGCATTTGATAAACTCCAAAAGATCAAGGATAAAGGAACGTCCTAAAAGCAGCAAGAGAAAAGAAACAAATAACATACAATGGAGCTCTAATATCCCTGGCAGCAGACTTCCCAGTGGAAACTTTACAGGTGAGGAGAGTGGCATGACACATTTAAAGTGCTGAAGGAAAAAAAACTTTTAGATTAGTATATCCAGTGAAAATATCATTCAAACACAAAGGAGAAATAAAGACTTTTCCAGACAAACAAAACCTAAGGTATTTCATCAACATTAGACCTACCCTACAAGAAATGCTAAAGGGAGTTCTTTAATCAGAAAGAAAAGGATGTTAATAAGGAATAAGAAATCACCTGAAGGTACAAAACTCACTGGTAACAGTAAGTACACAGAAAAACACAGAATATTATAACACTGTGTTTGTGGTGTGTAAACTACTCAAGTAGAAACAGTAAAAACTGAGCCAATAAAAAGAATAAGTACAAAAACCTTTCAAGACATAGCACAATAAGATATAAATATTGACAGCAAAAAGTTAAAAAGTTGGGCAATGAAGTTAAAGTGTAGAGTTTTCATCAGTTCACTTTTGGCTTGTTTCTCTGTTTATGTAATTAGTGTTAACTTGTCATTAGCTTAAAATAATGAGCTATAAAATAGTATATGCAAGCCTCACAGTAACCTAAAATTTAAAAAAAATACATAAAATACACAAAAAATAACAAGCTATGATTTGGAAGCAACCTAAGTGTCCATCAACAGAAGGATGGATAAAGAAATTGTGGCAAATATACACAGTGGAATACTACTCAGTCATAAAAATGAATGAGATCCAGTCATTTTCAACAGCATGGATGGAACTAGAAGACATTTGTTAAGCGAAATAAGCCATGCACAGAAAGAGAAATTTGACATGTTTGCAGTTATCTGTGGGACCTAAATTCAAAACAATTGAACTCATGGAGATTGAGTGTAGAAGAATGGTTACTAGAGGCTGGGAAAGATAGTGGGTGCATGTGGCATAAGAGGGGATAGTTAATGGGTATAAAAATAGTTCAAATGAATGAATAACACCTAGTATTTGATAGCCCAGCAGGGTGACTATAGTCAATAATAATTTAATTGTACATTTTTAAACAACTAAAAGAGTATCATTGGATTTTTTGTAACACAGTAAATGCTTGAGGTGATGAAAACACTGTTTATGCTAATGTGATTATTATACACTGTATGCCTATATAAAAATATTTCATATACTCCAGAAATACATATACCAACTATGTAACAACAAAAATTAAAAATAAAAATATTTTTAAGTAAATATTTTTGTACAGCTGTACAGTGTGTTTGTGTTTTAAGTTAAGCATTATTATAAAAGAGCCAAAAGTTAAAAAGATTTTAAATGCTTATAAATTAATAAGGTTATAGTAAGCTAAGGTTAATTTATTATGAAGAATAAAAAATATTTTTATAAATTTAGTGTAGCCTAATTGCACAGTATTTATAAAGTCTAGGTAGTATACAGTAATATCCTAGGCCTTCACATTCACTCACTACTCACTGACTCACCCAGAGCAACTTCCAGTCCTGCAAGCTCCATTTATGGCCAGTGTACCATACAGTACACCATTTTGTATCTTTTATACTGTTAGTATACCCTTAGGTAGTACAGTTTGAATATATTAACCTAATATATTTTTACTGTACCATTTAATGTTTAGATATATTTGATACACAAATACTTAGCATTGTGTTACAATTGCCTACAGTATTCAGTACAACAATAGGCTGTGCAGGTTTGTACCCTAGTTTTGTAGTAGGCTATACCATTTAGGTTTGTGTAAGTATACTCTATTATGTTTGCACAACAAGGAAATTGCCTAACAATGCATTTCACAGAACACATCCCTTCATTAAACAACAAATGACTGTATTAGAAATTAGGAAAGGTAGAAAATCAATTAATCCAAATTCCTACTGCAAAAAAAAAAAACAAAAAAAAACAGAAAAAAAGAGCAAACTAAACCCAAAGCAAGCTGAAGGAATTAAATAATAAAGAGCAAAAACTAATGAAATTGAAAATATTAAACAATAGAGAAAATCAATAAAATAAAAAGCTTGTTCTTTGGGAAAAGAAATCAATAAAATAAGCTCTAGTAAGACAGACAAAATTTTTAAAAGAGGACACAATCACAAATATTAGGAATGAAACAGGATCTCACCAGAGATTTTGAAGCCATTAGAATAATAAAAAGGAAATAATAAGGTTATGAGTTGAATTGTTTCTCCCCACTAAAAGACATGTCTAAGTCCTAACCCCTAGTACCTCAGGATGGTACCTTACTTGGAAATAGGGTGTTTACACTGGTAGTCAACTTAGAAGGAGGTCTTTAGAGTTAGCTCTAATCCAATATGACTGGTGTCCTGATAAAAAGGAGAAATTTGGATACAGGAACAGACATGTATAGAGAGAAGACAATGTGAAGAGACACAGGGAGAATGCCATGTGAAGATGGAAGCATTTATTGGAATTATGCTGCCACAAGCCAAGGAATATCTAGGGTTACTAGAAACTGAAAGGCAAGGAATGATTCTTCCCCTATAGGTTTCAGAGGGAGCATGGCCTGCTGATGCCTTGGTTCTGGAATTCTAGCCTCTCATAGGAGACAGTAAATATCTGTTTTTCTTTTTTTTTAATTTCCATTTTTATTTTAGATTCAGGAGGTACATGTGCATGTTTGATTACAAGAGTATATTGTGTGGTGCTGAGGTTTGGGCTTCTATTGATCCCATCACCCTTATAGTGAACATAATACCCAATGGGAAGTTTTCCAGACTTTGCCCCTCTTCCTTCCTCCCTCATTTTAGAGTCTCCAGTGTCTATTGTCATCTTTATGTCCATTTGAACCCATGATTTAGCTCCTACTCATAAATAAGTAAGAACATGTGTTATTTGGTTTTCTGTGCCCGTGCTAATTTGCTTAGGGTAACTGCCTCCAGCTGCCTCAGTGTTGGTGCAAAGGGCATAATTTCATTCATTTTTATGGCTTCATTCCATGTTGTATATGTACCACATTTTTTTTATCTGCTCCACCAGGGATGGGCACTCAAATTGATTCCATGTCTTTGCTATTGTGAATAGTGTTGCCATAAACATAGAAATGCATGCATCCTTTTGGTAGAATGATTTATTTTCCTTTGGGTAGGTACCCAGTAATTGCATTGCTGGGTCAAATGGTAGATCTGTTTCTAGTTCTTTGAGAAATCTCCAAAGTGCTTTCCATGTGGGCTGAACTAATTTGCATTCCCACCAACAGTGTATGAGTATTCTTTTCTCCACAACCTCAACATCTACTATTTTTTGACTTTTTAATAATAGCCATTCTGACTGGTGTGAGGTAGTATCTCATGATGGTTTTGATTTGCATTTCTCTGATGATTAGTGATGTTGAGCAATATTTTTCATGTCTTTGTTGGCCGCTTGTATGTCTTCTTTTGAGAAGTGTCTACTCATGCCCTTTATCCACTTTTTAATTAGGTTATTTTTTCTTATTGATTCACTTAAGTTCCTTATAGATTCTGGATATTAGTCCTTTGTCAGATGCATAGTTTGCAAATATTTTCTTCCATTCTGTGGGTCATCTGTTTGAGAGTTTCTTTAGCTATGCAGTAGCTCTTTAGTTTGTTTCATCTGTTTACTTTTTACTTTGTTGCACTTGGTTTTGAAGTCTTCATTATGAATCCTTTGCCTAGGCCAATGTCTAGAAGAGTATTTTATAGGTTTTCTTCTAGAAATTTTATAGCTTGAGGTCTTAGATTTAAGCTTTTATTCCATCTTGAATTAATTTTTGTATATGGTGAAAGATAGGGGTCCAGTTTCATTCTTCCGCATATGGTTAGCCAATTTTCCCAGAGCCATTTATTAAAAATTGTACCCTTTCCCCATTGTCTATTTTTGTTGACTTTGTCAAAAATGAGGTGGTGGTAGGTGTGTGGCTTTGTTTCAGGGGTCTGTTTATGTTTCATTGGTTTATGTGTCTATTTTTGTTCAGTACCATGTTTTTTTTAGTTGCCATATCCTTGTAGTATAGTTTGAAGTCAGGTAATGTGATGCCTCTGGTTTTGTTCTTTTTGTTTAGGATTAGCTTGGCTATTTGGGCTCTTTTTTGGTTGCGTATGAATTTTAGAATAGTTTTTTTCTAATTCATTGAAAAATGATGTTACTTTGATAGGAATAGCATCAAATCTGTAGATTGTATTGGGTAGTATGGGCATTTTAAAAACATTGATTCTTCCAACTCATGAGCATGGAGTGCTTTTCCATCTATCTGTGTCATTTCTGATTTCTTTGAGCAGTGTTTTGTAGTTCTCCTCATAAAGACCTTTTTCCTTGGTTAGGTATATTTCTAGGCTTTTTATTTTTTGTGTGACTACTGTAAATGGAATGTATTCCTGATTTGGCTCTTGGCTAGAACATTATTGGTGTATAGAAACGCTACTGATTTTTTTACATTAATTTTGCATTCTGAGACTTTGCTGAAGTCATTTACCAGGTCTAAGAGACTGTTGGCAGGATCTTTATGGTGTCCTATGTATAGAATTATATCATCAGCGAAGAAAGATAATTTGACTTCCTTTTTCCCTATTCGGATGCTTTTTATTTATTTCTCTTCCCTGATTGCTTTGCTCTGGCTGGGACTTCCAGTATTATGCTGAATAGGAGTGGTGAGAGTGAACATCTTTGTCTTGTTCCAGTTTTTAAAGGGAATGCTTCCAGCTTTTTCCTGTTTAGTAGGGTGTTGGCTGCGTGTTTGTTGTAGATGGTTCTTATTATTTTTAGGTATGTTCCTTTGATGTGTAGTTTGTTGAGGGTTTTTACCGTGAAGGAACATTAGATTTTATCAAATGCTACTTCTGCATCTATTGAGATGATCAATACATTTTTGTTTTTAATTCTGTTGATGTGGTGAATCACATTTATCAATTCGCATATGTTGAACCATCCTTGCATCCCAGGAATAAAGCCCACTTGTTCATGATGAATTAATGTTTTGATGTGTTGCTGGATCCAATTTGCTAGTATTTTGTTAAGGATTTTTGTGTCTATGTTTATCAGCATTATTGGCCTGTAGTTCTTGTTGTGTCTTTGCCAGATTTTGGCATCAGAATGATACTGGTTTCACAGAATAAGTTAGGGAGGTGTTCCTCCTTGACATTTTGGAATAGTTTCAGTAGAATTGGTACCAGCTCTTCTTTGTATGTCTGGAACAATTCACCTGTGAATTCATCTGGTCCAGGACTTTTTTGGTTGGTAGGTTTATTTTTATTATTATTATTGATTCAATTTTGATACTCATTATTGTTCTGTTCAGGATTTTTATTTCTTCCTAGTTCAATCTTAGGAGGTTGTGTGTTTCCAGGAATTTATTCATTCCCTCTAGAAAGAATAATACTTGCTACCACACAAAAGTACACACAAGTACATAGTGCATGAACCCTATAAATCAACTAAATATTCATGACTACAAAGCAACTATCTAATAACGTTATTACCAGGATAAGATCTCACACAGGAATATTAACCTTGAACAGAAACAGCCTAAATGCCCCACATAAAATTGGATTAAAAAAAGAGAACAAGGGCACACCCAAGATGGCCGAATAGGAACAGCTCCAGCATCCAGCTTCCAACGCAAGTGACACAGAAGATGGGTGATTTCTGCATTTTCAACTGAGGTACCAGGTTCATCTCACTAGGGCGTGTTGGACAGTTGGCGCTGGTCCATGGGTGCAGCCCGACCAGCCAAAGCTGAAGCAGGGCAAGGCATCACCTCACCTGGGAAGCCAAGGGGGAAGGGAATTACTTTTCCTAGCCAAAGGAAAGTGAGACGCACAACACCTGGAAAATCAGGTAACTCCCACCCTAATACTGCACTTTACCAAGGGTCTTAGCAAATGGCACACCAGGAGATTATATGCCACATCTGGCCCAGAGGGTCCAGCGCCCACGGAGTCTCCCTCATTGCTAGCACAGCAGTCTGAGATATAACTGCAGAGTGGTAGCAAGGCTGGGGGAGGGGCGCCCACCATTGCTGAGGATTAAGTAGGTAAACAAAGCCACCTGGAAACTCGAATTGGGTGAAGCCCACTGCAACTCAAGGATGCCAGCCCACCTCTGTAGACTCCTCCTCTGGGGACAGGGCATAGCGAAACCAAAAGCACCAGAAACCTCGGCAGAGGTAAATGGCCCTGTCAGGTAGCTTTGAAGAGAGCAGTCGATCTCCCAGCACGGAGGTTGAGATCTGAGAATGGACAGACTGTCTGCTCAAGTGGGTCCCTGACTCCTGAGTAGCCTAACTGGGAGACATCCCCCACTAGGTGCAGACCAACACCTCACACCTCACACGGCTGGGTATACCCCTGAGACGAAGATTCCAGAGCAAGAATCAGAAAGCAACACTCGCTGTTCAGCAATACTCTATCTTCTGCAGCCTCTGCTGTTGATACCCAGGCAAACAGGGTCTGGAGTGGACCTCGAGCAAACTCCAATAGACCTACAGCTGAGGGTCCTGACTGTTAGAAGGAAAACTAACAAACAGAAAGCACACCCACACCAAAACACCATCAGTACGTCACCATCATCAAAGACCAAACGCAGATAAAACTACAAAGATGGGGAAAAAGCAGGGCAGAAAAGCTGGAAATTCAAAAACTTAGAGCACATCTCGCCCTCCAAAGGAATGCAGCTCATCGTCAGCAATGGAACAAAGCTGGACGGAAAATGACTTTGACTAGTTGAGAGAAGAAGGCTTCAGTTGATCAAACCTCTCAGAGCTAAAGGAGGAACAACGTGACCAGCGCAAAGATATCAAAACCTTGAAAACAGAATGGATGAATGGATAACTAGAATAATCAATGCAGAGAAGACCTTAAAAGAACTGATAGAGATGAAAATCATAACACGAGAACTACGTGACAAATGCACAAGTTTTAGTAACTGACTTGATCAATTGGAAGAAAGAGTATCAGCGATTGAAGATCAAATGAATGAAATGAAGCAAGAAGACAAATGTAGTGAAAAAAGAATAAAAAGAAATGAACAAAGATGTCAAGAAGTATGGGATTATGTGAAAAGACCAAATCTACGTCTGATTGGTGTGCCTGAAAGTGACGGGGAAAATGGAATCAAGTTGGAAAACACTCTGCAGGATATGATCCAGGAGGACTTCCCCAATCTAGTAAGGCAGGCCAACATAAAAATTCAGGAAATACAGAGAACACCACAAAGATACTCCTCCAGAAGAGCAACTCCAAGACACATAATTGTCAGATTCACCAAAGTTAAAATGAAGGAAAACATGTTAAGGGCAGCCAGAGAGAATGGTCAGGTTACACACAAAGGGAAGCCCTTCAGACTAACAGCAGACCTCTCGGTAGAAACTCTCCACGTCAGAAGAGACTGCCAATACTCAACATTCTTAAAGAAAAGAATTTTCGGTGCGGGCGGAGCAAGATGGCTGAATAGGAACAGCTCCAGTCTCCAACTCCCAGCATGAGCGACACAGAAGACCGGTGATTTCTGCATTTTCAACTGAGGTACTGGGTTCATCTCACTAGGGAGTGCCGGACAATCGGTGCTGGTCAGCTGCTGCAGCCAGACCAGCGAGAGCTGAAGCAGGGCGAGCATCGCCTCACCTGGGAAGTGCAAAGGGAAAGGGATTCCCTTTTCCTAGACAGGGGAACTGAGACACACAACACCTGGAAAATTGGGTAACCCCCACCCCAATACTGCGCTTTAAGCAAACAGGCACACAAGGAGATTATATCCCACACCTGGCCGGGAGGGTCCCACGCCCACGGAGCCTCCCTCATTGCTAGCACAGCAGTCTGCGATCTCGCGGCAAGGCAGCAGTGAGGCTGGGGGAGGGGCGCCCGCCATTGCTGAGGCTTAAGTAGGTAAACAAAGCCTCTGGGAAGCTCGAACTGGGTGGAGCTCACAGCAGCTCAAGGAAACCTGCCTGTCTCTGTAGACTCCACCTCTGGGGACAGGGCACAGTAAACAACAACAAAAGCAGCAGAAACCACTGCAGATGCAAACGACTCTGTCTGACAGCTTTGAAGAGAACAGTGGATCTCCCAACACGGAGGCTGAGATCTGAGAAGGGACAGACTGCCTGCTCAAGTGGGTCCCTGACCCCTGAGTAGCCTAACTGGGAGACATCCCCCACTAGGGGCAGTCTGACAACCCACACTTCACAGGGTGGAGTACACCCCTGAGAGGAAGCCTCCAAAGCAAGAATCAGACAGGGACACTCGCTCTTCAGCAATATTCTACCTTCTGCAGCCTCTGCTGCTGATACCCAGGCAAACAGGGTGTGGAGTGGACCACAAGCAATCTCCAACAGACCTACAGCTGAGGGTCCTGACTGTTAGAAGGAAAACTATCAAACAGGAAGGACACCTACACCAAAACCCCATCAGTATGTCACCATCATCATCAAAGACCAGAGGCAGATAAAACCACAAAGATGGGGAACAAGCAGGGCAGAAAAGCTGGAAATTCAAAAAATAAGAGTGCATCTCCCCCGGCAAAGGAGCGCCGCTCATCGCCAGCAATGGATCAAAGCTTGACAGAGAATGACTTTGACGAGATGAGAGAAGAAGGCTTCAGTCCATCAAACTTCTCAGAGCTAAAAGAAGAATTACGTACCCAGCACAAAGAAATTAAAAATCTTGAAAAAAAAGTGGAAGAATTGATGGCTAGAGTAATTAATGCAGAGAAGGTCATAAACGAAATGAAAGAGATGAAAACCATGACACGAGAAATACGTGACAAATGCACAAGCTTCAGTAACCGACTCGATCAACTGGAAGAAAGAGTATCAGCGATTGAGGGTCAAATGAACGAAATGAAGCGAGAAGAGAAATCTAAAGAAAAAAGAAGAAAAAGAAATGAACAAAGCCTGCAAGAAGTATGGGATTATGTAAAAAGACCAAATCTACGTCTGATTGGGGTGCCTGAAAGTGAGGGGGAAAATGGAACCAAGTTGGAAAACACTCTTCAAGATATCATCCAGGAGAACTTCCTCAACCTAGTAGAGCAGGCCAACATTCAAATCCAGGAAATACAGAGAACGCCACAAAGATACTCCTCAAGAAGAGCAACTCCAAGACACATAACGGCCAGATTCACCAAAGTTGAAATGAAGGAAAAAATCTTAAGGGCAGCCAGAGAGAAAGGTCAGGTTACCCACAAAGGGAAGCCCATCAGACTAACAGCAGATCTCTCGGCAGAAACTCTACAAGCCAGAAGAGAGTGGGGGCCAATATTCAACATTCTTAAAGAAAAGAATTTTAAACCCAGAATTTCATATCCAGCCAAACTAAGTTTCATAAGTGAAGGAGAAATAAAATCCTTTACAGATAAGCAAATGCTTACAGATTTTGTCACCACTAGGCCTGCCTTACAAGAGACCCTGAAGGAAGCACTAAACATGGAAAGGAACAACCGGTACCAGCCATTGCAAAAACATGCCAAAATGTAAAGACCATCGAGGCTAGGAAGAAACTGCATCAACTAACGAGCAAAATAACCAGTTAATATCATAATGGCAGGATCAAGTTCACACATAGCAATATTAACCTTAAATGTAAATGGACTAAATGGTCCAATTAAAAGACACAGACTGGCAAACTGGATAAAGAGTCAAGACCCATCAGTCTGCTGTATTCAGGAGACCCATCTCACATGCAGAGACATACATAGGCTCAAAATAAAGGGATGGAGGAAGATTTACCAAGCAAATGGAGAACAAAAAAAAGCGGGGGTTGCAATACTAGTCTCTGATAAAACAGACTTTAAACCATCAAAGATCAAAAGAGACAAAGAAGGCCATTACATAATGGTAAAGGGATCAATTCAACAGGAAGAGCTAACTATCCTAAATATATATGCACCCAATACAGGAGCACCCACATTCATAAAGCAAGTCCTTAGAGACTTACAAAGAGACTTAGACTCCCATACAATAATAATGGGAGACTTCAACACTCCACTGTCAACATTAGACAGATCAACGAGACAGAAAGTTAACAAGGATATCCAGGAATTGAACTCATCTCTGCAGCAAGCAGACCTAATAGACATCTATAGAACTCTCCACCCCAAATCAACAGAATATACATTCTTCTCAGCACCACATCGCACTTCTTCCAAAATTGACCACATAATTGGAAGTAAAGCATTCCTCAGCAAATGTACAAGAACAGAAATTAAAACAAACTGTCTCTCAGACCACAGTGCAATCAAACTAGAACTCAGGACTAAGAAACTCAATCAAAACCACTCAACTACATAGAAACTGAACAACCTGCTCCTGAATGACTACTGGGTACATAATGAAATGAAGGCAGAAATAAAGATGTTCTTTGAAACCAATGAGAACAAAGGCACAACATACCAGAATCTCTGGGACACATTTAAAGCAGTGTGTAGAGGGAAATTTATAGCACTAAATGCCCACAAGAGAAAGCAGGAAAGATCTAAAATTGACACTCTAACATCACAATTAAAAGAACTAGACAAGGAAGGGCAAACGCATTCAAAAGCTAGCAGAAGACAAGAAATAACTAAGATCAGAGCAGAACTGAAGGAGATAGAGACACAAAAAACCCTCCAAAAAATCAATGAATCCAGGAGTTGGTTTTTTGAAAAGATCAACAAAATTGACAGACCACTAGCACGACTAATAAAGACGAAAAGAGAGAAGAATCAAATAGACGCAATACAAAATGATAAAGGGGATATCACCACCGACCCCACAGAAATACAAACTACCGTCAGAGAATAATATAAATACCTCTACGCAAATAAAGTAGAAAATCTAGAAGAAATGGATAATTTCCTGGACACTTACACTCTTCCAAGACTAAACCAGGAAGAAGTTGAATCCCTGAATAGACCAATAGCAGGCTCTGAAATTGAGGCAATAATTAATAGCCTACCAACCAAAAGAAGTCCAGGACCAGATGGATTCACAGCTGAATTCTACCAGAGGTACAAGGAGGAGCTGGTACCATTCCTTCTGAAATTATTCCAATCAATAGAAAAAGAGGGAATCCTCCCTAACTCATTTTATGAGGCCAATATCATCCTGATACCAAAGCCTGGCAGAAACACAACAAAAAAAAGGCAATTTTAGACCAATATTCCTGATGAACATCGATGCAAAAATCCTCAATAAAATACTGGCAAACCGGATTCAGCAGCACATCAAAAAGCTTATCCACCATGATCAAGTGGTCTTCATCCCTGGGATGCAAGGCTGGTTCAACATTCACAAATCAATAAACATAATCCAGCAAATAAACAGAACCAAAGACAAGAACCACATGATTATCTCAATAGATGCAGAAAAGGCCTTTGACAAAATTCAACAGCCCTTCATGCTAAAAAGGCTCAATAAATTCGGTATTGATGGAACGTACCTCAAAATAATAAGAGCTGTTTATGACACACCCACAGCCAATATCATACTGAAAGGGCAAAAACTGGAAAAATTCCCTTTGAAAACTGGCACAAGACAGGGATGCCCTCTCTCACCACTCCTATTCAACATAGTGTTGGAAGTTCTAGCTAGGGCAATCACGGAAGAGAAAGAAATAAAGAGTATTCAGTTAGGAAAAGAAGAAGTCAAATTGTCCCTGTTTGCAGATGACATGATTGTATATTTAGAAAATCCCATTGTCTTAGCCCAAAATCTCCTTAAGCTGATAAGCAACTTCAGCAAAGTCTCAGGATACAAAATTAATGTGCAAAAATCACAAGCATTCGTATACACCAGTAACAGACAAACAGAGAGCCAAATCATGAATGAACTTCCATTCACAATTGCTTCAAAGAGAATAAAATACCTAGGAATCCAACTAACAAGGGATGTAAAGGACCTCTTCAATGAGAACTACAAACCACTGCTCAGTGAAATAAAAGAGGACACAAACAAATGGAAGAACATACCATGCTCATGGATAGGAAGAATCAATATCGTGAAAATGGCCATACTGCCCAAGGTTATTTATAGATTCAATGCCATCCCCATCAAGCTACCAACGAGTTTCTTCACAGAATTGGAAAAATCTGCTCTAAAGTTCATATGGAACCAAAAAAGAGCCCGCATCTCCAAGACAATCCTAAGTCAAAAGAACAAAGCTGGAGGCCTCACGCTACCTGACTTCAAACTATACTGCAAGGCTACAGTAACCAAAACAGCATGGTACTGGTACCAAAACAGAGATATAGACCAATGGAACAGAACAGAGTCCTCAGAAATAATACCACACATCTACAGCCATCTGATCTTTGACAAACCTGAGAGAAACAAGAAATGGGGAAAGGATTCCCTATTTAATAAATGGTGCTGGGAAAATTGGCTAGCCATAAGTAGAAAGCTGAAACTGGATCCTTTCCTTACTCCTTATACGAAAATTAATTCAAGATGGATTAGAGACTTAAATGTTAGACCTAATACCATAAAAATCCTAGAGGAAAACCTAGGTAGCACCATTCAGGACATAGGCATGGGCAAAGACTTCATGTCTAAAACACCAAAAGCAATGGCAGCAAAAGCCAAAATTGACAAATGGGATCTAATTAAAGTAAAGAGCTTCTGCACAGCAAAAGAAATTACCATCAGAGTGAACAGGCAACCTACAGAATGGGAGAAAATTTTTGCAATCTACTCATCTGACAAAGGGCTAATATCAAGAACCTACAAAGAACTCAAACAAATTTACAAGAAAAAAACAAACAACCCCATCAGAAAGTGGGCAAAGGATATGAACAGACATTTCTCAGACGAAGACATTCATACAGCCAACAGACACATGAAAAAATGCTCATCATCACTGGCCATCAGAGAAATGCAAATCAAAACCACAATGAGATACCATCTCACACCAGTTAGAATGGCGATCATTAAAAAGTCAGGAAACAACAGGTGCTGGAGTGGATGTGGAGAAATAGGAACACTTTTACACTGTTGGTGGGATTGTAAACTAGTTCAACCATTGTGGAAAACAGTATGGTGATTCCTCAAGGATCTAGAACTAGATGTACCATATGACCCAGCCATCCCGTTACTGGGTATATACCCAAAGGATTATAAATCATGCTGCTATAAAGACACATGCACACGTATGTTTATTGCGGCACTATTCACAATAGCAAAGACTTGGAATCAACCCAAATGTCCATCAGTGACAGACTGGATTATGAAAATGTGGCACATATACACCATGGAATACTATGCAGCCATAAAAAAGGTTGAGTTTGTGTCCTTTGTAGGGACATGGATGCAGCTGGAAACTATCATTCTTAGCAAACTATCACAAGAACAGAAAACCAAACACTGCATGTTCTCACTCATAGGTGGGAACTGAACAATGAGATCACTTGGACTCGGGAAGGGGAACATCACACACCGGGGCCTATCATGGGGAGGGGGGAGGGAGGAGGGATTGCATTGGGAGTTATACCTGATGTAAATGACGAGTTGATGGGTGCAGCACAGCAACATGGCACAAGTATACATATGTAACAAACCTGCACGTTGTGCACATGTACCCTAGAACTTAAAGTATAATAATAATAAAAAAAAATAAAAATAAAAAAATAAAAAAATAAAATAAAATAAAAAATAAAGAAAAGAATTTTCAACCCAGAACTTCATATCCAGCCAAACTAAGTTTCAAAAGTGAAGGTGAGATAAAATCCTTTACAGACAAGCAAATGCTTAGAGATTTTGTCACCACCAGGCCTGCCTTACAAGAGATCCTGAAGGAAGCACGAAACATGGAAAGGAACAACAGGTACCAGCCATTGCAAAAACATGCCAAAATGTAAAGTCCATCGATGCTAGGAAGAAACTGCATCAAGTAACGAGCAAAATAACCAGCTAATATCATAATGACAGGAGCAAGTTCACACATAGCAATCTTAACCTTAAATGTAAATGGACTAAATGGTCCAATTAAAAGACACAGACTGGCAAATTTGATAAAGCGTCAAGGCCCATCAGTTTGCTGTATTCAGGAGACCCATCTTACATGCAGAGACACACATAGGCTCAAAATAAAGGGATGGAGGAAGATCTACCAAGCAAATGGAAAAAAAAAAAAGCGGGGTTTACAATCCTGGTCTCTGATAAAACAGACTTTAAACCATCGAAGATCAAAAGAGACAAAGAAGGCCATTACATAATGGTAAAGGGATCAATTCATAAGGAAGAGCTAACTATCCTAAATATATATGCACCCAATACAGGAGCACCCACATTCATAAAGCAAGTCCTTACAGACTTACAAAGACACTTAGACTCCCATACAATAATAATGGGAGACTTTAACATCCCACTGTCAACATTAGACAGATCAGCGAGACTGAAAGTTAACAAGGATATCCAGGAATTGAACTCAACTTTTCACCAAGTGGACCTAATAGACATCTGCAGAACTCTCTACCCCAAATCAACAGAACATACATTCTTCTCAGCACCACATCGCTCTTATTCCAAAATTGACCACATAGTTGGAAGTAAAGCACTCCTCAGCAAATGTAAAAGAACAGAAATTATAACAAACTGTCTCTCAGATCACAGTGCAATCAAACTAGAACTCAGGACTAAGAAACTCAATCAAAACCGCTCAACTACATGGAAACTGAACAACCTGCTCCTGAATGACCACTGGTTACATAACGAAATGAAGACAGAAATAAAGATGTTCTTTGAAACCAACAAGAACAAATATAGAAAATACCATAATCACTGGGACACATTTAAAGCAGTGTGTAGAGGGAAATTTATAGCACTAAATGCCCACAAGAGAAAGCAGGAAAGATCTAAAATTGACATCCTAACATCACAATTAAAAGAAATAGAGAAGCAAGAGTGAACAGATTCAAAAGCTAGCAGAAGGCAAGAAGTTACTAAGATCAGAGCAGAACTGAAGGAGATAGAGACACAGAAAACTCTCCAAAAAATCAGTGAATTCAGGAGCTGGCTTTTTGAAAAGATCAACAAAATTGATAGACTGCTAGCAAGTCTAATAAAGAAGAAAAGAGAGAAGAATAAAATAGACACAATAAAATGATAAAGGGGATATCACCACCGACCCCACAGAAATACAAACTACCATCAGAGAATACTATAAACACCTCTATGCCAACAAACTAGAAAACCTAGATGAAATGGATAATTTCCTGGACACCTATACTCTCGCAATACTAAACTAGGAAGAAGTTGAATCCCTAAATAGACCAATAATAGGCTCTGAAATTGAGGCAATAATTAAGAGCCTACCAACCAAAAAAGTCCAGGACCAGATGGATTCACAGCCAAATTCTACCAGAGGTACAAGGAGTTGGTACCATTCCTTCTGAAACTATTCCAATCAATAGAAAAAGAGGGAATCATCCCAAACTCATTTTATGAGGCCAACATCATCCTGATACCAAAGCCTGACAGAGATACAAAAAAAAATAGAATTTTAGACCAATATCCCTGATGAACATTGTTACAAAAATCCTCAATAAAATACTGGCAAACCGAATCCAGCAGCACATCAAAAAGCTTATCCACCATGATCAAGTCGGCTTCATCGCTGGGATGCAAGGCTGGTTCAACATACACAAATCAATAAACATAATCCAGCATATAAACAGAACCAAAGGCAAAAACCACATGATTGTCTCAATAGATGCAGAAAAGGCCTTTGACATAATTCAACAGCCCTTCATGCTAAAAACTCTCAATAAATTCGGTATTGATGGAACGTACCTCAAAATAATAAGAGTTATTTATGACAAACCCAAAGCGAATTTCATACTGAATGGGCAAAAACTGGAAGCATTCCCTTTGAAAACTGGCACAAGACAGGGATGCCCTATCTCACCACTCCTATTCAACATAGTGTTGGAAGTTCTAGCTAGGGCAATCAGGCAAGAGAAAGAAATCAAGGGTATTCGGTTAGGAAAAGAAGAAGTCAAATTGTCCCTGTTTCCAGATGACATGTTTGTATATTTAGAAAACCCCATTGTCTCAGCCCAAAATCTCCTTAAGCTGATAAGCAACTTCAGCAAAGCCTCACGATACAAAATCAATGTGCAAAAATCAGAAGCATCCTTATACACCAGTAACAGAGAAATAGAGAGCCAAATCATGAATGAACTCCCATTCACAATTGCTTCAAAGAGAATAAAATACCTAGGAATCCAACTTACAAGGGATGTAAAGGACCTCTTTAAGGAGAACTACAAAGTGAACTGAGCAGTGAAATAAAAGAGGACACAAACAAATGGAAGAACATACCATGCTCATGGATAGGAAGAATCAATATTGTGAAAATGGCCATACTGCCCAAGGTAATTTATAGATTCAATGCCATCCCCATCAAGCTACCAATGAGTTTCTTCACAGAATTGGAAAAATCTGCTTTAAAGTTCATATGGAACCAAAAAGGAGCCCGCATTGCCATGACAATCCTATGTCAAAAGAACAAAGCTGGAGGCATCACACTACCTGACTTCAAACTATACTACAAGGCTACAGTAACCAAAACAGCATGGTACTGGTACCAAAACAGAGATATAGACCAATGGAACAGAACAGAGCCTCTAGAAATAATACCACACATCTACAGCCATCTGATCTTTGACAAACCTGAGAGAAACAAGAAATGGGGAAAGGATTCCCTATTTAATAAATGGTGCTGGGAAAGCTGGCTAGCCATAAGTAGAAAGCTGAAACTGGATCCTTTCCTTACTCTTTATACGAAAATTAATTCAAGATGGATTAGAGACTTAAATGTTAGACCTAAAACCATAAAAACACTAGAAGAAAACCTAGGTAGCACCATTCAGGACATAGGCATGGGCAAGGACTTCATGTCTAAAACACCAAAAGAAACGGCAACAAAAGCCAAAATTCACAAATGGGATCTCATTAAACTAAAGCGCTTCTGCACAGCAAAAGAAACTACCATCAGAGTGAACAGGCAACCTACAGAATGGGAGAAAATTTTTGCAATCTACTCATCTGACAAAGAGCTAATATCCAGAACTTATAAAGAACTCAATCAAATTTACAAGAAAAGAAAACCCCATCAAAAAGTGGGCAAAGGATATGAACAGACATTTCTCAAAAGAAGACATCCATACAGCCAACAGACACATGAAAAAATGCTCATCATCACTCACCATCAGAGAAATGAAAATCAAAACCATAATGAGATACCATCTCACACCAGTTAGAATGGCAATCATTAAAAAATCAGGAAACAACAGGTGCTGGAGAGGATGTGGAGAAATAGGAACACTTTTACACTCTTGGTGGGACTGTAAACTAGTCAACCATTGTGGAAAACAATGTGGTGATTCCTCAAAGATCTAGAACTAGAAATACCATTTGACCCAGCCATCCCATTACTGGGTATATACCCAAAGGATTATAAATCATGCTGCTACAAAGACACATGCCACCAATATGTTTATTGCAGCACTATTCACAATAGGAAAGACTTGGAATCAACCCAAATGTCCATCAGTGGCAGACTGGATTAAGAAAATGTGGCACATATACACCATGGAATACTATGCAGTCATAAAAAAGGATGAGTTCGTGTCCTTTGTAGGGACATGGATGCAGCTGGAAACTATCATTCTCAGCAAACTATCGCAAGAACAGAAAATCAAACACTGCATGTTCTCGCTCATAGGTGGGAATTGAACAATGGGATCACTTGAACACAGGAAGGGGATCATCACACACCGGTTCCTATTGTTGGGAGGGGGTAGGGGGTAGGGATAGCATTAGGAGATATACCTAATGTAAATGACAAGTTAATGGGTGCCGCACACCAACATGGCACACATATACATATGTAACAAACCTGCATGTTGCGCACGTGTACCCTAGAACTTAAAGTATTAAAAAAAAAAAAAAAAAGGAGAGAACAAGACTCATCCTTTTGCTATCTGCAAGAGATCCATCTCACAGGTAATGACACCCATGTGTTCAAAATAAAGAAATGGAGAAAGATCTACCATGAAAGGGTTAACAAAAAAGAGCAGGTGTTGCTATTCTTGTATCAGATAAAATAAACCTTAAACTCACAACAGTTATAAAAGGAGAAAGAAAGGCATTGCATAATGATAAAGGATTCAATTCAACAAGAAAATTTAACTATTTTAAATATATATGCACCCAACATTGGAGCACCCAGATTCATAAAACCATTACTTCTAGACCTAAGAAAATATTAACAGGCACACAATAATAGTGGGAGATTTTAACATCTCACTGACAGCATTAGACAAATCACCAAGGCAGAAACTAACAAAGAATTTCTGGACATAAATTTGACACTTGACCAACTGAACCATCTGCAGAGTACTCCATCCTATAACCACAGAATGTACATTCTTCACATCCACACATGGACCATACTTGAAGATTGACCACATGCTCGGTCATAAAGCAAGTCTCAATAAATTCAAAAAATCAAAATAATACCAAGTATATTCTTGGACCACAATGAAATAAAAATATACATCAAACCAAGAGGAACTGTCAAAACCACACGAATACGTGGTAAGTAAACAACTTATTCCCAAATGGGTAAACATTGAAATTGAGGCAGAAATCAAAACATTCTTTGAAACAAATGAAAATAAAAACACAACATACCAAAACCTCTGGGATATGGCAAAAGTAGTGTTAAGAGGAATGTTTTAGCACTGAACACCTAGATCAAAAACATAGAAAAATCTCAAAATAATAACCTAATCTTGCACCTAGAAAGAACTAGAAAAACAACAATAAACTAAACCCAAAGTTATCAGAAGAAAAGAAATAACTAAAATAAATGCAGAGCTAAATGAAATTGAGGACCAAAAATATATATAAAAATCAATGAAATGAAATATTGGATCTTTGAAAGGATTAACAAGATTGAGAGACCACTAACAGGATTAGCAAAGACAAAGAGGGAGAGGATCTAAATAAGTGCAATCAGAAATAACAAAGGTGGTATCACAACTAATCCCACAGAAATTTCTGTTCTAAGTCATCCAGTTTGTAGTACTTATTACATGAGCCTTAGGAAATTAATACAAATATTAACAACTTTATGCTTATAAATATGACAGTTAGAAGGAAAATGACCACTTTCTACCAAAACTTAACCAGGATGAAATAGATAATCTGAATTATGCTATAACTAATAACAAAATTGAATATGTAATTTAAAAGCTCTGAAAAAGAAAATTCTAAGCCCAGATAGTTGCACAGAAGCATTCTGCAAAACATTAAGGAAGAATTAACACCAGTTTTACACAATCTCTTCCAGATGAAGGCAGAGAAAGGAATACTTCTTAACTCACTATACAAAGCCAGTATTACCCTTATAACAAAATAAATAAGATAATACAAAAAACTATAAAAAATTACAGAAGAACGGCCGGGCACGGTGGCTCAAGCCTGTAATCCCAGCACTTTGGGAGGCCGAGACGGGCGAATCACGAGGTCAGGAGATCAAGACCATCCTGGCTAACACGGTGAAACCCCGTCACTACTAAAAATACAAGAAAATTAGCCAGGCGAGGTGGTGGGCGCCTGTAGTCCCAGCTACTCGGGAGGCTGAGGCAGGAGAATGGCGTGAACCCGGGGGTGCGGAGCTTGCAGTGAGCCGAGATCGCGCCACTGCACTCCAGCCTGGGGCACAGAGCAAGACTCCGTCTCAAAAAAAAAAAAAAAAATTACAGAAGAACATCTCCCACAAATTTAGACATAAAATTCTCAAAAAATAAATATTAACAAACTGAATTTTAAAATGTATTAAAAAATGTACATACCATGACCAGGTAGGATTTATTCCAGGTATGTAAGACTGGTTTAACATTTGAAAATCAATCAAAGTAATCCACTATATAAACAGGCTAAAGAAGAGAAGTCATATGATCATGTCAATTAACATAGAAAAAGTATTTGGCAAAATCCAATAGTCATTCATGATTTTTGAAAAACTCTTATCAAGTTAAGAATAGAAGGGCATTGCCCAAACTTGATAAAGTGTATTTATTTAAAAAACCCTACAGTTAACATCATAATTCATGAAGAAAGACTGAATTTTTTTTCCTAAAATTGATAAAAATGGGAGAATAGTCACTCACATCACTTTTTTTCAAAATAGTGCTTGAAGTTAGAGCCACTGCAATAAGTCAAGAAAAGCAAATAAATGACATTCAGTTTTTTAAAATGAGAAAATAGAAGTATTCCTATTTGTAGATGACATTATTATCTATGTCAGAGATCATGAGGAGAATAAAAGAAATCATGAGGAATCTCAAAAAAAAAATGCTAGAACTAATAAGTGAGTTTGGCAAGGTCACAGGACACAATATTAACACATGGGAATCAATCTCATTTTTATATACTAAAAATGAACATATGAAAATCAAAATTAAAAACATGATACAATTTACAATCACTCCCAAGAAAAGTGAATACTTAGGTATATGTTTACCAAAATATGTACAGGTTACGTATACTGAAGATTTCAAAACAGTGATAAAAAAGATCAAAAGCGACCTACGTAAGTGAAGAGATACCTCATGCTCGTGTATTAGAGGAGTCAACATTGCAAAGATGTCAAATTTCCCCAAATTTATTTATGTAATTCCTATCAAAAACCCAATAATATTTTTGTAGATATCAACAATAGTAGTATTCTAAAATTGGTATGAAAAGACACAGTCCATAGAATATATAAAACAATCTTGAAAAAGAAGAATAAAATGGGAAGAATCACTCTACTCAATATTAAGACTTACTTATAGCTACATAATCAAGACAATGTTGTATGGGCAAAGGGATAGACACATATATCAATGGAATAGAATAGGGAACTTAGAAAAAGTCCTAAAATAATATGTTTAATTTTTGACAAAGGTGTACATGCAAACCAATTCAAAGGAGGAAGAACAGCCTTTTCAATGGATAGTACTGAAGCAATTGGACACAAATGCGAAAAAAAAAAAACCCTTGACTTAATTCTCACAAATTATACAAAAAAAAAAAAAAACTCAAAATGAATACTGTGCTTAAATGTAAAATATAAAACTATGAAACTTTTAGAAAAAAATTATGAGAAAATCTTCAGGTTCTAAAGCTAGGCAAAGAGTCTTATACTTGACACCAAAAGCACAATGCACAAAAGAAGAAACTTGATAAATGTTTCAGGAGACTTCGTAAATCACATCACATCTAATACATGAAAGGTAATTCAGTATCAATAACTATCAGGGAAATGCGAATTGAAACCATAATGTGATATTACTATATACCTGTCAGAACAGCTAAAATAAAATTATAGTGACAACATCAAATGCTAATGAGGATGTGGAGAAAGTAGATTACTTGCATTGCTGGTAAAATGGTACAGCCACTCTGGAAAACAGTTTGGCGATTTCTTTTAAAACTAAACATGTGAGGCCGGGCGCGGTGGCTCAAGCCTGTAATCCCAGTACTTTGGGAGGCCGAGGCGGGTGGATCACGAAGTCAGGAGATCGAGACCATCCTGGCTAACATGGTGAAACCCCGTCTCTACTAAAAATACAAAAAACTAGCCGGGCGTGGTGGGGGGCGCCTGTAGTCCCAGCTACTCGGAGGCTGAGGCAGGAGAATGGCGTAAACCCGGGAGGCGGAGCTTGCAGTGAGCCGAGATCGCGCCACTGCACTCCAGCCTGGGTGACACAGCGAGACTCCGTCTCAAAAAAAAAAAAAAAAAAAAAAAAACTAAACATGTGATTACCATATAACACGATTTCACTCTTGGGCATTTATTTCAGAGAAATAAAACTTTTTTTCAAACTAATACCTGTGCACTACTGTTCATACAAGCTTTATTCATATAGTCAACAACTGAAAACATCCCAGAAGTCTTTCAAGGGGTGAATGATTAAATAATCTATGGTGTATCCATACAATGTAACACTACTCAGCAATAAAATAGAATAAACTATTGATACACAAGAGAGCTCGGACACATTCCGAGGGAATTATGCTGAGTGAAAAAAAGCCAATCCCCAAAATTTAAATACTATATAATTCCATTATAACATTTTGAAATGACAAAATTGTAGAAATGGAGAACAGATTAGTGGTTACCTGTGGTCAGGGACCAGGACAGGGATGGGGAGGAAGGGAGGTGGGCAACACAAGGGATTTTTATGATGATAGAACTGTTCTGTTTCTCAACTTAAGTAGTGGATACATGAGCACATTATATAGAATGCAATACACACACACACACACACACACAAATACAAGTAAAACTGGAAAATTTTTACCTAGATTGGTGGTGGATTGTATCAATGTCAATATCCTTTGTGATATTGTATGACAGGTTTGCAAGATGTTACCATTTGGAGAAACCAAGTAAGGGTACACTGGCTCTCTCTACTATTCTTACAACTGCATGTGACTCTAAACTCACTTAGAACAAGTGGGAAGTAATATAGGCATTCTTAATTCTCCCTTAAACAGGGACCTATATTTTTGTTGGTATATGTCCTTAGCATTTTTATAAAGCCTCTCATGGTGCCACTTGTATTTTATCAGCATCTCCTATATGAAATGAAATGTACATAAGGCTTCGAAGTATTAAAATTTCCAAATAATAATAGCAGAAAGAAAAATATCTTCAAATACCTTGTCAGTAGAAAGTAAAGAAGCTAAGGGTCTAAATCAACTGCCCATATTCTTTTGGCAAAATATCAAACTTTCAACGAACAGATTAGGTAGCAATTTCAAGAAAATTTTTTTCTTTATATTTTACTTTTTTCTAAGATAATTTGATTCAGCGACTGAAATTTAGAATAAAAAAAGACAAAGAACAAAAGATAAAAAGAGGCAGTAGACTCGGGATCCTGGAGTCTAGTCTCAAATCTGCTACTATCTGTGAGTTTGGGCAGAACTACTCAATCTTTTTGTATCTCAACTTTCTGGTAAAAATAAAAGCATTATACCAAACCCCAAGGTTCCTTCCAGTTCAAAATAGTCTATGATCCTATGAAATTTAGAATGTTGATGAAGGTATAGTTGATAATGTTTCATCTCATTCCTTCATTAGACCTAATTTAATAAAGTTCTCCATGGTAACTTCAATTGGCAATCCACGCATTCCCTTCAGCTGTGTAAATGATGCTCCTCATTCCAGTATGACTGTCCAGGTTTCATTACCAAGTCTCTAAGTGCTAATTAACTTTGAAACTGCTCTTCAATATGGGCTGAATTACAATTCATAGTAAACTGCTTCTATCTCCCTCAGATTGTTCTCAATTTGTTTTCAGACACATGGAGTGTCATTTTACTGCTATTCTTAACTGTTTCCTTTGGAGTTCCTCTTTTTCAGTCATTCCATTGAATGAAATAATTTTGAAGAGGAGAGAGATTGAAAAAGGTTTTAATCATATAGCAGCTTCAAGACTTCTTAGCTACCAGTGCTTTGGGGGGGCTCTTGCCTAACATTCTTCTGTGGCTCAGATATTATTGTTCTCAAGAGTTACCCTTGGTACAAATTCTCTGTGGTACTCATCTTCTCATACTATCTGAACCCCACCCTCTGCTCAAAACCATAAGTATCTTTACTGCATCACCAAATCAGAGCCTCTTTCCCAAGGAGCCCATCTGGATATTGACCATCACTGTGAAACTACTCTGCTATATTACTCAGATTTTCTACATTACTGCTGCCTTACAAGGACCCTTCTCTAATTCTCATTGGCTTACAACCACAATATGTATTTCTTTCTCACAGATCTACAGGTCAGATGTTGGTCAAATGGACTTGAGTGGGCTTGCCTGGCTTGGCTCCTGGCTACAATTGACAGCATGTCCATTTTGCATGTCTCTTCATTCTGGAACCAGCAGCTGCTCAACAGTTAATATTCTTCTCATGAAAGAGTATAGATTTGCAAGAGTATTGGCAGAAACTTTCCATATTTCTTTGAGGTTTTTAACTCAAAACCGTCATACTCTCAATTGTGTACACATTTCACTGGCCAAAGTAAATCATATAAACAATCCAAACATCACTTGGATTGGGGAAGTCTATTCTACACATGGAGAATCCATGGTAAAGGCAGAGAGGGGAAGAACAATTGTAAACAAATAATATCATCTATGTCTGCTTAGTACTATAAAGAGAACAAAGTAAAGGCAACTAGAATTACCCCAGTATAGGTTGAAGGAGTTTTATGGTCTCAAGTTGCTTTTGGAGAGTGATAATCTGGATCTTGGAAACATGCTCTCGGTTTTAATGATCTCTTCATTCTTTCTTCCTGCCGAGACCTGGAGGGCTTCATCAAATGGCCTGTGCTGACATCCCACAGCTTCGAAGCTGTAAGGTGGGAAAGAGGCTCGGAATTGGAGATGCAGTAAGAATACTTAATGTTTGGGGTAGGGTATGGGGATCAAATAGTATGAAGGGATGAGAACCACAAAAAGTTTTCCTAGCCTTGATTTTCTCAAATAACTGGGTGGTATAATAAAACAAGGGTCACATGAGTAAAGAAAATGTTACACTGTATCAAGGGTAACTCCCTCAAAATTGAGAACAGTGAGACCTGAGCCCCAGAGGAATGCTGGGCAAAGATCTCCCAAAAGCGCTAGCAGCTAAGCAAGAAGTCTTGAAGCTGCTATATGATTAATACCATCTCCAGTCTCTTCCTGCATTGATAGTCACACCCACACTTTCTCTCTCCCTCTCTGTCTCTTCCCTTCCTCTCTCCCTCTTTCCCTCTCTCCCTGTCTCTCTCTCTCTCTCTCTCAAAAAGATGTAGTGACTTGCCCAAGGACAGAGAATGTTACTGTTGGAAATAATACAAATTTTGACTAAAGACTAATGTTGATTTCCTCCATCTGTGGTTGACTCCCACACTCACCAAGGTCAGAACAGCCACTAAGGAGTATTTTGAAAACTTGAGAGGAACTTTTTTATTTTGACAATGATTTGGGGTGGTACTGGCATTTGGTGAGTCAGGGTTGACAGATACCCTACAACGAGCAAGACATACAAAAAAGTTTGATATCCCACATGAATTTCTAATGTCTTAATGCAGCCATGTAAATGAAAATCCCATTTATAGGTGTTTATACCTAGAATCTAACTCCATGTCACACAAAGTGTTCTCTGTAAGGTGTTAATTTGCACTGAAGTTTTTAGAACTGCAACCACTGTATAAATTAAAGGAAGACTGTATTTCCTTTCATTCGTTTTGCTCTAAACTTTACCAAGGGTTGTATACCATTCACAAAAATCATATCTCAAAGGCAATGCTACATGTGTATTTGGGTCACCAATACAACTCACCTGTATCAGTCTGCAGCTGTAGTTCTTGTGTCCACACTGATTAGAATAATAGGTGCAAGCAACGGACATTATGTCTTAAAGTACTGTCATGCCTGAACACATACTGAAACATATCATAAATTACATATTTCTATGTAATTTATTTTATGTAATAAACACATATTGAATCACATTACCTGTTGTGAAACACATATGATTAAAATATTTTTTATAAATTCCTTTTATTTCTCTTTTATATTACAATTTGGATATTCTATTGCTTTTTAAAAACATCTATATAAGTTATATATGAATTTTATTTCGAGGTATTAAAATGGTACCAAAAACTTTAAAAGGTAACAAACATTTTACAATAATTGTGTAAAACATTTTTGTAAAATATTTTAAAAGCATCCAAATATTTACAAAAATAGCTGTTATAAAAACAATACTAATTTTGACAGGTTTGAAAACTCTCTATGCAATCCTTCTCTTTCTTTTCCAACTATTTTTCTAGCTAAAAATGACACATACAAGTATCAACCCTTGATTGACAATTTATAATTGTGAATTAATGAAATCAAATTTAATGAAGTGCTATTGATAAATGTCTAGTCTACCCTCAATTCACTAATTCAAGTGTTAATAATTTTTCCCTTAACTATGCTTTTTACAAAATGCTTTTTAGCCTCTTTTCTTCATGCCTTCCCTTCTCTAAGCTACTATTATCATATTCATGTCTTAGCTCTAATCACTGTGTGTTAAAAGATCTTTCAGAGAAAACAAGAGCTAATCTGTATTTGGTCCAATAGAGAACACATTCTATGGGTTATTCAATTATGTTAGAATATGAGTGCTTACAGTCAGACTTTCTGGGGTTTTTTTGTTGTTGTTCCTTGTATTTATCTGTCATTGAATGTTTTCCTTACTTGATTTCCCTATTTTTGAACTGGTCCTATTTTTTCTTACTGAATGTTTATGCTTTGTAATCCTCTGAATTAAGATAATTCCACTGGGAAAAAGCATCCTTATTCTATCTGATTCACCCTCTCTGAGTTTCCCCCCAAATTATCTTCCAGTACATCAGCCAAATTTATTAATATGCTATGTCAAATATTAAACACCGGGGGAAGGAAAAAAATCAACAATCCCAATTTATGCTTTCAAGGATTTTCTTCTCCTGGTTACAGAAATCCATACCCTAGAAATAAGGAGAAGATAATGATATCTGTACACATAGCATTATCATTAAACGCCCAAACACAAGCACATAAGTTTTTCACGCAGTTTTTCAGTTCTTAGTATTGTGGTATAATTTATTTACAGAAACTCAGTATAATCTTTAAGAAAAAAAAACTGAAAAGTGTCTATAGGTGTCCAAACCCAGAACTTTAAAATTAAACTACATGCCATGAAGATACTGTCAACTGAAATGAATTGAATTGCTTGCATGTCTAGTTCAATTCAAATTGCCACTGCTCATCGGCTTATTTGGTGTTCAGTTATTATATATAAACCCAGGTATATTAGTCAGCCTTTGCGCTCTGATAAAGACATACCTGAAACTGGGCAATTTACAAAAGAAAGAGGTTTAATGGACTCACAGCTCCACGTGACTGTGGAGGCCTCACAATCATGACAGAAGGTGAAAAGCACATCTCACATCATGGCAGACAAGAGGAGAGAGCTCGTACAGGGACACTTCCCTTTATAAAACCATCGGATCTCGTGAGACTTAATTCACTATCATGAGAGCAACATAGGAAAGCCCCGCCCCTATGATTTAATTACCTCCCACTGGGTCCCTCCTATGACATGTGAAAATTATGGGACCTACAATTCAAGATGAGATTTGGGTGGGGACACAGCCAAATCATGTCACCAAGTCAAAGACATAAGGTTCAAATAATAATTATTGCCTTAGGGGATCCCATTTTTGTCACAAAATAAATAATGGGCTTATAAAAGTTACCCATATATTTATATGTCTTTGTCTGGAATTTATGCTTTAGTCCAATTTATAAGCAAGAATTATGCCATCTTAGCAGATGGTCCTACATGCAAATAACTAAAAGAACAGGAAGAATTGGAAGTGGTTTCTATATAATGGAATATAATTCAGGATGAAAAAATAAGAGACAATTATATAAAGCCAGGAAGAAAAGCATCATCACTCTAGCTGTACATTAGTGTCACCTGGAAAGATTTAAATATACATACCATTGATTCAGACATAGCTAATCTGAGGAGTGGCCTGGATGTTGGGACTTTTAAAAGCCCCCCATGTGATTCCAAGACAAAGCCTAGGTTGAGACCTATAGCACTAAACAAAACTTGGAATTCAATGTGTTACCAAACATATTTAATGGATATTTAAAGTAAATATTTGAAAGAGACTTTTTTCCAACCAAAAAGTGGTTCTGTCAGTATAATAAAATATTTTCCACAGCTATAGGTGATAATATGTATTTTTTTCCTAATATCAATAAATACTTATTTTATCAAAATAATTTAGGTCAAAGAATTATAATATATAATATTTCTGACAGTTTAAAAAAATACGACATGCATATTTTTAATTAAATGCAATAAAAATGGGTACTTCAAATTGTGAGTGAATTGCTAAAGCTCCATCATTATACAACTCTAAGTATGCATGTTTCTAACTGCCAAAAATTATGGACATATTTTATGCTGAGAGCTCAGGCAGAGTTAGACACAGCAGATGGTATCATGGCTTTGCTCAAACTGTTTAGATTACAGACACAATAATACAGCATTTTTTTTTTTTGCTTTTGTATCATTACCTACATCTGTATCAATTTAAAGATTTACGTATATTAACAGCCAAGCAAAATCCCCTTTATACAGGATGTCTGAAACAAAAGTCAACGCAGTTAAGGAAGTGAAATAAGTATAATGTATGCAATTTTAGTTCAGTTAACCCCATATCAACTCACTGAAATCTAACTCTGCGTAAATCCATTCTACTCATAATTTGATCCAAAACAAGCCGCATCAACATCACTTGGGAGCTTGTTAGAAATACAGAATCTGAGGTTCCACCTAGACCTACAGACTCAGAATCTGCATTTTAACAAAATCCCCAAATGGTGCACATTAAGACTTACATGACTACTCTGGGCAATTTGTATTCACATTAAAGTTTGCATGACCACCTCGCCAAATTTTCTAATTTTATCAAATTACCAAAAGCATGTCTTAAGGAACAGTCTTGAATGTGTGCAATTAATATATTCAATAACTATATTCTCCTTAGCAGCATTTTAAAGAATATTCAGTCCAAAGCTAAGGGTCATAGCATAGAATAGTCTTTTAACAAAGTTATTCTTTTTACCAACATATTTGTAATGAAGGTAATCACGAATAATATGCAGTGGTTTTAAATATATTCTCAAGCTAAAATATATTAATGAAGGATATATTCATAAGTACACACGCTTAAAATATATTCTTATTCTTATTTTTTGTAGCAATGGGGTCTCACTCTGCCACCCAGGCTGGTCTTGAACTCCTGGCCTGAAGTGATCCTCCTGCTTTGTCCTCCCAAAGTGCTGGGATTATAGGCATGAGCCACCGCATTGGGCCTTATTCTTGGTTTTGGAATACAAACCATATTTTTTAGTAAATTCCTAGAAATTTGGAAAATTTGACAAATGGTCCATTTGATAAAAGAGTAATTTGACCAGTTAGCTTTAAGCAAAATGGCATTTGGTAAATTGATTTTTACTGGTCAGCTTGTTCCACTGAGCATGGTAAATCTATCCATATTTTTATTATACTTTTATTTCCACTGCAGTTTTAAAACCATTTGAGTAGGCTGGTAAATATTCAGGCAATGTTAAATAGGAGTTAAGAGCAGACCTGGATTTGAATATTAGATCTACTCCTAGTATGGTTTTGATGAACTTATTTAACCCTCTAAGACTCTGTTTCCCTAGACCACGTGACTATTGTGATAATACTACACAAGTCCCTAGTACATATTAATTACTCACTAATTTTTATTATAATTCTTGTCATTCTGTCATCATGATTTTTTAAAAATTTGTTTTCATTCAGATGAAGAAAGTAAAATAAGCAAGAGTCATACCGCTATTCTTCATTTTATTTCCCAACATGGAGAAATGTTTTAATCCACTTCCCCAGAAAAAAGTACTGGCAAATGTGATTGATGAACTGAATTTTTATCTTTTTTTAAATTTTCTTGATTCGTGTCTATGAATACCTGCTCCAGATACAATATCTCCTTTTCTAGGAGACTGGTAGTTATGCTAGAATGCAGACTGAAGACAGTACTGTTTGACTCTTAGTATCGAATGACAGAATATCCTACAGAATATTAGCAAACAGGTGAATGGGGCAAAATGGATACATTGTTCAAAGCTAATGATATGACAGGTATAATTAGAGTACAAAAAAAAAAAACTTCTTTGAAAAATTTAAAGTGTCTAACTCTAGTAAGAGATTATTTTTCCAGCTTCCATGTGTTTTTTACAGGGAAGACCAGTTAAGACAATTCAAATTATATTTAACAATTTATAATGTAAACAATTTATTATTGGTGTTATCTTAGATGGAAAAACAGTAAAATGAGATTTTCTATATTGGGTAAAGAAAATTCTCACCCATCTTCAGATAGCTAGTGACATGGTAAGATCAGCTCTGGTGTTGGTTTTGAATTCAAAGGCCCAGTAAACTGGTACCCCCATTCACACAATTCTTTTATAGTATGCTACATCTAGGGCAGGAGAAGGAATTACCAATTCATGTTTACTCTTTGCTTGATACTTTCCATAAATTATATCACTTAATCTTTACAATGACCCTGCAAGGTAGTTGTTATATCATTAATGAAAAATTAAGATTCTGGAAGGTTAAAGGAATTGCCCATGAATACACAGCTGGAAAATGCAAAGCTGAGCTCCAAACCCAAATTTCTCTGCCTCTCAAGTCCATGTTCTTTGTAACACTCTACACAGCTCCCAGGGTCTATGGTGTATTGGAAAACAGCTATCTGCTTTGTCGTGGAAGGTGGGGAAATCATTAAGAGTTTGGGGCCATCACCAACTAACAGTGTGAATTCAAGCCAGTTATTTTACTTTTGTTTCTTCACTGCAAAAATTAGGAGTTAGACTACAAGATCTTTAAGCACTTCTGCCACTTCTAAAAGAAATGTGTTATCTGGCCTGTTACGCAAAACACAATTTTATATATATGCTTTGCTCATTCATTGCTCAATCATTAACTGATTGACTCATTCATTTATTCATTCATTTAACAATCCATCACTCATTTATTTAAAAATGCACTTAACAATTGTGTTTATTAAATACTCAGTATGTTTCCCTACATATGTTTCCATATAGACCATTCGTGCTCAAGTAAGTTTTTTAAACATTTAGAAAAATGACAACATAGATGGAGCCTGCTTTGATTTAGTTTCTAGCTACCAAGTACGCAAAAAGCTGGATTTGGGAAGTTGGGTTGCTTATTAATCCTACGGTGCTAATGGGACTGAAATTTCATCTAAGAATGAATGATAACAGTAATAATAACAATGACATCAACAATTAACTATTATTTAAGGCCTCTTGGGGGAAAATGCTCCTCAGCCCAGTTTAATGGCTTACACATCAAATGCTTTTTGTAGTATTTTATAGATACTGATTCAGCAAAGGAATTTGAAAAAGGTCATAAGATGTGGAAGGTAGAAAATAGTACAGTCTCAAAATGTGCTACAGATTATGTCCTGTTCAGTGCCAAGTCAAGGAAGAAGTATTAGCTGTATTATGATGACAAATTATACATCTATTCGGAAATGCTTTGCCCCCATTGGCAATTCTCTTCTGATTCAACTGTAAAAATGTTCATGCATTTAATAGAAAGATTTTGCCAGCAATATATAAAAATATTAATAATTTACTTAATGTCCATTCTACTGAACCTCTAAAACTATAGACTTGAGTAAATGTATTTATAAGGATCAGACAACCTTGGAGCCAAGTGAAGAGAATCGATCTTGTATCATTTCAAAATATTTTAAACTTGAAGCTGCCACTACATTCCCTTGATTAAATAGCAGTCAGCCAGTTTCTGCCAAAAAGAAAAAAAATTAGTTGCATGCAGCAACCAACATAGCATTGAACATTGCACATGGTAGAACTGATAAATTTGCTACTCATAGAGTCAGCAGGATGAGCAATGTACCTGGGTTAACACATTTCAGATTTTCAAAGTCATGATTAGAGCTGATTGAGCATAACAAAAATGGATACTCTGATTGTGAAGCTGAAGGAAGATGGAAGAGATGTTTCATTCTCTTTGTAAATAATAATTCACGAAAAGAACATAATGTAGAAAAGTTATTCTCAGCAAAAGCATAGTTTTCTTCCAACAGAAAATGTCCTATAGCATGCACTTGCTTGCATACCTTGAAGATATTTGTATTGTGTTATTTACCAAAATAATGGCCACATTACAGGGCCAGCTAATACATAAACAAAGAGGGCAACCTCTCTGTTACAGACTTACACCTCCCTCTCCAAAACATTGACCCCACTAACCTAGCGATGGCTTGAAATCACAGTTCTCCCTTTGAGTTAAAAATTATCTTCCCTGGAGTGCCTGTGAACGTACTAATAATTCCAAGAGGTAAAAATAGTAAACCATCAATTATTTTTAGTCCATAAATTCAAGTAAATGAGTGTGTCTCTTCGTTACAGTAAGACACGACACAAAACAAGTATATTTTGATAGAAGCAGAGCAGACAAGGGATGAGGCCTGGTTCAGTGGCTGCAAACCCAGATGGTGTTACATAATGGACAGACTCCAGGCAGACATGGTAAAGTGTAAGGACCCATTTTCTCAACGGCAAGGGAGATATTTGAAAAGGAGGATAGAGGAAAGATGGAGGCAAATTGTCCCTATATTTCAATTTTGCCTCAGGGAAGCACTGGTGATTCTATTCGTGTGCCTTCATATCACCATACTCTGCTTTTCATATTTTTCAAAATTTAAACTTCTTCATTTAAACACTCTGCCCTTTCAAATTTTTCAGAATGATATAGCCCATCCAGAACAAATAGCCCATCCTTGTTATAACAATATTGTTATGAAATTAATTAGAGAAGCTGCTGCTCCAGAAGACAAGATGGCATGTGAAATGGCATAGCTGTTGTTTGGAAAGAAGAGCTGAGAATTCACATTGGTAGCAGTTTTTTTTCTCATGTCATTCAAGAGCACAAATGTGAATGTCTCTTGCTCTTGAGTAACCCTTGTGGCTCTTTGTAAGCAGTTTTCATTGGTGCACCAATGAGAACCCTGAAAGGAACATCAGACAGTCCGTGCCCTTGAAAAGTTCTTCCCACAAAGGACTTTGTTATTAAAGATATTCACAAAACATTTGTCCGTTAATTAGGGCAATTTTAAACTCACTTAAAAGATCTTGTTTGAGTCTGGATGCATGGCTCATTCCTGTAATCCCAACACTTCTGGAAGCAGAGGCAAGAGGATTGCATGGGCCCAGGAGTTCAAGACCAGGCTGGGCAACAAAGGGAGATCATGTCTCTACAAAAAATAAAAAAACTAGCGAGTGTGGTGGCATACACCTGTGGTCCCAGCTACCTGAGAGGCTGAGGTGGAAGGATTGCTTGAGCTCCAGAGTTGGAGGCTGCAGTGAGCCATGATCCCACCACTGGAGTGACTTACTCCTGGTCTCAAATAAATTTCTTGTTTGTTTATTTTGCATGCTTGTGTTTTTGAGTGGCTTTTAATGAAACATAAAGTGACCTGTTTTCGCCATCATTGCTGCTAGTAAAGCATGCTGGCAAAATAGTACAGGAAGTTGTGCTGGGGAAAAAATATGTATGAAGGGTGGCAAGCAAGGGACAATCAGAAATGTACCAAGAGTAGAAATGACTATCTTTTTAAAAAAAAAAATCCACAGATCATGAAAATATGAGCTTTGCAGAATATCTCCTTGATTTGGAAGCAAGTCAACATTGTTAAAGTATTAATTTAAAAGGCACCTACTAAAAATGAGGGCCCACAGGCTCAGCAGTCAGTGGCACACAACCTCTGGCCTCTAGAACAGCAGGTACTCCACAATTACTACCTCCTCTTTCCCTTTTTCCCCCCAAAAATGTGGGATTTATTTAGTGTACATGAACTAAGGGTAGGGTATTTGCGAAAACATGAAATTGATAACTCTATTTTTTTCTGTTAATTGCTTTTCAATAATCTTGAATTAAGAATGTCTTGAACTAGGAATTTAGCCACTTCTTTTGTGTTCTGTAGATGGATTGAGAATGCAATATTTGCCAGTATGAAGGATATTGGCCCAGAGAACTTTGTGAGAAGGGCATTCCATGAACACTTGTTACCATATGCCATTTTATTCGTGTTTTAATTTAGAAGAAAAGTGAGTTCTTACTTTCCAACATTGATATTGAAAAACATTGCCCAGTCTCCCATTTGAATTCCAGTTGACCAAGGTCTTAGATCAAGTTCTCTAGAAGCAGAGCCTGAGATATAAACTCCTGTGTAAGTGACTTACTGTAGGTGTGTTCTCAAAAAGATCCTATAAAGGAGTGAAGAAATCAAAATAGAGCAGGGAAAGAGCCAAGTGAAGCTGTGGTGTCAGCTGTAGAGTGGCTTCAGCTTGATCCCATAGGAAGCTGAAAGGTTGGATTGTACCTTGAGATAAGATAGGTAGGGTTTGGTATCCCACAGTTTCATTCATTGGCTGCAGGCTGCCCCCCCCATAAGGTGGGGTGTTGCTCCCCTAGGCAAGGCAGTTCCCCTCTAACAAGATCAATTCCTTCCATAGAATTGTGCATCTGTGAGCCTTTAGCAACCGACATTCACAAAAGTTGGGGAATGGGTGCATCGGTTCAGTAAAGAATATTTAGGTAAGCCCACATCCCTTTAACTCTGAAGCCTGACAGCTAGATTGGACTAAGAGTTTAGAGTAGTAAGGACAACCACATTACAGGAATCCTTCTGGACTGGTACTGTTTCCTCATTTCCAGGACTCTGATTTGAGTTCTTATTTGGAAAAATTTCTGACCTAATTACAATATGGCATTTCCCTATGGAAGGGTTTTCCAATTGCAATCCCTCAGGTATAATCTTAAAATTACAATATAACCATGAACTACTCTCTATATGCCCTATCAGATAAAAGCTAAATAAGGATATGAGATTGGGGTTTGAGATCTCTTTTACACCAAGTTGTAAGATCAAAAGTTTAATTGAAAGTGATTGATTTTCTTTCCATTAAAGCAAACTGTGGTAGGCAACTTCTAAGATGGTCCCCAATCATTCTTGCCTCTTCATATCTATACCCTCCCCCTTGAGAGTGGAATGAATCTAATGACTCACTTCTAATGAATAGAATACAGCAAAAGTGATGGGTTGTCACTTCTGAAGTCAGATTTTATGAATATTTCTTCTTCCATCTTGCTCTTCCTTTCTCATTCTCTTGCTTGCTCGCTTTGAGGGAAGACTGCTACCATATTGTAAATTGCTCTATTGAGAGGTTCACTTGGCAAGGGAATGAGGGAGACCTATGACCAACAATCAGTAAAGAACTGAGGCCTTCAGTTCAATGGCCTGTGAGGAACTAACTCCTTCCAACAACCACTTGAGTGAGTCTGGAAGCAGGTACTTCCCAGGTTGAGCCTTCAGATGACTGCAGCCCCCCCGCCCAACATCTTGACTGTAGCCTTGTGAGAGCCTCTGAGCCAGAGGTCACCCAGCTAAGCTATGCCCAGATTCATGATTCACAGAAACTGTGAGATAACAAATGTTGTTTTAAGACACTAATTTTTGGAGTAATTTGTTATGCAGTGATTGATAACTAACATATAAGGCTTTGAGAATTTTCTTCTGTTGTAAATTTGTCTAAAATCCCTTCTTCTATTCTTTTTTTTATACTTTAAGTTCTGGGATACATGTGCAGAACGTGCAGCTTTGTTACAAACATAAACATGTGCCATGGTGGCTTGCTGCTCCCATCGATCCGTCATCTACATTAAATATTTCTCCTAATGCTATCCCTCCCCTTGTGCCCCACCCCTCAACAGACCCCTGTGTGTGATGTTCCCCTCGCTGTGCCCATATGTTCTCATTGTTCAACTTCCACTTATGCCCAGTCTCCCCTGTTCCTATGTTAGTTTGCTGAGAATGATGGTTTCCAGCTTCATCTATGTCCCTGCAAAGGACACGAATTCATTCTCTTTTATGGCTGCATAGTATTCCATGGTGTATATGTGCCACATTTTCTTTATCCAGTCTAGCATTGATGGGCATTTGGGTTGGTTCCAAGTCTTTGCTATTGTGAATAGTGCTGCCATAAGCATACGTGTGCATGTGTCTTTACAGTAGAATGATTTATAATCCTTTGGGTATATACCCAATAACGGGATTGCGGGGTCAAATGGTATTTCTGGTTCTAGATCCTTGAGGAACCACCACACTGTCTTCCACGATGGTTGAAATAATTTACACTCCCACTAACAGTATAAAAACGTTCCCATTTCTCCACATCCTCTCCAGCATCTGTTGTTTTCTGACTTTTTAATGATTGCCATTCTAACTGGCATGAGATGATATCTCATTGTGGTTTTGATTTGCATTTCTCTAATGACCAGTGATCATGAGCTTTTTTTTTCATAATTCAGCAAAGTCTCAAGATATAAAATCAATGTGCAAAAATCACAAGCATTCCTACACACCAATAATAGACAGAGAGCCAAATCATGAGTAAACTCCCATTCACCGTTGCTACAAAGAGAATAAAATACCTAGGAATACAAATTACAAGGGATGTGAAGGACCTCTTCAAGGAGAACTACAAACCACTGCTCAAGGAAAGAAGAGGACACAAATGGAAAACATTCCATCATCATGGATAGGAAGAATCAATATCATGAAAATGGCCATACTGCCCAAAGTAATTTACAGACTCCGTGCTATCCCCAACAAGCTATTATTGACTTTCTTCACAGAAATTAAAAAAAAAAAAAACTACTTTAAATTTCACATGGAACCAAAAAAGAGCCTGCATAGCCAAGACAATCCTAAGCAAAAAAGAACAAAGCTGGAGGCATCATGCTACCTGATTTCAAACTATACTACAAGGCTACAGTAACGAAAACAGCATGGTACAGGTACCAAAACAGATATATAGACCAATGGAACAGAACAGAGGCCTCAGAAATAACACCACACACCTACAACTGTCTGATCTTTGACAAACCCGACAAAAACAAGCAATGGGGAAAGGACACCCTATTTAATAAATGGTGTTGGCAAAACTGCCTAGTCATATGCAGAAAATGGAAACTGGACCCCTTCTTTATACCTTACACAAAAATTAAGATGGATTAATGATTTAAATGTAAGACCTAAAACCATAAAAACCCTAGAAGAAAACCTAGGCAATACTATTGAATACATAGACATGGTCACAGACTTCATGACTAAAACACTAAAAGCAATTGCAACAAAAGTCAAAATTGATACATGGAATCTAATTAAACCAAAGAGCTTCTGCACAGCAAAAGAAACTATCATCAGAGTGAACAGGCAACCTACAGAATGGGAGAAAATTTTTGCAATCTATCTTTCTTCTATTCTTAAAATGACAAAGATCCGTGCTTCACAAGTATTTTTGGCAGGTGATGACATAAATGTTGACAGTGATTGATTATCTGGATTTAAATTTCCATCACTGTTTTCATAGGATGTACAGGAGTTTTATGTAGATGTGTGAAGGAAGAGCCTAAATTTGATACAGAAAATTCCCGAAACATAAATGGAAAGCTCTTTTGCTGAAAATATAGACAATATCAGTGTTCTTTAATGCTATCCTTAATTTCAGTGAAATTTGTTTGTATTTATTACAACTTATGAGCATCAATGATAATACATTCACTTTTTTCTCTAAGACATCCTGATGAAGCACTAAGCATTTTCACAATGGCAAAAAATCAAACATTGTTGAAAAAGAAGAGACAAAAAGAAATCTAAGAGACTAAAAAGCAGAATAGTAAGTAGAATATTTGTAATTCTTACCAACTATTTTTATGTTGTCTGTCATCATGTGGTGAAAAGATATGAGTCCTTGTGATATTTTGAAAATTCTTTTGGAGATACTTTTTAATGCATGATTCATAAAAGTTAGCTTGATCCTTAACAATAATGAGAATAAGCTTTTTGAATTACTTTGAAATTTGTCTAATCCTGGATTCAGCCACTCAAGAGTCATATTGTTGTAGTCAACAATAGCCTCTAGTTACAGAGCTCAGACCTAACTACTAGATTATTTATTCCTAACTACTAGATTATTATTCCTAACTACTAGATTATTTATTATAAATCAGACAAATGAAAATGCCTAATCTTTAAGAAAATGATTCCAGAATTGAAAGTGCTCATACATAGGCTATCTCATCCTAGTCCCTTAGGCAATGACTCCACTGGTTTTAAAAGGCACATACCTTTTTTGTGGCTTTCAAATGGCAAGTAATAGGTTTTACTTGGTAAGTTAATGATTAATTATTTATGACAGAATATTCTACCATAAGATGAAATATTAAATAAGCAAGAAATCTAGTACCATGTTAGACATTTTCTACAAACAAAGTGGATGCTTCACTTATTCAACAATCATTCAGTCGAACACCATTTTGTCTAGGCACTGGAATTACAAAGACGAATAAGATATTTAAACAGATAGCTACAATTTTAAGTATGCACAGGTATGCACAAGTACATATACCAGACTGAAGGGAAAATCTTGTTGAATGAGAAATAATTATGCAGGTAAATATGTGTGTTGGTGAATGTGGGGGTTGAGAGCATTCCAGAAAGAGTTGGCAGCATGAGTTCAGATTCAAAAGCAAGGAAAAGTATGCTATGTTCCAGGAATCCAGACCAGGTCAAAAACAGAAAATTCCTCAGAAAACCTGGGAAACAATTTTCACCAATTACCAAGGAAAAACAAAAATTGTATTCCAAAAGCTCTCCTTGTAGCCCACATATCTTTTATACTATATTGTTTATGTTGAAATTTATTGTATGAAAAAGTATATATAATCTCATGCAATTATGAGGATTTAACAACCTGTTTTTAATATCCATAAAGTCTTGTCTAAAGTTATAGATCAATATCTAGATTGAGTCAACCTTATTCGAATCTTCTAATTACAAACAGGAAGCCTTTTGATGGCCAAATCAGGTAAACATCATCCATTGGAGAATATTTCTTCAGCAAGGGTTTGTTTGTTATTTTTGTGTATGTTGTATATATTCAGGATTTTTCCAAGAAATTTCCTTATTCTACTCCAAAATATCACATCAAGTGCTATGTTGTTCTAAGGCAAAGACTGCTAATTCTATCCAAAATATATTTGCTTAGCTGCTTGATTATTTCTCTCACACCATTTATTATATCACAGCCTTTCAACTTTTAGGTCATACTTGACAATATTGTGATGGGGATTGAGCCACATTGGCCTTAAATTTGGCCCAGAGAATAGCTTCATGCTGAGAAATGGAAGACAGCAGTGAAAGAGCTAAACTAAGTGAAATTAAAATCCCCCAAATGTAATGTATATTTATGGAAATCTTTCTATTTATCTGTCTATTTATTTGTATACATTTATAGGGTACAAGAGTAATTTTGCTACCTGAATAGTTTGTCTGGTGGTGAAATCAGGGCTTTTAGGGTATTGATCACCTGAATAATATGCATTGTACTCATGAAGTAATTTCTCATCATCCACTCCCACCTGCCCACCCTTCCTAGTCTCCATTGTCTATCATTTCCCACTCTATGTCCATGTGTATGTATGTACACATTATTTAGCTCCCACTTACAAGTGAGAATATGCAGTATTTGTCTTTCTGGGTCTGAGTTGTTTCACTTAAGATAATGAACTCTGGTCCCATCAATGTTGCTGCAAATAACATGATTTCATTCTTTTTTCATGACTGCATACTATTTTCCTCAATGTATATGCCACATTTTATGTATCCAATCATCCAATGATGTACACAGATTGATTCCATATCTTTGTTACTGTGAATAGTGTTGCAGTAAACATACAAGTGCAGTTGTCCATTTGACACAATGACTTATTTTCCAGGTAGATACCAGGTAAGGAGACTGCTAGGTCAAAGGGAACTTCTATTTTTAGTTCTTTGAGAAATCTCCATGCTGTTTTCTATAGACGTTGTAATAATTTACATTCCCACCAACAGTGTAAAAGCATTCCCTTTTCTCCACATTCTCACCAGTATCTGTTATTTTTTTGTGTGTGTCTTTTTAATAGTAGCCATTATGACTGGTGTAAGATGATACTTTACTGTGGTTTTAATTTGCATTTCTCTGATGATTAGTGATGATGAGCATTTTTCATATGCTTGTTAGCAATTTATTTCTATGTTTTCTTTTGAAAAATGTCTATTCATGTTCTTTGCCCACTTTTTAATGGGGTTATTTGTTTTATTTTTGTTGTTGTTGAATTGAGTTCCTTGTAAATTCTGGATACTAGTCCCTTGTCAGATATGTAGTTGTAAATATTTTCTCTGATTCTGTAGGTTGTCTGTTCACTCTGTTGATGATTTCTTTTCTTGTGCAGATGCTTTCTAGTTTAAGTTCCATTTGTCTATTTTTGTTTTTGTTGTCTGTGCTTTTGAGGTCCTAGTCTTCAATTGTTTGCCTAGACAAATGTCCAGAAGAGTTCTTCCTAGATTTTCTTCTAGTATTTTTATAGTTTCAAGTCTTAAGTGCATTTTTAGTTGACTTTTGCATATGTTGAGAGATAGGGGTCCAGTTTCATTCTTCTGCATATGGTAACCCAATTTTCCCAGCACCATTTATTGAAAAGGGTGTCCTTTTCTCAGTGTATATTCTCATTGACTTTGTCAAAGATCAGTTAATTGTAAATTTGGGGCTGTATTTCTGGGTTCTCTTCTGTTATATTTATCTATGTGTTTATTTCTATAATATTATCATGCTGTTTTGGTTACTACAGCCTTGTAATATAATTTGATGTCAGGTAATGTGATGCCTCTGGTTTTGTTCTTTTTACTTAGGATGGCTCTGGCTATTTGGGATCTTTTTTGTTTCATTTGAATTTTAGGATTGTTTCTTCTTATTTTGTGAAAAATAATGTTGATATTTTGATAGGGGTTGCATTTAATCTGTAGATTGTTTTTGCAGGTATGGTCATTTAAACAATATTAATTCTTCCTACTCTATCAGACTTAAACAAAACAATGAATACTAATCCTCCTGAAACTGTTTCAAAAGTCTAAAAGGAGGGAATGCTCTTTAAGTCATTCTACAAAGCCAGTATCACCCTGATACCAAAACCAGACAAGAACAAAACATAAAAGAAAACTACAGACAAATACCCCAGTGAACATAGATGCAAAAATCTCCAACAAAATAGTAGCAAACCAAATCCAAGAGCCCATGAAAAAGACAATACACCATGATAAAGTGGGTTTTATACCAGGCATGCAAGGATGGTTTGACATATACAAATCAATAAATGTGATACATCACATAAAGAGAGTTAAGGACAAAAACCATACCTTAATAGATGCATAAAAAAGTATTTGTAAAATTTGGCATCACTTCATTATTAAAAAAACTCTCAAAAACCTAGGCATAGAAGAAAAATACTTCAAAATAATAAAGGCCATATACGAGAAACCCACAGTCAACATCATACTAAAGGGGAAAAAGTTGAAAGCATTCACTCTAAGAACTCAAACAAGACAGGATGCCTGCTTTCACCATTCTTATTCAGTATGGTGCTGGAAGTCCTAGCCAGAACAATCACACAAGAGAAAGAAATAAAAATTATCCAAATTGGAAAAGAGGAAGTCAAATTATCCCTGTTCACTGATGATTTGACTTTATATATAGAAAACCCTAAAGCCTCTACCAAAAAATTCTAAGATTTGATAAGTGAATTCAGTAATGTTGCAGGATACAAAATCAGTGTACAATAATCAGCAGCATTTATGTATGCCAATAAAAATCTAAATAAGAACCAAATCAAGAATGCAATCCCATTTACAATAGCTACAAACAAATAAAATACCTAGGAATATATTTAACCAAGGAGGTGAAGAATCTCTAAAAAGGAAAACTATGAAACAGTAATGAAAGAATTCATAGACAACACAAACAAATGGAAAAAGATCCTGTTTATTTTTATCTCTCTAAAAATATCATTTATAAACAATTTAGTAAAAAATGATTGAACACATTTTCTTTTTTTTTTTTTTTTTTGGTTTTCATGAGCTTTCTAGTAACTCATTTTTCTGTTGGAGAAAGATTTCATCATTAGTTTAAAACACCTGTAGGTAGCAACTCCATAGTATTTCAAATATGGTTTCATTAAAAGTAGTAATATAATTAGAGGTTTTACTTTTCCACATTTTTAACAAGAAAATAAATCTATATGTAATGTAATGACTTAAGGGTTAATTGATTAGGAGTATATTTTATGAAACAAAAAACCAAATAAAAAATGCTAGATTTCTTTCTCAATATGAACAATACTTATTTTCCTTGAAATTGAAGATATCAAATGAATATTGCTCATCTTTTTATTAATCTATAATGGTTAAGTTTGTAGAAAATAAACACTATTAGCAAATGAGTGCATATTTGCATAATTTCTCAGAAATGCATAGAAATGAATAAAAGAAACTAAAGCTAAGAAGAAAATCCCATCAAAAGTGAAGCAACGGAAGCCCTCACAATCCCTTTATCACTGATTTCAGAGAAATATCTTTCATATAAAATAAAATTTGGATCAAACTAAAGAAGGATTCCAAGACTGATACACAGTATAGGGTGAAATTATTAGATAATAAGCGGCAAAACTATTGAAGAGCCATACCAAAATTCCTGAACCTGAAAATAACGACTAAGACATGTTGGCAGGATACTGTGGAAACATTCCACTGGGAGTCAGTTTCTACCCAGCAGCATTATAGGGGAGTTAGGGCTAAAGGAAAGTCTACCAAGTGGTTATATTACTTTTATTTTTCCATATTCTGTTTTGAGCCAATTAGAATAGCCCAGAGGTGGGAGAGAAAAAGATGAGGACATAGCAATGTGCTAACTAAGTGAAATGTGATTAAGGTGAAGAGAGACAACGATAATCTTATAGTCAAAATATATAGCTGCTTGACAACGTTTACCGAACGGAGATGAATAACATGAAACAGACAACTACAAAACAAAAACAAAATGTCTTGGAGCATAAAGTCCTCACATAAGAACCTAGAGAAACAAAATTTGCTTTTCTATTTCCCACCTGCCTCAAATATAGTACTGAATAATCATCTGGAGCAGAGAATAGAGACTCCAAAACTTCGGTGAGGAACAATTTGAATTACATGCATGTACCACCTGCTGCCTTAGCTCACCAGCCCTGTTTTGCAAACAGCCAAATGACTATACCAAAAAATGCATACCTCCCTCCTAGCAGAATAATTCAAGATTTTGCCCAGGAAAGATATTATGATCAAGCAGGATAATTTATAATATTTTCCAGTGACTAAAATCTTGGGTACTATTGCATCATAATTACAAAAATAATAAGCTGAAAAGAGCAGTATAAAACTTTTTCAAAAGTACTATACAAGATAAATTATATACATATTAAAGGAGGAATTATTCAAGGACACAGAAAAAATTAACAAAAACTTTTTTCAGTCTTATAGAAATTTAAAACCATGAATTATTTGATATAAGAAATCCAAAGAAATATCCAAATTAGAAAAACAGATGGTAGTGGTGGTCGCACAACATTATGAACACATTTAATGTCACTGAACTGTACACTTAAAAATAGCTAAGGTGGTACACTTTATGAGTATTTTAGCACAATAAAAAAATTGGAAAAAATTTATTAAAACAGTGAAACTAGATTGTTTAAAAGGAGCTGGTAGGTGGAACATGCAGCAAAATGACTGAATAGAAGCCTCCACCAATCATTCCTTACAAAAACAAGCATTTAACAACTATCTACACACAAAAAACACCTTCATAAGAACCAAAAATCAGGTGAGCACTCACAGTACTCGGTTTTTAACTTATCACTGAAAGAGACACTGAAAAGGTAGAAGAAACAGCCTTGAATTGCTGATGCCATCCCTACCCCATTCCCTGGCAGCTACAGGGTGGTAGAGAGAGTATTTCTGTGTGCTAGAGGAGGGAGAACACAGCACTTGTGAAGCGCTGAATTCAGTGCTGTGCTGTTATAGCAGAAAGGAAAACTAGACCAAACTCAACTGATACCTGCACACCAAGGGAGCATTTAAACCAGCCCTAACCAGAGAGGAATCGCTGATGCCACTGGTTAGACTTTGAGTTCCACAAGCCTTGCCACCATGGGCTACAGTGCTCTGGGGCTGTAAATAAACATGAAAGACAGTCTAGACCACATGGACTGAAACTGCTGAAAAAGTCCAAGTACTGAACTGGGCCAAGAAACAGTGGACTGGGGGCAAGTTACCTACTAAGACACTAGCAAGGGTGGCTAAGGGAGTGTTGGCATTGCCTCCCCTAACCCCAATCTGCACAGCTTATGGGTCCAAAGGAGATTCCTTTCTTCCACCTGAGGAGAGGAAAAGGGAAACTGCAGAGGACTTAGTCTTGTTTCTTGGATAACAGCTCATCCACAGCAGGATAGGGCACCAGTCAGAGCTGTGAGAACCTCTTTCAGGGCCCTATCTCCGGATGACATTTCTAGATACACCCTGGACCAGAAAAGAACCCACTGCTTTGAAAGAAGGTATCCAGTCGAGAGGGAAGGGGTAGTGCCACACTTTTAAACCATTATATCTTGTGAGAACTCACCAACTATCATGAAAACAACAAGGGAGGAGGCATCCCCATGATCCAATCACCTCCCACCAGGTCCCTAACCCAACACTGAGGATGACAATTCAATATTAGATTTGAGTGGGGGCACAGGGCCAAATTATATCATTCTACCCCCAGCCTCTCCCAAATCTTATGTCCTTCTCACATTTCAAAACCAATCAGGCCTTTCCAACAGTTCCGCGGTCTTAACTCATTCCAGTGTTAAACCAAAAGTCCAAGTCCAAAGTCTCATCTGAGACAAGGCAAGTCCCTTCTGCCTATGAGCCAGTGAAATAAAAAACAAGTTAATTGCTTCCAAGACACAATGGAGGTACAGACATTGGGTAAATGTTCCCATTCCAAATGGGAAAAAATGGCCAAAACAAAGGGGCTATGGGTCCCATGAAAGTCTGAAGCCCAGCAGGGCAGTCATTAAATAATAAAACTCCAAAATAATCACCTTGGACTCCACATTTCAGATCCAGGGCTTGCTGCTGCAATGGGTGGGCTCTCAAAGTGTTGACCAGCTCTGGCCCTATGGCTCTGCAGGCTACCACCACCCCTTTGGTTGCTTTCACAGGCTGGTGTTAAGCACTTGCAGCATATCCAGAGCACAGTGCAAGCTGTTGGTGGAAATACTAATACCATTCTGGGGTCTGGAAGATGGTGTCCCTCTTCTCACAGCTCCCCAAGGCAGTGTCCCAGCAGGAACTCTGTGTGAGGGTTCCAACCCCACATATTCCCTCCATACTGCCTTAGCAAAAGTTCTCCATAAGGGCTCTGCCCCTGCATCAGACTTCTGCCTGAACATTCAGGCATTTTCATACATCCTCTGAAATCCAGATGGAGGTTCCCAAACCTCAACTCTTGCCTTCTGTGTGCCCAAAGGCCAAACATGACATAAAAGCCATGAAGTCTTGGGGCTGCCCCTCTGAGGCCAGGGCCTGAGCTGTACATTGGCCCCTTTTAGCCAAGGCTGTTGCTCGAGTGGCAGGGATGCAGGGTGCTGTGTCCTGAGGCTGCACAGCCTGGGCCTGGCCCAGAAAACCATTTTTTTCCTCCTAGGCCTCTGGGTCTGTGATGGGAGGGGATGCCATGAAGATTGCTAAAATGCCCTGGAGACATTTTCCCCATTGTCTTGGCTATTAACATTAGGCTCCTTGTTACTTATGCTAATTTCTGCAGCCAGCTTGAATTTCTTCCTGGAAAATGGGTTTTTCTTTTCTGCCACAGGGCCAGCCTGCAAATTTTCCAAAATTTTATGCTCTACTTCCCTTTGAAATATAAGTTTCAGTCTCAGATAATCTTTTTTCAAATATATGAGCATACACTTTTAAAAACAGCCAGGTCACATCTTCAATGCTTTGCTGCTTAGAAACGTTTTACGCTAGATACTCTAAATAATCTCTCGTAAGTTCAAAGTTCCACAGATCTGTAGGGCAGGGGCAATATGCCACCAGTCTCTCTGCTAAAGCATAGCAAGAGTGACCTTTACTCCAGTTCCCAGTAAGTTCCTCATTTCCATCTAAGACCACCTCAGCCCAGACTTCATTGTCTATATTACTATCAGCGTTTTGGTCAAAACCATTCAACAAATCGCTATAAAGTTCCAAACATTCCCACATCTTCCTGTCTTCTTCTGAGCCCTCCAAACTGTCCCAGCCTCTGCCCATTATCCAGCTCCAAAGCTGCTTACACATTTTTCAAGTATCTTTATAGCAGTGCCCTACTGTCAGTATCAATTTCCTGTATTAGTCCATTCTCATACTACTATAAAGAACTACCTGACACTTGGCATTTTATGAAGAAAAGAAGTTTGATTGACTCACAGTTCTGCAGGCTTAACAGGAAGCATCAGTGGGAGGCCTCAGGAAACTTACAATCCTGGCAGAAGAGAAGGGGAAGCAAGGACTTTCTTCACATTGTGAAAGGAGAGGGGCAAGGGAAGTGCCACACTTTAAAATCATCAGATGTCATGAGAACTCACTCACTATCATGTTAACAGCAAGCGGGAAACCGCCACCATAATCCAATCACCTCCCACCAGGTCCCTCTCCCAACACTGGGATTACAATTTAACATGAGATTTGAGTGAAGACACAGAGCCAAACCATATCACTGTTTCATGGTAAAAGGTTTTTTCCTTCAGCACTTCACATATGTAATGCCACTCTTCTTTTTATTATTATACTTTAAGTTCTAGCGTACATGTGCACAACGTGCAGGTTTGTTACATGTGTATATGTGTGCCATTTTGGTGTGCTGCACCCATTAACTCATCATTTACATTAGGTATATCTCCTAATGCTATCCCTCCCCCCTCCCCCCTCCCCACAAGAGGACCCAGTGTGTAATGCTCCCCTACCTGTGTCCAAGTGATCTCATTGTTCAATTCCCATCTATGAGTGAGAACATGCGGTGTTTGCTTTTCTGTTCTTGCAATAGTTTGCTGAGATTGATGGTTTCCAGCTGCATCCATGTCCCTACAAAGGACACAAACTCATCCTTTTTTATGGCTGCATAGTATTCCATGGTGTATATGTGCCACATTTTCTTAATCCAGTCTGTCACTGATGGACATTTGGGTTGATTCCAAGTCTTTGCTATTGTGAATAGTGCCACAATAAACATATGTGTGCATGTGTCTTTATACTATCATGATTTATAATCCTTTGGGTATATACCCAGTAATGGGATGGCTGGGTCAAATGGTATTTCTGGTTCTAGATCCTTGAGGAATCGCCATACTGTTTTCCACAATGGTTGAACTAGTTTACAGTCCCACCAACAGTGTAAAAGTGTTCCTATTTCTCCACATCCTCTCCAGCACCTGTTGTTTCCTGATTTTTTAATGATTGCCATTCTAACTGGTGTGAGATGGTATCTCATCGTGGTTTTGATTTTCATTTCTCTGATGGCGAGTGTTGATGAGCATTTTGTCATGTGTCTATTGGCTGTATGAATGTCTTCTTTTGAGAAATGTCTGTTCATATCCTTTGCCCACTTTTTGATGGGGTTGTTTGTTTTTTTCTTGTAAATTTGATTGAGTTCTTTATAGATTCTGGATATTAGCCCTTTGTCAGATGAGTAGATTGCAAAAATTGTCTCCCATTCTGTAGGTTGCCTGTTCACTCTGATGGTAGTTTCTTTTGCTGTGCAGAAGCTGTTTAGTTTAATTAGATTCCATTTGTCAATTTTGGCTTTTGTTGTCATTGCTTTTGGTATTTTAGACATAAAGTCCTTGCCCATGACTATGTCCTGAATGGTATTACCTAGGTTTTCTTCTAGGGTTTTTATGGTTTTAGGTCTAACATTTAAGTCTCTAATCCATCTTGAATTAATTTTCGTATAAGGAGTAAGGAAAGGATCCAGTTTCAGCTTTCTACTTATGGCTAGCCAGTTTTCCCAGCACCATTTATTAAATAGGGAATCCTTTCCCCATTTCTTGTTTTTGTCAGGTTTATCAAAGATCAGATGGCTGTAGATGTGTAGTATTACTTCTCAGTGCTCTGTTCTGTCCCATTTGTCTATACCTCTGTTTGGTATCAGTACCATGCTGTTTTAGTTACTGTAGCCTAGTAGTATAGTTTGAAGTCAGATAGCGTGATGCCTCCATCTTTGTTCTTTTGGCTTAGGATTCTCTTGGCAAGGCAGGCTCTTTTTTGGTTCCATATGAAATTTAAAGTAGTTTTTTCCAATTCTGTGAAGAAAGTCATTGGTAGCTTAATGCGGATGGCATTGAATCTGTAAATTACCTTGGGTAGTATGGCCATTTTCACAATATTGATTCTTCCTATCCATGAACATGGTAAGTTCTTCCATTTATTTGTGTCCTCTTTTATTTCACTGAGCAGTGGTTTGTTGTTCTCCTTAAAGAGGTCCTTTACATCCCTTGTAAGTTGGATTCCTAGGTATTTTATTCTCTTTGAAGCTATTGTGAATGGGAGTTCATTCATGATTTGGCTCTCTATTTGTCTGTTACTGGTGTGTAAGAATGCTTGTGATTTTTGCACATTGATTTTGTATCCTGAGACTGCTGAAGTTTCTTATCAGCTTAAGGAGATTTTGGGCTGAGACAATGGGGTTTTCTAAATATACAATCATGTCATCTGCAAACAGGAACAATTTGACTTCTTTTCCTAACTAAATACCCTTGATTTCTTTCTCTTGCCTGATTGCCCTAGCCAGAACTTCCAACACTATGTTGAATAGGAGTGGTGAGAGAGGGCATCCCTGTCTTGTGCCAGTTTTCAAAGGGAATTTTTCCAGTTTTTGCCCATTCAGTATGATATTGGCTGTGGGTTTGTCATAAACAGCTCTTATTATTTTGAGATACATTCCATCAATACCGAATTTATTTAGAGTTTTTAGCATGAAGGGCTGTTGAATTTTGTCAAAGGCCTTTCCTGCATCTATTGAGATAATCATGTGGTTTTTGTCTTTGGTTCTGTTTATATGCTGGATTGCATTTATTGATTTGCGTATGTTGAACCAGCCTTGCATCCCAGGGATGAAGCCCACTTGATCATGGTGGATAAGCTTTTTGATGTGCTACTGGATCCGGTTTGCCAGTATTTTATTGAGGATTTTTGCATGGATGTTCATCAGGGATATTGGTCTAAAATTCTCTTTTCTTGTTTCATCTCTGTCAGGCTTTGGTATCAGGATGATGTTGGCCTCGTAAAATGAGTTAGGGATGATTCCCTCTTTTTCTATTGATTGGAATAGTTTCAGAAGGAATGGTACCAGCTCCTCCGTGTACCTCTGGTAGAATTCAACTGTGAATCCATCTGGTCCTGGACTTTTTTTGGTTGGTAGGCTATTAGTTATTGCCTCAATTTCAGAGCCTGCTATTGGTCTATTCAGGGATTCAACTTCTTCCTGGTTTAGTCTTGGGAGAGTGTACGTGTCCAGGAAATTATCCATTTCTTCTAGATTTTCCAGTTTATTTGTGTAGAGGTGTTTATAGTATTCTCTGATGGTAGTTTGTATTTCTGTGGGGTTGGTGGTGATATCCCCTTTATCATTTTGTATTGCATCTATTTGATTCTTCTCTCTTTTCTTCTTTATTAGTCTTGCTAGCAGTCTATCAATTTTGTTGATCTTTTCAAAAAACCAGCTCCTGGATTCATTGATTTTTTGGAGGGTTTTTTGTGTCTCTATCTCCTCCAGTTCTGCTCTGATCTTAGTTATTTCTTGCCTTCTGCTAGCTTTTGAATGTGTTTGCTCTTGCTTCACTAGTTCTTTTAATTGTGATGTTAGGATGTCAATTTTAGATCTTTCCTGCTTTCTCTTGTGGGCATTTAGTGCTATACATTTCCCTCTACACACTGCTTTAAATGTGTCCCAGAGATTCTGGTATGTTGTGCCTTTGTTCTCATTGGTTTCAAAGAACATCTTTATTTCTGCCTTCATTTTGTTATGTACCCAGCAGTCATTCAGGAGCAGTTTGTTCAGTTTCCATGTAGTTGAGCAGTTTTGATTGAGTTTCTTAGTCCTGAGTTCTAGTTTTATTGCACTGTGGTCTGAGAGAGAGTTTGTTATAATTTCTGTTCTTGTACATTTGCTGAGGAGTGCTTTACTTCCAACTATGTGGTCAATTTTGGAATAAGTGTGATGTGGTGCTGAGAAGAATGTATATTCTGTTGATTTGTGGTGGAGAGTTCTGTAGATGTCTATTAGGTCCACTTGGTGCAGAGTTGAGTCAAATTCCTGGATATCCTTATTAACTTTCTGTCTCGTTGATCTGTCTAATGTTAACAGTGGGGTGTTAAAGTCTCCCATTATTGTTGTATGGGAGTCTAAGTCTCTTTGTAAGTCTCTTTGCTTGTCTGTAAAGGATTTTATTTCTCCTCACTTATGAAACTTAGTTTGGCTGGATATGAAATTCTGGGTTGAAAATCCTGTTCTTTAAGAATGTTGAATATTGGTCCCCACTCTCTTCTGGCTTGGAGAGTTTCTGCTGAGAGTTCTGTTGTTAGTCTGATGGGCTTCCTTTTGTGTGTAACCTGACCTTTCTCTCTGACTGCCCTTAACAGTTTTTCCTTCATTTCAACTTTGGTGAATCTGACAATCATGTGTCTTGGAGTTGCTCTTCTCGAGGAGTATTTTTGTGGCATTCTCTGTATTTCCTGAATTTGGATGTTGGCCTGCCTTACTAGGTTGGGGAAGTTCTCCTGGATGATATCCTGCAGAGTGTTTTCCAACTTGGTTCCATTTTCCCCGTCACTTTCAGGCACACCAATCAGACGTAGATTTGGTCTTTTCATATAAACCCATACTTCTTGGAGGCTTTGTTCATTTCTTTTTACTGTTTTTTCTCCACACTTCTCTTCTCGCTTCATTTCATTTATTTGATCTTCTATCACTGATAATGTTTCTTTCAGTTGATCAAGTCGGTTACTGAAGCTTGTGCATTTGTCACGTATTTCTCGTGTTATGTTTTTCATCTCTATCAGTTCTTTTAAGGCTTTCTCTGCATTGATTATTGTAGTTATCCATTCATCCATTCTTTTTTCAAGGATTTTAGTTTCTTTGCACTGGTTATGTAGTTCCTCCTTTAGCTCTGAGAAATTTGATTGACTGAAGCCTTCTTCTCTCAACTCATCAAAGTCATTCTCTGTCCAGCTTTGTTCCATTGATGGTGATAAGCTGCGTTCCTTTGGAGGGGGAGATGTGCTCTGATTGTTTGAATTTCCAGCTTTTCTGCCCTGCTTTTTCCCCCATCTTTGTGGTTTTATCTGCCTTTGGTCTTTGATAATGGTGACGTACTGATGGTGCTTTGGTGTGGGTGTCCTTTCTGTTTGTTAGTTTTCCTTCTAACAGTCAGGACCCTCAGCTGTAGGTCTGTTGGAGTTTGCCTGGGTATCAGCAGCAGAGGCTGCAGAAGATAGATTATTGCTGAACAGCGAGTGTTGCTGTCTGATTCTTGCTCTGGAAGCTTCGTCTCAGGGGTGTACCCTGCCATGGAGGTGTCAGTCTGCACCTAGTGGGGGATGCCTCCCAGTTAGACTATGCAGGGGTCAGGGACCCACTTGAGCAGGCAGTCTGTCCGTTCTCAGATCTCAACCTCCGTGCTGGGAGATTGACTGCTCTCTTCAAAGCTATCAGACAGGGGCATTTACCTCTGCCAAGGTTTCTGCTGCTTTTTGCTTAGCTATGCCCTGTCCCCAGAGGAGGAGTCTACAGAGGCAGGCTGGCCTCCTTGAGTTGCGGTGGGCTCCACCCAATTCGAGCTTCCCGTTGGCTTTGTTTATTCACTTAAGCCTCAGCAATGGTGGGCGCCCCTCCCCCAGCCTCATTGCCGCCTGGCAGTTAGATCTCAGACTGCTGTGCTAGCAATGAGGGAGGCTCTGTTGGCGTGGGACCCTCCCAGCCAGGTGTGGGATATAATCTCCTGGTGTGCCATTTGCTAAGATCCTCGGTAAAGTGCAGTATTAGGGTGTGACTTACCCTATTTTCCAGGTGTTGTGTGTCTCAGTTTCCCTTGGTTAGGAAAAGGTATTCCCTTCCCCCTTGCGCTTCCCAGGTGATACGATGCCTTGCCCTGCTTCAGCTCTCACTGGTCGAGCTGCACCAGCTGACCAGCACCGATTGTCCGGCACTCCCCAGTGAGATGAACTCAGTACCTTAGTTGAAAATGCAGAAATCACCCGTCTTCTGTGTCACTTGTGCTGGGAGCTGGAGGCTGGAGTTGTTCCTATTCGGCCATCTTGGGCATGCCCCATAATGCCACTCTTTTCTGGACTGTAAGATTTCCACTGAGAAGTCTGTTTTCAGGCACATTGGAGCTTCATTGCATTTTATTTGTTTCTTTTCTGTTGCTTCTTTTAGAAACCTTTCTTTTTCCTTGACCTTTGGGAGTTTGATTATTAAATGCCTTGAGGTAGAGTTCTTTGGGTTCAATCTGTTTGGTGTCTGTAACCTTCTTGTACTTGGATATTGATATCTTTCTCTAGGTTTGGGAAGCAATCTGCTATTATCCCATTCTCTTTTCACTCCTACTGCTTTCTCTACTTTCTCTTTCAGGTCAGTCGCTCTGATTTTCCCATATGAGGCTATTTTCTAGATCCCATAGGCATGCTTCATTGCTTTGTGTTCTTTTTTTCTTTTGTCTCCTCAGTGTAGTTACAAATAGCCTATATTCAAGCTCACTAATTCTTTCTTCTGTTTAATTAATTCTGCTATTAAAAGACTCTGATGCATTCTTCATATGCCAATTGCATTTTTCAGCTCCAGAATTTCTGCTTGATTTTTAGTTATTTCAACCTCTTTGTTAAATGTATCTGACAAAATTTTGAATTCTTTGTGTTATCTTGAATTTCTTTGCATTTCCTCAAAACAGCTATTTTGCACTCCCTGTGTGGAAGGTGAGATGTCTCTCTCCAGTATTTGTGCCTGGCATCTTTTTTAGTTTGTTTGGTGAGGTTATGTTTTCCTGGTTTGTCTTGATACTTGCAGATGTTCATCTGTGTCTGAGCATTGAAGAATTAGGTATACATATTAAAATATTCCTTACCTTAAAATGAATTCAAGATGAATAACATATTTAGAATTTTTAAATAACGTGTAAAATAGTATAAAAATATAGAAGACTTTTCTAATCTTAAGGTGATAGTGTGACTCAAAAGCCAGAAACAGGACAAAAGCCAAGATAGTCGAGTAGATGGAGCCAGGAAGGTCATCTCCCACCAAAAGCCCAGACCAACAAAAAGACTAGCACACTTCAAGCAGATTTGCAGATAGAAGGCATTGAGAGTGGACTGAGAAAGGGTCACATGGGTTGAACGGGGAGGAAGTTGTGAATCCTCCACAGGGCTGCCAAGCACCAGGACTCATTTCTGGCCCCCAGCAGCTCATGGGGAAAGGATTAGTTAAATAGATGAGAAATGTCCCTCTCTCACTGTGGACCCCTGAAATAATAGCTGCAGGAGACCCCATTACCCCCAGGGATATTTGAGTTGAAAAGAAAGCTGCCTTGATAGGTGACTGGTAAAGGACTTCAGCCTATGTGGAGCTTAGTTTAGTGTGGGAATGACTGTAGTGGGGCATGGCCAGGGATGCCAATCCCCCAAGGCTTGCCCTGCTTCTCTAGGTGACTTTGGGCTTTGTGGACTGTTGGTCCTGGACAGCGCAGGGCAGTCTTGCCTGTGGGATGGGGCCAGTCTAAATTGAGCACACCCCTGCCTGTCAGCCTCTCCCAGGGTCCCTGTCAGGCTGTGCACATTTGCAGCACAGCCTCGGATGCATAAACCGAGTATCTTCTGGGAAGCCACTGCCATAGATCCTTTCCTGGCCCCACCATTGGAGAGCTTCAGCAGATGGGCCTTCACCAGTGAATACCCACCTACAGGTTCACCCCATTGCTTTGATGGTGTGCACTCACCTAAAACCTCCCCCCACTGCTTTCCCAGTGCACATGCCCATGGAACTCGCGACCACCACACCAACCCCACAGGAGCATGCACACAGATGCTGCTGCCCTGCCCCTGCTGGAGCACATGTACCCCACCATGCTGCCCATACTGCTGGCAAACAAACAGGTGCAATCCCTGCTACCTGGCTGCAGCTAGCATGCACATGTGAGTGCAGATCCCTCAGCCACTACCCTGATGACACACTTCTATTGGCACCCCTTATTGGAATGTTGTTGCCAGTGGACAAAAACAAAACAAAACAAAACAAAACACTTTGGCTTCTCTGGTATACCAGGTGCTTAAAGAGGAGGTGTCAGAGAACAAAGCCATGGTACAGGAACCAGCCCCCCAGGGTTAGAACACACAGCCTAGGAATGCTGAGCTGAGCTTTGGCCCCCTGATATCATCCAGAAATGAAGTCAGACAATTGAACCAAACTTATACCCACATCCAAACCCTGAAGGGCACCAAACATTCTAAAAGGAAAAAAAAAAAAACCCTATCCAAAGGACAGCAACTTCAACAATTAAAGAAATATCAGCTCACACAAATGAGAAACAAACTGTGTAAGAACTTCAGCAACTCAAAAAGCCAGAATGTGTTCTTAATTTGAAATGATCACACTAACTCCACAGCAATGGTTCTTAACTAGGTCGAAATGGCTGAAATGACACACAGAGAATTCAGAATCTGGATAGCAACAAAGATCATTGAGATTCAGGAGAAAATTGAAACCCAATCCAAGGAAAACAAGGAATACAATAAAAAAATACAAGAGCTAAAAGCTGAAATAGCCATTTTTCAGAAAGAACCAAACTGATCTAACAGAGTGGGAAAACTCACTACAACAATTTTATAATACAATTATAAGCATTAATTACAGAATAGACCAAGTTGAGGAATGAATATCAGAGCTCAAAGACAGGTCCCTCGAATCAACAAACTCAGATAAAAATAAGGAAAAAGAATAAAGAATAATTTTTTAAAACTCTGAAAAGTATGAGCTTAAGTAGAGACCAAATCTATGACTCATTGACATCCCTGAAAGAGAAGGAGAGAGAGCAAATGACTTGGAAAACATATTTAGAATATTGTTCAGGAAAATTTCCCCAAACTTTCTAATGAAGTCGACATTCAAATTCAGGAAATTCAGAGAACCTCTCTGAGATACTATACAAGACTACCATCCCCAAGACGCATAGTCATCAGATTATCCAAGGACAAAATGAAAAATATATATATATTTAAGGCAGTTAAAAAGGTGGGTCTGGTCACCTACAAAGAGAGCCCTGACAGGCTACATGCCACAACAGATTGGGGACCTATATTTTGCATTCTTAAAGAAAAGAAATTCCAACCAAGAATTTCTTATTCACCCAAATTAACCTTCATAAGCAAAGGAGAAATAAAATCCTTTTCAGATAAGCAAATGCTGAGGGAATTTATTGCTTCCATACATGCTTTACAAGAGGTCCCTGAAGGTCCAATACTAAACATGGAAATATAAGACCATTACTGGCTACCACAAAACACACTTAAGTACATAGACCACTGAAAGTATAAAGCAATCACACAATAAAGTCTGTATAACAATGAACTAAAATGGTGAAAGAATCAAACAAGCAAACATCAGTATTAACCTTGAATATAAACAGGCTAAATGCCCCATTTAAAGGGCACAGAGTGGCAAGTTGGATAAAGAAGCAAAGTCCAACCATATGCTATCTGCAACAGATACATCTTACATACAAGGGGAAACATAGGTTCAAAGTAAAAGGATAGAGAAAAATCAACCAAGCAAACAAAAACTAAAAAGAGAAGCGATTGATATTATAATTTTATTCAAAACAGACTTTAAACCAACAATGATCAAAAAGACAAAGAAGAGCATTACATAATAATAAAGAATTTGATTCAATAAGAAGACATAACTTTTCTAAATATATACGCACCCAACAATGGAGTACCCAGATTCATAAAACAAGTTCTTAGAGATCTATGAAGAGACTTAGATTACCACACAATAATAGCTGGAGTTCCCAACACCCCACTGACGGTATTAGACAGATTATCAAGACAGAAGCATAACAAAGATAGATTCGAGACCTAAATTCGAGAATTGACCAAATAGGCCTAACATATCTACTGAAAACTTCACCCAAAAAGAATATAATACACATTCTTCTCATCTGCACATGGAACGTATCTTTTTTTTCTCTTTTTTCTTCAACCTTTAAGTTCAGGAATACATGTGAAGGATGTGCAGGTTTGTTACATAGGTAAATGTGTTCTATGGTGCTTTGCCACACAGATCAACCCATCACCTAGGTTTTAAACCCAGCATCCATTAGCTATTCTTCCTAATGCTCTCCCTCTCCCTAACCCCTCAACAAGTCCCAGTGTGTGTTGTTTTCCCCATGTGTCCATGTGTTCTCATCGTTCAGCTCCTACTTATGAGTGAGAACATGTGGTGTTTGGTTTTCTCTTGCTGTGTTAGTTTGCTGAGGATAATGGCTTCCAACTCCATTCATGTCCCTACAAAGGACAAGATTTCATTCCTTTTTATGGCTGCATAGTATTCCATGGTGTATTTGTACCACATTTCCTTTATCCAGTCTATCATTGAGGGTCATTTGGGTTGATTCCATGTCTTTGCTATTGTGAATAGTGCTGCAATGAACATATGCATACATGTATCTTTATAGTAGAATGATATATATTCCTTTGGGTATATACTCAGTGATGGGATTACTGGGTCAAATGGTATTTCTGACTCTAGATCTCTGATGAATCACCATACTGTCTTCCACAATGGCTGAACAAATTTACACTTCCACCAACAGTGTAACAGTGTTCCCTTTTCTCTGCAACCTCGCCACCATCTGTTGTTTGTTGACTTTTTAGTAATTGCCATTCTGACTGGAGTGAGATGGCATCTCATTGTGGTTTTGATTTGCATTTTTCTAATGATCAGTGATGTTGAGTTTTTTTCATGTTTGTTGGTTGCATGAATGTCTTCTTTTGACAAGTGTCTGCTCATGTCCTTTGCCCACTTTTAAATGGGGCTGTTTGGTTTTTTCTTATAAATTTGTTTAAGTTCCTTATAGACTCTGGATATTAGATCTTTGTCAGATGGATAGATTGCAAAACTTTTCTCCCATTCTGTAGCTTGTCTGTTCACTCTAATGATAGTTTCTTTTACTGTACAGAAGCTCTTTAGTTTAATTAGATCCCATTTGACAATTTTTGCTTTTGTTGCAATTGTTTTTGGAGTTTTTGTCATGAAATCTTTGCCCATGCTTATAGTTTGATTTTATTACTAGTGTGGTTTTGTTAACCATTTTCAATTTTTTTCTCTTGAGAATTATCTGTTCACATCTTCTGCTCAATTTTTTAATGGTTGCCATACCTGTTTTCTTATTTGTTTAAGAGAAGTTCTTTGTTCTATACACATTACAATATTTTTATTTGTGCCTGACATTTTGTTGTTGTTGTTGTTTCCCAGGCTGGTCTCAAATTCCTGGGCTCAAGTCATCCTCTCCTTGAGAACTGGAATAAGAAACTGCCTATCCAATATGTGAGTTTGTGACATATGGCTCTTCTTGTTTTGATGTATGTTTCATCAATGCCTAGTTTGTTAAGGGTTTTTTTTTTTAACATGAAGGAATGTTTAACTTTATCAAACGCCTTTTCTGCATCTATTGAGATAATCATGTGGTTTCTGTTTTTAGTTCTGTTTATGTGATGAATCACATTTATTTATTTGCATATGTCGAAAGAATCTTGCATTCCAGGGATAAAGCCTACTTGATTGTGGTGGATTAGCTTTTTGATGTGCTGCTGGCCTCAGTTTGCTAGTAGTTTGTTGAGAATTTTTGCATCTATGTTCTCTTTTCTCATTTTTTGGGATATTTTCAGAAGGAAAGATACTAGCTCTTTTTCACCTGCCTGGTAGAGTTATGCTTTGAATCTATCTGGTTCTGGGGTTTTTTTTCCGGTTGGTAGGCTTTTTGTCACTGATTGAATTTCAGAACTCATTATTGGTCTGTTCAGGGTTTCAATTTCTTCATGGTTCAATCTTGGGATGTTGTAGGTTTCCAACAATTTTTCCCTTTGTTCTAGGTTTTCTAGTTTGTGTACATAGAAGTTCACAATAGTCTCTGAGATACCATCTGTACCATCTGTATCTCTGTGGGGACAATAGTAGTGTCCCTTTTGTCATTCCTGATTGTGTTTCTTTGAGTCTGTCTTTCTTCCTTCCTTCTTTCTTTCTTTCTTTCTTTCTTTCTTTCTTTCTTTCTTTCTTTCTTTCTTTCTTTCTTTCTTTCTTTCTTTCTTTCTTTCCTTCTTTCTTTCTTTCTTTCTTTCTTTCTTTCTTTCTTTCTTTCTTTCTTTCTCTCTCTCTCTCTCTCTCTCTCTTCTTTCATCAGTCTAGCTAGCAGTGTATCAATCTTACACATTCTTTCAATAAAGCAACTTTTTATATTGTTGATCTTTTGTATGATTTTTCACATTTCAAATCCTTTCAATTCAGCTGTAATTTTGGTTATTTCTTGTCTTCTGCTAGCTTTGGGGTTGGTTTGTCCTGTCTTCTGTAAGTGTGATGTTAGGTTTTTATGATGAGATCTTTCTAAATTTTTGATGTGGAAATTCATGATTAAACTTCATCTCAATGCTGTTATAGCTGTGTCCCAGAGATTCTGGCAGGCTCTACATTTGTTTTCACTAGTTTCAGAGAAGTTCTTGATTTATGCCTTAATTTCATTATTTACTAAAAAGTAATTCAGAAGCAGTTTGTAGAATTTCCATGTAATTTAAAGTTTTGAGATCTCCTTTGTATTGATTTATATTTTTATTGCACTGTGGCCCATGAGTGGGTTTGGTATGATTTCAATTGTTTCAAACTTGTTGAGAATTGTTTTGTGACCAAGTGTGTGGTTAACCTTAGAAATGTGCCATGTGCAGAGATACAACAAAAAAAGAAAACTTCAGGTCAATATCCCTGATGAACATGGATGCAAAAATTCTCAATAAAATGGCAAACAAAATCCAACAGCACATGAAAAAGCTTAACCACCATGATCAAGTTGGGTTCATACCCTGGATGGAAGGGTGGTTCAACATATGCAAAATAATAAATGTAATTCATCACATGAACAGAATTAAAGACAAAAACCAGGTATCTCAATAGGCACAGAAAAGCCCTTTGATAAAATTTAACGTCTCGTCATGTTAAAATCTCTCAACAAACTAGGTATTGAAGGAACATACCTCAAAATAATAAGAGCCATATATATGATAAACCCACAGTCAATATCATATTGAATAGTCAAAAGCTAGAAGCATTCACCTTGAAAACAGGCACAAGACAAGGATGCCCTCTCTTACCACTCCTATTCAACACAATATTGGAAATTCTGGCCAGGGAAATCAGGCAATAGAAAGAAATATAGGATATTCAAATAGGAAGAGAAGAAGTCAAATTATCTTCACCACCACAAATCAACAGAATATACTTTCTGCTCAGCACCACATTGCACTTATTCCAAAATTGACCACATAGTTGGAAGTGAAGTACTCCTCAGCAAATGTAAAAGAACAGAAATTTTAACAAACTGTCTCTCAGACCACAGTGCAATAAAACTAGAACTCAGGATTAAGAAACTCACTCAAAACCACTCAACTACATGGAAACTGAACAAACTGCTCCTGAATGACTACTGGGTACATAAAGAAATGAAGGCAGGAATAAAGATGTTCTTTGAAACCAATGAGAACAAAGGCACAACATACCAGAATCTCTGGGACACATTTAAAGCAGTGTGTAGAGGGAAATGTATAGCACTAAATGCCCACAAGAGAAAGCAGGAAAGATCTAAAATTGACACCCTAACATCACAATTAAAAGAACTAGTGAAGCAAGAGCAAATGCATTCAAAAGCTAGCAGAAGGCAAGAAATAACTAAGATCAGAGCAGAACTGAAGGAGATAGAGACACAAAAAATCCTCCAAAAAATCAGTGAATCCAGGAGCTGGCTTTTTGAAAAGATCAACAAAATTGATAGACTGCTAGCAAGGCTAAAAAAGACAAAAAGAAAGAAGAATCAAATAGACGCAATACAAAATGATAAAGGGGATATCACCACCGATCCCACAGATATACAAACTACCATCAGAGAATACTATAAACACCTGTACACAAATAAACTAGAAAGTCGGGAAGAAATGGAGAAACAGGAACACTTTCACACTGCTGGTGGGACTGTAAACTAGTTCAACCATTGTGGAAAACAATGTGGCGATTCCTCAAGGATCTAGAACCAGAAATACCATTTGACCCAGCAATCCCATTACTGGGTATATACCCAAGGGATTATAAATCATGTTACTATAACAACACATGCACACGTATGTTTAGTGCGGCACTATTCACAATAGCAAAGACTTGGAACCAACGCAAATATCCACCAATGATAGACTGGATTAAGAAAATGTGGCATATATACACCATGGAATACTATGCAGCCATAAAAAAGGATGAGTTCACGTCCTTTGTAGGGACATGGATGAATCTGGAAACCATCATTCTCAGCCAACTATCGCAAGGAGAAAAAACCAAACACCACATGTTCTCACTCATAGGTGGGAATTGAACAATGAGAACACTTGGACACAGGAAGGGGAACATCACATACCAGGGCCTGTTGTGGGGTGTGGGGAGAGGGGAGGGATAGCATTATGAGATATGCCTAATGTAAATGACGAGTTAATGGGTGCAGCACACCAACATGGCACATGTATACATATGTAACAAATCTGCACGTTATGCACATGTACCCTAGAACTTAAAGTATAATAATAATAAAAAAGAAATTGCTGCCCCTTGGATGTAACTTTTTGCTTTTTTCCTCTTTGATGCTTGAGGGTTTGATTATCGCATAAGGTGAGTTTAGCAGACTGGCTTTGATTCTAATCCACTCCTGGATCTTGGATGAGCCCCTTCTAATTACTGTCTCTATGCTTGCATCTCTTTTGTTGGGTGTTCTCTTCCACGGAGCTCCCTCAGGCAGGGACTGCTGTTGGCAGACAGGCCGTTTCCTTGCTGGGTCAGTCCTAATCTTCCATCTGAGTGCTTCCCAGGCAAATACAGGGTTGCACCTGCCTGCAGAGATCAGGCAGAAATGGGACCTCTGGCTCAAAGCTCTAGCAGGTGTGGCTGTCTGGCTATGAGAGGCAGGGTTGGATGGAGTTGCTCACCCTGCTGTCCGAGCGATTCCAGGGCAAGAGGAGGCTGCATCCACTGGCTGAGTCCACACACAAGCAAGACCACTGGGCCAGAAGCTGCAACAGGCATTGCCTGTTTGGCTACCAGTGCCGAGGGTGGGTGGGGTCACACACCCTGCCATCTGGGGGGTTCTCAGGATACCTCTATGTTTATATTAACAACAGGAAAATTTAAGAAACTTTTTTAATTTTTATACTTGAATGATGAAAGAAGCTTCACAATACATAATATCATATATATGGTCAGAATTTATCACACTATCTGATGGTTATGAATATGTGTGTCTGTTAGGATTCAAAACCTATATTCAGTATTTCTGATGAGATTCCTAATGATATTAACTACTTCTGTATTTTAATTATTGAATAAAAATATGTAAAATAATATCTGTAAGACTAGCCAAGCAGGTTTTATATACCATGTATATATTTGTGCTATAACTACCCTACTTATTGCTGATAATGAACTTTTCCACATCACCCTTGAAATTGGTGGACAGTTTTTTCTATAACAGGTAAGGCCTGTGTAGAATGGATTAAAATTACTTTATTCTAATACTAACAGCCTCTGCAGTGTACAGGGTTTGTTAATATGATATGAAATTCTCTGATGTTAACTGAAAATGTAAAATAGCATGTAGATACTTCACTTTTGAAGGTGAGTGTAAATCTCTTAGACAACGGAATGAACAAGAGACTTATGTGTTCACTGTGGTGTGTTTCACAACATTTCACCCCTATTAAAGCCCTCTACCAGTGTTAATCCCTTCATAATCCATAATATAACACAAAGTATCCTGTGTTTTTGTGTGCTGTTCAAGGGCCCTCATAACTGATCTCATAATAGAACTCATAATTCTGGGAGAATTATTTTTTATTTTTGTGTAGATCTGTGTTTGGGGAAGTGTCACCTAGGAAATTTTGTAAAAGCACTGCAAGTGTGAAATGAGCGCTTGCACCTCATCAAGAATTTGGGATTTTATATGAATTATTTCTGACAAATGTTTGGCAGACGAAATTTTCCGTGTTGTTTGATTAAGAGGGGTCATGAAAGGAAAACAGCTGTGCTAGAAAACTGTTAGTCTCTAAAGCTTTTATAAAGCATGGAAGTATTTAGATTTTTAACAACTTATTTCACAGTTTTATATGGATCAATACTTGTACAAGCTAGGGTTAGAAAAAATAGAGACCCTGCAGGAAGTTTCTCATTTTTTCATGTAACTTTTCAACCAGAATAAACCTATTATACAATTCCCTAATTTTCTTTTTAATTTCTCTCCATACTTTAATCAATGCTGCATTACCTAATAGGCAAATTAAATATATGTTAAGGCACCAATACACCAGCATCATCCAAAAATTGTTTATGAAAGAATGTGATATTTAATATCTGCTCCCTCCAACACATTAAAGTAGAATTGGCAGACAAAGTTACAATTTAATGGAATTTCTTCCGTTAACATTAGCATTGTTTCTTTTTACTTATTTTTGGGAATAGGGTACCATACTTTTCCTTGTTTAGTGCCTCTAATTATTGTCTTCTTTTTAAATCTTTTAGAATTGAAATTTTCACACACACCGAAGTAGAAAGAATAGTAAAACGAATTCCTATGTACCCATCACCCAGCTTCAACAATCTTTAACTCTTGATAATTATTTCATCTGTACCTCCACCCACTCTCACTCCCCACCTTCCATTATTCTGAAGCAGATCTCTCAGACATCATATTACTATATTTGTAACTATTTATGAATCTCTACAATAGATCTTTTTGAAAAATTCAAATCCTCAGAGAAATTATAAAAATAATTAAATTAATACCTGTACTTCTTTACTAAGATATTTAACTGGTAACAGTTTGTCACATTTGCTTTATGATTTTCTACATAATAGAGAAATATATATGTAAGTATATTTCAATTATTTTTGCTGAGTCATGTAAGAGTAAGCTTAAGTTACAGATATGATGATCCTTCACACTGCAATACTTCAGCATGCATCTGTTAAGAATAAGAGCATTCTTTTATCTAATTATCTTAAAATTATTAAATTTAAGAAATTTATATTGATACAATACTATTATTCAATACGTAGTCCACATTCAAGTTTCTACAGTGGTCCCAATAATGTTTGTTATAGTAATTTTTTTCAATCCAGGATTCAATTCAGAATTGCATTTAGTTATCATATTTTTAAATATCCTTCAATCTAGAACAATTTGCTTGTTTTCTATGGTATTGACATTTTGAAAAGTATAGATCAATTGTTCTGAGAGACATTTGTGGAACGTCCCTCAATTATCCCAGCATAGCCCTGACATCAACCATCTCCACCCCTACTCTCTAGGCCTTAGATTTCTTTAGGACTTATGGGCACTGTAGAGATAGCTGAAGGTGTCTTCACTTAGAATCTCTTTCATTTAAAATAAATTACCTTTGTTTGAATTTGTAGGAAAGCAGAAGGGCAATGTGGAGAAGGAAAAAGGAGTGGACAACGTCAGTGTAGGCTCCAATGAAGTCCTTAAGATTCAAACACTTAACATTTCATGACAGGGTTTTGTTTTGTTTTGTTTTGTTTCTTTTGAGACAGGGTCTTGCTCTGTTACCCAGGCTGGAGTGCAGTGGTGTGATCTCAGATCACTGCAGCCGCCACCTCCCAGGCTCTAGCGATCCTTCCACCTCACCCTCCCGAGTAGCTGGGACCACAAGCATGCACCACCACCTGGCTAATTTTGGGATTTTTTGTAGAGATGGGATTTCACCATGTTGCCCAGGCTGGTCTCAGACTCCTCAAGCGATCTGCCGCCTGGGCCTCCCAAAGTGCTGGGATTACAGACATGAGTCACTGCTCCTGGCCACTACAGGCTTTTTCAATTGCTTCTTTCTAACTTACTATTTTTGGAACTTCACTTGACAAGTGCTCCAAGTAGAACATCTTAATAAGCAAGCATGTGTATCTGATGAGATTTGGTGAGCAAGCTGAGATCATTGTTATAATACACTAGTTTGTTCTCTACTTGCCCTAGGCCCTGTGTTGGCCTCTTAAATCCATCCTCCTGTGGCAGTCAAAGGAACCTATTTAAAAACACAACTCTGATTATGCTATTCCCTGGCTGAAAATAATCACCAAATGAGATAAAGTTCAAGCTTCATGGCATGGCACAAAAAGTCTTCCATGAACCGATGGATCCTAACTAATATTCGAGTTTTCTCACATCTGTTTCTGAGCTTCCCAAACAGAAATGTGATGTGCATAGAAGTAATGGAGTTCTATGCTAGAGGAGTCAGTATAGTGTAGTTTCCTAGAGCTTCAGCTTTACACAGTGGTAAGTAATTGTGGCAGACTGTAGTTTCCAAAGATAGCTGCCAAAATATATCCCAACCCACATACTCTTCTTCAATGTGAAAGTTGATAAACATTCTATCGAGGAGTAGGGCTGAGGTTCTCTTCTCTTAAAGGAAATGTGTGTGTGTGCATGTGTGTGTGTGCGTACACGTGTGTGTGTGCGTGTGTGTGTGTGTGTGTGTTATACTTATGTCAGTGCTAATCACGGTATAAAAATATCACTTCATCTTTTAGAGTTGTCATACCTAAAACCTTGAAAAATCCTCATTATTCTAGACCACTAGTTTTCAATGTGAGATTTCCACACCCAGGAGATCTGAAAGGCCATCTACTAGGATATAGGCAGAAAATATTAAAATTTAGAACTTTTATTTTGTTCTCTTAGACCTCTAACTTATATTTTATATATTTTAAAATATATAAAACTGCAGTATTGAATGTAGTAGCCATTAGCCACACATGGCTATTGAATACTTGAAACATGGCAAGTCTGAAATAAGACACCAGGAGTTTAAAATGTACAAGAAATTTTAAAGACTTAAAATTTTTAAAGTGAGATATTTCATTATGATTTTTACATTAATGTCCTGTTGAAATGATATTTTTATATATTGGCTTAATTAAAGAGCATTATTAAAGTTAATTCCACTTGTTTCTTTTTTTAAATTTAGCTACTACATATGTATTTTAAATACATATGTGCTTCTCATTTGTGGGTCACACTATATTTCTATTGGATAATGTTGATAAATAACCATTTTATAGTAATACAGTATGTAAGTTTTAAGTTAATAAACAGGAAACTTGTATTGGAGAAATGCATGTTTACCCTTGATAGGAGTGGGCAATTGTAAATGTTTGGAAAATGGTGATACTGAAAGCCAGTTGGAAAATATATTTAAAATAATGTAGGACACAAGGTACCAAAAGGGAACATCCTTCTTCATTCTTCCCCCTTTTCTCTTCACAAGTCCTCCAAAAATATTCGCTATGCTCCAAATCAGTATTACCCTCCTAAAAGTGTTTTGCTGCTCTCTGCTCTGGTTTGTTCAGTGTACCCAGCTGGCGAAACTGCTAGCATGAGTCTTTCACTATCCAAGTACCTCATCCAAGTACTGCTCTCTCACATGGCCTTGAGTCAGGACTGACTACATATTTGCAGGGCCCAGAACAAAATAAAAACGTGGAGCCCCTTATTGAAAAATTAGTAAGCATTCAAAAAGAGCAAAAGCAGAACATTAAACCATGTATGGGGCTCTTCTGAGTCTTTGGCCCTTTGCAATTGCACAGCTCACACCCCCATGAAGCTCGCCCTGCCTCAGGTCATGTACCTGCTCAGAATTCCCCATCCTGATTTAGCAGGATAATTGTAGGTCTTTATAATTACAGTTCTTCAAGTAAAGGCTCTGCTCTTTCATTAGGCTACTAAAACCACAGGTTTTCTTGAGACTTCTCTTGAGTTTCTCGGACCATCCTTGGATAAAGCATTCCTAGCCACAGCAAAGAGGTTATTTTTAGTCTTCACAAATAAAAAGATACATCTCATTCCCTTAGCATTGTCCTCAATACTTGTTTGATTAAATTTGAATCAGAATGCTTTTCATATTGAGTAAGAGACAGCGTTTTGATGATAATTATTTCTTCATGTACTATATGGCCTAAGTGACCTAATGAATGTTAAAAGAAATGTGGAGGGCTGTTATTGTTAATATTTCATTAAAACATAAGAAATACTAACAAATTTAAGTGTCCTATCCCATGAGATGTTCATTCAATTTAAAATATTATGGCTGAAAGCTGCTTAAAGATGATAAAAGGAATGTGTTAATGTTTTTGTTGAATTTTAAAAAGTGAGTTTTTAATTTTCAGGGTACAAAGAATTGGTCCTAATAACTTTTTGCAAAGAAATCAGAGTATTGATTTCACTACAATAATAAGCATTGATCATTTTTGTTCATAAACTGACTTACAAGAACGTGTGCCTTCTGATTTTGTTTTTTTGTTGTTGTTGTTTGTTTGTTTTGAGACAGAATCTCCTGCTGTCACGTGCAGTGGCACGATCTCAGCTCACTGCAACTTCCGCCTCCCAGGTTCAAGCAATTCTTCAGTTTCAGCCTCCCAAGTAGCTGGGATTACAGGCATCTGCCACCACATCCGGCTGATTTTTGTATTTTTAATGGAGATGGGGTTTCATTATGTTGGCCAGGCTGTTCTCAAACTCCTGACCTCAGGTGATTTGCCCGCCTCGGCCTCCCAAACGGCCAGGATTACAGGAGTGAGCCACCGTGCCTGGCCTGAAAGTGTGCCTTCTAGAAGTAGAGAAAGTTGAAAACTATGCCCCTTATTGTGGAACAAAATAGCAGCTAGTCCCCGGGAATAAGCATGAATAATGGAGGTGTGAACATAGAAAAATGAAATGATTCAAAGATAAAGTAAGTGGGCAGCACTTCATTGAACTGACAGCTGCCACAATTCTCATGACCAAATTTCACTGCAACGACAAATGGCTTCCTTTTAAATAACGTATGCCCTATACCATGCTTTCATTCAGTTTAAACTGAATTAGATATGTGCCAAATATGAAATAAAATGTAAACTTTTAACCAAGGTGGATAGGAGTCAAATTGATACTTGAAAAATAACAAAATGTATTGGATAACTTTCATGAAGCTACCTTGAATTTCTAATATTATATGTAGTCAGTTAAAATACCAAAAGAGCAGAGTCAAAATTTATTTGCTCATGGTCGTCATCCTTCTACCCAGACATATAGAAAATAAATCAGTGGAGATCTCTTTAATTATGTTATAATGTAAACATATCGGTAAATGCCAAAGTGAAGTGTCCCCTTACTTTCACTAACCACTAATTGAGTGTCTATTAAGAGCAATACATTTGGCTGGGTGCGGTGGCTCATGCCTGTAATCCAGCACTTTGGGAGGCCGAGGTGGCAGATCATTTGAGGTCGGGAGTTTGAGACCAGCCTGGCCAACATGGTGAAACCCCGTCTCTATTAAAAATACAAAAATTAGCTGGGCATGATGGTGGGTGCCTGTAATCCCAGCTACTTGGGAGGCTAAGGCAGAAGAATTGCTTGAATCTGGAAGATGGAAGTTGCAGTGAGCCAAGATTGCACCATTACACTCCAGCCTGGGTGACAAGAGTGAGACTCTGCCAAAAAAAACCCAAAAAAACAAAAAAACAATACATTTGTTTCATCACTAAAAACAAATCATATGACTGCCCTGTTAACTCCTCAGCTAATGAGCTTCAAATGAGAGAATTAATATGAAATAACTTTAAAATCTATAACTAATGTGCAACTATTTCTTCTTTCTTTCTTTTTCTTTCTTTCTTTCTTTCTCTTTCTTTCTTTCTTTCTTTCTTTCTTTCTTTCTTTCTTTCTTTCTTTCTTTCTTTCTTTCTTTCTTTTTCTTTCATATATTTGTTTTTTAGAGATGAGGGGCCTCTATTGCCCAGGCCAGGCTGCAGTAGCACAATCATAGCTCACTGCAGCTCTAACTCCTGAGTTCATGCAATCCTCCCGCCTCAGCCTCCTATGTGACTACAGGCTCATATTTGTATATATCTTATACCCTCAAAACTGCTCTAGTTACAGGGCTCATCTGGAGTCTCTTTTCAGGCAATTGTTTCCTCCTTGCAATTTAGGGTTTTGTTTCCAACCATGGCACCTCTGTCTTCCAACTGGTATCATACCACAGTTCCCCACACTATGGATAAGCATGTGGTGAGTACGATGCCCATCTCAGGCATAACACAAAGCAATTCAAATTTTGTGGTGTTATTTGATTAACATGACTGTTATTTACAGTAAGAAGTATAAATAAGATGCATCTGCATATGTTGCCGGAGTAAACAGTCTCACCTTAGTCATTGTCATTAACTTCTATGGTAAGATGAGTTAAGTTAAAGAATGGGTCTTAGCAGGCTGCAATTTTCTTTGGATAAATGGCTCATTTCTCACATGGCAGTAGATTCCTCTGTGACACATGGAAGATAGCAGGTGAATGTGAATGAGAAAGGGCACTTTGTTCAAAGTAGGAAAAATAGCTATGATATAAATTTCATAACAATCAATCATATTTATCCATATAAATGTGGGTAGTGACAAAGCCAATATTAAAATAAAACACTTCCTGTTGGATATCTAGGGAAAAAGAAAAATACCTTTTCTCTGAGATCAATTCAGTCATCTTCAGTGCCCATTTAGTTCTCATTTCAACAGACAAAGTATTGTGGACTTATTTTAGTTGTATACTGTAAATGTTGTGGATACACTTTTGGGAGAAAATCTATTTATCTAAAGATATTCTATAATAATACGTTTGATTTTATGTGTGTGTGTGTGTGTGTGTGTGTGTTTGTGTGTGTTTGCATGTGTTTGGTTTTATTACTTTTGAAAAAAGTTATTAACTTCTTTACTCCTAGGGTTTGGGCTAAATCACATAGACAATTGACTAAATTGTAAATTCTGTTTTTTTAAAAAACCTTTTTTCTAGTCCTATACACTAGCACTATTGTAACAACAACAACAAAAACAGAAAACTCAGTAATAAATTATTTTATAAAGCCTCACCTTGACTCTTTCTTTCTTCAATTGCTCTGGGGTCCATTTCAGTTTAGATTTCCTAATATCATTATCTCTGGAGTCTAATCTGAGAAGAGAAAAGAAGAAAGCCCTGGTTAGAGAACAATGAGGTCCTATAAATACACCAAGGCACTCTCAAGCCTCTCAACAGGACTATCTTCCTGAGAAAAAGTCATCAAATGTTGCAATTTCTCCTATGGTTTATACCAGAGCCGCCTGGGATGTCAATTTAGATTGACTGTTTGGCTATATGGTTGTGAGTAGACTACAGGGTCTTATTGACAATTGTAAACACTACAACATACCACAGGGCCCCTTTGTCCCTTCTTTTTAGTTCATATATCATTTCTATACATATCAGTCTCTTTCCAACAACAAACATTTAGCAAGTATTTTTTTAATACGTTTTATGTGTCAGATAGTGTGCTGGCACTGAAAATACAGTGATAAATAAGATAAACCAGGTGCCATCACTATAGAGCTAACATCCTAATCTGGCACGAGAAGAAACAAAGATAATAACTGGTTGTGATAAAGAGTTCGAGAGAAATTTAAAAGGTGGCTTAAGTAAATAAAGGAGTCAAGGAAAACTTTTCTGAGAAAGTAATACTTGAGATGATTCTTAAAAGAATAGGAAACTCATGTGGCTGGCTTGTAGTGTTGTAGCATGAGATGGAAATAGGAAATACAGGCAGGGCTGATAATATAAAGTCTTATAGACCATGGAAGAAAGGTTTGATTTTATTGTTAGCACAGTAGAAAGCCACTGAAGGGTTATAGAGGGATTTACCTTTTTATAATCTCAAAATATAAAACTGGAAGAGACCATAGAGATCATTTTCTTTAAATATCTTATTAAAGAGATAAGGACAATAAAGCCTAGAGACTTAAAATGACAAGTAGAACAAGTCAATAGCAGAGTGGAGCCTGAACTTGGGTCTCTGAGCTCTAGAGAGAGGCAGGAAATGAAAAAGTAAATGTCAGGAAGGAGTAAGGGAATTTTTTTGTTTTGTTTTGTTTTGTTTTCATCAAGAGTATGGAATACTCATGGGATAAACAAGATATGGGTCATTTATTCTAAATGAACAAAATGATCAGGCAAAGAAATAGCCAAAGGATTTAGTATCAAGGTCCAGAAAACTGTGCACTTTCTCTCTGGCACAGGCAAAATGGAACGTTTGGGTATTTTTAGGTCATCGTCCTCAAAATATAAGAAACATGTTCACAGTTGATCCTAATCTGCCCTAATAATCCACTATGATTGTAATTAATAAGTTTTGTGCTATCTATATTCATTTTCAGCCACTACTTCTTATTATTCACTTCTAAAGTTTGCTATATTTTATAACTCAAGTGATATTAAATAGGACTCTGCATGTTTTCATTAATTTCTTGAGCTTATTCTCAAACATGTTTCTGAACACCAAAATACATGTATAACAATGACAATTAGTGTTTACTATTTGTTGAAAGCTACAATAAACTAAGTGCCAAGTGAAATATATATAGTTGATTGTTTCTCACATTCTAAACAGAATAAGGTTTAATTTAGAAGAAATGTGTTTGTTTCTGTATAGCCCTTTACGCTTTTGGCGTGTTGGACAATCATATTGATTAGTTATTTCTCAAATAATACATATAAGTACGTTAGTACTCTACACATATTTTAGAAATCATAAAATAGACTAATGGGGACTAGAGTTCCTGGCATATGAGCATAGGATGTCATCTACCCAAAAATCCCTGAGACAGACTAGAATTTTATGAAGTCAGGAACAACCTTGGTTCTGTGAATGATGTCTTAACATCCTAGGAAAAGTGAGCTTTCTACACATCTGCACGGCAATTATTCACAACTTCTGACACATTCTTTTCTTGGGAGTAATCTGGGAAACAGACAATCCTTATTCCCGTTATCTTGACGAATCTGTGTGTTTTATTTCTGGGCTGATGAAGTAGCTAAATGGGATATGTAAAATTTGTACGTTTGATAGTAAAGTTTATGCCATTAGGACAATGAGTTAGTCATGTCATGGCTTATTTGGTCTGTCTTTCTCTTTATTTATAAACATTCTGCAGGCCCATAAGTTGATTCATAACCAATTAAGATTATAACTATGGCAACTGCTTGCTGTGCAACAAAAAATCAAGAATAAGTACAATCCTAATTACAAGAAAAAGCAATTCTGATAACATCCTAGGTAGCAATTAAAGCAGCAAAGTGACTATTAAAACATTATAAAATGTATGCTATAAACCTAAAAATCTAGTACTTTATTCACTGACCTCATTATAGCAATTCCAGAATATTATCCCACAGATACAATCATGTAAGTATGCACAGATATATACAAAAGAATTTTTCACTGTAGATTTTTATATAAATAAAATATAAAAATCTTAAATAATCTTCAATAAAGGAATAATTAAATAATAGTACATTCATAAAATGGAATATTGTGCAGTCATTTTAAAAATAGAGACTTTGGAGGGGGCGGAGCAAGATGGCTGAATAGGAACAGCTCCAGTCTCCAACTCCCAGCCCAAGCGACACAGGAGACAGGTGATTTCTGCATTTTCAACTGAGGTACTGGGTTCATCTCACTAGGGAGTGCCAGACAATCGGTGCTGGTCAGCTGCTGCAGCCCGACCAGCAACAGCTGAAGCAGGGTGAGGCATCACCTCACCTGGGAAGTACAAGGGGGAAGGGAATCCCTTTTCCTAGCCAGGGGAACTGAGACACACAACACCTGGAAAATCGGGTAACTCCCACCCCAATACTGTGCTTTACCAAGGGTCTTAGCAAATGGGCACACCAGAAGATTATATCCCACACCTGGCTGGGAGGGTCCCACACCCACGGAGCCTCCCTCATTGCTAGCACAGCAGTCTGCGATCTTGCGGTAAGACAGCAGCGAGGCTGGGGGAGGGGCGCCCACCATTGCTGAGGCTTCAGTAGGTAAACAAAGCCTCTGGGAAGCTCAAACTGGGTGGAGCTCACAGCAGCTCAAGGAGGCCTGCCTGTCGCTGTAGACTCCACCTCTGGGGACAGGGCACAGCTAAACAACAACAACAACAAAAAAGCAGCAGAAACATCTGCAGACGCAAATGACTCTGTCTGACAGCTTTGAAGAGAGCAGTGAATCTCCCAACTCGGAGGTTGAGATCTGAGAACGGACAGACTGCCTGCTCAAGTGGGTCCCTGATCCCTGAGTAGCCTAACTGGGAGACATCCCCCACTAGGTGCAGACCGACACCCCACACCTCACATGGTGGAGTACACCCCAAGAGGAACTTTCCAAAGCAAGAATCAGACAGGTACACTCGCTGTTCAGAAATATTCTATCTTCTGCAGCCTCTGCTGCTGATACCCAGGCAAACAGGGTATGGAGTAGACCTCAAGCAATCTCCAACAGACCTACAGCTGAGGGTCCTGACTGTTAGAAGGAAAACTAACAAACAGGAAGGACACCCACACCAAAATCCCATCAGTACGTCACCATCATCAAAGACCAGAGGCAGATAAAACCACAAAGATGGGGAAAAAGCAGGGCAGAAAAGCTGGAAATTCAAAAAATAAGAGCGCATCTCCCCCTCCAAAGGAATGCAGTTCATCGCCAGCAACGGATCAAAGCTGGAAGGAGAATGACTTTGATGAGATGAGAGAAGGCTTCAGTCCATCAAATTTCTCAGAGCTAAAAGAAGAATTATGCACCCAGTGCAAAAAAACTAAAAATCTTGAAAAAAGAGTGGAAGAATTGATAACTAGAATAATTAATGCAGAGAAGGCCATAAATGAACTGACAGAGATGAAAACCATGACACGAGAAATACGTGACAAATGCACAAGCTTCAGTAACCAACTTGATCAACTGGAAGAAAGTGTATCAGCGATTGAGTATCAAATGAACGAAAGGAAGCGAGAAGAGAAATCTAAAGAAAAAAGAAGAAAAAGAAATGAACAAAGCCTGCAAGAAGTATGGGATTATGTAAAAAGACCAAATCTACGTCTGATTGGGGTGCCTGAAAGTGAGGGGGAAAATGGAACCAAGTTGGAAAACACTCTGCAGGATACCATCCAGGAGAACTTCCCCAACCTAGTAGGGCAGGCCAACATTCAAATTCAGGAAATACAGAGAACGCCACAAAGATACTCCTCAAGAAGAGCAACTCCAAGACACATAATTGCCAGATTCACCAAAGTTGAAATGAAGGAAAAAATCTTAAGGGCAGCCAGAGAGAAAGGTCGGGTTACCCACAAAGGGAAGCCCATCAGACTCACAGCAGATCTCTCAGCAAACTCTACAAGCCAGAAGAGAGTGGGGGCCAATATTCAACATTCTTAAAGAAAAGAATTTTCAACCCAGAATTTCATATCCAGCCAAACTAAGTTTCATAAGTGAAGGAGAAATAAAATCCTTTACAGATAAGCAAATGCTTACAGATTTTGTCACCACCAGGCATGCCTTACAAGAGACCCTGAAGGAAGCACTAAACATGGAAAGGAACAACCGGTACCAGCCATTGCAAAAACATGCCAAAATGTAAAGACCATTGAGGCTAGGAAGAAACTGCATCAACTAATGAGCAAAATAACCAGTTAATATCATAATGGCAGGATCAAGTTCACACATAACAATATTAACCTTAAATGTAAATGGACTAAATGGTCCAATTAAAAGACACAGACTGGCAAACTGGATAAAGAGTCAAGACCCATCAGTCTGCTGTATTCAGGAGACCCATCTCACATGCAGAGACATACATAGGCTCAAAATAAAGGGATGGAGGAAGATCTACCAAGCAAATGGAAAACAAACAAACAAAAAAAGCAGCGGTTGCAATACTAGTCTCTGATAAAACAGACTTTAAACTATCAAAGATCAAAAGAGACAAAGAAGGCCATTACATAATGGTAAAGGGATCAATTCATCAGGAAGAGCTAACTATCCCAAATATATATGCACTCAATACAGGAGCACCCAGATTCATAAAGCAAGTCCTTAGAGACTTACAAAGAGACTTAGACTCCCATACAATAATAAAGGGAGACTTCAACACCCCACTGTCAACATTAGACAGATCAACGAGACAGAAAGTTAACAAGGATATCCAGGAATTGAACTCATCTCTGCAGCAAGCAGACCTAATAGACATCTACAGAACTCTCCACCACAAATTAACAGAATATACATTCTTCTCAGCACCACATCACACTTATTCCAAAATTGACCACATAGTTGGAAGTAAAGCACTCTTCAGCAAATGTACAAGAACAGAAATTATAACAAACTGTCTCTCAGGCCACAGTGCAATCAAACTAGAACTCAGGACTAAAAAACTCAATCAAAACTGCTCAACTACATGGAAACTGAATAACCAGCTCCTGAATGACTACTGGGTACATAACGAAATGAAGGCAGAAGTAAAGATGTTCTTTGAAACCAATGAGAACGAAGATACAACATACCAGAATCTCTGGGACACATTTAAAGCAGTGTGTAGAGGGAAATGTATAGCACTAAATGCCCACAAGAGAAAGCAGGAAAGATCTAAAATTGACACCCTAACATCACAATTAAAAGAACTAGAGAAGCAAGAGCAAACACATTCAGAAGCTAGCAGAAGGCAAGAAATAACTAAGATCAGAGCAGAACTGGAGGAGATAGAAACACAAAAAACCCTCCAAAAAATCAATGAATTCAGGAGTTGGTGTTTTGAGAAGATCAACAAAATTGACAGACCACTAGCAAGACTAATAAAGACGAAAAGAGAGAAGAATCAAATAGACGCAATACAAAATGATAAAGGGGATATCACCACCGACCCCACAGAAATACAAACTACCATCAGAGAATACTATAAACACCTCTACGCAAATAAACTAGAAAATCTAGAAGAAATGGATAATTTCCTGGACACTTACACTCTTCCAAGACTAAACCAGGAAGAAGTAGAATCCCTGAATAGACCAATAGCAGGCTCTGAAATTGAAGCAATAATTAACAGCCTACCAACCAAAAGAAGTCCAGGACCAGATGGATTCACAGCTGAATTCTACCAGAGGTACACGGAGGAGCTGGTACCATTCCTTCTGAAACTATTCCAATCAATAGAAAAAGAGGGAATCCTCCCTAACTCATTTTATGAGGCCAACATCATCCTGATACCAAAGCCTGGCAGAGACACAACAAAAAAAGAGAATTTTAGACCAATATCCCTGATGAACATCTATGCAAAAATCCTCAATAAAATACTGGCAAACCGGATCCAGCAACACATCAAGAAGCTTATCGACCATGATCAAGTGGGCTTCAACCCTGGGATGCAAGGCTGGTTCAACATACGCAAATCGGGCGGAGCAAGATGGCTGAATAGGAACAGCTCCAGTCTCCAACTCCCAGGGCGAGCGACACAGAAGACCGGTGATTTCTGCATTTTCAACTGAGGTACTGGGTTCATCTCACTGGGGAGTGCCGGACGATCGGTGCTGGTCAGCTGCTGCAGCCCGACCAGCGAGAGCTGAAGCAGGGCGAGGCATTGCTTCACCTGGGAAGTGCAACGGGGAAGGGAATCCCTTTTCCTAGCCAGGGGAACTGAGACACACAACACCTGGAAAATCGGGTAACTCCCACCCCAATACTGCGCTTTTTTTTTTTTTTATTTTTTTTTTATTTTTTGAGACGGAGTCTCGGTCTGTCACCCAGGCTGGAGTGTAGTGGCACAATCTCGGCTCACTGCAAGCTCCGCCTCCCGGGTTCACGCCATTCTCCTGCCTCAGCCTCCCGAGTAGCTGGGACTACAGGCGCCCGCCACCGCGCCCGGCTAATTTTTTCTATTTTTAGTAGAGACGGGGTTTCACCGTGGTCTCGATCTCCTGACCTTGTGATCCACCCGCCTCGGCCTCCCAAAGTGCTGGGATTACAGGCCAATACTGCGCTTTAAGCAAACAGGCACACCAGGAGATCATATTCCACACCTGGCCGGGAGGGTCCCACACCCACGGAGCCTCCCTCATTGCTAGCACAGCAGTCTGTGATCTACCAGCAAGGCAGCAGCGAGGCTGGGGGAGGGGCGCCCGCCATTGCTGAGGCTTAAGTAGGTAAACAAAGCTGCTGGGAAGCTGGAACTGGGTGGAGCTCACAGCAGCTCAAGGAAACCTGCCTGTCTCTGTAGACTCCACCTCTGGGGACAGGGCAATAACAAACACAGCCGAAAACTCTGCAGACGCAAAGGACTCTGTCTGACAGCTTTGAAGAGAGCAGTGGATCTCCCAACACGGAGGTTGAGATCTGAGAAGGGACAGACTCCCTGCTCAAGTGGGTCCCTGACCCCTGAGTAGCCTAACTGGGAGACATCCCCCACTAGGGGCAGTCTGACACCCCACACCTCACAGGGTGGAGTACACCCCTGAGAGGAAGCTTCCTAAGCAAGAATCAGACAGGGACACTCGCTGTTCAGAAATATTCTATCTTCTGCAGCCTCTGCTGCTGATACCCAGGCAAACAGGGTCTGGAGTGGACCTCAAGCAATCTCCAACAGACCTACAGCTGAGGGTCCTGACTGTTAGAAGGAAAACTATCAAACAGGAAGGACACCTACACCAAAACCCCATCAGTACATCACCATCATCAAAGACCAGAGGCAGATAAAACCACAAAGATGGGGAAAAAGCAGGGCAGAAAAGCTGGAAATTCAAAAAATAAGAGCGCTTCTCCCCCGGCAAAGGAGCGCAGCTCATCGCCAGCAATGGATCAAAGCTGGACAGAGAATGACTTTGACGAGATGAGAGAAGAAGGCTTCAGTCCATCAAATTTCTCAGAGCTAAAGGAGGAATTACGTAGCCAGCGCAAAGAAACTAAAAATCTTGAAAAAAAAGTGGAAGAATTGATGGCTAGAGTAATTAATGCAGAGAAGGTCATAAACGAAATGAAAGAGATGAAAACCATGACACGAGAAATACGTGACAAATGCACAAGCTTCAGTAACCGACTCGATCAACTGGAAGAAAGAGTATCTGCGATTGAGGATCAAATGAATGAAATGAAGCGAGAAGAGAAACCAAAAGAAAAAAGAAGAAAAAGAAATGAACAAAGCCTGCAAGAAGTATGGGATTATGTAAAAAGACCAAATCTACGTCTGATTGGGGTGCCTGAAAGTGAGGGGGAAAATGGAACCAAGTTGGAAAACACTCTTCAGTATATCATCCAGGAGAACTTCCCCAACCTAGTAGGGCAGGCCAACATTCAAATCCAGGAAATACAGAGAACGCCACAAAGATACTCCTCGAGAAGAGCAACTCCAAGACACATAATTGCCAGATTCACCAAAATTGAAATGAAGGAAAAAAACTTAAGGACAGCCAGAGAGAAAGGTCGGGTTACCCACAAAGGGAAGCCCATCAGACTCACAGCAGATCTCTCAGCAAACTCTACAAGCCAGAAGAGAGTGGGGGCCAATATTCAACATTCTTAAAGAAAAGAAATTTCAACCCAGAATTTCATATCCAGCCAAACTAAGCTTCATAAGTGAAAGAGAAATAAAATCCTTTACAGATAAGGAAATGCTTAGAGATTTTGTCACCACTAGGCCTGCCTTACAAGAGACCCTGAAGGAAGCACTAAACATGGAAAGGAACAACCGGTACCAGCCATTGCAAAAACATGCCAAAATGTAAAGACCATTGAGGCTGGGAAGAAACTGCATCAACTAACGAGCAAAATAACCAGTTAATATCATAATGGCAGGATCAAGTTCACACATAACAATATTAACCTTAAATGTAAATGGACTAAATGGTCCAATTAAAAGACACAGACTGGCAAACTGGATAAAGAGTCAAGACCCATCAGTCTGCTGTATTCAGGAGACCCATCTCACATGCAGAGACATACATAGGCTCAAAATAAAGGGATGGAGGAAGATTTACCAAGCAAATGGAGAACAAAAAAAAGCGGGGGTTGCAATACTAGTCTCTGATAAAACAGACTTTAAACCATCAAAGATCAAAAGAGACAAAGAAGGCCATTACATAATGGTAAAGGGATCAATTCAACAGGAAGAGCTAACTATCCTAAATATATATGCACCCAATACAGGAGCACCCACATTCATAAAGCAAGTCCTTAGAGACTTACAAAGAGACTTAGACTCCCATACAATAATAATGGGAGACTTCAACACTCCACTGTCAACATTAGACAGATCAACGAGACAGAAAGTTAACAAGGATATCCAGGCATTGAACTCATCTCTGCAGCAAGCAGACCTAATAGACATCCATAGAACTCTCCACCCCAAATCAACAGAATATACATTCTTCTCAGCACCACATCGTACTTACTCCAAAATCGACCACGTAATTGGAAGTAAAGCACTCCTCAACTAATGTACAAGAACAGAAATTATAACAAACTGTCTCTCAGACCACAGTGCAATCAAACTAGAACTCAGGACTAAGAAACTCAATCAAAACCGCTCAACTACATGGAAACTGAATCACCTGCTCCTGAATGACTACTGGGTACATAACGAAATGAAGGCAGAAATAAAGATGTTCTTTGAAACCAATGAGAACAAAGATACAACATACCAGAATCTCTGGGACACATTTAAAGCAGTGTGTAGAGGGAAATGTATAGCACTAAATGCCCACAAGAGAAAGCAGGAAAGATCTAAAATTGACACTCTAACATCGCAATTAAAAGAACTAGAGAAGCAAGAGAAAACACATTGGAAAGCTAGCAGAAGGCAAGAAATAACTAAGATCAGAGCAGAACTGAAGGAGATAGAGACACAAAAAACTCTCAAAAAATCAATGAATCCAGGAGTTGGTTTTTTGAAAAGATCAACAAAATTGACAGACCACTAGCAAGACTAATAAAGAAGAAAAGAGAGAAGAATCAAATAGATGCAATACAAAATGATAAAGGGGATATCACCACCGACCCCACAGAAATACAAACTACCATCAGAGAATACTATAAACACCTCTACGCAAATAAACTGGAAAATCTAGAAGAAATGGATAATTTCCTGGACACTTACACTCTTCCAAGACTAAACCAGGAAGAAGTTGAATCCCTGAATAGACCAATAGCAGGCTCTGAAATTGAGGCAATAATTAATAGCCTACCAGCCAAAAAAAGTCCAGAACCAGATGGATTCACAGCTGAATTCTACCAGAGGTACAAGGAGGAGTTGGTACCATCCTTCTGAAACTATTCCAATCAGTAGAAAAAGAGGGAATCCTCCCTAACTCATTTTATGAGGCCAACATCATCCTGATACCAAAGCCTGGCAGAGACACAACAAAAAAAGAGAATTTTAGACCAATATCCCTGATGAACATCCATGCAAAAATCCTCAATAAAATACTGGCAAACCGGATTCAGCAACACATCAAAAAGCTTATCCACCATGATCAAGTGGGCTTCATCCCTGGGATGCAAGGCTGGTTCAACATTCGCAAATCAATAAACATAATCCAGCATATAAACAGAACCAAAGACAAGAACCACATGATTATCTCAATAGATGCAGAAAAGGCTTTTGACAAAATTCAACAGCCCTTCATGCTAAAAACGCTCAATAAATTCGGTATTGATGGAATGTACCTCAAAATAATAAGAGCTATTTATGACAAACCCACAGCCAATATCATACTGAATGGGCAAAAACTGGAAAAATTCCCTTTGAAAACTGGCACAAGACAGGGATGCCCTCTCTCACCACTCCTGTTCAACATAGTGTTGGAAGTTCTGGCTAGGGCAATTAGGCAAGAGAAAGAAATAAAGAGTATTCAGTTAGGAAAAGAAGAAGTCAAATTGTCCCTGTTTGCAGATGACATGATTGTATATTTAGAAAACCCCATTGTCTCAGCCCAAAATCTCCTTAAACTGATAAGCAACTTCAGCAAAGTCTCAGGATACAAAATTAATGTGCAAAAATCACAAGCATTCGTATACACCAGTAACAGACAAACAGAGAGCCAAATCATGAATGAACTTCCATTCACAATTGCTTCAAAGAGAATAAAATACCTAGGAATCCAACTTACAAGGGATGTAAAGGACCTCTTCAAGGAGAACTACAAACCACTGCTCAGTGAAATAAAAGAGGACACAAACAAATGGAAGAACATACCATGCTCATGGATAGGAAGAATCAATATCGTGAAAATGGCCATACTGCCCAAGGTAATTTATAGATTCAATGCCATCCCCATCAAGCTACCAACGAGTTTCTTCACAGAATTGGAAAAATCTGCTTTAAAGTTCATATGGAACCAAAAAAGAGCCCGCATCTCCAAGACAATCCTAAGTCAAAAGAACAAAGCTGGAGGCATCACGCTACCTGACTTCAAACTATACTACAAGGCTACAGTAACCAAAACAGCATGGTACTGGTACCAAAACAGAGATATAGACCAATGGAACAGAACAGAGTCCTCAGAAATAATACCACACATCTACAGCCATCTGATCTTTGACAAACCTGAGAGAAACAAGAAATGGGGAAAGGATTCCCTATTTAATAAATGGTGCTGGGAAAATTGGCTAGCCATAAGTAGAAAGCTGAAACTGGATCCTTTCCTTACTCCTTATACGAAAATTAATTCAAGATGGATTAGAGACTTAAATGTTAGACCTAATACCATAAAAATCCTAGAGGAAAACCTAGGTAGTACCATTCAGGACATAGGCATGGGCAAAGACTTCATGTCTAAAACACCAAAAGCAACAGCAGCAAAAGCCAAAATTGACAAATGGGATCTAATTAAACTAAAGAGCTTCTGCACAGCAAAAGAAACTACCATCAGAGTGAACAGGCAACCTACAGAATGGGAGAACATTTTTGCAATCTACTCATCTGACAAAGGGCTAATATCCAGAACCTACAAAGAACTCAAACAAATTTACAAGAAAAAAACAAACAACCCCATCAAAAAGTGGGCAAAGGATATGAAAAGACATTTCTCAAAAGAAGACATTCATACAGCCAACAGACACATGAAAAAATGCTCATCATCACTCACCATCAGAGAAATGCAAATCAAAACCACAATGAGATACCATCTCACACCAGTTAGAATGGCGATCATTAAAAAGTCAGGAAACAACAGGTGCTGGAGAGGATGTGGAGAAATAGGAACACTTTTACACTGTTGGTGGGATTGTAAACTAGTTCAACCATTATGGAAAACAGTATGGCGATTTCTCAAGGATCTAGAACTAGATGTACCATATGACCCAGCCATCCCATTACTGGGTATATACCCAAAGGATTATAAATCATGCTGCTATAAAGACACATGCACACGTATGTTTATTGCGGCACTATTCACAATAGCAAAGACTTGGAATCAACCCAAATGTCCATCAGTGACAGACTGGATTAAGAAAATGTGGCACATACACACCATGGAATACTATCCAGCCATAAAAAAGGATGAGTTTGTGTCCTTTGTAGGGACATGGATGCAGCTGGAAACCATCATTCTCAGCGAACTATCACAAGAACAGAAAACCAAACACCACATGTTCTCACTCATAGGTGGGAACTGAACAATGAGATCACCTGGACTCGGGAAGGGGAACATCACACACCGGGGCCTATCACGGGGAGGGGGGAGGGGGGACAGATTGCATTGGGAGTTATACCTGATGTAAATGACGAGTTGATGGGTGCTGACGAGTTGATGGGTGCAGCACACCAACATGGCACAAGTATACATATGTAACAAACCTGCACATTATGCACATATACCCTAGAACTTAAAGTATAATAATAATAAAAAAAAATAGAGACCTGAAAATGTCCAAGATACATTGTTATTGAATATCAAAGTAATATACACGGTATGACTAAACACACACACACACACACACACACACTATAGTTTTCATAGCAAAATATTAAAAGTGTTTCTCACTAAGTAATAGGATTATAAGGGAGACTCAGATAAACATTATTTTTACTCCATAAAAAGAAGGAGATTCCAAGCCAAAAGCCTACTATCGAAAAATTAGGAGATTCAGAAAGAGAGAAGAAAGAAAACAGAGAAAAAATTGATCAAATAAATAATACGAAAAAATTTCCCACAACTGAAGAACACACATTTCTAGAGTAATAAGTATCCAACAAGTGCTCAACACAATATATGAGACCTTTATCAAAGCATGTTATAGCACAATTTCAAAACACTGGGGATAAAAGATGATTTATTAAGCTTCAAAGGGAAAATACAGTGTACTTACTTACAAAAAATCAGAATTTAGAATGGCATTGTGGTTCTTAAAATAACACTGGAAGCTAGTAGACATTGCTTTCAAAATTCTGATGAAAGATTATTTCCAACCTTGAATTCTATACATAGCAAATCAAATGTGACAGTTGTATAAAGACATTTTCAGACACGTAAGAACTCAAAAAATTAACCTCTCATGTGCCCTTTTTCCAAAAGCTACCAGAGGGTATGCACCACCAAAGCAGAGGAATAAACCAGGAAAGAGAAAGACATGCGATCCAAGAAATGAATCTGCACAGGAGAGAAAAATAAGAAAATTTCCAGAAGGGTAGTAAAGATTAACAGGTCTGTTAATTTCTTTTTTTTTTTTAATTTATTTATTATTATTATACTTTAAGTTGTAGGGTACATGTGCATAACGTGCAGGTTTGTTACATATGTATACTTGTGCCATGTTGGTGTGCTGCACCCATCAACTCATCATTTACATCAGGTATAACTCCCAATGCAATCCCTCCCCCCTCCCCCCTCCCCATGATAGGCCCCGGTGTGTGATGTTCCCCTTCCTGAGTCCAAGTGATCTCATTGTTCAGTTCCCACCTATGAGTGAGAACATGTGGTGTTTGGTTTTCTGTTCTTGTGATAGTTTGCTAAGAATGATGGTTTCCAGCTGCATCCATGTCCCTACAAAGGACACAAACTCATCCATTTTGATGGCTGCATAGTATTCCATGGTGTGTATGTGCCACATTTTCTTAATCCAATCTGTCACTGATGGACATTTGGGTTGATTCCAAGTCTTTGCTATTGTGAATAGTGCCGCAATAAACATATGTGTGCATGTGTCTTTATAGCAGCATGATTTATAATCCTTTGGGTATATACCCAGTAATGGGATGGCTGGGTCATATGGTACATCTAGTTCTAGATCCTTGAGGAATCGCCATACTGTTTTCCATAATGGTTGAACTAGTTTACAATCCCACCAACAGTGTAAAAGTGTTCCTATTTCTCCACATCCTCTCCAGCACCTGTTGTTTCCTGACTTTTTAATGATCGCCATTCTAACTGGTGTGAGATGGTATCTCATTGTGGTTTTGATTTGCATTTCTCTGATGGTGAGTGATGATGAGCATTTTTTCATGTGTCTGTTGGCTGTATGAATGTCTTCTTTTGAGAAATGTCTTTTCATATCCTTTGCCCACTTTTTGATGGGGTTGTTTGTTTTTTTCTTGTAAATTTGTTTGAGTTCTTTAAAAGTTTACTTCACCCTAGACCAATTGCCTTTAGAATTTTTGCCTAATAGGGAAATTATGTCATCAACCAAATGGCATTTACTTTGCTGCCAGATGTATATTCTTTGAATGTTTTATTCTATGGTGAGAGAACTAAGGATTGGATATGGAAAATAGTTTGTGCTTAGAGTTACCTTCTGGTTTGCTGGTTTGAAACTGCAAGTCCTTTACTGGCAAAGCTCAGGATCTTCCTATGCCAGTTCAAATTCATTCTTAGCATTGAAAAATCAAAACTGAGTGTTTTGTCTTGTTTTCTGAACTGAATGACAATCACGCTCATTGTAACTGTGTGTGTTGGGGAGGGGGCAGCATTCAGAAAAAGAAACGATGCTTAATAAACAGTACTTTCTCTGGCTAGAGTCTACAAAAACTGTTCTTCAATTTTCAGCTGTAACAAATGAATTTTAAAATGTCAATAAACATATGGATGTATATTTGCGTTTATATGTAATAACACACATATATGTGTATGTGTGTGTGTGTGTGTGTGTGTATACACTCAAAAAACAGCAATCTGACAGGCAGTGAGCTACAGAAAGAATAGCCAATTGCTCTCCCCTCATAGATTTTACGGTCAATGGGAAAAGTGGTAACATTATTATAAGCTTGATGAGTATACTAAAAGAGGAAGAGCAAATAACAAAATGATTTAACCTAATCTAATCATAAATGCAGAACCTATTGCTATTCACAGCTGTCTCTTTAACTAACATATCTACTTATGGAAATAGCATGCCATGAGTCAGCAAACAGCACTACAAATTTTATCTACTTTCACTGCCTAGTTTAACCATACAGTGTGTCTCAAAGTAAACATATTAACCATTCAGAAATACAATATTTGTACTCACTTCTGGGTGACTGTGCTTTTCACTCCATGTCGGTATAGCCTAAGACCCATTGTTTTTCTTATGCATGTTTAAAATAATCAAGCCTAGAATTCTACACCTAGCCAATCAAACAAGCAAACCAGCACACAAAAACCTTTTCATACGTCTAATTGCAGCAACCCATATTTATCTGTCTCTCTTGACACCTCACATTTCACAGTTATGCTGCCTCATCATTATAATTTGTGGTTGCATAGTTTGATATTCTATCCATTTGAATAATATGTGATAGAATAAACCTTCTTAGTATGACTGACATTAGGTAGAATTATTTATTAAGCCAGATTCTGCTAATTGTTCCGTTTAAGAAAGGTATTCTGAGGGATGTGGCAATTTTATAAGAGACAGTATGTAGTCTGACTTACTGTAAACTGTAAACCAAAAGGCTTTTAAATATGTGATAATTAATATAAACAAAAATTGTGATAGTACTGACCATCTCTTCTGTCTCAGAAAATGTTAATTGACTCCAAATGTTAAAATAAGTCATGAAAACCTGCCTTCATAAATTTCAACTCAAAAAAATATTGAAATTTCTTGTCTCAAGGTTTTCCATTTCCATTAATGACTTTGATATCCAAGCTAGAACTCAGGAAGACAAGAATAAGGCTAAGGTAGTCCTTCAAATTAATGAAATACATGAAACATTTATTTCTCAGAATAGTTAACGTGTCACTACTGTAATTGTATAATGACACTTTGTTTTCATCTTAAAGCTATCATCCTGAATGAATGAATGAATGAATGAATGAATGGAGTTCCCAGGGTAGTCAGATAGCAGACTAGTTACCCTAATCATTCTCTCAACTAAAAAGAATACCTTTTTTTTTTTTTTTAACGTACTGCTGTGCTGACTCAAAAGGAAGAATTCTGCAGAAGTCAAAGTGAAACCTAGGAGTTAAGTCAACACCAAAGTCAGCCTCACCCTGAGACATTTTGTGAAATCCTGGAGATTTCAGTTTCTACAATAACTGTGTGGGTATGAAAGGGGAATCAACAGATAAAGCCTAGCTGCCCAAGGTGTGGATATAAGAGAAAACCCCTCATAAAGATGAGACCCAAAGGTGTAAGAGTGAATAGGAAAGAAACGTCAAATCAAATGAAAGCCAAACAACACAAAGAACAACATACAGAAGGAACAGTAAAAAAATTAAAAAAAAAAACTTGCTGATCTCAACCTTGATATTGGATAGAACGGGAAAAAAAAATCTCCCCTAAGAATACACATTTATAACCACAAGCTGGCTCCTCCCAGGAATTTATAGTCCAAATTCATACTACCTGCATGGCCAGAAAATATCTTGAGCAAAGTATATAATTTAAAGTGCTTCAAGGTGGAGGTGGCTCTAGGCAACTGGCAAATCCTCTCTATAAGAAGGCAACATCAACTCAGGCGCAAAGAATTCTCACAGATAAAAATAAAACTCAAGTAAAACTATCAATCTCATCAATTCTAAAACACATATTTTCAGGTTATACATCTCTGAAATTGAAGTGAATTTCACAATTCAGGTATTTAATAATGTATATCAAACTGGCAGTAGTTGTAATATAGCTGTGATCGCTTATTCATGCATGAATACCAAAAACTCCAACATCAAATCTTATAGAAAGAGAGTCAGAGACTTGGAAGAAAGTCCTACAGACAATAGTAAAACACTCTTTTAACCCTTGCAAACCAAATGGTTGTACAGGGGGAAGTATGGAATAAGAGTATTTCTCAAAATTCCCAAAGCAGAAATAAACATTCATGAAGTACTTCTAGCTAAGTTGAATCTCAACTACTTTATATTATTTGTTGCTTTTATGAATGATTTCTTATTTCTAATATCAATGTAAACGTAGCTAACAAGCACAGCAACAATGACTTTTATTTTATGGATTTAAAAAAAATTTACTAACACTCCTGATGACCAAATTATAATATTGTGTGAGAAAGCATACAGTTTTACCACTTTTAAATAAAAAGTTATCAAGAAGAGTTATCCTCTTAATATAAACAATTTTGGAAGACCTTAACCATTTGTTCACCAGGATTTTCTTTGTATTATGCATAAGAGTAATATATAATAGAAGCCTGTGTCTAATTAACTCTAAAGGAATATGCTTTCGATAAAAATGTAAAATAAAAATTCAGAAGAACGTACAGGGTCACAGTTTAATTGTGCAGCATTTTTCCTTGGAAGTGGTACATAAAATAAGAATAAATCTTATAGTCAATGAGGTTTTAAACTTCCTCATGAAATCTGATGGTATTGGAGATCCTGATTCACACAATAAAGAAATAGAAAGAAATATGAAGTATATCAGCCAGGGTCCAGTCAGGAAACAGAGCCCATGCCAAAAAGTTCAAAGAGGGAGTTTAATATAAAGACAAATAGCAAAGGTATTGGAATAGCTGATAAGCCAAACAGCAGGCAGGTTTGGGAGGACGTAAGAGCAGGAAGCTTCTACCACTTCTAGGGCAGAAGGGATCAATGGAAGAGATGGTGCCACCCAGCAGCAGGATTTCTTTATAAGATACCTAAATTTATGACCTAGGAATTATGCTCTTATTTATATATGCCACCTATGTCCAAGGGATGATTAATTCCAAGGAACCAAAGGGGTTCCTCTGAAGGGAAAAATATATATATTCAGGGAGGATATATGTTAAGCCTATAAGGTATTGGTAATCCTATAATATTTCTTAAGCTGAGTAGTTTGTGAGATAAACCCAGGTTGGGTATAAGAATGGCTGATTCACATTCCTTGCTTTATAGCATTTCAGTTATAAATGTACCAGAATTTATTCATTTTTTCACCTGTTGATGGATGTATAGAGAAAAATAACCTATCCATACTTACAAGTCAAAGCATATAGAAATCTATCCTTCTGTGCTTTTGAAGGTACCTACTACTGAGATCATCTGACAGGGAAAAATGCCTTAAATATAATTATTGTAGAGAGGAAATAAAAGAAGCAAATTTTGAGCTCTTCTAAAATCCATAAAATTACAGTATACTTTTTAGTTTTGTTTATTTGTTATTGTTGTTGTTGTTTAAGAGCAACTCAGCTCACAGGCATAGCAAAATCACCTCACTAGTAATTCAAAGAAATTTAAGATAAGGTGAAAGAAAATTTACAAAACATTGAGAGTGCCATCATTTCACCACTGAATTGACAAATGGTTTTCTAACGTTCATTAAGTTTTGGAAATAAATCTCTAGACAAATTATTAAACCTGTATGAGGAAATGCTCAAATCTGGGGAGGAGTACACACAGAAATGTGATAGAGTAAAAATCAACAGAAAACCTAGTACATCTCCATAGAAAAAGAATGTTTCACTTATTTTAGAGTATTGTTATTTTTCTTTACAAAAACATGTTAAGGCCAGAGGAATTTACACTGTTTTTTAAAAGTAAAACTGAGTTATTTGTAAGCCTCTGAATTACGCTGGTATATTATTTCAACTTCAAACACTTCAACTAAGATGTAGAAAAAATAATGCAAATAAATGTACGTGCATTATTTTTTCTACATCTCAGTTGAAGTGTTTAACTTTTTTCCTGCTACCTATATAGTGAAATATGAAGAAAGTTAAATGAGAAATATAAAGAAACACACTTTATTGAGAAGAGAGATTAAATTTTTTGAAAAAAATTTATTATATCATCTTACATAATACTGGATCTTAACTTTTGTTTGGTGGAAAAGTAAGTAGTACAATTTGGTATAAATGGCATATATGTTCTGAAGATAACACTAGAAAAGTAATTTCAAGTAAAATTGGAAATGGCTTGCTATACAAAGGATTTTAAACTTTACATAGATGAATTGTGGGAACAACTGGAATTTAGGAGCAGGGTTATAAAGTTATATGATTAAAATTGTAGTTTTAGGGGGATACATTGACAGCAGTGTATAGGGAATTTATGGAAGAGGTACAGGATAGAGAGAAGAATGGAAGAGAATAGAGAAAGGGTGGCCTGTGAGTTTACCTTACCTAAAGTGAGAAGTAATAGGGCCTGAAATAGAATAGCAGCAGCGGGAATAGAGACAATGAAAATATGCCAATTATATATGCAGTCTTATATCATCATTACATATACCATGGACTAGGCAAATATCTAATTACTATCTTATATGACATGACCTCCTCAAACATTTCCAGGCAAGAAGTTATTTTGTCTAAATTCTCCCAAAGTTAATTTAATAAGTATTTTCTATAATGGCAAAAATATATTTTAACCAACATTAAAGATAGATGAGTAATATTCTATCTGCTCCTGAGAAGCTGGTAGTCTAATGGAAGGAATCTCAGTGTCTAAGAGCTGGTCTAGTCTCTAGCACTTATAGCTTTACGTCCATGGCATAGTCCTTCACACTCTCTGAGCCATAGATTACCTCTCTATAAATTGTATAAAATGGGGGAAGTAACACATACCCTGTTTATTTTATAAGATCATGTGTGGTAATATCCATAGTAATCCACACACTGTATATAAAGTGGCTAAAAATGCACACAGTTACAGAACTCAAGTATGTGAACATGAAACTTCATTTACTTTTCTAAAACTAAACAGAATCTAGATTTCTAGTTCTCCAGTTTCATTAATGGCATAAAACTTAATCTTGCTAATTCAATTGCTTTCAGATTTTTCTTACCTTCAGTTCTTCATTCTTTATCAGATACCTAAATTTGCAACCTAGGAATTATGCTCCTATTTTTATATGCCACCTATGTCCAAGGGATGATTAATTCCAAGGAACCAAAGGGATTCCTCTGAAGGGAAAAATATATATATTCAGGGAGGATATATGTTAGGCTTATAAGGTACTGGTAATCCTATAATGTTTCTTAAGCTCCCTCTTCCCCTTCTTCTTACATCTGGTTCAGAGTGATTAAAGAAGCTAGTGATGAAAGGAGATGATCTAAGTTCTTGGAGAAGGTGAAGGGACATATATAAATACGATTTTAGTATCAGGGAGATATGGGACATGTGATTCAAAAACCATCCTTTGTCTTCACTGGCCTCTGCTTAGTTATACCCCATGTCATTTGGTCTTCTTCAAAGGTGTGCTGGCAACTTTGATGTCTGCCTGCTCACCAGTGACACCTGATCATTAGGTCTATCCATGTATTCTATGTCCAAGTCTGATATCAGACTCCTCTCAGCAATTTAGCACCCCCCACAACCATGCTAACATGCAGAGAAATCCTGGGCAGCTTTACCACACCAAGCTGGAATGCTTGTGACTCAGTGAGGCTGCCTATCCTGCCAAACCCCTCAGCCAATACTCTCTTCCCTATCAGCACCATGCTACACTGATCTCTAGGACAGTTGCCAGAACATCATGACCCAGATCCTCTGTATTGTGGGTCCAGTCAAACTTACCTGTGTTTTTATCAATCCTCTCAACTTGGAGGGAGCAGGATACAAGAGTCCCATATCCTCATTGTGTATAAGAATGCAAACCAAAAACTAACTCTCATTTTCATCTTTTTATTCTATCTCAATATCAATTTCATTTTCTCTATCAGTGGTAACCAACTCTTATGCTAAATTCATGCTGAGTCCACAGTCTTTTAGACTTTTGACATTCAATCCCTCCCCCTTTTTTCCACAAAAATTCTAGGCACCTGCCTTGGCCTTCAAGATTATTGTCATAAGTTAAACAAGAAAATGTAGGTATTCATTAAAACTGTACACAAATTTCATTTATTTTAGAAAGATGGTACCATTGAACTTACTCACCCACTTTCAAATTAGGCCTAACATGTGGCCTACATTGGCCAACTAGATGCAAAAGGAAATAACATGCCACTTCTGGGCAGGAATAAGAGCTGGTGTGCACTTTGCTGTGCTCCATTTCAACAGCCTTAGTTATAGAAGCATGTTGAGATGGAGCCTCCATCAAACTGGATCCCTGATTGCAATAAGCAGAGCTCCCCCATCAATTCATGTTCAACATCTAGTATCAACAAGAAATAAGCTTTTCTGGATTAAGCCACTGAAATTTGAGAGATTTTTATTACTGTAACATAATCTAGACTATTCCAATTAGAAAACTTAATTTAATCTGGATCTATACCTCTACTGAGGCTATAAAACTACTGATAAAAAAACACAGGGCAAAAAAATGTGTAGCAAAAAAAATCTTCAGTTGCTTGGAAATAACACTCATTTGCATGTTTAAGGTATTATGATTAGTCACATTATTTTGGCAGGTATAAACTTCACTGTATAGGAAGAAGGTGCCCACTTATAAAAGAAAGTTGAAACTTGTTCACTAGGCTGAAGACCTAGGCAGGTAGTTAGAGGTGAATAACTAAGGGGAATTTAAGCTGAGCTAGGGAGAAAGAATAAGAGCAGAACCTTCAAAATAAAGTAACAGTAGATGGGACACAATGCTTGAGTAATGCTAGAGGGACATTATGCTGCATTATAAATCCTCTCTGAAAAATATGAAAAAGAGTCTATGTTTCTCCCTTATTAACATAAGACATTTACAATAATGATGGCTATTCAATTATTATCATTCAGTCCCACATTTATTCCTTTATAAATTGTTTTGTGAAGGTGGGGTATGGATTCTGCAATCTACATTTCCCAGATTCCCATTCCAGCTGACCACTGGCTATGGGACTTGTGATGGTTACTACTGAATGTCAGTCAACTTGATTGGATTGAAGGATGCAAAGTATTGTTCCTGGGTGTGTCTGTGAGGGTGTTGCCAAAGGAGATGAACATTTGTGTCAGTGGGCTGGGAGAGACAAACCCACCCTCAATCTGGATGGGTACCATCTAATCAGCTGCCAGCATGGCTAAGATAAAAGCAGGCAGAGGAATGTGGAAGGACTAGACTGTGAGTCTTCCAATCTTCATCTTTCTCCTGTGCTGGGTGCTTCCTGCCCTAGAACATCGGACTCCAAGTTCTTCAGCTTTTGCACTCTTGGACCTTCAACCACAGACGGAAGGCTGCACTGTCAGCTTCCCTACTTTGGAACTTTTGGGACTCAGATTGGCTTCCTTGCTCCTCAGCTTGCAGATGGCCTATTGTGGGACTTCACCTTGCAGTCCTGTGAGTCAATACTCCTTTATAAACTCCCTTTCATATATACATCTATCCTATTAGTCCTGTCCCTCTGGAGAACCCTAATACAGGGCACCTGCCACCAAAAGTCCAAACCCCATCCATAGGTCATCCTACTCAGAAATCTGGACAATAGTTGCCAGGTGCTCCTGTACAAAGGTTTGGGTGTTAAACTGGAGTGCCCTCTTCAGAAGCTCAAACACCAATCCCATGTGGGCTTGTCTTCTCAGTTTTTAGGGGTCCAGTGGCCTGAGGCATGACAATATATCTCATTCAAAATGAAACACAAGTTGCTGTACCTAGCATCTCCTATAACAAAGAAAAAGGCACAATGCTTTGGATTTGAGATTATATATATATATAAATAAAAATATATATTGAGAGAATATATATATATTCTCAAATGTGGCATACATATGTATGTATATATACGTATATATATGTATATACGTATACACACACACATATATATGCCACATTTGAGTGTGCTGCTCCTGCCAATTTATTGTGTAACCTGTAAGGCTGTTATTCTGAATAGGATCCCAAGCAAGAGAAGTCCCCAAAGCAACCGTACTGCTGCCCAAGCTGCTTTGCTACTTGAGCCTTATGACCCATAAGATCCAATGATACTATAAGTGTCTGTGGTAAATAAGAATGCTGCATAGACCAACAAGATAACTACAGCCTTGAGCAAAACCAAGTGCCCCACAGATAACCAATCTCCTTTCAAGAAACAACTCCTACTTTGCTACTCAGCTCTGGTAGAGACCAAATACCCAAACCACAGGCCAAAAAGTAGCCATATGACCTAAGCTGCCCAAACTGGATGTTATCTGATCCATCAAGCTGTAACTTTGGATATGCAAGGCAGTAATCCAACATCAGGAGAAAGTCCCAGTGGGTCCTGAAGGTACAGATAAGTTGGCTCAGACTCCACTGCATTGCCAACTGTCCCTTAACACACACACTATGGCCTCAAGGAAAATTACCTATTTTCAGTTGACTGAGGAAAATAAATTAGGGCTTGGCTTATAGATGATTCTCCATGTTATTCTGTCAAACCAGAAACAGACTGCTGTAGCATTATGTCCCTGGTTATAAGAGTGCCTCTTGAAAGACAGAGGTGAAGGGAAATCCTTTCAGTGGCCAGAACTTTGATCAGTACTTTAGCTTTTCTACTCTTCCTGGATGGAGAAGTGGCCAGAAGTGTTGATCTAAACTGATTTGTGGACAGTGGGCTAATATTTTGACTTAAATGATCAGGGGCCTGGAAAACACATGATTGGTAGATTGGTGATAAGGAGATCTTGGAGAAAATTATGTAGATGAAGTTTCCCAATAGTAGATGGTCAAGGTCAAGATAGCCTGTCCTGTGGATTTCAGTCTGCCTTTTCACCAGACACCCAGATACTTGCTCAATGAGCTTATGCACATAATGTCTATGCTGGCAGAAATGGAGGTTATGGATGGGTAAAACAACATGGACTTGTTTCTCACTGATGCTGATCTGGCTACCACCATTACTGAGTGCCTAACTTGCCAACAGCAGAAACCAATGTTGAGTTTCCAACATGGCATCATTCCTCAGTTGAATCAGCAAGCAGGTGATTATATGAGACCATTTCCATCAGGAAAAAAAGCAGCAATATCTCTAACTAGAATAGAAACTCTAGATATGGATTTGCCTTTTGTGGTAGGCAGAATTCTAAGAAATCTCCCAATCCCCACTTCCTGGAGTATACACCCTGTATAATCTCCAGGACTGTGACCATGACGGATTTTACTCCTATAATTATTTATGTTATATGGCATGGCTGACTTTAAGAAAAAGATAAAAGCAAGGTGGGCCTGACCTAATTACGCCCTTTAAAAGCAGAGAGTTTTCTACCACTGGTGGCAGTAGAGGAAGTCAGAGATTCAAAATATGAGGATTCAACATGTAGCTGCTGACTTGAAGATACAGGGAACCACATGGTAAGGAATTCATGCAGCCCCTATGGGCTCAGAACACCCTCAGGCTCATAGCCAGCAAGGAAATAGGGACCTCAGTATTATAGCTGCAGCTGCAGAGATTGAATTCTTCCAACAACAAGAATGGGCTTGAAAGTAGAAATTTCCCCAGAGCCTCCAGCTGAGAACTCAGTGCAACCAACACCTTGATTTCAGCCTGTGACACCATGAACAGAGAACACCTTGATTTCAGTCTGTGACACCATGAACAGAGAACTCAGTCATTCCCTGCCAGCTTTCTGATCTACAGAACGGTGAGCTAATAAATGGGTACTGTTTTAAGCCTCTAAGTTGTGATTATTTGTTTGAAAGCAATAGAAAACTAATATGCTTTACCTGAATGCAATGACCTACTAAAGGCTACAGCACCAGTTGAAAGTTACAGTGCTAGTTGGATAAAAACACCTGGAAAAATTAGTACTCTATTCTACAAGATGTGAAATATGCTTTGAACCAGTCACAAATACATGGCTTTTTCTTCCATAGCCAAAAAGACATGGATTCAGGAATCACAACAGGTGGCAATTAGAGTAGATCCTATTTCTCTTACATCTAATAACATAATTTTGTGTTCTGCTGGCTTAGAAGTCTAAGATCCCAAGGAAGAAATGCTTCCACTTGAGAAGACGATATTTCCATTTAATTGGAAGCTGAGGTGATCACCTGTTCATTTGAGGATCCTCATACCACTGAGCCAAAAGGCAGATAAGGGTGAGGGTGATCCATCCCTATTATCAAGGGAAATTTGGGTTGCTCCTACAAAATGGGGGGGCTATATCTAAATCTCAAGGGAGTCTCTGGGGCACCTTTTCATATTGGATATCCAATATTAAAAATAAATTTAAAAACCAGAGTAATGCAAATAAGAAAGGACTACTAAGGACTCATATCCTTCAGGAATTAAGTTTGGGATCATCTCACCATGTAAAGACTCAATGAACAGATTTTCTGTCTGACAGTAAAGCAAACATGGAAAGGATAGTAGAAGGAAGACATTAGAAAGATCAACTATGGCCTTGTGATCAGTTATAGAAACAAGAATGTAGCAGCTATGCATATTACTTCCTTGATTGTTACGAGTATATTAACTAGTTTATCATTTGTTCTTCTTTTCTGTATTATTTTAATTAAAAAGTGTTGCTATTTTCTGAATGGCTATTTCTACATCCCATTGTGCTCTTTCAGCTTTCCAACACCTATGTTAACACTTTTCTATATTAAATCTCCAGTTTAAACATGTAGCATGGTTTCTGTTGAATTCAGTGAACCCCAGCTGACACATTATTCTCTCCTCTCCTTATCAGACCTCGGTCACTGACTATAGTTTTGCATTATACTTCCACCACCCCTCCCCCAAGCTATGTATCTATTCTGTGTTAATTTCTTATTAACAATAATAACAATAAAATTCACTATACATATTGCATGTCAATTTTCAGAAACTCAGAATTTCATGTGGTAGTCCTCCCAGGACTTCAAGAACTATAAATGATGGTAGAAAGATGGTGGGCAAGTGATGAGGAGCCACAGTTGCTTTGGAGGCTATATGGGAGGGAAGATGTCACTGTCTGATATACTGGCCTAGCTATTTGAACTTGGACAACAATAAGGGATTTAAATGGTAACCTTTACACATAGGAACTAAGGGATCTGGATGGCTACCAGAATGAAACTTTCTTCCTTACCTTAAAAGTACACTTTTAAAAAGAGATTTAATAAAAATTCCCTACGCACAGCCAATATAAAAATAAAGGTAAGTTTTCAGAGTCCCAGTAGTTTTATTTAGAACTAATTAAATAAAAAGTCCAATTGATTTCTTGTTCTAATAAATAAATATATTACAAATCAAATTGCCTGTTTGATAGAGACAGATTGTTTGACTTGGCATAAATTATATTTTTAAAGAAATACATTTTAATGGAAAAAATTGTCTGGTATATAATAACCTTATTTTCTTCAAAATTAAAACAGAGGACTAGAAAATGAAAAGATTATGTAACCATTCTGCAAGTTTATTGGCAAAATGAATGAATGTGTGTTTTGGTTGTTCTGCAGAGACTTGACCTAATTGAAAGAGAAATGTAATGACTGGTGACAGAGCTGAATAATTGTCTTTTAGAAAAAAGGAGTCAAATAATTATTCATCTTCTGTATTTCTTCCACATGGAGTTTATGATGACTGTTTCAACCTTGGGAAATAACTCATACCCCTCAAAAAAGTCCAAACCAGAGATTCTAATATTTGTAGTTTAATTTGGGGCTTTCATTAGCAAAACCAGCATTTCTTTGTCACTATAATCTCTGATTAATCAGAAACTGTCCTTCATCCAAAAAGGTAATATTACTGACTCACTATCTATAAGACATGAGTTCCAAGGTTGTCGGGGTGGGGAGTTGTTTTTGTTTTTGGTTTGTGGGGGATTTTTGTTTGTTTTTCCAGAAGAGTTTAAATTTTTTTCTGATACATCCATAATCCCTGGCTGTTTTCCTCCTGACCAAAGCATTGATTTATTGTGGTGGGTCTGTAGCTAGAAACACGTTAATGCTAAATAGGCATACAATAAGGAAAAAAAAATCTATCAACATTGCCTCCCTACCCCATAGCCAAAATAAGAAAATCTTCAAAATTTGCTCATTTCTCTTAATCACCAGGAAAGTGTGAACTCCTTTGAGAATTAATCTTGTTTTTCTTTGTATTCCTAGTTTCTAGATAATGTACTCAATAAATGTTGATTTGTACAGTGGATCACCTAAGCTTCAGAATAGACTGTTTATGGAGCAATACCAGTTATTTGACCAGGCTGCTAAACCAAGTTCTTAGAAAAATATATGAGGTGAAAATACTTTCTTAATTGAGTTTTTACTCATATTGCCATTTAGAACAGTGGTGTTCATAACCTTAATTTCGAAGTCACTATCTTATGCTTTGTATCCCTTAATGTCCAAGAAATGAGACCTATTACAGAATAATGAAAGTTGTTAAGGGTTCAGTTACTCTTATAAATCAGCTTCTCGAAGTAAAATAAACAACCACTCATTCAATTCATTTGACATTTGTTGAATAACAAGTTGTGTGCTAAATGTTGTGAATACAAAGATGAATAACAGAAAAGTTCAAATCTTAAAAGACTACATAATTTAGTTGATCAAACAGATTCCTGTGATGCAATATAGAGTTATACTGCAGGATATTATGAGACAGCAAAGAGAGGGCCCCTATTCCAGCCCAGAGAGCTCAGGGGAAGTTTCCTAGGCTGAGTCTTAAAGAAAAAGTAGGTCAGGCAAAAGGACAGTTTAAGCAAAGACAGAAAGAGCAGAAAGAATGTGGTGTGTAGGAGGAAGTACAAACACTTTTGTGTCACTGAAGCATAGTGAAGAAAAGAGTAGCAGAGGATGGCAAAAAAAAAAAAAAAAAAAAGGCATGTAGTAGCTAGATAACAGAGAGAAAATGAGAGGCAAGTGAAAAGGGAAACCCCTTATAAAACCATTAGATCTCGTGAGACTTATTCACTACCACAAGAGCAGTATGGGGGAAGCACCCCCATGGTTCAATTATCTTCCACCAGGTCCCTCACACAACACGTGGGAATTATGAGAGCTAAAATTCAACATGAGATTTGGGTGTGGACACAGCCAAGCCATATCATTCTGCCCCCAGCCCCTCCCAAATCTCATGTCCTCACATTTCAAAACCAATCATGCCTTCCCAACAGTCCCCCAAAGTCTTAACTCATTTCAGCATTAACCCAAAAGTCCACAGTCCAAAGTCTCATCTGAGACAAGGCAAGTCCCTTCTGCCTATAAGCCTGTAAAATTAAAAGCAAGTTAGTTACTTCCTAGGTACAATGGGGGTACAGGCATTGGGTAAATATGGCCATTCAAAATGGGAGAAACTGGCCAAAACAAAAGGGTTACAGGCCCCATGCAAGTCCGAAATCCAGCAGGGCAGTCAAATCTTAAAGGTCCGAAATGATCTCCTTTGACTCCATGTCTCACATCCAGATCACACCTGATGCAAGAGGCAGGTTCCCATTGTCTTGGGCAGCTCCACCCCTGTATCTTTGCAGGGTATAGCCTCCCTCCTGACTGCTTTCATGGCCTGGCATTGAGTATCTGCAGCTTTTCCAGGTGCATGATGCAACCTATCGATAGATCTACCATTCTGGGGTCTGGAGGATGGTAGCCCTCTTCTCACGGCTCCACTAGGCAGTGCCCCAGTGGGGACTCTGTGTGGAAACTCACACCCCACATTTCACTTCTGCCCTGCCCTAGCAGATGTTCTCCATGAGGGCTCTGCCCCTGCAGCACATCTCTTCCTGGACATACAGGCATTTCCGTACATCCTCTGAAATCTAGGCAGAGGTTTCCAAACCTCAATTCTTGACTTCTGTGCACCTGCAGGCCCAACACCATGCATAAGCCTCCAAAGCTTGGCACTTGCATCCTCTGAAGCAACAGCCTGAGGTCTACATCAGCCCCTTTTAGGCAGGGCTGGGATGCAGGGCAACAAGTCCTGAGACTGCACAAAGCAGCAAGGCCCTGGGCCCAGCCCACAAAACCATTTTTTCCTCCTAGGCCTCCAGGTCTGTGATGAGAGAGGATGCCATGAAGACACCTGACATGCCCTGGAGACATTTTCCCCATTGTCTTGGTAATTAACATTTGGCTCCTCATTACTTATGAAAATTTCTTCAGCCAGCTTTAATTTCTCCTCAGAAAATGGGTTTTTCTTTTATTTGGCATTGTTGGGTTGCAATTTTTCCAAACTTTTATGCTCTGTTTCCCTTTTAACACTTAATACTTTTTAACAGCGCCCAAGTCACCTTTTGCTTTGCTGCTTAGAAATTTCTTCCACCAGATACCCTAAATCATCTCCCTCAAGTTCAAAGTTCCACAAATCTCTAGGGCAGGGGCAAAATGCCACCGTCTCTTTGCTAAAACATACCAAAAGTGATCTTACTCCAGTTCCCAACAAGTTCCTCATCTCTATCTGAGACCACCTCAGCCTGGATTTCATTGTCCATATCATTATCAGCATTTTTGTCAAAGCCATTCAACAAGTCTCTAGGAAGTGCCATACTTTCCCACATCTTCCTGTCTCTGAGCCCTCCAAGTCTCTAGGAAGTCCCAAACTTTCCCACATTTTCCTATCTTCTGAGCCCTCCAAACTGTTGCAACCTCTGCCTGTTACCAGTTCCAAAGTCACTTCCACATTTTTGGGTATCTTTACAGCAGTGTCTGCTTCCTGGTACCAGTTTACTGTATTAGTCTGTTCTCACACTGCTGAATAAGACATATCCAAGACTGGGTAACTTAGAAAGGGAAAAGATTTAATAGACTCACAGTTCCACATGGCTGGGGAGGTCTCACAGTCATGGTGGAGGGCAAAAGGCATGTCTTACATGACAGCAGACAAAAGAGAAAATGAGAACCAAGTGAAAAGGGAAATCCCTTATAAAGCCATTAGATCTCACGAGACTTATTCACTACCACAAGAACAGTATGGGGGAAACCACCCACATGATTCAATTATTTCCCATGAGGTTCCTCCCACAACACATTGGAATTATGGGAGCTACAGTTCAAGATGAGATTTGGGTAGGGACACAGCCAAACGATATCAATGTCCTTATTTCTTTCATCGTGTTTTATAGTTTTTAGCATACAGATTCTGCACACATTCCGTTAGATTTAAATCTATACACTTCAGTATTTTGGTATTGTTCTTTCAATATTGTATTCCAATTGTTGTTTTCTAATATATAGAAATAAAATTGACTTTTTAATAAAATAAAATTGAATTTTTAGATTTATTGACTTTGTATCCTGAAAACTTGCTAAACTCATTTATCATATCTAGGTGTTTCTTTGTAGACTTGTTGAGGATTTCTGTATAGACAACCATGTCATTTGAGCATAGAAATAGTTTTGTTTCTTTCTTTCTAAACTGGATGTCTTTTATTTCTTCTTCTGGACTTACTGCACAAGGATAAGACTTCCAGTAAGCTGTTGAACAAGAGTAGGAGGAGCAAATATCCTTGTCTTGTTCCTCATTGTATAGAGAAGCATTAGTCTTTCATCATTCAGTATGATGTTAGCTGTGGGTAACTCAGGCAAAGGGAGTTGCCTTCTATTCCTAGCACGCTGAGATTTTTTTCAAAAAATCATTAATAGATGTTAAATTTTGTCAAATGCTTTTTCTGGTTCTATTGGGATGATATTTCTTCTCTGATCTCTTAATAGAATTAATACTGTTAATTACATTGGTTGATTTTTGAATGTTGAACCAGTCTTACATTCCTGCAGTAAATCCCACTTGGTCATGATACATGATTCTTCTTATGTATTGCTGGATTCAATTTGCCAACACTTTAGTAGAGGATTTTTGTATCTTTATTCATGAGGAGTATCAGTTTGTGATTTTGTTTTCCTGTAATGTCTTTATTTGTGTTTGATATTAAGATAATGCTAGCCTCAAAACTGAATTGAAATGTGTGTTCTCCAATTTTGTTATTTCTATTTTTCTGATTTGTGTTTTTCTTGGTATTTGTTCATTACACTCAATTTGTCAAATTTATGAACATAGAGCTGTTTTTAGTACTACTTCATTATTTTGACATCTATAGGGCCTATAGTGTTCCTTCTTTTATTCCTGATTTTTTGTGGCCATTCTGATAAATGTTTAGTGGTATGTCATAGTGGTTTTAATTTGCACTTCTTTGATGACCAGTAATATTTGCCATCATTTCATTGCTTTTGACTTCTGTGTATTTTCCTTGTTGTCTTCATATATCTTCCCATATTCTAATTTCATTGTTTGTTTTCTTGCATTTGACTTTTGAGACAAAGAGAGTCCTTTATACATTATAGATATTAGTCTTTTGTTGGATATGTGCTTCACAAATACATTCTCACAATCTGCAGCTTTGTCTTTCCATCCTCATCATATTGTCTTTCACAGATCAAAGTTTTAATATTGATGAGGCCCAATTTATTAATTTTACCTTTCATGAGTCATGATTTTGGTGACAAGTCCAAGAATTCCTTACTTAACTTGACATTCCAAAGATTTTAAAAAGATTTATAGTTTTACATTGTACATTTAAGCCCATCACACACTTTGAGTTACATCATGTATTTATCATTATAGTATCAAACAAAATACTTTCACCAACTTAAGAATGCCCTGTGCTGTCCCTATTTATTCTCTCTTTCCTCCCTCTTCCTAAATCCTTGGCAACCACTGATATTTTTACTGTCTCTATAGTTTTGCCTTTTCCAGAATGTCATATAGTGGGAATCATACAGTATACAGGCTTTTTAAACTGTCTTCTTTCACTTAGTCATGTGCATTTAAGGTTCATTCATGTCTTTTCATAGCTTGATAGTTCATTTCTTTTTATCACTGAGTAATAGTCCATTGACCATGATTTGTGTATCATTCATCTATTGAAAGACATCTTGGTTGCTGCTATGTTTTGGTAAGAATAACAGTGCTATTAATATAATTATTTGAGTGCAGTGTTTTATGTGGACATAAGTTATTTTTTAACTCATTTGGGTATATACCAAAAAGTATGACTGCTGAATCATATGGCAAAAGTATGTTTAGTTTTGTAAGAAACTTTCCATCTGTCTTTCAAAGTGGCTATACCATTTTGCATTCCTACCAGCAACGAATGCTAGTTTCTGTTGCATCTTTGTCATCATTTGATGTTGTCAGTGCTTTCAATTTTAGCCAAGTGTGTGATGATAGCTTATTATTGTTTTAATTTGCAATTCCCTAATGACATATGATGTTGAACACGTTTTCATTTCCTTATTTGCCATTTGTATATCTTCTTTGGTGAGGCATCTGTTCTTTTCTTTCTTTCTTTCTTTCTTTTCCGAGACAGAGTCTCACTCTGTCACCCAGGCTGGAGTGCAGTGGCAGGATCTCAGCTCACTGCAGTGTCTGCCTCCCAGGTTAAAGCAATTCTCGTGCCTCAGCCTCCCCACGTAGCTGTGGCTACAGGCACACCAACATCCCCAGCTAATTTCTTGTACTTTAGTAGAGACGGGGTTTCACCCTGTTCCCCAGGCTGGTCTCGAACCCCTGAGCTCAGGCTATCCACCCACCTCGGCTTCCCAAAATGCTAAGATTACAGGCATGAGCCACCACACCAGGCCAAAAATTGGGTTGTTTTCTTATTGTGGAGTTTTAAGAGTTTTTGTGTATTTCCTTCTATTATTGTTATTATTATTTTGAGATGGAGTCTGGCTCTGTTGCCCAGGCTAGAGTGTAGTGGCACCATCTCGGCTCACTGCAACTTCTGCCTCCAGGGTTCAAGCGATTCTCCTGCCTCAGCCTCCTGACTAGCTGGAATTACAGGCGTGCACCACCATGTCCTGCTAATTTTTTGTATTTTTAGTGGTGCACCATGTTGACCAGGCTGGCCTGGAACTCCTGACCTCAGGTGATCCTCTTGCCTCAGCATCCCAAAGAGCTGGGATTCACCCAGCCTGAGTTTTGTGTATTTTCATTACAAGTCTTTTATTCAATATTTTCTCCAAATGTGTTTATTTTCTTTTCTCTTCATTGTGTATTTCATAGAGCAGAAGTTTTTAATTATAATGAAATCTAACTTATCAATGTTTTCATTCAAGAATCATGCATTTGATGTTGTAGCTAAAAAGTCATCACCAAACCCATGGTTATCCAGATAGTTTTTCTGTTAATTTTCTAGATACTTTACACACTTTTGCATTTTACATCTAGATCTATAATCCATTTTGTGATAATTTTGTGAAAACTAAGTTCTGTGTCTAACTTTTTTTTTTTTGCATGTGGATATCCTGTTGTTCTAACATCACTTGTCAAAAAGCCTATCTTTTCTCCATTGAATTGCCTTTGATCCTTTGTCAAAGATCAGTTGAGTATATTTTTGTGGGTCTATTTCTGAGCTCTCTACTTTGTTCCACTGATCTAGCCATGCATTCTTTTGCCAATGCTATACTGCCTTGATTACTGTGGCTTTATAGTAAGTCCTGAACTTGAGTAGTGTCAGTCCTTTGACTTTATTCTTCTTCAGCATTGTGTTGACTCTTCTGGGTATTTTGCCCTCCTATTAAACCCTAGAGTCAGTTTGTCTGTATGTACAACATATTTTGCTGGAATTTTGATTGGGATTGTGTTGAATCTATAGATCAGTTTGGGAAGAACTCACCTCTTAACAACATTGAGTTTTCCTATCCTCAAACATATAATATGTTGAAGTGTTGAAATCTCCTACTATATATAATGAGAGACTTGTCTATTTCTCTTGGCAGTTCTATCAGTTTTTGCCTCCCATATTTTGATGCTTTGTTCTTAGGCACATACATATTAAGGATTGTTTTGTCTTCTTGGAAAACTGTCCCCTTTGTCATTATGTAATGCCTCTCTTTATCCCCAATAATTTTATTTGCTTTAAAGTCTGCCTTGTCTCATATTAATGTAGCCACTCCAGGTTATTTTGATTAGTGTTAGCATGGTACATCTTTCTCTATACCTTTACTTTTAGTCTATCTGTGTCTTTATATTTAAAGATTTCTTATAGCTAACATATAGTTGGTTCTTACTATTTTATACAATTTATAGTCACAGTCTTTTAATTGGTATATAGATTATTTACAGTTAAAGCACTTATTGATATGGTTGCATTAATATTCACCATATTTGTAACTGTTTCCTAATCATTGCCATATCTTTTGTTTCTTTTTTTGTCTTCCACCACTTTTCTACATTCCCTGGTTTTAATTGAGCATTTTACATAATTCCATTTCCTCTCCTTTCTTAGCATATAAATCATACTTCAAAAAATTTTGTTAGTGGTTGCCTTGGAGTTTGAAATATATATTTACAACTAACCCAAGTATAGGCTCAAATAACACTATGCCAATTCTCATGTACTGTGGGTACCTTATAGCAGTATTCTCAATTCCTCCCTCCTGTCCCTTACAACATTGCTCTCATTTATTTCACTTACCCATAATCTATAGTCATCCAATATATAGTTGCTGTTACTACTTTAGGAAAATGATATGTCAGATCAATTAGGAAAGGAAAAATAAAATAATTAACCTTTAATTATTCCTTCACTAATACTCTACCATTCTTTATGAAGATCTGAGTTTCTGACCTACATCATTTTTCTTCCTTTTGAAGAGCTTCTTTTAACATTTCTTGAAAGGCAGGCCTACTGGCAACAAGTTCCCTTGAATTATTTTTGTCTGAGAGAGTCTTTATTTCTTCACTTTTGCAAGATAATTTTGCTGAATACAGACATCTAGATTGGAGGAGTTTTGTTCTTTCAGCACTTTAAATATTTCACTACACTCTTCTTGCTTGTATAGTTTCTGAAGAAAAAGTTTGATATAATTTACACCTTTTTCTTCAATCATAAGGATTTTTTTTCCCTCTGACTGCATTCAAGATTTTCTCTGTCTTTCATTTTTGGCACTTTGATTACGATATGCCAAGGTGAACATAATCCTGCTTGGTGTTCTCTTAGTTTCCTGAATGTGCAATTTGGTTTATGTCACTAATTTTAGAAAATTCTCAGCCATTATTACTTCACATATTTCTTTATCCCTTTATCCCTTTCTTTCATATCTTTCTGGTATTCTCATTTTGTACATGTTACACTTTTTATAATTGTCCCATATCCAGTTGCATTTTTTCATTCCTTATTGTCTTTGTTTTTGAGTTTAGGAAGTATCTATCAACAGATGCTTAAGCTCACTGATTCTTTCCTCAGCTGGTTCCAGTCTACTGATGTGTCCACCAAAGGCATTCTTCATTTTTCTTACAGAGTTTTTGATTTCTAGAATTTCCTTTTGATTCTTAGAGTTTTCATCTCTCTACTGATAATACCCATTTGTTCTTGTGTGTTGTTTGCTCTTCTGTTAGAACCATTAGCATAATAGGTACTGTTATTTTAAATTTCCATTTTAAAAATCCCCAAATCTCTGCCATATCTAAATCTGGTTCTGATGCTTGGTCCAATTCTTCAGGCTTTTTGTTTTACCTTTTATTTAGCATGTCTTTCAATTTTTAAAATATTTTGGTTTAAAGCTAGACATGATGTATCAGGACATGTATTGAGAAAAATAGGTCTTTAGTGTGAGGTTTTATGTTTATCTGGGTAAGAGTTAGGTTATGTTACTGTTCGTCATAACTGCAGATGTCAGAGACTAAAATTTCCTCTAGTGTCCTTGTTGTTTGTCTCCCACATTGCTTTTGGGTTTCCCCTGATATTTTTTCTCAAATGCAGCCTAGACCTTATAGTTCTATTCAACTATAATCCTCTATTATTATACAAGAGGCTTGTTGAATTCTTATAAGATATGGCAGAAGATGAAGCATTTTATATTGCTGTGAATAAGTCTCCATCATTTACTTGGCCAGTGCTCCTGTGCTGTAACCTTCACAAGTGCTTCTCAGCTTTTTCCCTTCCTTATGTGAGAAAGGAAGGCTAGAGGGAGCTGGAGTTGCATATTTCTCCTCCCCCATTATAAAGGCTAGATGGTTAGAGATGGGTATTTCCCTTCTTCCACACTGGTTAAGCTCTCGTAACACCCACATGGGTTAGGCTCTGATAAAATAGTTTCTCCTTGGGTTAAAAGCTTTTGTTTGCAAGCCTCAGAGTAATCTCAAGTCAATAAACCTACAACACAAACACAAAAAATAAAAAGCAAGAAATGAAACCATACCACCAGAGAAAATCATCTTCACAAAAAGGAAGGAAGGAAGGAAGGAAGGAAGGAAGGAAGGAATCACAAAACAACCAGAAAACAAGTAACAAAAGGGCAGTAGTAAGTAAGTCCCTATTTATAAATAATAACACTGAATGTAAATAGACTAAACTCTCCAAACAAGACATAGAATGGCTGAATGGATTTTATAAAAAGACCCACTGATCTGTTGCCCACCAGAAACACACTTCACCTATAAAGACACACAAAAACTGAAAATAAAGGGACAGAAAAAGATATCCCATGCCAATAGAAACCACAAAAGAGCAGGAGTAGCTAAATTTATATAAGACAAAATATATTTCAATACAAAAACTATGAAAAGAGACAAAGAATGCCATTATATAGTGATAAAGGGGTCAACTCAGCAAGAGGCTATAACAATTTTAAATATGTATGCACCTGACACAAAATCACCCAGATATATAAAGCAAATATCATTAGAACTAAAGAGATACATAGACCCCAATACAATAACAGGAAACTTTAACACCCCACTTGCAGCACTACACAGATCTTCCAGACATAAAATCAACAAAGAAACATCAGACTTAATCTGCGCTATAGACCAAATGGACCTAATAGAGATTTACAAAACACTTCATCCAATGGCTGCAGAATACACATTCTCTCCTTCAGCACATGAATTATTCTCAAGGATAGACCATATGTTAGGTCATAAAACTATTCTTAAAGCATTAAAAATTGAAATTATATCAGTTTTCTTTTCTTACCACACTGGAATAAAACTAGACATCAATAAGAGGGATTTTGGAAAGTATACGAATGCATGGAAACTTTATAATATACTATGGAATGACCAGTGAGTCAATGAAGAAATTAAGAAGGAAAATGTAAAATTTCTTGACACACATGACAATGGAAACAAAACATACCAAAACCTATGGCATGTAGTGAAAGCAATACCAAGAGGAAAGTTTATAGCAATAAGCTCCTACATCAAAAAAGAAGAAAAACTTCAAAGAAACAACCTAACGATGTGTCTTAAAGAACTAGAAAAGCAAGAGCAAACTAAATCCAAAATCACTAGAATAAAAGAAATAGTAAAAATCAGAGCACAAATAAATGAAAGTGAAATAAAGAAAACAATATAAATGATCAATGAAATGAAAGGTTGGTGTTTTGAAAAAATAAATAAAATCAACATACCTTTAGCCCAACTAAGAAAACAGAAAAAAAAATCCACATAAACAGGATCAAAGATGAAAAAGGAGACACGGGGCCACAATGACTAGGACTTGTTCCTTGCCCCCAGTGACTCCTGCAGAAGGGGTGAGTTGAACAGGCAAGGAGCAACCCAATCTCACCACAGGCCTCTGAAGTTCTGGCAGGAGGAGACCCCTCAACCACCAAGGACACTTGAGTTGGCAGAAAAAGCTGCCTAGAGAAGTGATAAGGGCAGAACTCCAGACAGAGTGGAACCCAGAGGGTTTGGTGTGAGAATGTCTGTAGTGGAGCATGGCCAGGGATGCCCAATCCCCTAGGCTCAACTTGCTCCCATAGGAGACTTCAGTCCTAGGGGAACTGTCAGACCTGAACTCTGCAAGGTGGTCCTGCCCAAGAGATGGGGTAATCCTTGGTCTGCTGGTCTCTCCCAGGGCCCCAGTCTGATCATGCCTTGCTTGCAGTGCAGCCCCCAGGTACTTCCTGCACATGACCAGCAGAGTGCTTCAGCAAAGAGGCCCCTAGGAACATGTACCAACTTGCCTGTGCCCTCCCTGCTCTGCAGCCTCCACAGTGCTGTTTTGCCTGCAGGCACTCGCCCATGGCCACCTCCCACATGTGCCAGCACATTTGTGTGCAGGCAGACCTTGTTTTCCCTTCCGACACACCCCATACCCACCAGTGCCCTGCACCTGTGGCAACACTGCTGCCAGTGCAAAACAAGGCATGGAAAACTGTAAACCCACCCACAGACTGAGCAGCCATTACCACCAATGTGAACAACCAGAGGGCACACACAGTCCTGTGCACACGAGCACCCTTCCCCCATGCTAACACTACCACCAGTGTGAAAGTATGCGCAGTCACTGGCAGAGGTCTCCCGCCATCCCATCAATATGTACTGCTACCACTGTTTCTTCAAATGCTTGCAAAGAGGCCAGCACCCCAGCACCCAATAGCACCCTGCCGCAGTCAACAAGTTTGCATGCTGCTATGCTGCCACTGCCACTGCTGCTGGTATGTGTGAACGAAGATAGATCCTGCTGTCACCACTCTATGAAATGTGTTGGCAGGCACCACCAATTAGAAAGTTGTGACCAGCAGTCTGGGAGCACCTTGATCCCTCTAGCACAGCAAGTTCCTAACTTCAAGAAGTCAGAGAACAAAGCTGAGACCCAATACTAGTTCCCCAGAGTTAGAGCATGTATTCCAGGAGTCCTAAGCTGAGCCTTAGCCCCCTAAAATCTCCCAGTAATGAAGTCAGTCAAATGAACACTCCTTATACCACAGTCAAACACCTAATAGCATCAAATAGGATAAAATTTTTAAAAAATCATCCAAAGGACAACAACTTAAAAGACTGAAAAAACATCAGCACACAAAGATGAGAAACAGCTCAAGATTTCTGACAACTCAAAAATCCAGAGTGTCTTCTTTCCTCTAAACTACTACGCTAGTTCTCCAGCAAGAGTTCTTAACCAGGCTGAGATGGCTGAAATTACAGAAATATAATTCAAAATATGGATAGCAATAAAGATCATCAAGAATCAGAAGAATGTTGAAACACAATCTAAGGAAGATAAGAATCGCAAAAAATCTATACAAGAAATGAAAGACTAAATAGCCAGTATAGAAAAGAAGGTAACTGACCTGAAAAAGCTGAAGATCACACTACAAGAATTTCATAATGCAATCACAAGTATTAACAGCAGAATAGACCAAGCTGAGGAAAGGATTTCAGAGCTTGAAAACTTGCTTTCTGAAATAAAATAGTCAGATAATAATTTAAAAAGCAATGAAAAGGAATGAACAAAATCTCAGAGAAGTCTAGGGTTATACAAAGAGACAATGTACAACCCATTGGCATCCCTGAAAGAGATGGGGAGAATGGAAGCAACTTGGAAAACATATTTCAGGATATCATCCATGAGAACTTCCCCAATATAGCTAGAAAGGCTAACGTTCAAAATCAGGAAATGCACAGAACCCCCCCACACACAAAAAAAACACTTCACAAGATCATCCCCAAGACATCTATCATCAGCTTCTTCAAGGTCAAAATAAAATAAAAAATATTAAAGGCAGGTTGGAGAGAAAGGACCGATCACCTACAAAGGGAAGCCCATGAAACTAATAGTGGACCTCTCAGCAGAAAAGCCAGAAAAGATTGGAGGCCTGTATTCAACATTCTTGAAGAAAATAAATTCCAATAAAAAATTTCATATCCAGTCAAACAAAGCTTCATAAGCAAAAGAGAAATAAGAGCCTTCTCAGACAAGCAAACGCTGAGGGAATTTATTATCTACCACCACACCTGCATTACAAGAGCTCCTGAAGGAAGCACTAAATGTGGAAAGAAAGGCCATTACCAGTCAATACAAAAATGCACTTAAGAATGAAAACTAGTGACACTATAAAGCAACCACACAAACAAGTCAACATAATAAACATCTAACAACACGATGACAGGATCAAATTCACAAATATCAATAATAATCTTAAATTTAAACAGGCTAAATGCCCCAATTAAAAGGCACAGAGTGGCGAGGTGGATAAAGAAGCAAGACCCAGTGGTATGCTGTCTTTAAGAAACCCATCTCACATGCAACAACACACATAGACTCAAAATAAATGGATGGGGGAAAATCAACCATGCAAATAGAAAACAGAATACATGCTGCTATAAAGACACATGCACACGTATGTTTATTGTGGCACTATTCACAATAGCAAAGACTTGGAATCAACCCAAATGTCCATCAGTGACAGACTGGATTAAGAAAATGTGGCACATATACACCATGGAATACTATGCAGCCATCAAAAAGGATGAGTTTGTGTCCTTTGTAGGGACATGGATGTAGCTGGAAACCATCATTCTCAGCAAACTATCCCAAGAACAGAAAACCAAACACTGCATGTTCTCACTCATAGGTGGGAACTGAACAATGAGATCACCTGGACTCGGGAAGGGGAACATCACACACCGGGGCCTATCATGGGGAGGGGGGAGGGGGGAGGGATTGCATTGGGAGTTATACCTGATGTAAATGAGTTGATGGGTGCTGATGAGTTGATGGGTGCAGCACACCAACATGGCACAAGTATACATATGTAACAAACCTGCACGTTATGCACATGTACCCTAGAACTTAAAGTATAATAATAATAATAAATTAATTAATAAATTAAGTAAATTAAATTAAAAAAAAGAAAAGAAAAATAAAATAGAATACAGCAAGGGTTCCTATCCTAATTTCAGACAACACAAATTTTAAACAAACAAATATCAAAAAAGATAATTAAGGACATTACATAATGGTAAAGGGTTTAATAGAACAAGAAGACTAACTATCCTAAATATATATGTGCCCAACACAGGAGCACGCAGATTCAGAAAGCAAGTTCTTAGAGACCTTCCATGAGACTTAGACTCCAACACAATAATAGTGGGAGAATTCAACACCCTACTGACAGTATTAGACAGATCATCAAGGCAGAAAAAATATATATACTCAGGACCTGAACTCAATAGTGGACCAAATGGATTTGATAAACATCTACAGAACTCACCATCCAAAAACAACATAATATACATTCTTCTCATCTGCACATAAAAATGATCTAAAATCAAAAACACAATTAGATGTAAAACAATCATGGGCAAATTCAAAAGAATTAAAATCATACCAACCACTCTAGCAGACCAAAGTGCAACAAAAATAGAATTCAAGACTAAGAAAATTGCTCAACGTCATGCAACTACATAAAAATTATACAACCTACTCCTGAATGACTTTTGGGTGAAAATGAAATTAAGACAGAAATCAAGAAGGTATTTGAAAATAGTGAGAACAAAGACACAACATACAAGAATCTCTGGACACAGCAAAAGCAGTGTTAAGATGGAAATTTATAGTACTAAACTCCCACATCAAAAACTTAGAAAGATCTCAAATTAACAACCTAACATTACAACCAAAAAAATAGAGAAGCAAGAGCAAACCAGCCCCAAAGCTAGCAGAAGACAAGAAGTAGCCAAAATCATAGCTGAACTGAAGGAGATTGAGACATAAAAAGCCATTCAAAAGATAAACAAAGCCAGGAGCTGGTTTTTTGGGGGAAAAAAAAAAACTTAACAAAATAGACCACAAGCTAGAGAATATTATGAAAACTTCCATGCACGTAAACTAGAAAATCTAAAAGACATGGATAAATTTCTGGACACATACACCCTCCCAAGACTGAAGCAGGAAGAAATTGAATCCCTGAACCGATGAATAAAAAGTTCTGTAATTGAGACAATAATAAATAGCCTACCAACCAAAAAAGCCCAAGACCAGATAAATTCACAGCCAAATTCTACCAGATATACAAAGAAGAGCTGGTACCATTTCTACTGAAGCTATTCCAAAAAATTGAGGAGGAGAGACAGGAGAGACTCCCCCACTAACTCCCTCTATGAGGCCAGCATCATCCTGATACCAAAACCTGGCAGAGATACAGAAAAAGAGAAAACTTCAGTACAATATCCTTGATAAACATCAATGCAAAAATCCTCAACAAAATACCAGCAAACTGAAACCAGCAACAAATCAAAAAGCTAATCCACCATGCTCAAGTTGGCTTCATCCCCAGGATACAAGATTGGTTCAACATATGTAAATCAATAAATGTGATTTGTGAGATAAACAGAACTTAAAGACAAAAACTACACGATAATCTCAACAGATGCAGAAAAGGTTTTGATAAAATTCAACATCCCTTCATGTTAAAAACTCTCAACAAACTAGGTATTGAATGAACTTACCTCAAAATAATAAGAGCCATATATGGCAAACCCACAGCCAACATCACACTGAAAGGGTAAAACCTGGAAGCATTTCCCTTGAAAACCAACACAAGACAAAGACGCCCTCTCTCACCACTCCTAGTCAACATACTATTGGAAGTCCTGACGAGAGGAATCCAAGCAAGAGAAAGAAATAAAAGGCACCCAAATAGGAACAGAGGAAGTCAAACTATCCCTGTTTGGAGAGGACATTTTCTATACCTAGCAAAGCCCATAGTCTCAGCCCAAAAGCTTTCTAAGCTGATAAACAATTTCAGCAAAGTTTTAGGATACAAAATCAATATACAAAAATCACTAGCATTCCTATACACAACATTAGCCAAGCTGAGAACCAAATCAGGAATGCAATCCCATTCAAAATTGTCACAAAAAGAATAAAATACCTAGGAATACAACTAACCAGGGAGGTGAAAGATCTCTACAAGGAGAATTACAAAACACTACAAAATAAATCAGACACGACACAAACAAAAGGAAAAAACATTCCATGCTCAGGGATAGAAATAATCGATATTGTTAAAATGGCCATACTTCTGAAAGCAATTTACAGATTCAATACTATTCCTATCAGACTACCAATGACAGTCTTTACAGATCTAGAAAAAAACTATTTTAAAACTCTTATGGAACCAAAAAAGAGCCTGAATACCCAGGACAATCCTAAGCAAAAAGAACAAAGCAGGAGGCATCATGATGCCTGAGTTCAAACTATACTATAGGGCTACAGTAATCAAAATAGCATGGTACTGGTACAAAAACAGACACATGGACCAATGGAACAGAATAGAAAGCCCAGAAATAAGGCCACACACCTATAACCATCTGATCTCTAACAAGACTAACAAAAATGAGCAATGGGAGAAGGACTCTCTATTCAATAAATGGTGTCATGATGAGTGGTAACCATATGCAGAAGATTTAAACTGAAACCCTATCTTTAACTGTATACAAATATTAACTCAAGATGGATTAAAGACTTAAATGTAAAACCAGAAACTACAAAAACCCTGCAGCACTAGGGGGATGGTGTTAAATTATCAGAACCGTAATCCAATCACCTCTCACCAGGCCCCACCTCCAACACTCAGGATCACAATTCAACATGAGAATTAGGTGGGGACAGAGAGCCAAACCATATCACTACACATCTGACAAAGGTCTAATATCAAGCATCTATAAGGAACTTAGACAAATTTACAAGACAAAAACAACCACATTAAAAAGTGAACAAATGATATGAACAGACACTTTTCAAAACAAGACATACATGCAGCCAACAAGCATATGGGAAAAAGCTCAATATAACTGATCATTAGAGAAATGCAAATCAAAACCACAATGATATACCAATTCACATCAGTCAGAATGGCTATTACTAAAATGTCATAATTAACAGATGCTGGCAAGGTTGTGGAGAAAAGAGAATACTTATAAACTGTTGATGGAAGCGTAAATTAGTTCAACCATTGTGGAAAGCAGTGTGAAAATTTCTCAAAGAGCTCAAAACAGAACTACCATTCAACCACCAATCCTATTACGAGGTATATACCCAAAGGAATATAAATCATTCTATCATAAAGACACATGCACGGGGATGTTCACTGCAGCACTATTCACAATAGCAAAGACAAGGGATCAACCTAAAGGCCCATCAATGGAAGACTGGATTTTAAAAATGTGGTACACATACACCATGAAACGCTATGCAGCCATAAAAAAGAATGAGATTATGTCCTTTGCAAAAACATGAATGAAGCTGGAAGCCATTATACTTAGAGAACTAAGGTACAAACAGAAAACTAAATATTGCATGTTCTCCCTTACAAGTGGGAGCTAAATGATGAGAACTCAGGGACACACCGAGTGGAAAAAGAGCCACTGGGGGTCTACCAGTGGGTGGAGAGTGGGAGGAAGGAGAGGAATAGAAAAAATAAATATTGGGTACTAGCCTTAGTACCTGGATGATAAAACAATCTGCACATCAAACCTCCATGAAACGAATATACCTATATAACAAGCCTTCACATATAGCCCTGAACCTAAAATAAAAGTTTTTAAACAATAAAAAAAAAAAAAAAAGGAGACAGGACAACTAATACCACAGAAATTCAAAGGATGATTAGAGACTACTATGAGCCACCATATGCCAATAAATTGGAAAACCTAGAAGAAATGGATAAATTCCAAGACACATAAAATTTATCAAGATGGAACCATGAAGAAATAAAAAAACCTGAAGAAAACAGTAACAAGTGATGAGATCAAAGCCATGATAAAACATCTCCCAGCAAAGAAAAGCCCAAGACCCAATGGCTTCGCCACTGAATTCTACCAAACATTTAAAGAGGTACTAATGCTAATCCTAGGCAAACTATTCTGAAAAAGGAAGGAATATTTCCAAAGTGATTCTATGAGGCCAGTTTTACTGATACTAAAACCAGACAAAGATACACGAAAATAAAGGACAATTACAGGCCAATATCCCTGATGAACATTGATACAAAAATCCTCAACAAAATACTAGCAAACCAAATTCAACCACACATTAAAAAGATCATTTATCATGACTAAGTGGAATTTATCCCTGGGATGAAAGAATGATTCTACATATGCAAGTCGCTCAATGTGATACATCATATCAATAGAATTAAGGGCAAAAACCATCTGATTATTTCAATCGATACTGAAAAAAGCATTTGATAAAATTCAGTATCCCTTCATGGAAAAAAAAACCCTCAGAAAACTGGGTGTAGAAGAAACATACCTCAACATGAAGAAAGCCATATTTGACAGACCCACAGCTAGTATCATACTGAAAAATTGAAAGCTTTTCCTTCAAGATCTGGAACAGGACAAGAGTACTCACTTTACCACTGTTATTCAACATAGTACTGGAAGCCCTAGCTAGAGCAATCAGACAGGAGAAAAAAAGAAAGAGCATCCAAATTGGAAAGGAAGAAGTCAAATTATCCTTGTTTGCAGATGATATGATCTTATCTTTGGAAAAACCTAGTCTCCACACACACACACATACACACACCAACGATTAGAACTGATGAACAAATTCAGTCAAGTTTCAGGGTACAAAGTCAACATACGAAAATCAGAAGCATTTCTATATGCCAATAGCAAACAATCTTAAAACAATCTTAAAAAGAAATCAAGAAAGTAATCCCAGATACAATCACTACAAATAAAATTAAATACCTAGGAATTAAACAAAACAGTGAAAGATTTTCTACAATGAAAACTATAAAACATTGATGCAGAAAATTGAAGAGGACACAAAAATTTTTTTAAAAATTCCATGTTTATGTATTCAAAGAATCTATTGTTAAAATGTCTATACTACCCAGAGCAATCTGTAGAGTCAATGCAATCCCTATCAAAGTAATGATGACATTCTTCACAAAAATAGAAAAACTCCTAAAACTTATGAGTAACCAGAGAAGATACTGAATAGCCAAAGTTACCCTAAGCAAAAAGAACTAAACTGGAGGAATCACATTACCTAACTTCAAATTATACTACAGAGCTATAGTAAGCAAAACAGCATGGTACTGGCATAAAAACAGACACATGGACTAGTGGAACAAAATAGACAACCCAGAAATAAATCCAGATATCTACAGTGAACTCATTTTTGACAAAAGTGCCAAAGACATACACAGGGGAAAAGACAGTCTCTTTAATAAGTGGTACTGGGAATACTAGATATCCATATGCAGAAGAATTAAACTAGACCCCTATCTCTTGCCATGTATAAAATTCAAATCAAAATGGATTGAAGACTTAATTCTAAGACTTCAAATTATGAAACAACTCAAAAAAAACTTTGGGTAAACTCTGTAGGACGTTTGGCTAGGCAAAGATTTTTTGAGTAATACCCTACAAGCCCAAGTAATAAAAGAAAAAATGGACAAATGGGATCACAGCATGTTAAAAAAGCTTCTGCACAGCAAATGAAATGATAAACAAAATGAAGAGACAACCCAGAGAATGGGAGAAAGTGTTTGGAAAGTATCCATCTGACAAGGGATTAATAACCAGAATATATTAGGAGATCAAAAACTCAACTAGTAATATGATTATAAAAATGAGCAAAAGATTTGAATATACATTTCTCAAAAGGAGACACACAAATGGAAAATAGGTATATGAAAAGGTGTGCAAAATTACTGATCATTAAAGAAATGCAAATCAAATGTACAATGAGTTATCATCTCACCCCAGAAAAAATGGTTTTTATCTGATATGGTTTGGTTCTGTGTCCCCACCCAAATCCCATCTTGAATTGTACTCCCATAATTCCGATATGTTACGGGAGGGACCCGGTGGGAGAGAATTTGAATCATACAGGTGGTTTCCCCCATACTCTTCTCATGGTTGTGAACAAGTCTCACAAGATCTGATGGTTTTATCAGGGGTTTCCGCTTTTGCATCTTCCTTATTTTCTTTTGCTGCCACCATGTAAGATGTGTCTTTCACCTCCCGCCATGATTCTGAGGCCTCCTGAGCTATGTGGAACTGTAAGTCCAATTAAACTTCTTTTTCTTCCCAGTCTCGGGTATGTCTTTATCAGCAGCATGGAAACTTACTAATACATTATCCAAAACATAGGCAATAATAAATGCTAGTGAGGATGTTGAGAAAAGGCAACCCTTGCACACTATTGGTGAGAATGTAAATTAGTATGGCCACTATGGAAAACAGTATAGTTTCCTCAAAAAACTAAAAATAGAGCTACCACATGATCCAATAATCCCACTACTAAGTATATACCCAAAAGAAAGGAAATTCATATATTGAAACAACATCTGCAGTCTTATGTATATTGCAGCACTATTCACAATAGGCAAAATTTGGAAGCAACCTAAGTGTCCATAAACAGACAAATGAGTAAACAAAATGTGGTACATATACACAATGGAGTACAATTCAGCCATAAAAAAGAATGAGATCCTGTTATTTGTAAAAACATGGATGGAACTGGACCACATTATGCTAAATGAAATAAGGCAGGCACAGGAAGACAAACTTCACATGTTCTCAATAATTTGATCAAAAAATGAAAACAATTGAACTCATGGAGATAGTAAAATGATCATTAACAAAGGCTGGGAAGTGTTGTGGGGGTGTGAGGGAATGGAGATTAATAACAGGTATAAAAATATATCTAGATAGAATGAATAAGGTTTAGTATATGGGGAGCACAACAGGGTGATTACAGTCAACAATAATTTATTGTACATTTTAAAATAAAAGAGTATAATTGGATTGCTTGTAACAAATGATGAATGCTTGAGGTGATGGATACCTATTAACCCTGATGCACTGTAAGCCTTTATCAAAATATCTTACATACTTCAGAAATATATACACCTAGTATGTACCCAAAAAACTTAAAAATTAAAAGAATTTAAAATAGTTTGTGTTTAGGACAGACGTTCGTTAATGAGAACAGAATACTCTTGGCGTATTTTGAAATACTTTCCCCTTGCCCTGCTAAAAACAACAGTGGATTTTCTCTGATCTTCACCCTGACAACCTATTAGGGCTTCTGGAGGTGTAAATCAATCACAAAAGTAGGAAACTTCCCAAAGGTTAGGTGCCTAGGAATTTTTCTCTCTCAAGCTTAGCCCATACTTAGGTTCAAGTAATTCACCAATTACGATTTATGTGTTTCTACCAGTTTCCAACTGCAGTTTCTGCTCTGGTAAGTTGTGATTCACTATATTTCCACCTTTCCAGTTTTCAGAGCAGTGGTTTTCCTTGTGATCACCATTCTCTAATGGATCTAAGAAGAATTGTTGATTTTCTGTTTATTCAGCTTTTTGCTTGTGATGAATGGATGATGACTTCTAAACTCTTTACATGTTGGACCAGAAACTACAAATAAGTGTATTTTGTGGGTGTTTTTTTCAGTCACTTTGCCAATCTTTCTTTTAATTGATGTGGACAAACCATTTACATTTAAGTTAATTATTGCTATGTATGTCTTATGTCAGCCATCATATTGTTTTCTCTTTGTTTTCTGTTTCTCATTCTTCTTCTTCTCTTTTCTTATATCCCTGTTGGTTTTAAATTTTTTAAAGATTCTATCCTGACAAATTGATGGTGTTTTTGAATAAATTTGTCCATATAGTTTTCTTATAGTTGCTCTAGGTATTATAATAGGAATATGTAAATATAATAACGTACTGGTTTTAGTATTATACCATTTTTAGTAAAATATTGAAACATGACCTCCATTTATGTCCTTTTATCCTACCCACTTAAAAAAATATTTGTTTCAAGTATGTCCTCTACCTATGTTAAGCACCACATCAACTGGTGTTATAATTTTTGCCTCAACCTTCAAATATAATTTTAAAAATTTATGAGGGCCAGCCATGGTGGCTCATGCCTGTAATCCCAGCACTTTGGGAGGCTGAGGTGGGTGGATCACCTGAGGTCAGGAGTTTGAGACCAGTCTGGGCAATAGGGTGAAACCCCAGCTCTACTAAAAATACAAAAAAAAAAAAAAAATTAAAAAAAATCTGGGCGTGGTGTCAGGTGCCTGTAATCCCAGCTATTGAGGAGGCTGAGGCAGGGGAATTCTTTGAACTTGGGAGTTGGAGATTGAAGTGAGTCGAGATGGCACCATTGCACTCCAGCCTGGGCAACAGAGTAAGACTCCATCTCTAAATAAATAAATAAATAAGAAAACTTATGAGCTATTGAGGAGGCGGAGGCAGGGGAATTCCTTGAACTTGGGAGCTGGAGATTGAAGTGAGTCGAGATGGCACCATTGCACTCCAGCCTGGGCAACAGAGCAAGACTCCATCTCTAAATAAATAAATAAATAAATAAGAAAACTTATGAGGAGCTGGATAATCTATTATAGTTACTCCTATTTTTTACACATTCCAATTTTCTTTCCTTTCTGAAGTTGCAAGCCTTCTGTTATTACCTTTTTGAATAGAGAATTTTCTTTAGCAATCTGTAATAGAACTGTTGCTTGCAAATAATTTTTAATTTTCCTTTGTATCAGAACATTTTTATTCCCCCTTCATTCATAAAATATATTTTCTCCAGATATAGAACTCTCAGTAGCAGTTCTTTACATTCAGTACTTGAAAAATGTTGTGCCATTTACTTCTGATCTCCATAATTTCAGATGAGAAATTCGCTGTCTTGGCAATCAGTGTTCCCCTATAAATAATGCAGCATCTATCTCTGGCTGCTTTCAAAATATTTTTCTTGTCTTTAATTTTCAGAAGTTTAAATACGATTTGTGTTAGTGTGGATTTCTTTGAATTTATCCTATTTAGAGTATGCTTAGCTTCTTGAATCTGTAGGTCTATTTCTGTGGTCAAAATTTCAGCCCCCAATAAAGAGACCAGTGGGACCAAGATGACTAATGAGAAGCAGCTGTGGTGCATGGTGCTCATGGAGAGGAATGAAAGGGGTGAGTGAAATCAGCACCTTCAACTGAAATATACAGGTTCTTGCATTGGGACTAATTAGGCAAACAACTCAACCCACAGAGAACAAAGAAAAGCAGGGTGGGGTGACGGCCCACCCAGGGGCAACACAGAGCCAAAGGACCTCCTACCCACAGCCAAGGGAAGTGGTGAGTGATTGTGCAACCCCATCCGGGAAACCATGCTTCTCCCATGGATCTTTGAAACCCATGGGTCAGGAGATCCCCTTGTGAGCCCACACCACCAGGGCCTTGGGTCTGATACACAGAGCTGTGTAGAGTCTCCACAGTGCAGCCACTCAGGCACACACAAAGACCCAGGAATTTTATATACTGTGGCCCTGGGATCCCTGGCAAGGTGGAAGGTCCATCCATACATACCCTTAGGATGGGGGCTGAATCCAGGGAGCAAAGCAGCATCATTCTGCAGGCCCCATTTCCATAGTACCTCAAAAGACAGCACCCATTGGCTTGGAATTCCTACCAACCAATGGCAACAGGCTAGAGTCTGCCTGAGATGGGATGGAGTTCCCAGAGGGAGGGGTGGCCACCATCTCTGTGGTTCAGTCAACTCAGCCATTCCAGCCAGCCAGCTTTGAAGAGTACAAACAGTCTGGATGAGGAAGGGTCCCCCCCAAATTCAGCACAGCTGCTTTGCCAGATTGTGGCCAGTGGCACAATCTCAGCTCACCGCAACCTCCACCTCCCAGGTTCAAGTGATTCTCCTGCCTCAGCCTCCTGAGTAGCTGGGACTGCAGGCATGCACCACCATGCCCAGCTAATTTTTGTATTTTTAGTACAGATGGGGTTTCCTCACGTTGACCAGGATGGTCTCGATCTCTTGACCTCATGATCTGTCCGCTTCAGCCTCCCAAAGTGCTGGGATTACAGGCGTGAGCCACCACACCTGGCTCAGACTGCTTCTTTAAGCAGGATCCCAATCCATTCCTCCTCACTGGGCAGGGCCTCCCTGCAGGGGCTCCAGCCACTCCAGCCAGGATTATACAGACAGAGCTGTGATCTCTTACTGGGATGGAGCTCCTGGACAGAGGAGCAGCTGCCATTTCTGTGGTTCAGTCAACTCAGCCATTCCAGCCTGCTGGCTTTGGAGAGTTCAAATGGTTCAAACAAGGAAGGGTACCCCAACAAAGCAGTAAACCTGCTCTACCAAAAAGCAGCCAGACTGCTTCTTTAAGTGGGTCCCTGATCCCGCTCCTCCTGACTGGGTGAGATATCCCAACAGGGGTCTCCAGACACCTCCTACAGGCATGTTCAGGCCAGCAATAGGTCAGTACCCCACTGGGACGAAGCTTCCAGAGGAAGAAGCAGGCTCCCATCTTTGCTGTTTTGCAGGCTTCACTAGTGATACCTCCAGGTACAGGAAAAACTGAGGAAACTAGGGTCTGGAGTGGTCCCTTAAAAAACTGCAGCAGCCCTATGGAAGACTGGCCTGACTGTTGAAAGGAAAACAGTGAAAACCACCACAATAACAAAGACTCCACAAAAGCTACATTCAAAGATCAGCAACCTCAAAGACTGAAGGTAGATAAGCCCACAAAGATGAAAAAAGAATCACTTACAAAAAAAAAAAGAATCACTACAAAAACACTGAAAACTCAAAAAGCCAGAGCACCTCTTCTCCTCAAAATGACTGCAGCACCTCTCCAACAAGGGCACAGAACTGGGCCAAGACTTAGATGGCTGAATTGACAGAAGTAAGCTTTAGAAGGTGTATAATAATGAACTTTCCTAAGCTAAAGGAGCATGTTGTAACCCAACACAAAGAAGCTAACAATCATGATAAAACAATACAGGAACAGACAGGCAGAATAGCCAGAACATAACTGACCTGATGGAGCTGAAAAACGGACTATGAGAACTTCACAATGCAATCACAAGCATCAATAGCAGAACAGGCCGAGCAGAGAAAATAATCAACGAGTTTGAAGACTATCTTTCTGAAATAAGACAGGCAGACAAGAATAGAAAAAAAAAAAAAAACAATGAAAAGGAATGAATAAAACCTTCAAGAAATATGGGATTATGTAAAGAGATTGAACTAAGAGACAGGGACAATGGAACCAAGTTGGAAAATTCTTCAAGATATCGTCCAGGAGAACTTTCCCAACTTAGAAAGACAGGCCAACGTTCACATTCAGGAAATTCAGAGAACCCCAGTAAGATACTCCATGAGAAGACCAACCCCAAGACACATAATCATCAGATTATCCAAACTCAAAATGAAAGAAAAAAAGCCAGGTTACCTGAAAAGGGAAGCCCATCAGACTAACAGCAGACCTCTCAGCAGAAACATACAAGCCAAAAGAGATTGGGGGACTATATTCAGCATTCTAGAAGAAAAAATTTCCAACACAGAATTTTGTATCAGGCCAAATTAAGCTTCATAAGTGAAGGAGAAATAAAATCCCTTTTCAGACAAGCAAATGCTGAGGGAATTTGTCACCACCAGGCCTGCCTTGCCTGAAGGAAACACTAAATACAGAAAAGAAAAGCTGTTACTAGCCACTACGAAAACACACTGAAATACACAGACCAGTGACACTATGAAGCAACCACATAAACAAGTCTGCAAAATAACCAGCTAACATCTTGATGGCAGGATCAAATCCACACATAACAATACTAACCTTAAATGTAATTAGGCTAAATGCCCCAATTACAAGACACAGAATGGCAAACTGGATAAAGAGCCAAGACCCATCAATATGCCATCTTAAAGAGACTCATCTCATGTGCAAAGACATATATAGACTCAAAATAAAAGGAAGAAGGAAAATCTATCAAGCAAATGAAAACAGAAAAAAAGTAGGGGTTGGAACCCTAGTTTCTGACAAAACAGACTCTAAAACAACAAATATTTAAAAAGACAAAGAAGGGCATTACATAATAGTAAAGGGTTCCATTCAACAAGAAGAGCTAACTATCCTAAATATATATGCACCCCATACAAGAGCACCCAGATTCATAAAACAAGTTCTTAGAGACATACAAAGAGACTTAAACTCCCACACAGTAAGAGTGGGAGACTTTAACACCCCACTGACAATATTAGACAGGCCATTGAAACATAAAATTAACAAAGATATTCAGGACCTGAACTCAACTCTGGATCAAGTAAACCTGATAGATGTCTATGGGACTCTCCACCCAAAAACAACAGAACATACATTATTTTCATCACCACACAGCACTTACTCTAAAATTGACTGCATAATTAGAAGTAAAACACACCTCAGCAAATGCAAAAGAACTGAAATCATAAAGTCTTTCAGACCAACAGCACAGTCAAATTAGAACTCAAGATAAAGAAATTCACTCAAAACCACACACCTACACGGAAACTGAACAACGTGATCCTGAGTAACTCTTGGGTAAATAACGAAATCAAGGCAGAAATCAAGAAGTTCTTTGAAACTAATGAGAACAAAGAGATAATGTACTGGAATCTCTGGAACGCAGCTAAAGCAGTATTAACAAGGAAATTCATAGCACTAAATGCCCACATCAAAAAGCTAGAAAGATCTCAAGTTAACAACCTAACACCACAGAGAAAAGAAGTAGAGAACCAAAAGAAACAAAATCGCAAAGGTCACAGAAGACAAGTAATAACCATGATCAGGGCTGAACTGGAGGAGACAGACAGACAGACAGACACACACACACACACAAATAGAACTTCAAAAAATCAAAAAATCCAGGAACTGCTTTTGTTTTAGTTAATAAAATAGACTGACAGCTAGACTAATAAAGAAGAAAAAAGAGAAGAATCAAATAAGCACAATCAGAAATGATTAGGAGGATATCACCACTGATCCCACAGAAATACAAACAACTATCAGAGAATATTACAAACACCTCTATGTATATAAACTAGAAATTCTAAAGGAAATGAATAAATTCCTGGGCACATACACCCTCCCAAGGCTGAAGCAGGAAGAAATTGAATCCCTGAATAGACCAAAAACAAGTTCTGAAATTGATGCAGTAATAAATAGCCTACCAACCAACCAAAACAAAACAAAAAACCTCAGGGTCAGACAGATTCACAGCTGAATTCTACCAGATAAAAAAACAATAACTAGTACCATTTCTACTGAAACTATTCCAAAAAGTTGAAAATGAGGGACTCCTCCCTAACTCATTCTGAGGCCAGCATCATCCTGATACCAAATCTTGGCAGAGATACGATAAATAAAAGAGCACTTCAGGCTAATAATTTTGATGAACATGGATACAAAAACCTTCAATAAATTGCAGGCAAACAAAATACAGTAGCACATTAAAAAGCTTCTCCACCGTGATCAAGTTGGCTTCATCCCTGGGAGGCAGTGTGGTGATTCCTCAAAGGCTTAGAGGCAGTACTACCATTTGACCCAGCAGTCTCATTACTGGGTATATACCCAAAGGAATATAAATTATTGTATTATAAAGATACACGCGGCCAGGCTCACGCCTGTAATCCCAGCACTTTAGGAGACAGTCAATATGGTGAAACCCCACCTCTACTAATAATACAAAAATTAGTTGGGCATGGTGGCACGCACCTGTTACCCCAGCTACTAGGAGGCTGATGAGGAAGAATCACTTGAACCCGGGAGGCAGAGGTTGCAATGAGCCAAGGTCATGCCACTGCACTCCAGCCTGGGCAACAGAGGGAGACCTTGTCTCAAAAAAGAAAAGAAAAGAAAAGAAAAGAAAAGAAAAGAAAAGAAAAGAAAAGAAAAGAAAAGAAAAGAAAAGAAAAGAAAAAAGAAGGAAGGAAGGAAGGAAGGAAGGAAGGAAGGAAGGAAGGAAAGAAAGAAAGAAAGAAAGAAAGAAAGAAAGAAAGAAAGAAAGAAAGAAAGAAAGAAAGAAAGAAAGAAAGAAAGAAAGAAAGAAAGGAAAGAAGGAAAAAAAAGATACATGCATGCATATATTTATTGCAGCAATATTTGCAATAACAAAGACATGAAATCAACCTAAATACCTATCAGTTATAGACTGGATAAAGAAAATGTGGTACATATACACCACAGAATACTATGCGACCATAAAAAGGAACAAGGTCATATCTTTTGCAGGGACATGGATGGAGTTGAAAGCTATTATCCTCAACAAACTAACGCAGGAACTGAAAACCAAACACCACATGTTCTCACTTATAAATGGGAGCTGAATGATGCGAACACATGGACACCTGGTGGGGAATAACATACACTGCAACATGTCAGAGGGTGTGTGTGGGAGGGGAGAGCATCTGGAAGAATAGCTGAGGGATGCTGGGCTTAATACCTAGATGATGGGATGATCTGTGCAGCAAACCACCATGGCACACCTTGACCTATAATAAACCTGCACATCATTAACATGTACCCCGAACTTAAAATAAAATTTGAAAAAAAAAGGGAGACCAATGAATGAAGGCACCAAGTCTAGGATTTTAAATATGCATATGAGCATGGCTCGTTGGGGTGGCACAAAGAAAGGCTGAGTCCTTAACTCCCTTCAGAAAATTGCAATCCATTGACGGTGCAAGTGTAGTATGAGGAAGCAGCTTCTCCCCAATCAGGCTTGCTTATAACCGGGCCTGAAAGATCACACATAAGATTTTTACGTGGAGCCGGACTCCTCAATAAATAATAATAAATTGTGAAAACAAATTCAGCCATTATTATATTTTGTTACTACTTGAATAATATTTCACTGCCATTATCTCTCTCCTCTCTTTCTGGAACTCTGATGATAGAAATGATCTGTTTTGCTACTGTCTCATCAGTCCCTGGGACTCTGTTCATATTTTTTTTAATCTATTTTTAATTTGTTGTTTAGACTGCATAAATTCTATTGATCTTATTCTAGTTCATTTATTTTGTTTTTTATCTTCTGTACTACTGAGTCATTGAGCAAGGTTTTCATTTTGATTATTTTAATTTTATATCTATGATTTCTATTTATCTCTTACAGCTCTTTGGTGAAAAATAGAAAATTAATTTCTTTCCAATTTTTCATTATTTAAAATAATTCATAATTTCTTGTTGAAACATTTTTATGATAACTGCTTTAAAAACGTTGTCAGATAATTCCAATATTTAATTTCTCTTGGTGTTGACATCTATTGTTTTTTCTTGATTATGTTTGATTTTCCTGGTTTGTGTTATAATGGATGATTTTTGTTGTATCCTGGACATTCTGGATATGATATTATGAAACTATGCATCCTATTTAATCTTCTTTATTTTAACAGACAGTCCATCTGTTTAGGTGTAGCTGCCATGACAGCTGGGGTGAATGTCCTGCCAACACCACCCAGGCAAAAGTGGGCCACTTACTCACACTGCCTCATGGAAGATGTGCAAATAAAAGCTCCTTCTCAGCTCCCACAGATAACTTCCTAGTGAAAATGGGACACTGACAGGTGGGTGTAGCAACTCAGCTTCCTACAGGACCACTTTGACATCTTCAGTGAAGGAACAGAAGAGCCGTCTAACCTTCCTTAATACCACACCATTCAGTCTCATTACTGCTGGGCAAGTTTAGAGGTTCAGCTCTGCACTGGCCTTGTCGACACCAGGGGTAGGCAGAAAGTTAGTGCTTACTAGTCCTGACAAGCACTGCCTCATTCAGTCTTATTAATCTCAGGTTGGAGTGAAAGTGCAGCCCCTCACTGGGCCCTGTGACATGGAGAGGGTGGTGGGTAGTAAAGCCTACTGGGGGCAAGCACCAACCCTGACCACCTCATTAATCTTATTGCTGCTAGAAGGTTTAGCTCACCACTGAACACCACTGAAATGACTCTGGTGGGGAAGTCTGAACATTACGTGCTCCTGCCAGGCGGGGAATGGAAGTTCCTCTCTCCCATCCCAGCACAACCAATCGTATTCCAGTAAGGGAATAGAGCACTACATACTTCTACCATGCAGAGGGTGGAAGATCCGCAGCCTGCTTGGTCCAATTAATACTACTTCTACAGGGGAATCAAATAACTGCTGTCTGCTACTACTGGGCAGGGACTGGAAGATCAGATCCCCATTCGGCTTATTGACAGTGCAGAAATTAGAGTGCTACTCCCTTGCATCAAATGGAATATCACTGAAACTATGGTGAAGTGAGGTGTTGTTTCTCCGTTGTTGTTTGTCTTGTATAGCATACGTGTTGATAAAAAGGTTTTCTGATGTTAGGCCACATTTTTCCCGATCGTTTGGCTTGGTGGGAGGGGGAGACTGGCTTTTCGTGGAACTTATTTTGTCTTTCCCTGTTGGCAGTTCTGGATAGAAGGATTCTGCCTTACTCTGTCCAGGATATATAGGAAGTAATAAGGAAATTCAGGAAACTCACCACTGTGTATTTCCTGAAGTAACAAATTACCTAGGCTGTCAACCTGCTTCTTTCAATGTTTCAGAGTCTTCCTATGCCTGTTTATATTGTTAGATCTAGGTTATTTAGTTGTGAGTGAAGGACCTAGAAGGAATGGGGCTATTCCATCTTGACAGAACAAGAAGCCACCCAAAAGATTATTTCGAGAAAGCAATATTTTTATTATAACTTATTAGTATTTTTAAATAGGGATTGAATATTTAATTATGCCAAATTCTTTTTTGCATATATTTGGAGGCTAACATATGTATTTGAACTTTAATCTACTTATTAGGGTTATGATGGGCATTCAAGAAAACAGTACATGATGGCCTGAACTTTTTTTATGAAGAAGGAAGCACAGTGATCTTTTAACCAGCAATTTTTAAAACTTAAAAATGCATTTTAAAATTCACCACTTTGTGGGAAAAGCTGAAATTAGTACTAAAGGTTTAATATTTAATGTTAACTGATGACTAGGAGGTGCTGAAGGTGCTAGTAAAGCTGGGGTACCCCCAAACAGAAGTATTGGCAACCATTTTAATGCTTACATATGTGATATATTCATATGAGAACAACTACTCAAACAAGTGTCTCACAATATTTTGTTTCAGCTAACATCAACATGCTCTTCCATTTTTAAAATTATTATTATACTTTAAGTTCTGGGATACGTGTGCAGAATGTGCAGGTTTGTTACATAGGTATACATGTGCCCTGGTGGTTTGCTGCAACCATCAACCTGTCATCTAGGTTTTAAGTCCCGCATGCATTGGGTATTTGTCCTAATGCTATCCCTCCCCTTGTACTCCACCCGCCAACAGACCCTGGTGTGTGATGTTCTCCTCCCTGTATCCATGTGTTCTCACTGCTCAACTCCTACTTATAAGTGAAAACACGCAGTGTTTGGTTTTCTGTTCCTGTGTTAGTTTGCTGAGAATGATGGTTTCCAGCTTCATCCATGTCCCTGAAAAGGACACGAACTCATTATTTTTTATGGCTGCATAGTATTCAATGGTGTATATGTGCCACATTTTCTTTATCCAGTCTATCATTGATGGACATTTGGGTTGGTTCCGAGTCTTTGCTATTGTAAGTAGTGCTGCAATAAACATACATGTGCACGTGTCTTTATAATAGAATGATTTATATTCCTTTGGGTATATACCCAGTAATGGGATTGCTGGGACAAATGGTATTTTTGGTTCTAGATCCTTGAGGAATCACCACACAGTCTTCCACAATGGTTGAACTAGTTTACACTCCCACCAACAGTGTAAAAGTGTTCCTATTTCTCTGCATCCTCAGCAGCTTCTGTTGTTTCCAGACCTTTTTTTTTTTTTTGAGATGGAGTCTCGCTCTGTCACCCAGGCTGGAGTGTAGTGGTGGAATCTGGGCTCACTGCAACCTCCGTCTCCTGGGTTCAAGCAATTCTCCTACTTCAGCCTCCCAAGTAGCTGGGACTACAGGCGTGTGCCACCATGCCCAGATAATTTTTTGTATTTTTAGTAGAGATGAGGTTTCACCTTGTTAGTCAGAATGGTCTCGATCTCTTGACCTCTTGATCTGCCTGCCTCGGCCTCCCAAAGTGCTGGGATTACAGGCATGAGCCACCACACCTGGCCTGTTTCCAGACTTTTTAATGATCGCCATTCTAACTGGCATGAGATGGTATCTCATGGTGGTTTTGATTTGCATTTCTCTAATGATCAGTGATGATGAGCTTTTTTTTCATGTTTGTTGGCCATATAAATGTCTTATATTGAGAAGTGTCTGTTTACATCCTTCACCCACTTTTTGATGGGGTTGTTTATTTTTTTTTCTTGTAAATTTGTTTAAGTTCCTTGTTGATTCTGGATATTAGACCTTTCTCAGATGGATAGATTGTAAAAATTTTCTCCCATTCTGTAGGTTGCCTGTTCACTCTGATGATAGTTTCTTGACATGATTGTATATGTAGAAAACCCCATCGTCTCAGCCCCAAAACTCCTTAAGCTGATAAGCAACTTCAGCAAAGTCTCAGGATATAAAATCAATGTGCAAAAATCACAAGCATTCCTATACACCAATAATAGACAAATAGAGAGCCAAATCAAGTGAACTCCCATTCACAATTGCTACAAAGAAAATAAAATACCTAGAAATACAACTTACAAGGGACGTGAAGGACCTCTTCAAGGAGAACTACAAACCACTGCTCGAGGAAGTAAGAGAGGACACACACAAATGGAAAAACTTTCCATCTTCATGGATAGGAAGAATCAATATCATGAAAATGGCCGTACTGCCCAAAGTAATTTAGAGATTCAATGCTATTCTCATCAAGCTACCATTGGTCTTCTTCACAGAACTAGAAAAAGCTACTTTAAACTTCATATGGAACCAAAAAAGAGCCCGTATACCCAGGACAATCTTAAGCAAAAAGAACAAAGCTGGAGGAATCACGCTACCTGACTTCAAACTATACCACTAGTCTACAGTAACCAAAATAGCATGGTACTGGTACCAAAACATATATATAGACCAACGGAACAGAGCAAAGGCCTCAGAAATAACACCACACATCTACAACCATCTGATCTTCGACAAACCTGACAAAAACAAGCAATGGGGAAAGGATTCCTTATTTAATAAATGGTGCTGGAAAAACTGGCTAACACATTTATAGAAAACTGAAACTGGACCCCTTCCTTATACCTTATACAAAAATTAACTCAAGGTGCATTAAACTCTTAAACCTAAGACATAAAAACCATAAAAACCCTAGAAGAAAACCTAGGCAATACCATTCAGGACACAGGCATGGGCAAAGACTGAAACCTAAGATCTAAAACCATTAAAACCCTAGAAGAAAACCTAGGCAATACCATTCAGGACATAGACATGGGCAAAGACTTCATGACTAAAACACCAAAAACAATTGCAACAAAAGCCAAAATTGACAAATGGTATCTAATTAAACTAAAGAGCTTCTGCACAGCAAATGAGTGAATATTTTCGATTTCTCATTTTGCAAACAAATATACTTGGTTATTTTGTACTCTAATTTTTTGTAGAGTAGTATTTTAAACCAAACATATAGACTGAAGATAGAATAATCTAGGAACTTATGCAGAAATCTTCGTAAAATGCAGATAAACAAATTCTTGTGAGAAACATAACCAAAGAAATACAATCCATTGGTGTTAAGCACTCAAAATTGTTATTTTTGGAACGTTGATATAATTCGAAATATTCAGGAACTTTTAAACATTGTCTTCAGTAATTTGAAGTGGCATGACTTTTAAAATGTCTATTTTATAGCTATTCTTTTTTTTAAATTTAACCAAAAACAGTGTCAGCTAGTTGGAGCATCAAATTTACTGGGTAGACTTGGTTTCAAATGGGTATTGACTACCAAAGATAACCTTAAAGATTACCTTAAAGAGTATCCAATCTTGAGGATATTTTGGAATTTTATACTATGAATGCTACACAGCTTGCATAACAGCATTACTATACATTTGCACAGTTTACAATGATTTTTGATAAATTTTCTCACTTGAGCCTCATGACAATTCTAAGAGATAGGAATCCCCATATTTCCAATAAAAATTGCAAGGGTTAGTGGGGTTATGTAATTTACCCAATATTATAGAGCCCTAAACTTGAAATTAGACGTAAGTTCCAACTCTTCTCACCCTTAATTTAGCTCTCTCTAAGTATATCACATTGCTTTGCAATTCTACATGTTCTGGTGAAATTGTGATTTTTTATACAAAATTTATTTTCATATAAGTTATAAGAATGTAATTTATGCAGCTAGCTCTATGAGATAATTTTGATGAGGACATATACTTCAATGAAAATTAAGAGGTTTTGCTACTAAAACCATCCTTACTTTTGCCTTTTGAATTTACATATTCAGATTAATAGCTAGGCAGATGTAAAGCCATAAATCTTTATTTCCAAATTGCCAGACATCTGGTATCATAAGAGTCATCGTATTGGAACAACCAGTCATTGATACCAATTTAAAAATCTAGACACATTCAAAATGAAAAAAAGTAGTAAGCACTCCTTCTCATAATGGCCATAATCTGCCATGAAATAAAACAAAAATAAGATTGTTTTGTTGAAAATTAAAAGTAGCCAAATGTTAATGGAAAAGAGCTTGGTAATTATGCCTTATATAGGATTTTTGCTAAATGATTTGCCTGGAAAGCAAGAAAATGCTGTCACATTTTCATTATCAACCAGTTTCTATTTCTACTATCAGATTGTAAATCTCAGAAAAATTGGATTAATTTATAATTGAATGATATAGGACGTTTTCTCTGATGAGAAGTGATGTGCTGCTTCAGACAAGCTTAGAGATAATGTATTGTTCTGAAAATATGGTTTCTGACTTAGGAGACATATGGTGAATTTTCATGAAGTCAGGGAGAGAGGAGAAGTTGTCATAAAATGTGATCCATTAGAATTTCCAGGGGTCAGACTATACTTTCCTACTAACAACCCTTTTTTTTTTTTTTAATTTTTAAAATTTATTTATTATTATTATACTTTAAGTTGTAGGGTACATGTGCATAACGTGCAGGTTTGTTACATATGTATACTTGTGCCATGTTGGTGTGCTGCACCCATCAACTCATCATTTACATCAGGTATAACTCCCAATGCAATCCCTCCCCCCTCCCCCCTCCCCATGATAGGCCCCTGTGTGTGATGTTCCCCTTCCTGAGTCCAAGTGATCTTATTGTTCAGTTCCCACCTATGAGTGAGAACATGCAGTGTTTGGTTTTCTGTTCTTGTGATAGTTTGCTAAGAATGATGGTTTCCAGCTGCATCCATGTCCCTACAAAGGACGCAAACTCATCCTTTTTGATGGCTGCATAGTATTCCATGGTGTATATGTGCCACATTTTCTTAATCCAGTCTGTCACTGATGGACATTTGGGTTGATTCCAAGTCTTTGCTATTGTGAATAGTGCTGCAATAAACATACGTGTGCATGTGTCTTTATAGCAGCATAATTTATAATCCTTTGGGTATATACCCAGTAATGGGATGGCTGGGTCATATGGTACATCTAGTTCTAGATCCTTGAGGAATCGCCATACTGTTTTCCATAATGGTTGAACTAGTTTACAATCCCACCAACAGTGTAAAAGTGTTCCTATTTCTCCACATCCTCTCCAGCACCTGTTGTTTCCTGACTTTTTAATGATCGCCATTCTAACTGGTGTGAGATGGTATCTCATTGTGGTTTTGATTTGCATTTCTCTGATGGCCAGTGATGATGAGCATTTTTTCATGTGTCTGTTGGCTGTATGAATGTCTTCTTTTGAGAAATGTCTGTTCATATCCTTTGCCCACTTTTTGATGGGGTTGTTTGTTTTTTTCTTGTAAATTTGTTTGAGTTCTTTGTAGGTTCTGGATATTAGCCCTTTGTCAGATGAGTAGATTGCAAAAATGTTCTCCCATTCTGTAGGTTGCCTGTTCACTCTGATGGTAGTTTCTTTTGCTGTGCAGAAGCTCTTTAGTTTAATTAGATCCCATTTGTCAATTTTGGCTTTTGCTGCTGTTGCTTTTGGTGTTTTAGACATGAAGTCTTTGCCCATGCCTATGTCCTGAATGGTACTACCTAGGTTTTCCTCTAGGATTTTTATGGTATTAGGTCTAACATTTAAGTCTCTAATCCATCTTGAATTAATTTTCATATAAGGAGTAAGGAAAGGATCCAGTTTCAGCTTTCTACTTATGGCTAGCCAATTTTCCCAGCACCATTTATTAAATAGGGAATCCTTTCCCCATTTCTTGTTTCTCTCAGGTTTGTCAAAGATCAGATGGCTGTAGATGTGTGGTATTATTTCTGAGGACTCTGTTCTGTTCCATTGGTCTATATCTCTGTTTTGGTACCAGTACCATGCTGTTTTGGTTACTGTAGCCTTGTAGTATAGTTTGAAGTCAGGTAGCGTGATGCCTCCAGCTTTGTTCTTTTGACTTAGGATTGTCTTGGAGATGCGGGCTCTTTTTTGGTTCCATATGAACTTTAAAGCAGTTTTTTCCAATTCTGTGAAGAAACTCATTGGTAGCTTGATGGGGATGGCATTGAATCTATAAATTACCTTGGGCAGTATGGCCATTTTCACGATATTGATTCTTCCTATCCATGAGCATGGTATGTTCTTCCATTTGTTTGTGTCCTCTTTTATTTCACTGAGCAGTGGTTTGTAGCTCTCCTTGAAGAGGTCCTTTACATCCCTTGTAAGTTGGATTCCTAGGTATTTTATTCTCTTTGAAGCAATTGTGAATGGAAGAGAAAGAAATCAAGGGTATTCAGTTAGGAAAAGAAGAAGTCAAACTGTCCCTGTTTGCAGATGACATGATTGTATATTTAGAAAACCCCATTGTCTCAGCCCAAAATCTCCTTAAGCTGATAAGAAACTTCAGCAAAGTCTCAGGATACAAAATTAATGTGCAAAAATCACAAGCATTCTTATACACCAGTAACAGACAAACAGAGAGCCAAATCAGGAATGAACTAACAACCCTTTTTAAATGTGGATGTCCCTATATTTTCATATTATATGTAAATTCTTTTGCTTCTTACGTATGAATATGTGAAACTTTTTCTATTTTGAATTTAGAGAGTTCATGTTCTATTTTACTTCCACTCAAAAAGTATACTGTATACCCATTGCATATAAAAATGGAATGAAAATAAAACATGCTCAAAAGCAGATAAGAATTCTACCCTTGGAAGTGAGTGAGTGGTTGATTTGGAAAAGATTCCGGAGAGGAAGATACATTTCAATAGAGTCTTGATGAGTTAAAATGGTGCTTGAGTGACAGATAAACAAGAGAAGCAAGACTATGTTTCTTGATGTAGCTAAAACATAAATTGTGCTAAGAGTATGATTAGAAATAGAGAGGTAAAGCTAGATTGAGGTCATCCTGTAAATGATTTGATGACCATGCAAGGGACTTCAGTCTTTGTGCTCTAGTAAGTCACAGTAGAGACTTCTTATTTTATTTAAAATATTTTTAGGCCAGGCGTGGTGGCTCATACTTGTATTCTCAGTGTGTTGTGAGCCTGAGGTGGGAGAATTTCTTAAGGCTAGGAGTTTAAGACCAGCCTGGGTAACACAGCAAGACCCTGCCTCTACAAAACAATTAGCTGGGCATGGTGCTAAAAAATTAGTTGGGCATGGTGCATTCCTATAGTCCTTGCTACTCAGGAGGCTGAGGTGGGAGGATTGTCTGAGCCCACGAGTTCAAGGTTACAGTGAGCTATGATCATACCATTGCACTCCAGCCTGGGTGACAGAGCAAGACCCTGTCTCTCTAAAAAATAAAATAAAATATTTAAAAGATGTTTACTAAAGTAATACATATGAGTTATTAATCAAATTGTTTATAAGGACTTACAATGAAAAAACCATAGTCCTCTGCCCCATCCTTATGCACTTCCTTTTTACTTCATTTAAGCTGATTATATTAGTAGATGTGTTAATCTAGGGCATTATCCAAGGATTTTTGTCATGGCATAAGGATATTTAGCTAACTTACATCATACCTCTACTGTTTCATTCATTTCCCCCATGTCATTATTATTATTTTTTATTTTCAGCCCCTTTGTGCTTACCATTGTAACTTTAAGGAATGTATTTAGATGATTTTTTCCATCAACTATGTAAAGTATCCCTTAACTTTCCACCACATAAAATGAGTATACCAGCCTTCTATTTTACCTCTTTAGTTTTCTTCCCCTTGGAAGTCTTTTTTATCTGATGTGAATATAGATACTCCTTTAAAAAAATTTTGCACAGTATGTATTTTCCATCCTTTTACTTTCAACCTATATCATTATATTTAGAGTTTCCTGTAAGCATCGTATAGTTGGGTCATGTTTTAAAATCCACTCTGCACTCTTTTTTGTACTTAGACCATTTATATTTGAGATAATTATTGACGTGTTGGAGCTTCAGTGTGCCATTTTATCTTTCTCTGTTGTTTTTCATCTGTTTTCTTTTTTCTGCCTTTCTATGGGTTATGTGAATATTTTTTAGAGTTTCATTTTATCTACAGTGTTTTTGAGTGTATCTGTTTTATAGTTCTTTAGTGGTTACTCTAGGTATTCTATTATACAAACATAACTTATCATAGTCTACTAGTGTCATTATTTTACCAGTTCAAGTGAAGTTTAGAAAGCTTACCTTTCTTTACATGACTTTACTTTCCCCATTTATACTCCCTAGTCATATATATCATCTACATACATTGAAAACCACATCAGACAATGTTATAATTTTTGCTGAAACCATAAAACATAATTTAAAAAACTAAAGCAGAGAAAGTCTATATTGTATTTATTCATATTTTTGCTTCCTGTGTTCTTTCTTCCTAATGTTTCATTATTCATCCTTTTGTGATTTCTTTTCTATGTAGAGAACTTCCTTTACCCATTTTTTATGGTATATCTGCTGGCAAAATTTCTTAGTTCTCCTTCATCTGAGGATATCTTGATTTACCTATCATTCTTAGAGAATATTTTTGCTGAATATAGAATCCTGGGTTGACAGTATTTTTTTTTCAACACTTGAAAAATGTGCCATTCCTTTCTATGGCTTCCTCGTTTTTGCCTTTTTTAGTATTTTTTTTTTATTTTGGTAAAATATACATAACAAAAGTTACCATTTTACATGTAAAATGTAGTGGCATTAAGTATGTTCACAATGTTATACAACCATCTGCACTATCCCTTTCCAGAACTTACCCATTAGGCAACAACTCCCCATTTTCCCCTCTCCCAGCCCCTGGTAACCACTATTTAACTTTTATCTTTGTCAGATAATTCTAATATTTCTATAATCATGTTGGCCTCTATTGATCATCTTCTTTCATTCAGTTTGAAAATTTCCTGGTTATTAGTCGGACAAGTGAATTTCGGTTGAAACTTAGATGTTGGGGGTATTATGTTATAAGCCTTTGTATCTTATATAAACCTTCTTTTAATTGTCTTTCTGTAATACAGATCCAGCAAGAGAAGCAAGGGCACTGTCTTCTTTCAGCCAGGTGTAGTAAATGTCCAGGCTCCCCACTCAGTCTTCATTGACACCTAAGGTGGGGCTTTTCATTACTGCTGAGCTATATGAACCATGGTTGGAGGTCCGACTTTCCTACAGGCTTCCACAAATACCTCCCTGGCTAGGATGGGTAAGAGTGGTTCATTACTTAAGGTCACTATTTGGTTTCTGCTGACATCACGGGGTGGGAGGTGGCCTAATTACTGCTTGACAGTGGTCAGAGTCTTAACTCTCCACAGGGACTCCTCTGACACCATCCCAGTGGAGAAGGGGGCACTCCATTGCTGTTGGGTGGAGGTAGAAGTCCAGGTTCCATTGACACTGCAGAGGAGTAGGGGGCTCATTACTGCCTGGCAAAAAATGAAAGTCCCAGTTCCTACTTGTCCTTCTCTGACTCTGTCCACCAAGGCAGTAGTGTTTGGGTGCCTTGATATAGCCTTGCAAAGGTGGAAGTCTAGGCTCCCTACTTTGCCTTTGTTGGCATGGGTGGAAGTAGGGCCACAGTTTTTTCTGTGGTTGGAGTAGAGTGGTTATTGTCTGAACATTTCCTATCTTTCTCAGCAGCCCCTTTCCTGATTACTTTGCTAGAGAGAGCAGGCTTTTCTCAGACCCTTTTTGTCTGCATCTTTGGCATTTCCAGGTTTCTGGCTTCTACAGCTCAAAATCTGATAGATATGAGGCAAAAAATTAAAAATCTGAAGAACTTACCACAATGTTCTTCCTTGGTTCTGAGTTAACTTCTTGGTCTGCTTTCTTCTCTCTGCCTTCCAGTCTTCTTATGTTATACATATACATAATGTCCAGGGTTTTTAGGTGTACTTAACAGAAGGAATAGGGAAAGGCACGTCTACTGCAACTTTCTAGAAGTGGACCTCCTTATATAATTTAAAAAATAAGTCATATCATGTTTCTGACCTGCTTACAATCCTCAATGGCTTGTCACTGCACTTTAAGATAGTTATCACATAGATTACAACCCTGTTTTCTCTAACTCCAGCCTATTTCTCTAGCCTCTTCTTATGCCTTTGCCCATTCACTGTTTCAGCCATGCTAATTTCCTTTCTGTTCCTCAGTCATCTCAAATTCTTTATGCCTTAGAGATTTCACACATGCTTTTATTTCTCCCTCGAATGAGCTATTTCTGGTCTTTTCGTGCCTATATTCTTCTTGTATCTCAAGACTGTGCCTGCAAGTCACCTACTCAGAGAAGTATTTTCTGATCATCTTAGGGAGTTTCCTCTTTCCTTCACTCCAGTTGTTTTCTATCACTATACCTTGTACATTTCATACCAGTGCTTTTCATAATTTGAGTTAATATATATTTTTTGTTTACTAGTATATTGCATGGTTTGTAAGCTCCATAGGGTCAGGAACCATGTCCATTATATTCACTGATTTACCCATGGTGCTTAGCCCAGTACCTGGTGCACAGTAACCATTTAATAAACGTTTGTTGAATGAATGAAGATGAAACATTTTACATGGTATACAATAACTGTTTAATAAATGTTTGCTGAATGAATGGAGACCAAACAAAATACACAAATTACATTGCCATCTTCTTTTTTAAAATTTCAACTTTTATTTTAGATACAAGGGATACGTGTGCAGGTTTGTTACATGGGTATATTTCACCTAGATAGTAAGCATACTACCCAATACATAGTATTTCAACCCAAGCCTCCTCACCAGTAGTCTGCAGTGTCTATTGTTCCCATTTTTATGTCCATGTGTCCTACCTATAAGTAAGAAAATGCAGTATTTGGTTTTCTGTTCCTGCATTAATTCACTCCAGCTCCATCCATGTTGCTGGAAAGGACATAATTTTTGTGGCTGCACAGTATTCCATGGTGTTTTATGTACAACTTTTTTTTCTTTATTCAATCCGCCAGTGATGGGCACCAAGGCTGATTCCATGTCTTTGCTGTGTGTGGCTTTATTTCTGAGTTTTCTATTCTGTTCCATTAGTCTATGCATCTGTTTTTGTACCAGTACCATGTTGTTTTGGTTACTGTAGCATTACAGTATAGTTGGAAGTTGGGTAGTGTGATGCCTCTAGTTTTGTTTGACTTAGGATTGCTTTGGCTATATAGCCTCTTTTTTGATTTCATATGAATTTTAGAATAGCTTTTTCTAATTCTGTGAAGAATGATGTTCATAGTTTGATAGGAATAGCATTGAATCTGTAAACTGCTTTGGGTAGTATGGCCATTGATTCTTCCAATCCATGAATGTGGAATGTTTTTCTATTTATTTGCGTTGTCTCTGATTTCTTTCAGCATGGTTTTATAGTTCTCCTTGTAGAGATCTTTCATCTCATTGGTTAGCTGTATTCCTAGGCATTTCATTTTCTTTGTGGCTATTCTAAATGGGATTATGTTCTTGACTTGACTCTCAGCCTGGACATTGTTGGTGTATAGAAATGCTACTGATTTTTGTGCATTGATTTTCTAACCTGAAAACTTGCTAAAATAGCTTATCAGTTCTAGTAGCCTTTTGGTGGAGTCTTTAGGGTTTTCTAAGTATAGAATCCTATTGCCAGTGAAGAGAGAGAGTTTCACTCCTTCTTTTCTTATTTGGATACTTTTTACTTTTTTCTCTTGCCTGATTGCTCTCCATTGCCATTTTCTAATATAGAGAGATAGATGCTTTTTTATTTACTAATTTGGTATGCACTTATATTTTCATACTGTAACATACACTCATAATACTTTTGTATGTCTCTGTCATTTCGCTTGCTACATTATATCAAAAATATATATTTGTATGCTCTTATGGTTTACAGGCTTTGAGGACAGAAACCATGTTTTACTCATTTTTGTATTGATAGTGCTTAGCACAGGGCCTATACAGAGTAGATGCTCACTTTGAAAAATCAATGCATGACAGCTTGCATTGTATTATAAAATATGTGAAATATTTCCTAAGAGTAACTAAACCAAAATATTTTCATTACATTACCGAAATAACAGTTTTCTTTCAAAATCAAGAAAATGTCAAAAGCAATGACACACTCACATGCCTCTCTCTCTTTCTGGATACAGTTCCTGCTCAGTAGGAAAAACTGATTTTGTTCCAACTTGGTATGAGCATCCTAAGTTACCCAATCTTACAAGAAGAAGTAAATAAGACCTATTTGAGGAAAAAAAAAAAAAAAACCTATAGAGAAGGGAGACTACCTTTCCCATTCTGCATCTTTCATACTCTGTAGTCTGTCAATTATTAGCCAAATATTAAACAATTGCTCTCTTACCTTAAGCACTTTTTCATTAAAATTTTTTATCTGTCTATAGAGATGTACCAGTTAACCTATAAACAAGACCTTTCAGCTTATCTAGCATGAATTTTGCCAGTTTACATTTGCCACTTCCAAGTAAGACTGCTAAATGTTCAGATGAAAATGGACCTATAATCTTGAATGTCAGAGCAATCCCTAAATTTCTGTGTCTTGTAAATAACATTAAAGCTCAGAATAAAGGCTTTAGATCAGAGTCTTTCCTTTGTTTCCTATCCTGCAATATCAACACAGAATTTTTATTAATTATGGGTTATCTTAGGAAGCCCGAATCATTAGGAAAAATGTAGTCTTTTCAAATCTGAAACTGAGTTGCTGCTACTGCTGCTCCTGCTGCTGCTGCTGATTTACTAGGCCACGCTGGACTGGCCTAGTTTATCCACAGGCAGAGGTTCAGCAGATCTCACTCCTTTTGGGAGTATTTATGGGCTTCCTAGGTCAGATCTGTGCCAAGTGGTCAAGCAGTACCTATGCAGCAGCATGGTGGCAGCTGCTAAGTGGGCTTGTTACACTTCCATAGATTCGGCCAGTAAAGAGAAAACTCCTAATAGATTGAGAAAGTTTATTATTTACACAGACAGCAGTGCAAAATCAGCATGGTGTCGGCTCCCCATGTCCCTAGTCCCATAGGACAACACCAAATCCTAAGGGACAGATGATAGAAGACAAAGATGTTGGGTCACTCGGTTGTTGAAGAGCCAACTTTAAACTATAGCTAAATCATTTTTAGTCTGAAACTGTATCTGAAGTTTGGGTAGGACAGAAAGTCCCATGCCTCACTGGAACCAGGGTGGCAGATGAGAAATTGGCTTGGGATAGTTCTTCACTAGACTGACTGTCTTGCCATGTTCCAGGTAAGATTGTAGAGCATTCTGCCAAAACATGTGTCACAATGCAATTGATCTTTGCCTACATGGCTTATGTGGAGATGTGTAAGATCCCAGGGTGCCACAGCAAAGCTGTTCCCCTGCTGCTGATGGAGGGGTGATTTCAAAGCCGTCCAGTTTAAAGAGTGCCGTCATACTACTAGAAGTGGTAAAATATAATCAAATAAGAGTAGGTGTCATTATTAGTGTCTGGGATTTCATCAGAAAAGATTAATTCAAGTGGTAGTGGGTAAATTGGAGAATAATTGTAGTCATTCATTGTGGATCCATCTGAATAAAATATACACATAGATAGGCTATGGGGAAAGATAGAAGGAAAATCAACTTGTGAAAAAAGTAATGCCCTATATACCAAGCCTCCCTATTCTGACATCCAGTTCTTTCACAGACCTTAATAATGCCATAAAAGATATAAAAACTGACAAAACTACCAGATTCTTTTTATCAGTTCTTATTGGAACAGCATCATTTTTGCACTTCACACAATTTTTCACTTCTTCTTTCTACCTGAAATTCTTTGTTCATTGAGGTATCATGACACTACATTCTCTTGGTTCTTCTTATAATTTACAAACCTTCTCTTTCTCTTCTGTGGGCTTCCTCAATGGGGCATCTGACATCCTCCCTGTCTTCTTGTTTTAGCAGTAATTCTCAAACATGTATCTTCAGCCCATACTCAGCTTCACATTCCTACACATGAGCACAGAAGCTACCTACTGGAAATCTCTTCTGGACTTCCCTATAGGTATTTCATCTTTAGAATGTCCAAAACATAACTAATATCTCAGATCACTTCCCCCTCCCAAGTCAGCACCCTTTATTTTTTATGTTATATGGAAGAGAAACAATTTACCCATTTACCCAAGCTAGAATCCCAGGAATCATTCTTGATATTGCTCTTTTTCTAATCTCCTGTATCTAATCAATAACCAAGTTCTCCTGTATATTTATTAAATATATCTTCTTCTCTCCATCCCCACCTCCACTGCCCTATTTCTGACCTGAGTCATCTCTTCACTGGTCTATTGCCACATCCTCTGAATTGCATCCTATCTCTCTGGAATCTGTTTTCTCCATTGGTGCCAGAGTAGTCCATATAAAACACAAATATATAAATATGACCAAGTCACTCCATTTCTTAAAATCCTTAGACGGCTCTATCTTGGACAGTTTGATTTTTCCATAATCTGGTGGTTGCCTATCCCTCCCACCTCCTCTCCTGTCACCTCTTGCTTTGGTTTTTAATGCCAGTAATCCAGGTACCTATACATGGTGCTCTATAACTTTGATTGCACTGTCCTTCTGCCTATAAGCTTGCTTCTGCATTATTGCCTGGCTGTCGTCCTTTAAAATCTAAACCAGGCATTATCCTTTCCATATAGTCTTCCTCCCAGCTGTTAGGTACTTCTCTTCACATATCACTGGACACATCTATCATTGCACTTATCACATTATCCTATTAAATCAACTACACGTTTCTGTTTCTGCTACCAGTCTATGAAAATCTTGGTCATCTTTGAATCCACAAAATCAAGCTAATTTTTCTGATCAAAGGATACAACTTGAGCAGCACATTGTGGCAAAGAAATGTTTGTTGAATAACGAGTTTATATGCCTATTTATGGCTGACAAGTGCACTGAAAACTTCCCTGGTGGGCTAGGACTTTATGTGTTAAGAAAACTAGGTTTCCTAATCTTGGTGGGCTCTGGGATTTTTATCAGACTGTGATTAATGCAGCAGGGAGGGGCCCTGGAAAGAGCCCTATAAAACCCTATTGGGATAACCTCAACTCAAGCCAATTTCTCTTCACCCAGGGAGTATTGCTGTATATGTTGGTCAAGAAAGGACATGACTGAATTTAATACAGTTTACCCTAGAGGCAGAACAGCAAAGAAAGGATTCTCCTAATTTAATTATCCTCTCTGGGTGCTTCTCCCTGTTAATCTAGAGGGAGATTTGGCCCAGAGCAGTGCACTGAAGGCCCATTTACAGTTAAGGCCTCTCTCTACTTGTGTCGCTGATGATTGGAAGCTTAGACAGATTGCTATCAAGTGGTTGGGTATATCAGAGGCTTTGGTACTTAATTCATAGCTGTTAGTTGGATTACACTGCAAAGAAATTGTTTCAGAAATTTTGCTGAGATTTCCCTGGAGCAAGTTTTACATATTGTTCTTGGGAATAATGTGTTTTGCTAACTAGTCTTACCAGAAATGCCTAATTTTTCCTGATCAAGGGGTATAGTTTGGGCAAGCATAGAACACCAGTTTTTGAAATTATAGGAAAGATCTGGGCAAAAATAAGTGGAAAAAAGGGGCTCCTATCCTTTCCTCTAGTTTAGATAATGGACTACCCTCACAGCTGTTCTGTGTTGTCACTTCTCACTACCCATTAAAAGACAACAGATAAAAGGGAGAAAATAGTTTGATAAAATATTACTCATTAAAATGGCAAGAATTCTAAAAATCAGACAGACAGCTATAGCAAAAAATACTAAATCTAAGTGAACTGGGAAAATTACCAAAACGACTCTGCAAGACATTTTGTATAAATGTTAAGTAACTAAAAACATTAAAATATGTCTTATATGACAAGTCTGAGGTCTGATGCAGAGCAAGCATTTTAGCAGGAAAAAACGCTAAGTGAAGATTATGGCCCCTATAAGATAGCCTAGGTTGGACAACGTAGGGGTCAGAGATACTAAGCTTGCAGCTCAAGAAGAAACATTCCTATTTTTTACTCCTTACTTTGGCCACAAAGGGACAAAGGCTTGAAGGTCTTTCTTCCAGTGGAATGCTCCCTCCCTATCTGACCTAACCTCTGAAAGTCAGATCCTTTGAGCACCCAGCTTCTACTTAGGAAACCATTTGTAAATTCCATATCTGAAGTCAATTAGAATCACTTCTTTTACTATAAAATCTTAAGAGAATATTTTGGTCAAGAGAGTTTTTTTAGTGAAATCTAGAGGGAGAAGATTAGAAAAGACCAAACTATAACAACTAGTGCCATAAATTGACTCGAGATTATTTTTAAAATAAAAAGATCATTTAAAGTGATTCATTTTGATATGGGTGCAAATATCTCACAAGTTACGTTTCCAATTAATTTAATATTTATACTCTGCTTCCAAAAAGAATCTAAGGCTGCTTCCAAAGATCAGTTTTGCTTTTATGTCTAGACTATTGAAGTGTGACATCATACTATTTACTGCATTATGTTTTAGTATGTATTTTATCACAATACACTTTCACCTAATCTTTGAGACTGTATTTTGCATTAGGAGAAGGCAAAATTAAGCTGCTAAAGTCTGTATGTAATCACATTACACTACACTTACAAAAATGGAGCGAGGCGTTAACATTTTGACTAACAAGCAAAAAAAAAATAAAATAAAACCTAGTTTATTTGAAAAGTTGTGAAAGGAAAAATGCAAGAAAGTTTTAGCTGAGTCATTTGTAGTTAAGAAAAAAAGAGTGAAGTCAATGAAGACTTAATCCGTTTATTTTTCTTTCCCCCAAATCAAGAATATTTGAAGTAAAAAGCCACTTATGTTCTGAACAAATTAAATGAAGTAATTAATGCCCATTGTATTGTCAAAATCAAAGGCAAATGCTATGTTTTGTAGGGGAAACCTCAGGGAGAAGGAATTAGGGCAAATATTTAAGGCCTTGGTAAAATCTACTAGATAGTATAACTCCACACCTACATTTTGTTTCAGTCGTTATTAGTTCTTAGATTTATTTTTTAAATAATCTTAGGTGATTAGACCAAATGAATTCCTTACTTTAACATAAATAAGAGGAGAATATATATGACTGAATTCTGACCTAGGGTCTGCCTCAAAATCTTTCTCGGGGATCTTGTTTTCCCATCTTCTTTGGCACTGGTCTTTTCATGAAATACACATCTATTTTATTTTTACTGTATCCTGGTCTTTGACATTTGTTTTGATATTCCACTCATTAAGCAAGCAACATCTCACTTTGGACCTGCTTGCACAGTATGGTTGCTTGTCCTGCAAGCCCAGTCTCAAGGTGCCGTTTGGTGTGTCAGTCAAATTTAGTCATTTTCTACAGAGTTGCTGTTCTCAGAGTTGCTGTTTAGGTTCTGGTTAGGAACACTCAGGGTGACTCTCACATTTCTTTGTAGTTACTTCTGATGAGACATATTCTGTTAACACAATGGGCTTTCCATCACTCATACTGTTCGTTTTGTGACACTGATACAACTCTTTTTACTAGTTTTAAAGGTTCACATTCTGGAATCACCTTAACTTGGTGCAACATGGCAGACAAATTACTTTCCCTTTTTAAGCCTTATTCATTAATTTATCCAACATTTATTGAATTATGTGTAATAGGTTTGCAGATAGGAAGTGAATGTGATAGGTAGGGTTTTCTTATCTGTAAAATGTGGCTAATGATGAGCTGTTCTGGAGGATAAAACATATGTAAGGTACTTAGCACCATGCTCAATAAATATTCATTGTTATTATTAGCAGTATTATTTTGACAAAAAATTACTTTTAACATCTCCCTGTGACTGCAGCGTCACAATGTATCCTATATATATAAAGCTACTCCTTCAATTACTGACACTGAAAACGGTCTTTTCTAGAAACATTGATGTAATGTTCTTAGACTCTATTGGAATGTAAGCACTCCAAACTACAATACCTTTCACACCTGGTCAGCCAAGAAAAAACTGTAAGTCACAACCACGATCTGGATTGTGAAAGTAAGGTGTTGTATCTGTGTCCTCTGAGTGTAGGCTTGTCTAGATAATTTTCTAAATGTCTTTCCAAAATTCTGCATATACTTCTAAGTTTGGATAGTTAGAAAAACAAAGAAGCCTAAATACAGGCCATCTTAAATTTTACTTGTTCTCTATCACTAGCATTGAAATCAGCAGTTAAAAACGTCACAATATTTTAACTACTGTGGTTTTAGCTGTTTGTGTGTGTGTGTGTGGGGGGGGGGGGGTTGTCATCAACTCACGCCAGTTAAAGAACGTGGCATTTCTGCATCTTATAAAATTGGACTAGAGAAAGTGGGTTACCACAGTAACTGGCAAAACCTATTGACATTACTGGAATGCTTATTTAAAAAGTTTCCCTTTTACTTAATGGACCTATTTAAGAATGATACAGAGAAAACGCCTAAAACGGTGGTGGTAGAGAGTTTGCATCTACACTCTAGGAATATTTGCCTTTTAAAGTGAAACCTCATTAGGCAAACTGTATTTTACTAACGGTTGCATAGTAGCCTGTGTATGGTTTTTGAAGAAAATGAGTTTTGAAAAATAATGTTTAAATTTGTCACGCATTTTAAATCCCATTGTTGCCCTTTGGTTCTTATTAATATATAAGAATATCGAACACAAAATGACATCCTCTAAAATAGGTACTTTAGAGGAGTTGGCCGAAAACCTGAAAAAGAGCCTTTTAAAATGGTACATAGGGCAGAACCTGTCTCAGGATCCCACAACCAGCAGCTGGCAGGTAACAGCCTCAACGCCTGACTTCCCAGGACCCGCTCATCACCCGGGGAAGACCCGACAGCACTAGCCCTCCTGCCTCATCATCGCTGCGCTTCTGGCAGGCGGAGCCTCGTTCTCGTCCACGGCAGTCCACACCTTCGTCTCTGCAGGCGTACGCGGGTCTCGGGAATCACCTCAGGAGACCCCTCAGCAGCCGGGAGGCCGAGGGTGAAAGCGAGAGCCAGGAAAGCCCGGGCTCTCCCTGTAACCCCCGCACTCAGTGGTGTCCCCCTCCCCTCGGTGGTGGGGCCGCGGATACCTCCTCAGCCGCCTCAGCTGTCGGAGTTCAACTGGTGGGCGGCCCGTCTCGCCGTGGCCGCCACCGCCGGGTCCCCTCAGAGGCCTCACAAAGCCATACTCCAGCCGCCCGCACCTGATTGACCCCGGGCTCTGGCTCTGCCTCGCGCCGCCACCGCCTCCGCTGCCGCGCACGCGCACCTCGCGCGCCTCTGTTCCCGGACGGCCCCAAAGCGGGAACGCCAGGCTGCGAGCTGCTGGCACCTGTCTGCCTGCCAGACAGACCCTGGGCTTCGGCCTCGTGCTGGCACGCGCACGCGCCTCGCGCGCCTGCCGTCGGCCCTGAGGGCGGGACCGCGCGGCAGCGAGCGGGCGGGGGGCTCGTGGCGCGCGCGCCCCGCACCCGAGGGCTGCGGAGAGATATTTTGGGTGGCAGGAGGCCCCTCGTCATTTCCGCCGGGCAGCTAGTCGTGCTGGGGGCTTCACTCCCGCGCGTGAGGCGAGCGGGCAAGTTGGCTGAGGGCGTGCGGCAGAGGCTGCTTCCCTCGGTGACGCGACCCCCTCAGCAGCTCAAGCCATGAACTGAAGCTCCCTAGGGACGGAGACCCGAGCGGAGCGGCGGAGGCAGCAGCAGCAGCAGCAGCCGCCGCCGCCGCCTTAGCGGGAACTGAGCAGACCCGGCGCGGAGCCACGACTCCTGCACGTTTCCCTCCCCGTCGCCGTTCCTGCCAGCGGTTGGCTAAGAGACATTACAGCCGCGAGACCCGACACACAAAAGCCGCTTTCAACGCGCCGCCCGCCCAGAGAGGCTGCGGTCAGCAAGGGACCCCACCTGAGAGCGGTTCGGACTGCTGAGTTCGTTTTGTGTCTGAGCTCCGCGCTCTGCACGGAACCGACCCCGTACCCATGGCTCTGATAATGGAGCCCGTGAGCAAATGGTCTCCGAGTCAAGTAGTGGACTGGATGAAAGGTAATGCCCGCTGCGGGGAGGGTGAGGCGGCACTGGGGCGCGGGGCACCAGTGCGAGGTTAGGAGGGGGCGCCCGTCGCGCCAGAGCCCGCCACCGCGGCTTCCACTGGCGTACGTCGTACGCGTCGGGGCGGGGGTCCTCCAGGACTGGCAGGGGCCTGGGGTCCCCGGTCTCCTTTTGTCTCCAGCTAGAGGGGCGCGGAGCGGCCAGAGAGCTAGAGGGCAGCGGGCGCCACCCGGTTGGAGGCAGGAAGTCAGGAGGCGGAATACCGGCACATCTTGCGTACTCCCCGCTCCCCTTACTGCCCCTGGGCCAGGAGGACGTGGCGACCCTTATCTCCTAGCTCAGGGTGGACTCCCCCAGGACCTGCTCCCCTGGTCGCCTTCCCTGGCCCCTTTGTTCCTGGGAAAGCTGACGCCCCCTCGGCGGCCGCCCTTGCCAGCCGCCTTCCCCAGCGCCAACTCTCCCAAGCAACTTTTAGCCCGCATAATGGGGTCAGGACTCGGCCGCCCCCATTTGGAGCCTGGCATCCCCCCACACCCAGGTTTGGCTGAGGATGCCCAGGGCGGGGGTACGTGCTACTTTGGGGGTGAGGACATCATGCTTCCCCTGGGACAGCATCCTTGCTGGTATCTGTGGGCTGCCTCCAGCGCATCCCCTCACATCCTTTCCCTTCCCTGCTTTCTCCCTTTCAAGCCAGTCGAGGTTTTGGACCTCACGGCTTTTTAAGGGCTCAACGCCAGGTGTAAGGTGATGCGCATTCAGGTACCTTCACATTTCTTCCATCTTGAAGGTTCCCCCCTTTTTGCCCCTGGCGATTGATAATAACCACAGTTATAGACAATCGCCCTCCTAATCGCAAACGTGAGCTTTTTCTCTAATCCCTGGGCTTTCCTGTCTCACTACCTCCCTCTGTTGTCTGAGTTAAGGGGCTTGTAGAGGACTCCCCCACCCACCAACCCCTTGGATTCCCAGGCCCAACTCTTCCCTAAGATTTTGGGAATTGAAGAGGGGATAGATGGGATGGAATGGAATAAAGAATCCGTGGCCACACTTGGGAAATGTTAGCGTTTTGCTCGAGGTCATACCTGAGCAAACTCTAGGTAGATCAGTCAGGGACCAAAGGCTTATTATCGCTGAAAATGCCCGTTCCTACGATGAAGGAGCCCCTTCTTGGGCTTACTTAACAGTCAGACTTTCTAAGCTCCAGATAATTTAGAATGAGAGGTGAGGTGATTGGAAGGGATTGAGAGTGACAGGGAGAAACTGAATTTTTTTGCTCATTCTTTTCCCCAGCCTTTTTGGCCGCTTGCTTATTCTTGTGGATTTTTCTTTATTTTGCTTTCATTTTATTCCCTTACTTGCCCCTTTATTCCTCATTTACTTTGCTTTTCTTTTCTAATATGTGGAAACTGTTTTGTAACTGCTAAGCACAGTACAAATGTGAGTGAATTGAATTAAACCCAATACATTATTTATCTACTGCCCCCCTGTGTGCAGTGCATTGTGCTAAGGTGCCATGGGGGATATAAAGATGACTAAGACAAAGTCCTGCAGTGGCTCATCTTTGCTGCTGCTTTTTCTCTTTATATATTTGCTATTGAAATTCCAGTATCTTAGATTCCCACCAATTCTCCTCACTCTCCACCTTCTTCTCTGTTTCTCAGTGATGGAAGAAAGAGCCAGAGTATATGCAGGAAGCAACAATGCTTAAAACCCCTTTCTTTGAATTTTTCTAAAAGGTTACTGTAGTTTGAGTCTGTTGCTGAAATATGAAAAGACAAGCTATCTTGGCTCCATGGGAGTCTGATTACCTTCATAGACTACCTTTTGCAGATTCCCATGATGCCTGTAGTGAGTGCTGCATACTCAGTCTCCACCTCCCACCCTCCCAGTTACATTCTTGCAGTTTCCCCTCTCTCCATAGTTTAGGTCCACTGAAGCAAGTAGAATATATGATGCAAATATTCTGACACACATTATTAGTTGTTCAGTACACAAGTCCTTTAAAAATCTTTCCAGCCTAAAATGTGGCTTCTTTGAAGTTAGGTTAACATTGTTAGCTGTGATTTGAATTTTTTTTTAATACATAAGTCGAATACCTTGTTTCATACCTGTTGGTGACGCATTTTAGAGCTATTTGAAAAGATGAATTAGGTAGCCAGGATAGAGTTTGTGTATCGTATACACATATGACTGGAAGAGAATGAATGATATTTCAAATCCCAAACTACTTCCTGCTGAAATTTCCTTAATATTCATATGTATTTGATTTGAGATATTATCAGAAAATGAGATTTAAAAAAATAGTTGCATGAAACAAACAACATTTCCTCAACTTGTAACTTACACTGTTACCTTAATTTTTCTCTCTTTGCCCTTTTCCCCAAATAAAGTTTAACAAAGGACATTTTAAAAATATTTTTCATCCTGCAGTAATGCAGTAATATTTAAAAGTCACCTGCTAATTTAGGCTGTAGCTTTGAGAGGCTAAACCTCATTTAGTGTTGTGTAATATGTAGTGTTGTAAAGGCAGTACCAAAGAATGAACAAGAGTCTTGAACAACTGCAACACTGTGGGAGTTCTTCAGAGGATGCTCCTAATGAGACAGTTTCATCATCCTTAACATTGAAAACATATAGTATATGCTTTCTGCTGGTCACAATCATAAATAGTTATAACTCTGTTTAAGTAAGGTACATTCTTTATGTACTTTCTAGGATATTTTTTCTCTTCACTAAACAGAAAAAGAATCATTAAGTGTATAAGAATAGGAGTGGCCATATATTTATGATTCTAGACAATTTGTAGAAGTGGTATAGAAACTCAGTCCCAGAGAGGGAAATGAACAGGGAAAAAAAGCTGACAAGATTATTAAGCTTTAGTGGCATATATTAAAGATTATTTATGAGAGACGATTTATACATTGCAATTTTGGTGCAATGTATAAATGGATTCATTTAGATTGATTTTTATTAAAATATTTGAGGGAGATGGAAATATAAAATTTATATATTGTTAGTAGTAAAAATATAAGGAAATCCTTGTATTCTTTTGCTCACCAACTTCATTATTTGTAAAATCAAATACCAAATTTTCTACTGACAGTAAAAATTGAATATAACACAGTGTCAATGTTATTTCCAGTAAATACATGAACTCTTTGTGAGTCAGTGAAATAAGTAGCTATATCACAAATTATCCTGATAGTACTTCTGGCTATTTGGAGATATCTTCTAGACCTTCAAATTAATTTTTAAAATTAATCTTATAAAAATGTTTTTGGAGAAAACCAAATACTCATAAATTAGCATTTGAAACTAACCTTCAGTTGGAAATTGCATCCAATCCTCTTGTAGTTTTTATATTTTAAAACATAAACTCCTTTCAAGTTAAATAAAGACAAATGAGTTATTGGAAAAAGCCATAGGCAGAAAAGTAGGCCAGTAATTGTTCTAATTTTTCCTCCGTCTGTTATTCAAAAATAAGTCATTTCTCAGCTCCTATCTGTCCCCTTGCAGGGCCTGGAAATAATCTGCAGTTGTTTGAGTCTGCAGACCTTCTCTACTTTTTTGCCCACTGAAATATAACAAAAAACCCTGAATGCTTTAGGGCCTCTGTTATTAACTTTATTATTAATTTTCCTAGTCCATGTCACACCCAGTCATTCCAATTTTTTTCTTACATCTTTTCCAACTCTGAGACTCGTTCAAAATATCCACATGACTAAGACAGTTATTTTTCTAGGACTCAGCTCCCTACATTACATTCTTCCAGTAATCTTTAATCTCTCTGGGTCAGATAAAATGATTATGATTTTTCAGAGTTAACCAATAGGCCCCATTTTGCTGGTCTTTAAACATCTCTGTGATTTAGCTCCAACCAATTTTGTATTATTATGATTCCTAAAATAATTAAATTTTTAAGATAGCCTTTTCTCAACCCATTCCACAATCAACTGCTCTACCCTTTCCTGTTTACTATAAATCATTTCTTCAAGAGGCATTCTCTGACTTCTAATTTCTGTCGTGATGACTCAGCCGTCTTGAGGATAGAAAATAAAATACATTCTTTTAGGTATAAAAAGCAAAACCAATGTTTTGTATACAATCCTATAGTAGAGGAAAATGTAGTGATTATATAAAGTCTAGTCAGTATAAAAGTTTAATGCTGTAAAGGAGAATGTATTTGATAAGGCAGAGATGTTTTGACAGGTACAATGCTCTTTAGTAATTCTTTTTGCCCATCATAGGACCCAGAGCTGAGGTTGAAATTTGTCTTTATTAAATAAAGAAAATGTCAGAATTTTGAGTTCAACTGTCTTGAGAGAGAGATTGGAAATAATTTTCTGGCAGGAACTACAAGTAAGCTTAAGTGATCAAATTGTTTGTATCACTTCCTTTTGAAAAATTAGGGTGTTTTTTTCAATTGAAAGGTGACTAAATTGGCACCAACAATCATCTACTTTGGATTTGACTTTCTTGGGGAACAGGAATTCTTGTCATTTTATGTAAAGAAGGAATGTATCTTTTCCATACGTAGAATTTCATTCAGAAGACATGTTATTTTTCTTATAGTGTTATTAACATTTGCTCCTTAATGTAACACTCATGATTTAGTGCAGATTAGGAACAAGGAGTATATTTATGTAGATATATTTGCTCCATAGATATTATTTTCTCAGTGCTTCTGCATGGAAGGTACTTTAATGGATTGTTTTAAATTATTCTCTGCTTTGGGGAAATTAGCCTCTGTAAGGCATGGTAGTGACATTGACAAACTTAGGCAAAGACAGAGAAAGGTACCAACTAGCACACGTAGTAATTTTTTTAAAAGCTGTATATGAGCACCATTGGAAAGAGAAGATGATAATTTTATTGAATCAGAAAGGGGTCTGTGAGGAGGGTGGGGTTCTAGCAACTATTTAAGCTACTTATTTACTTAAGGCATAATCTAAGAGGGATGTATACTAAATGTAGCAGCACAGCAAGAAACTCTAGAGTTGAGATGGGGTTATTAAGTAAAGGGGGGTCGTATATAGGTTTGTCTGGATGAAGGAGAGAGGTGGGCAGTAGAGGGAAAGTGAGGGAGGAGCATGAGTAGGTGGCACAAAAGTACAAGAACAAATCTGCATTTCACAAAGACCATAAAACTCTCATCATGTCCTGAGTTTAAATAAATGCCACATTATAAAACTTCAGCTGCCAAAAATAAGCCCACAAAGAATGTGTATTGAATTGGTACAGCTGTTTCAAATCTGTTTCTCAGGAATGATTTGAAAATAATGTTAAATTATTTTGAAGATTAATTAAATCATTAACATTATGTTGTTAGATATTTCTAATTTTACTGAACCAAGTTCTTATACGAAGAATGGAAATAGACTTTTAAGTATTAATACTGTTCCTAAAGCAATGATAAATTATCATTTTTATTTATAACAAAGCAACCCTAGATTAGGGCTCAATTTATTCTTTGTTTGTTTTTGTTTGTTTTTGTTTTTGTTTGAGATAGAGTCTCACTCTGTTGCCCAGGCTGGAGTGTGGTGGCGCAATCTCAGCTCACTGCAACCTCCACCTCCTGGGTTCGAGTGATTCTCATGCCTCAACCTCTCGAGTAGCTGGGATTACAGGCACCCACCACCACCCCTGGCCAATTTTTGTATTTTTTTTAGTAGAGATGGGGTTTCACCATGTTGGCCAAGCTGGTCTTGAACTCCTGACCTCAAGTGATCCACCTGCCTCGGCCGCCTAAAGTGTTGGGATTACAGGCGTGAGCCACCGCACCCGACCTCAATTTGTTCTTAATGACGTTTAGCTTTCTATGTGTCTTCCCTGCAATACCTCACACATAGGGTTATTGTGAAGAATAAAGTTATTAGCTTCTAAAAATAGTACTAAAAGAATGGATCATCTGTACTAGTTTTCAAAAAGGGCGGGGGAAGGGAGTATAAAGTAATTTGAAAAAAATGGAGTCTAAAAGTTTTAATTGTTTATGGCTTTTTATTGTTTAGTGTCTGATTAAAAGCAACAAGTATAGTCTTCAACGTGGAATCATTGTGTTGAATTACATTCAGTGAGTGAATTCACAGTTTTCATGAATAGCATAGGCCTGTGTTCCACAAAATGGTATATTTTTGTGGTTGTGGAAGCCAAATGATCCAAAGAAGCCAAAGAGGTGTTTTGTGTGTGTGTGTGTGTGTGTGTGTGTGTGTGTGTGTGTGTTTTGCTAAGCTTTTTTATATTAAAACAAACATGGATATTATATTCATGATGTAGAAATCAAAATTGGCATTATTTCAAAGATGAGACCAGAGACTTAACAGGAATTTTAGGCTTGCAGCTGGCTGTTTAAAGCTCTATTCTCCAGACCTCCCAGGGTTGAATACACTCTTTTGAGCAATTACAGATGCATCAGTGGAAAAGTTGGAGAAGTGGTGGTTGAGTTTAAAAAAGGTAAAATTAATGGACTCTGTTTCCCTTTTTTTCCTTTTGCTACAAGGCACAAAATATGACCATTTTCAGTCGAGGTCATGATAATTGTAGCATCTTAATTTTGTTTATTTGTTTGATCCATACACCTCCAGTCACGATGAATTCCTTGAAAATGAATTGCATCTGATCTCATTCTCTCACTTCTTACCCTTATCAGTTTAAAACAGTTTAATTACTTCTCATTGTTTTTAGGATAAAGGTCAAAGTCCTTAACATGGCCTATAAGACCCTTGAAGGTTTGGTTATTGCCTATGAGGTAAGTGTCATGCACAGCACCAAGTATACAGGCTGCCTCACCGTCCTTCTTTTTTGCCTACCACTGGGCATTTGCACTTAATATGTTCCCTCATTCTCTTCACCTAGTTAAGTCCTACTCACCCTTCAGGTCTTATGCTTTTTCTCATCCACCTTAGGAAAGCCTTTCCAGATTTGTTAAATCACATCAAATCCTCAGTTATATGCTGTCCTAGTACCATGTATATCTCCTGTGTCCCATTCACCAGTTTTATTTTTATATTAATTTGGATGGTTATTTGATTGATCTCCAGCTCCCCCACTAGATGAGTGCAAGGACCCCGTCTGTTTCTTGTACCAGTGTGTAAAAAAGTATCTGGTATAAAATAGGCACTTAGAAAATATTTGTTGAGGGAAGGAATAAATTAATGTATTCACAGATTACTGGTCTGTCAGCAAATCTGCTTTCCTAAATGACAATGCACGTAAAGTCCCTTATAATGCTCTAATGGATACTTCAGTGCCAACCTACATATTGTGTGCCAGGATACAGTAGAAGTAGGGTTGCTTTATCCATTTCTCATAGTTGTGGTGCTCTAGCCAATTCAAAGATACGAATCATGGTTTAAACTCATTTTGTTATAAAATATTAATAATTTCAGTAAATTAATAACACTTGTATTTATGCCATAAATATTATAGATAGTATAAATATTATTTACTAACATCACTTAGTAAGACAACATGATAAGCAAATACTTATTAAAACATTAAAACACACTCCTCCTAAGCATTTATTTCCCTTCATTCAAATTTTCTAATTGTTTCTTCATTTGGGTATTTTTTAAAGAACTCTATATATTTTAGAATGCATGATAGAGTGAAATTGATCAAATGTCTTAGTTTTGTCCTCTTATAAAAATAAAAACAAAAAGCTCATATACAAAATTAAAATGCATTATTCTGTTAAGATATCCTTTATTTGTTAATTGGGACGATAAAATGGAAAAACAACCCTTGAGCTTAATGAAACCATTATCTTATTTATTATATTTAGTGTTCAATTTGCATTTTTATTAATAGGAATACAATTAAGGTATTTAAAGGTGCATCTTAAAGTAGCATTTTCTTGTGTAATTTTTCATCCTTCCCTCTGATTTTGAAAAAAATAAAACTTTAAAAACTAGATGTAAGTTTATCGTTACTAACTTTTGAAGGGCACTTTTTAAGAACATATGTACAGAATTATTGCAAGACATAGTTTGCTAAATACAGGTGCCTCAAGTGGATTTTCTATGAATTACATGCTGCTAGGTAATCACTAGTAGGCAAATTACTGAAATTTTTCTAATAAAGCCTGCCTCCTCCCAATTTAGAATCATTAAAATACAAATCAGAATAAGTGAAATTGTGAAGATCTTAATAGGCATGCCAGTTTGTTAACTCTTTATAAAACACCATCAGGCTTAAATGCCCTAGCTAGTACTGCAAAACAATGGATTGCAATTGTGCCCTGATTTGACTTACAAACAACTATTCTACAAGATAGAATTTTTAAACTTGAAAGGTGTATTTAATTTATGGTTTGATTTTAATTTAAATTACAATCATTAATTCTAATGGAAGTTTTCATTATCTTACTCTTGCAATTTCAGGAAAAAAGAGTTTGTTGCTATTTGCATAAATGCACTGAATTTTAAATTTTGCTAAAGTGCAGTAATAACTGTTTTAGCTTTCTTTGTTCATCTGTTGACTATTTTACCACAACATAAAATTGTTTGAAAAACCAATATTTATTTAATAAACCAAAAGTTGCACTGACACCAATATAGGATGGTTTGCCATGATAAAAATATTGTTACATAACTAATATCAAGTGTAGCATGCATGACTGTTATATGTTTACTTGACATTAATGTTCTTAGAAATTAGATAGGTTGGATAGTCTTTAGATACAGTGGTAGATAAGAAGAAACCTCATTAAATTAGTTGCCTTTTAAGATTTTGCCCAATATCTTTTTTTTTTTTTTTTTTGGTGTTTGTTTGAACTTTTTATTTTGTTTCAAATACATCTGCTATTTTTAAAACAGGCTTGCAACATGTTTTCTTAAGTAATAACTGGAACAAATCAATGGAAGCTTGGCTTAGATCCTGGATTTTCCTTTTATCAATGTATTTACCAAAGATGATAAAAGAATCTATTTTCTAGTAAGTCGTTAGTTGTACTTAACAATGTAATTTATTAGTAAAAACCTTTAAAATTCTGGCATTAAATAATACTGCTGAATGATTAATGTTAATACTAGCTGAATTTTTGTTTTAATTTTGATGTGTTTTTTATATGTATATAGGAGTTTATTTGGTATATTTTTTCAGAAAATTGATATTTTAATGTTGTGAAAATCATTTATATTTTGGTTTTCAAAACAGGCCTTGGGATATTAAATACATATAACAGAGAAAGTGTAGAGATTTTGCTCATGGTGCTCAAAACAGACATATAGTAGTCCAGTTGCTAGTTTTCCTTCTGGCCTGCTGGAACCTACATAGAAACCAAGTTTGATGTGGTATAGAGCTAGCATGATATGGCAGGGCTAGATGTTCTTTCCCCAGTTCCCATTATATTGGTGTCAGGATGAGCTTTGTGGCAGTCTCTGTTGGCACCAATGTTACATTAAATCAAAGGAACAAAGCTTCTTTATCCAGAAGCCTGCTCTGTTGCCTTCTAGCAGTCAGACCAGAGACTTTCAGTTTGATGTTGAATTGACACACACAGAGTAGTTTGTTCTGTGAAATATTTGGGTTAGATGATTTTTCTTTCCAGTGGCCCTAGACATAATGTTTTGAGTTTACTTATGGTAAAAACCTGTTAATTCAGATTCTTTTTATTTGGGATTTGTGATAATTTCACTGTGCTCCTATTGAAGATTCTGTTAATATGTGAAGGAAAAGTTTGCTGATCAATCTAATAATGCAAACAAGATTGGAAAGAAATTGTTTGACCTGGGAGAGTACAATGTTTTTGTATTATACTTTGCCAGGAGCCACTTACATACTGGAAATATGCTAGTTAGAAAGGAGTTGTATTTTTACTTAGAATTTCTGTATACTTAGAATTATCACTTTTTGTTTTTTGGAGTATTTTGCAAACGTTATTTAATATAGCTTGGTTCTTCTCATTCACCCAAATTAGAAAGGTCATGTACTTCACATTATATTATTACGAATAATCTTTAAAAGTGAGATAAGGGAGAGTTATTAACACCTTTTTATAGGTAAAGTACAGAGAAGTTAAGCAGCTCAACAGAGATTGTACAGCTGTTCAGTGAAATTAGGTTTGACGTCAACTTTTCCCCTACTGGATTGGATTTACAATTTAGTGAGTAAAGGACACAGTTCAGATATGTACACAATGATTTTCAGAATTGACCTTTTAAAAATTTTTCTGAATTTTCTACCCTTTAAAAGTTGGCATAGTATGTAATATAGTACAGGTAAGAGCACTTTGGAATCAAGATACCTGGGTTTGTGTCCTGACTTTATCACTTCTTTGCTTGTGTGATCTTAGGAAGAGTTTAAGTAATTTTCCCAAGTTTTCTCCTTTTTATAAAATGGGGATGCTGGTATTACCTACAATTACCAATCTAAAAGGTGTTTCTACATTTTACCACGTTTTTCTGTTGTGGTATACTTAAAACGATGCCTTGTATATAGTAAGCAAATATAAATGTCAACTTTTTTAAAGGAAGAGATTATATTCTGTTGGCAATATTCAGAGGCAGAACTAATAATAGATTATATTTATTAAGTGCTTCCTACATACTGTGTCCTGTGCTAGGTGCTTTCCCTACATTACATTTAATGCCTATCTTAGCCCTGAAAGGTTGGACTTAATCCCTATTTTACACATGAAGGAACTTTGGCCTAGAGAAATTTTTACTTAGAAATGTTGAATGACTTGTCCTATATACCTGTATATTTATTAAGCAGGTGTTTCTTTTAAGTATTGATTTCTGATTGGTTCAAAAATACCTAATATTTCCACCTTGCTTTTCTAGCAGAGGTAGATGTGACATGAGAGGAATCCTGGAAATACTTTTCAAAGATGTTATGTCCTCTCCATCAAACCTACCTTTTCTAGTATCTGGTAAGGTGGGCTATAGTTTTTGTGTCCTTTGGGCTTCTAGTGAGGTGTGTGTGCGTGTGTGTATGCACGATGAGTTGTTTCTACTGCTCAGGATAGGGCTTTCATTAGTGACAAAGATGCCACATATTACTGTAGTCTTGGTGACAGCTTTTCTATTTTGAAGTGACCCCTAGAGTTTGATGCTCCCCTCTGCTGAGTCTGGACCTAGGCAAAATTTAAAAAAAGCCTACTCTGAGCACTACTGCCAAGAACCCAGTGCTGAGATGTTTTGTTCTCAAAGGATTGCTAATAAAAGTATGTGGTACCTGATAATAGACATTCATAAGTATGTCACATTTTACCAAAAATAATGATAATTTGTTCAGATTTACTCAGAAGTGGTTAGCCTTGCTACCTGCATTTCATTAGTGTTTCTTTGAACAGCAGACATTTTTTGGTGTGTTCCTGTAGATCTGAAACCCTTATATACCTACAAAATGTCAGTTCATCTCCTCAAATTGTTTTGTTTGGAAACATTTATAATAGACCAAATTGTGATATGATAGGAAAGCTAAGTGAATCACGAAAGCAATTTAAATGCTAGAGGAAATTTAATCATAATTAGTTAAAAAAAACTATTGTGAAATAAATGCAAAATATGGAGTGGTCAAGTTGAATTAGATATTTGACCAATGGAGTGCTTGTAAAATGGTAATGAAAGGCACAATTCCACATACATTATATTTTAAAGTGATACACATAACTTTCCATATGTTTTAAAAATATATATTCTAGTATATATGTGGGAACTTAAAGTAGGATTTGTTCAAAGTTATGCAAAGATGATATTTTCTGTTTCTCCTTGCTTTCTTTTAATAGAAAGAGTTAAGGTGAGTTTGCTTTAGACTGGAAGTGTTAAAATAAGTGAAAATAACTTAAATTGTTCTTTACTTGTGGAGAGAATGGTTTGAAGTTTCTCACTTTTTATAAAAGCTATTACAATACCCAGGACAATAGAACCTTAAAAAAAATTGTGAACTGTGGTAAATTACCAACTAGTTTGAAGTTACCTTGGTCTTGTCTCTCTGACTATATAAAGCACCTTTTTCTCCTAAATTGCTTATTATCCTTTAAAATTCATATAAATTAGAATTAATTTTATTTGGGGATGTTTTTGAGAATTTCATCACTTTCTTTGAAATAATTGTTGACATCTTGTTTTAAAAAACAATCTGGTTTAAATATGGTAATACTGTGAATCTCCGTCTACATTAATTTTAAGATGTATCTGATTTAATGTTTAAAGGCAGTGGTTTCTTATATTTTAGCTTTTCAAATGAAGCTGCTTGTTCTTAAACATATGCATACTGGAAAATAATGCATGCACATAGAAAATAAATACAGCAGTGGGCTGGGTACAGTGTCTCATGCCTGTAATTCTAGCACTTTGGGAGGTTGAGATGGGCAAATCACTTGAGCTCAGGAGGTCGAGATCAGCCTGGGCAGCATGATGAAACCCTGTCTCTACAGATAATACAAAAATTAGCCAGGCATGGTGGGGCATGCCTGTAGTCCCAGCTACTCAGGTGGCAGAGGTGGGAGGATCACCAGAACCAGGAAGGTCGAGGCTGCAGTGGGCTGTGATTGTGCCACTATACTCCAACCTGGGTGATGGAATGAGACCTTGTCTCAAAAAAATAAATAAATAAATAAAAAAGAAAGAAAGAAAGAAAAGAAAAGAAATACAGCAGAATAATAGCTGAGGAACCATAACACTATTATCATACCACTGTCCATTCATTCCTTAATATCAATATCTATTTGTGTAAATTTCTAGTTTCGTAAATGTCAGACACTTCATTTTTTTTCTTCAATCATAATCCAAATCAGGTGCACACATTGGATTCTAGCTTATTCTTTTTTCCTATGTCAATCTTTTTGGATGTTTTACATAACAGATGTTATGTAATACCTCCTGAAATAAAATGCACAGATAATATAACTTACCTACTCACATAATTTTTAAAAACTCACTAAAATGTCCTTATTGTAATAAAAAGAGAAATACATAATAAAATAATATGGGTTTCTGTATGTACATACCCAGGATGACTATACAAGAGGAAAATAATTGATATTTTCCCCTACTTTTAATGAACATATCTGGATTTAAAAGAAGCATTAAGATCAGAAGTTGTTCCATGGAATGTATACAAGAAAATGGAAGAACAGGTGAATGAATAGACAGTGAAGTAAAAACAAATAGTAGGAGAAGTGTTAATGGACCAGACTCATTTGATAAGCCATTCTAGTAATTCCCGTTGACCATTTGAAAGTTATGAGTGAAGGAAACAGCTTTTTGGAGAATATTATATTCTAGGGCTAGGGTAGGGAATATGCGAGAAGAGCCTGGAGCATCCTGTAGTGCCATAAAGTAAAGAAGTGTTCAAAAAACACAATGATGAGGGCATGTAAAATACTCAAAAGCCAATCCGAAAGAGCTTCCAAAAGCTAAAGCTGGAACAATTTGAACAATAAAGTATTATAGTATTGGGTTATAACCCAACATATAAAATAAATATATTCATGGGTCCATTCTGATATAAATAAATGTCTGGATAAGTAAAGAAATGGAGGAGAAAAGACAAATCTTTCATGTAGAGAATTACAGATCATTTGTATACATACTCCCTAACTCCCACCACAAAGAGGTGGTACTTAAATCCCCACTCCTTGATTGTGGGTTGCACTTAGTGGCTTGTTTCCAGAGAGTAGAGTGTGAAAAAGGGGAAACATATAACTTTATAGTGGAGAACCCTGGCAGTTGCTACCTTGGCCAAGTGATCAAGGTTAACATCGTCAGTGATAAGTCATGTTGATAGCATGTACCCGTGATATGATGTGATGTGTTGTGATGTGATTGATATGATATTATGAGAATGGTTCTTTATCTCTATGGTCTTTCCTTACTCCCCACAAACCCATAACCCCATTCTAACCATGAGAAAAACATTAGAAAAGCCCACATTTAAGGACGTTTTTCAGAATACCCAACCAAAACTCCACAAAACTGTCAAGGTCACCAATAACAAAGAAAATGTGAGAAACTCAAAAACCAGAAAAGGCTAAGGAGACATGATATATTTATATTATGGAGGAGATATAGTTATAAGGAGACATAGTTATATTATGGCATTCTAGATAGGACCTTGGAATGAAAAAGTACATTAGGAAAAAACTAATGAAATACAAATAAAGTGTGGAGTTTAGCTTATTAGCAATATAATAAGGTTGGTTCCTTAGTTGTAGTGAATGTACCATAGTAATGTGAGATGTTAATAATAAGAATATAGGTGAAGAGTATACAGGAACTCTTTATACTATTTTTTGCAACTTTTCTGTAGATGTAAAACTATTCTGAAATTTTTAAAAAGTTGTTCAAATAAAAAAATTACAGTATTTTTCAAATTTGGTAATACCAAAAGATAAGCTATGTGTCATATATGTATAATTTTGTTTTGCCTCTCTAGAAGTATTAATAATAAAGTCTTTCAAATAAAAAAGGGCACTTGAGATATAGAGTATGTTCTTCACTATGTGGGATTGTTCCATCCATGGATCTAGCAATCATTCAGTAACCTAATCATTGTGATAATCCAGTACTACTCATAATTCTCAAAATGCTCCCAGGAAACAATATTGGCCCTGGCCTGGCGTCACGAACCCTGGCCTTACCACTTCTCTTTTTTGTAAACCTTGTACTTTTCCATGCGTGAACATTTTTTAAATTTTATGGATACATATTGTTGTGATTTGAAAAATAATTTTATTGAATGAATGTTATACTTTGTTTTCATTCTACTAAATTTGCTCTTTTATTTGATTAGCATTTTTTACCTTTTGCTAATCAGGAAATATGTTTAAGAAAAGGAAACTAAATGTACATGGATAGGATGGAGACCACCAAAAGTTAGCTCTATCGTCTCATTTTACCTTAATGCTAAACAATTTGCAGTTAAATTCTCAGACAGAAGTGTGTGCTATTCTAAACATTGTTAACAAAGCTTAACTCCCAGTGTTCCTTCTAATTGTAGTTTCTGTTTCCTGCAGGCAATTTGTGTGGGAATGTTAAGCAAGGCATGATAATTTTTAAGTAAATAAATCTTGTGGTTTATAATTGATAATCAGCTGTATATATAAATGTGTGTATAAATATGCACACACATTTACTTAGGGCAGATGTTTACTTACCTAGGGCAGTATATTAGTCTGTTCTTGCATTACTGGCATACAAACCTACCTGAGACTGGGTACTTTATAATGAAAAGAGGTTTAATTGGCTCATGGTTCCACAGGCTGTACAGGAAACATGGCTGGGGAAGCCTCAGAAAACTTTTAATCATGCCGGAAGGTGAAGGGGAAGCAGGCACATCTTACATGGCTAGAGAAGGAGGAAGAGAGCAAAGGGAAAGGTGCCACACATTTTAAAACAACCAGGTCTCGTGAGCACTCACTATCACGAGAACAGCAAGGGAGAAATCCACACTCGTGAACCAATCACCTCCCACCAGGGCCCTCCTCCAACATTGGGGGTTACAATTTGATATGAGTTTTGGGTGGGGCCACAAATCCAAACCATATCATTCTGCCCCGGCCTTTCCCAAATCTCATGTCCTTCTCACATTGCAAAATATAATCATCCCTTCTCAACAGTCTCCCAAGTCTTAACTTATTTCAGCATTAACTTAAAAGTCTACAGTCCGAAGTCTCATCTGAGACAAGGCAAGTTTCTTCCGTCTATGACACTGTAAAATCAAAACCAAGTTAGGTACCTCCAAGATACAATGGGGTTACAGGCATTGGGTCAACACATGCATTCCAAAAGGGAGAAATCAGCCAAAAGAAAGGGGCTACAGGACCATGCAAGTCTGAAACCCAGCAGGGCAGTCATTAAATCTTAAAGCTCTAAAATTACCTCCCTTGACTCCATGTCTCACATCTAGGCCACACTGATGCAAGGGATGGGTTCCCAAGGCCATGGACAGTTCTGGCCCTGTGTCTATGAAAGGTACAAGCCCCTTAGCTGCTTTCCCAGACTGGCACTGGGTGCCTACGTCTTTTCCAGGTGCATGGTGCAAGCTTTTGGTAGACCTACCATTCTGCGGTCTGGAAGATGGTGGTCCTCTTCTCACAACTCCACTAGGCAGTGTCCTAGTGGGGACTCTTTGTGTGGGCCCCACATTTCCCCTCCACATTGCCCTAGTAGAGGTCATCCATGAGGTCTCCTCCCCTGCAGTAGACTTGTGCCTGAACATCCAGACATTTCCATACATCCTCTGAAATCTAGGCAGAGGCTCCCAAGCCTCAACTCTTACCCTCTCTGCACCCACAGGCTTAACAACATGTGGAAGCTGCCAAGGTTTACAGCTTGCACCTCTGGAGCAGCAGCCTGAGATGTATCTGGGGTCCTTTTAGCCACAGCTGAAGCTGGAGTGGCTGGGGACACAGGGAGCAGTGTCATGAGGTTGTACAGGGCAGCCAGGCTCTGGGCCCAGCCTACAAAACCATTCTTCCCTTCTAGGCCTCTGGGCCTGTGACAGGAGGGGCTGCTATGAAAGTTTCTGAAATGTCTTCGAGGCCTTTTCCTCATTGTCTTGGCTATTAACTTTCAGCTCCTCTTTACTTATGCAAATGTCTACAGCTATCTTGAATTCCTCCCCAGAAAATGGGTTTTTCTTTTGTACCAGATTGTCAGACTGTGCCATTTCTGAACTTTTATGCTCTGCTTCCCTTTTAAATATAAGTTCCGGTTTCATACCATCTCTTCACTCATGCATATGACCATACACTGTTAGAAGCCACCAGGCCACTTCTTGAATGCTTTGCTGCTTAGAAATTTCTTCTGCCAGATACCCTAGATCATCACTCTGAATTTCAAAGTTCCACAGATCCCTTGAGCAGGGGCACAGTGCTACCAGTTACCTTGGTAAAGCATAGCAAGAGTGACCTTTACTGCAGTTTCCAATAATTTCCTCATTTCCATATGAGGTTACCTCAGCCTGGACTTGACTGTCCATATCACTATCAGAATTTTGGTTACAGTCATTCAACAAGTCTCTAAGAAGTTCCAAACTTTCCCTCACCTTCCTGTCTTGTTCTGAGCCCTCCAGACTGTTCCAACCTCCACCTATTACCAAGTTCCAAAACTGCATCCACATTTTTAGGTATCTTTATGGCAATACCCCACTCCTACATACCAATTTTTTTGTGTTAGTCCATGCTCACATTGCTATGAAGAACTACCTGAGACTGGGTAATATATAAGGAAAAGAGGTTTAATTGGCTCACAGTTCCACAGGCTGTACAGGAAGCATTGCTAGGGAGACCTTGGGAAACTTTCAATCATGGCAGAAGGCAAAGGAGAAGCAGGCATGCCTTACATGGCTGGAGAAGGAGGAAAAGAGCAAAGGGGAAGGTGCTACATACTTTCAAACAATCAGGTCTTGTGAGCACTCACTCACTATCACAAGAACAGCAAGGGGGAATCTGCCTCCATGATACAGTCACCTCCCACCAGGCCCCTCCTCCAACACTGGGGATTACAGTTCAACATGAGATTTGGGTGGGGACAGAAATCCAAACCGTACCAAGCAGTTTTGCTGATTTTGAATATAACTCAAAGACCTTTTCTGATTGTTTTTCTGCAAGGAAGTCAATGTTTTTCTTCTTGCCATTAAATGTGGTACCTTATTTTCATCTTATAATGAGTCCATGTAGTGCATTTAGTAGAAGAGTTTGGGTTATAAGGGGTTGTAATTTAAGACCTCCTTTGGTCACATCTCCAAGAAATTACATTAAGTTTCAAAACAGAACTACTTTAATACTTGCCCTTAATTCTTGTGCCTTTCTGATTAAAGTCTTCCTTGTTTTTTGATTTACTGGTGTGAAAATTCTAAAAAGCTCAGTCTTTGGTAATCAGTAGATGAAGAAACTGACAGAAAACTTAATGCATTAACCTGATACTTTTTTTCTTTCCACAAAAAACTGAAATGTTATAATTGTCACAATTTCAACTTACTTGATTCTTTGATTTTAATCTCTCTGTAAAAATGTGAAGTTCTGTTGATGTTATTGATGGGAATGTCTTAAAAGTGTTGCCCTGATTTGCTGCCAAATGTCTTTTTCTGATTTATGCTCTGTGAGGACCAGCCTAGCTATGCATTAATGTGCTCTCTGTGAAATGCTTCTGCTTTTTGTACAAATTATTCTTAAACTATGCTCATGGGAATGAAGGACGGGTTGTTTTGTTTCAGTAAGGTAAGAATGCTTTACATTTAAAGAAAGCTTCAAAAAACAACCTGTGTCAATTATACATTAAATATCAAGGGTTTGAAACTAGTTTTGAATATGTGACCAGAAAGGATGGTTTGACTTTTCAAAAGAATTTCCAGTATCTTAAAACTTTAGAATTTATCTTGGGTTAGGTGGGCAATGTTTAGACTAAAGTTGTTTCAATGCTTTCCAGTAATACTTTTCATAAAATTTCACAGATTTAGGGTGGCTAGCTATTACAGTAATACAGTCATTAATGACAGAATGTTAGAAGCAAATTGTGTGATTCGCATGACTTATGAAATACAGATGGTGAGAAGTAGACTTGGAAGCTTTTTCAGGGTGCAGATGTACACAAGTTCTTCAGTGAAGTTAATTAGAAGTAGTCATTGTATAGTAACCACTGTCTTGTAGGCTGCTAAGAAATTAGTATTCTACTTTCCCAAATGAAAATGCCAGATGATGACTTTCCAGGCTGTGGGAAATATCTTTATCACCTGTAGTCATGTCAAAAGACCTATTCTTCTTCCCCTTTCTTCCTCCGTCTCTAGATTTTATGCAGATAAATAAAATTAAAGGGATAAATACTAGGAGGAAGCACTGTGTATAGAAGACAATACAAATGATCTGTAGTACTAAGTTGGGATTGGAAGTTGTGGTCCATCCCACATTCTATCCTGTATTTGTATGTGTGTTCAATTCATGTCTTTACTTCTCAAACCCTTTATTTTAAAATGGAGATAATTAAAATGTGTTTTATAGAGAATAGCTGAGGAATAATTAATATACAGTCCAGGCAGAAATGTAGTAACATTCTGACACTGGCAAAAAGAATTTATTACTGTACAGAATTTAAAATGATCTTAATGGAAAAGAATTTTTTAAGTATTCCAGTTTAGAAATAAATTACTAGATATAGCTCACGTGTGTCTGCCTTATGATATGGCATGAAAGTAAGATTATACTGATTTTAAAATGCATCTGGGGTATAGATTTCACGTTGCTGGCTTTGTTTTGGAAACTGTTTCCCTTTTACTAACTTCTGTCATGTAGCCTCTTCTTTTTCTAACAGCTGTATTGGAGTGTTTCTCTCCGAATCAATGTTTTTACTTATTTGAGTCAAAAGATTACTTAACTAATTTAGCCTAGTTATTAGAATGGTATATTCCATTTTTCCTGCCAGGGAACTCAATACAAAGGTCCTAAGGCATTGTTGTTGATGGCTCCACCAAACCTGGCTAAGGCCTGAATCAGTATAGGCCTCATCTCAGTAGTAAACCCTGTATATCACAGTCCCCTAGTACTTCTCAGCGTTATTTTATCACAAGGTTTATGATTATTTAAATTTTATTTCTCAAATCTTGTCAGAAGATTGGAATATAAGAGTTTTATTATCACAGGTTTATTACTATACATGGTGATCAAAATTATTATTAAACACTGAATCTGTGCAATGAAAATGATAGGTACTTAGCACTAGAGCTCCATTTAAGTGATAGAAATGTATTGACTTTTCATAGGAAAAACAGTCAATTGTAAGAAACAAATGAACCAATTCATTTCAGCTTGGATCACTGAAAACAAGAGAGAATCACTGGCAAAACAATGCCTTTTCTCATTCATGTGTCACAAGCAAGTGGTATTTGGAGTGAGGACAATTGAGAAGCATTAAGACTGCAAATTAGTTCCCAAGTTGTGTAGAATGGTTGTTTGAAAGTGTACTTTCCCAAAGCTCCTATGCCAGCTTTTAATTTTTTTATTACTAGCAGTTTTGTTTTCCTTAGGTTTTACGTTTTGGTCTGCATTTGTGTTTTCCTTATAAAAATGCTCTATCTATCCAATTAGTACATCCTGTGTAAATGATGTCAACTCATATATAAGACTTCATTTTGAGGAATTTAAAAAATACACAAATGTATTAAGAACTTTCTTTTAAACAGTATAATAGTGTAACAATGTTGACCTTAAAGCTTTTCAGAAATATTCACCATGATTTTGTTATTGCTACTTATTCAATCTTTTTGATATTGACATGCTTCTAAACAACAGTGGATAATAAGATGTCAGATTTTATCTTTCATTCAGACTTTGAAGACCATTTGGATTTTTTGGGATGATCAGCTCTGAGCCATTCATAACTCATTTGTTAAAAACACATAAGTCTTCAAGTAAATGAATGCCTTGAAAAAAAAAAAAGAGATCCTGTAGTTGAGACAGCTCTACTTCTGTCAGGGTTACATAGGGCAAATAATTTGGATTTCTGGTTTTCTTTCCTATAAAAGAAAGTTGGATGATATGATCTTAAAAAGTATAAGATTTGGTGATTATAAGCTTTTAAATTCATGTTCATACTTGATTCGTAAGTGATGAGTGATAAACATTCTTGATTTTCTTTACATCTACTTTTATGACCAGCAGTGACAGTTGGGCCCTCTGAATTTTTCAGTTTGATTTTTTTTCTACCCGGTAATTAAATGCCAAACACGAAACTGCATATGCTTTACACAAAGACTTTCTATGTAACAAAAGTAGAAAGTGTATTTTTTATGTTTTAGGTGGATTTGAATGCCCACAGGTCTAGGCCACCAATGCCAGTTTACCTTTACAAATTCAGTTTGGCAAATTCCTAAGACATTAGGTTACAAATCTTTCTCCTCTCTCTTTTTTCTTTCTTTTTTCCTTTTTCTATAATCTTTCACGACTGAAAACTTTTAAGTTACACGTTAGCAAGCATATCACTGAGCAAATGCCCTCCAGCCTCTTGGAGAGTCTAACTATTCACACTGTCTTCTCTGCCTGCCCCTTGGTAATATACAAAAAAGTTTCAGGTGGCTGAAGCCCTAGTATATTAAAAACAAAAATTTGAATTCTAAATACACCTGTAAGACCAAGAAAAACATAAATTAGAATATGTGGTATATGTACATTGATATGGACTATCTGAAAAAAACAGTACTTTTTGTTCTTGGTGGTCATATTTAAATCATACTTTTAAAATCAAAAGTCTGTGTAATATGATAGGTCTGTAAGTTTTATCTAGATGTCTGTGAATGCATCGAACAGATTTGTTTTATGCATGGAGTTTAAGTAAAACCCTTAAGTTCTTAGCGAAATTTATACCTATTTTTATCAAACTTTAACATGTATGGTTTTATAATATTTAATGGGCAAATTTGAAACACAAACTCAAATACAGTTCTTGTGTCCATTATTGAAACACATCATCATTTAAAAGTTTGTAACATTTTCTTCTATAAAAGAACATGCTCTACACACTGACACTCTTGTTCTCTGCACAATCTATGAGATGAATTGATAGCTAGAATGAGAACAAACTTTTAGAAATCTCTTGGTCCTATGCCCTCATATTACTTGTAAGCAACTGAACTCAGAGAGGTTAAAGGACTCTCTAAATTCATATATCTTTCTAGTAGCAAAATTAGTATGACAAAGAACCCAATATGAAAGCTCAGAAATAGTATGTTGCATAGATCTTTTCATTGTTGTGAGGACATCCTCTATTAGAAACAAGAGAATGAGTTCTTTTGATCACTAGTGTCAAAGTTAGAGCACATCTTTATTAACACATGCAGCAAACCTACTTCACAAAATAATCCCCTTATTAGAAATGTTTGTTTTATATTTCATTTTATCACAATTGAATGTAAGATTCTGAAATGCCAAACCCCATTTATAGTTAAAATGCTATTAACTGCTAGAAAATCTTCTCCTGATAGTCTTCTAATCTCTGTGGGCTATGACTCAATGATTTTAAATCTCATTTTCTAAAGCTTTGCAGATTGTTAGCATAGCCCAGTGCAACAGGATTAAACACAAATCTGAACACAGAGTACTTTTTGAGGTCTGTTTAGAGCTGAATAAGTGGTTTGCTGTGCTGAATAATTTATTGTAATTCACTTTAATAATTTTCCATTTTAATTATGAGCAATATACATGCACCTAAAACTCTAAGTGTGAGTTTTTTGACTCTTTAACCTTTAGCTGTCTATATTATTTAAGTAACCTCATTCATACTACTGGAATTAATATATTAGAATAAATTGGTTCCTTGTATTTTATAATACAAGTAGCTGTCTTTGATACACCAAAAAAGTACATTTGATACCCCATGTTCTCCGCTCATATGTGGGAGCTAAAAATATTGAATGCATTTAAGTAGAGAGTAGAATTGTGGTTACTGGAGGATGGGAAGGGGATTGGGGATGGGGAATTGGGATAGGGGTTTGGGAGAGGTTGGTTAATGGATACAAAATTACAGCCAGATAGTAGGAATAAGTTCTAGTTTTCTATAGTACTGTAGGGTAACTATAGTTAACAATAATTTATGTTTTCAAATAGCTAGAAGAGAGGATTTTGAATGGTTCCAACACAAAGAAATGATCAACATTTAAGGTGATAAATATGCTAATTACCCTGATTTGATCATTACATTGTATACATGTATAAAAATATCACTCTGTACCCCATAAATATGCAGCTATTACATGTCAATTTAAAAAGTGCATTTTGAAAGATCAAGGCTGCCAGATTATTTTAAAATTTATTCAGAAAGCTTATTTATTTTGATGTCCTCTTTTGTTCCTATTGTACATATTACTTACTTCTATATAGTGAACTTAATATCATTTAAACTGTTCTCATTTCTGTCTCTTTCCAACATTCCGACATCCCAGTGTTATAAAGCCTCAACAATTGGAATCTCAGATTTTAAAAAAATACTTATTTAAAGTGAGAGTAACTATAGCAGTGTGATATCTGCATTTATCAGTGTTTTGATAAGATATGTGCATTGTACGGATCATAGTGAAATTTCTGGTAATTATTTTAATAACTAAAAGTATTGAACAAAATGGAAACAAATACATTAATAGATTTTTCAAATTTAATATTTATATAGGTCTCTTGTACTATGTGTGCTGTCAAGTATTCAGTAAGTGAAAATATAAAATACTTTTTTCACCACTATAATGCTATTGTATGATTTTTATTTTACGTATCTTCTCTAATGGCACTATCTTTTACAAACTACTTTCTGTTGCATGTTAATTTTTAGGTATTGCATTTTTCAAGATTTGTCATCCTTTAAGGAGGGCAAAAACATGTAACTTAATCACTTGAAAATGAACTGTGTCATTATGCACATTTTCTGATAGCTGCTGTCAAAGATAAAATAACACTTCCTGCCACCATAAGAAGTGTGGTCACCTCAGGACAGCACTGAGTCATACTTCTGGGGCCACTAGGAAAAGTTAGCATCATTGGCAGCCGCCTGAGCTCTTCGTGTTCCATGGCAAATGGCAAACTGGCACACAGTGTAACTTAAATATTTCTCAAATGCCTAAGTCCTTGGAAAAATTAATGTTAAGTAGTATAAAAACTGAAATCTATGACTTTATATTGAACCAGCGGTTTTGAATTCTTAATTTAGCTATGCTTGTTTCACCCATTTGTAATTCTGATTTAGTTTAACTAAATTTAAATTATAACTTGATATGTTAAAATGAAAGCACCTTGTACAGTAAAGAACTCAAGAATTGAGTCTTGTTACTGTATTTTTTTTATTTGCATTAACCACTCTCAACCTAGGTAGCACTGGAATATGCCCCATAATGTTTTTTCCTATCTGTCTTTGTAAGATACTGCTGTTAAAATTTAACTTAGATCTCTGTTGGACTTGGAATCTATATGTATATCTAAAGTATTTATGCAATTATACAGACCAGTAATACAATATTAGAAAACTTGGTTGATTACCCTTCATAAATACCAATAAAATTTGGAACTACAGAAACTGCCCACCACCATCCACTCAAATAAATAACTTGAAAGCATAAATGCTGTTAAAAAGTGTTTTCTTAATATGATTTCAACATGCTTAAAATAAGTACCTTGTGAAAAGCAAAATCTTTAATCCAATGGCTACTTTCTGAGTATATATCCTCAAGTTATACCTTATATGTATATTTTTTATTGTCATCTTTTAAGTTCTAGGGTACATGTGCACAACGTGCAGGTTTGTTACATATGTATACATGTGCCATGTTGGTGTGCTGCACCCATTAACTTGTCATTTACATTAGGTATATCTCCTAATGCTATCCCTCCCTTCTGTCCCCTCCCCACAATAGGCCCTGGTGTGTGATGTTCCCCTTCCTGTGTCCAAGTGATCTCATTGTTCAATTCCCACCTATGAGTAAGAACATGTGGTGTTTGGTTTTCTACTCTTGCGATAGTTTGCTGAGAATGATGGTTTCCAGCTGCATCCATGTCCCTACAAAGGACGCAAAATCATCCTATTTTGTGGCTGCATAGTATTCCATGGTGTATATGTGCCACATTTTCTTAATCCAGTCTGTCACTGATGGACATTTGGGTTGATTCCAAGTCTTTGCTATTGTGAATAGTGCTGCAATAAACATATGTGTACATGTGTCTTTATAGCAGCATGATTTTGGGTATATACCCAGTAATGGGATAGCTGGGTCAAATGGTATTTCTAGTTCTAGATCCTTGAGGAATCGCCACACTGTTTTCCACAATGGTTGAACTAGTTTACAGTCCTACCAACAGTGTAAAAGTGTTCCTATTTCTCCACATCCTCTCCAGCACCTGTTGTTTCCTGATTTTTTAATGATTGCCATTCTAACTGGTGTGAGATGGTATCTCATTGTGGTTTTGATTTGCATTTCTCTGATGGCCAGTGATGATGAGCATTTTTCACATGTCTGTTGGCTGTATGAATGTCTTCTTTTGAGAAGTGTCTGTTCATATCCTTTGCCCACTTTTTGATGGGGTTGTTTGCTTTTTTCTTGTAAATTTGTTTGAGTTCTTTGTAGGTTCCAGATATTAGCCCTTTGTCAGATGAGTAGATTGCAAAAAATTTCTCCCATTCTGTAGGTTGCCTATTCACTCTGATGGTAGTTTCTTTTGCTGTGCAGAAGCTGTTTAGTTTAATTAGATCCCATTTGTGAATTTTGGCTTTTGTTGCCGTTTCTTTTGGTGTTTTAGACATGAAGTCCTTGCCCATGCCTATGTCCTGAATGGTATTACCTAGGTTTTCTTCTAGGGTTTTTATGGTTTTAGGTCTAACAGTTAAGTCTCTAATCCATCTTGAATTAATTTTTGTATAACGAGTGAGGAAAGGATCCAGTTTCAGCTTTCTACTTATGGCTAGCCAATTTTCCCAGCACCATTTATTAAATAGGGAAGCCTTTCCCCATTTCTTGTTTTTGTCAGGTTTGTCAAAGATCAGATGGCTGTAGATGTGTGGTATTATTTCTGAGGATTCTCTTCTGTTCCATTGGTCTATATCTGTGTTTTGGTACCAGTACCATGCTGTTTTGGTTACTGTGGCCTTGTAGTATAGTTTGAAGTCAGATAGCGTGAGGCCAACAGCTTTGTTCTTTTGGCTTAGGATTGTCTTGGCAATGTGGGCTCTTTTTTGGTTCCATATGAACTTTAAAGCAGATTTTTCCAATTCTGTGAAGAAAGTCATTGGTAGCTTAATGGGGATGGCATTGAATCTATAAATTACCTTGGGCAGTATGGCCATTTTCACAATATTGATTCTTCCTGTCCATGAGCATGGTTATGTTCTTCCATTTGTTTGTGTCCTCTTTTATTTCGCTGAGCAGTGGTTTGTAGTTCTCCTTGAAGAGATCCTTTACATCCCTTTAAGTTGGATTCCTAGGTATTTTATTCTCTTTGAAGCTATTGTGAATGGGAGTTCATTCGTGAGTTGACTCTCTGTTTGTCTGTTACTGGTGTATAAGAATGCTTGTGATTTTTGCACATTGATTTTGTATCCTGAGACTTTGCTGAAGTTGCTTATCAGCTTAAGGAGATTTTGGGCTGAGACCATGGGGTTTTCTAAATATACAATCATGTCATCTGCAAACAGGGACAGTTTGACTTCTTCTTTTCCTAACTGAATACTCTTTATTTCTTTCTCTTGCCTGATTGCCCTAGCCACAACTTCCAACACTATGTTGAATAGAAGTGGTGAGAGAGGGCATCCCTGTCTTGTGCCAGTTTTCAAAGGGAATTTTTCCAGTTTTTGCCCATTCAGTATGATATTGGCTGTGGGTTTGTCATAAATAGCTCTTATTATTTCGAGATACATTCCATCAATACCTAATTTATTGAGAGTTTTTAGCATGAAGGGCTGTTGAATTTTGTCAAAGGCCTTTTCTGCATCTATTGAGATAATCATGTGGTTTTTGTCTTTGGTTCTGTTTATATGCTGGATTACATTTATTGATTTGCGTATGTTGAACCAGCCTTGCATCCCAGGGATGAAGCCCACTTGATCATGGTCGATAAGCTTCTTGATGTGCTGCTGGATCCGGTTTGCCAGTATTTTATTGAGGATTTTTGCATGGATGTTCATCAGGGATATTGGTCTAAAATTCTCTTTTTTTGTTGTGTCTCTGCCAGGCTTTGGTATCAGGATGATGTTGGCCTCATAAAATGAGTTAGGGAAGATTCCCTCTTTTTCTATTGATTGGAATAGTTTCAGAAGGAATGGTACCAGCTCCTCCTTTTACCCCTGGTAGAATTTGGCTGTGAATCCGTCTGGTCCTGGACTTTTTTTGGTTGGTAGGCTATTAATTATTGCCTCAATTTCAGAGCCTGCTATTGGTCTATTCAGGGATTCAGCTTCTTTCTGGTTTAGTCTTGGGAGAGTGTACGTGTCCAGGAAATTATCCATTTCTTCTAGGTTTTCTAGTTTATTTGCGTAGAGGTGTTTATAGTATTCTCTGATGGTAGTTTGTATTTCTGTGAGGTCGGTGGTGATATCCCCTTTATCATCTTTTATTGCGTCTATTTGATTCTTCTCTCTTTTCTTCTTTATTAGTCTTGCTAGCAGTCTATCAATTTTGTTGATCTTTTCAAAAAACCAACTCCTGGATTCATTGATTTTTTGGAGGGTTTTTTGTGTCTTTATCTCCCTCAGTTCTGCTCTGATCTTAGTTATTTCTTGCCTTCTGCTAGCCTTTGAATGTGTTTGCTCTTGCTTCTCTAGTTCTTTTAATTGTGATGTTAGGATGTCAGTTTTAGATCTTTCCTGCTTTCTCTTGTGGGCATTTAGTGCTATAAATTTCCCTCTACACACTGCTTTAAATGTGTCCCAGAGATTCTGGTATGTTGTATCTTTGTTCTCATTGGTTTCAAAGAACATCTTTATTTCTGCCTTCATTTTGTTATGTACCCAGTAGTCATTCAGGAGCAGGTTGTTCAGTTTCCATGTAGTTGAATGGTTTTGATTGAGTTTCTTAGTCCTGAGTTCTAGTTTAATTGCACTGTGGTCTGAGAGACAGTTTGTTATAATTTCTGTTCTTTTACATTTGCTGAGGAGTGCTTTACTTCCAACTATGTGGTCAATTTTGGAATAAGTGTGATGTGGTGCTGAGAAGAATGTATATTCTGTTGATTTGGGGTGGAGAGTTCTGTAGATGTCTATTAGGTCTGCTTGCTGCAGAGATGAGTTCAATTCCTGGATATCCTTGTTAACTTTCTGTCTCGTTGATCTGTCTAATGTTGACAGTGGGGTGTTAAAGTCTCCCATTATTATTGTGTGGGAGTCTAAGCCTCTTTGTAGGTATGTAAGGATTTGCTTTATGAATCTGGGTGCTCCTGTATTGGGTGCATATATATTTAGAATAGTTAGCTCTTCCTGTTGAATTGATCCCTTTACCGTTATGTAATGGCCTTCTTTGTCTCTTTTGATCTTTGATGGTTTAAAGTCTATTTTATCAGAGACTAGGATTGTAACCCCTGCTTTTTTTGTTTTGTTTTGTTTTTTGTTTTCCATTTGCTTTGTAGATCTTCCTCCATCCTTTTATTTTGAGCCTGTGTGTGTCTCTGCATGTGAGATGGGTCTCTTGAATACAGGAAACTGATGGATCTTGACTCTTTATCCAATTTGCCAGTCTCTGTCTTTTAATTGGACCATTTGGCCCATTTACATTTAAGGTTAATATTGTTATGTGTGAACTTGATCCTGTCATTATGATATTAGCTGGTTATTTTGCTCGTTAGTTGATGCAGTTTCTTCCTAGCATTGATGGACTTTACTTTTTGGCATGTTTTTGAATGGCTGGTACCTGTTGTTCCTTTCCATGTTTAGTGCTTCCTTCAGGATCTCTTGTAGGGCAGGCCTGGTGGTGACAAAATCTCTAAGCATTTGCTTGTCTGTAAAGGATTTTATTTCTCCTTCATTTATGAAACTTAGTTTGGCTGAATATGAAATTCTGGGTTTAAAATTCTTTTCTTTAAGAATGTTGCATATTTGGCCCCCACTCTCTTCTGGCTTGTAGGGTTTCTGCCGAGAGATATGTTAGTCTGATGGGCTTCCTTTTGTGGGTAACCCGACCTTTCTCTCTGGTTGCCCTTAACTTTTTTCCTCCATTTCAACTTTGGTGAATCTGACAATTATGTGTCTTGGAGTTGCTCTTCTCGAGGAGTATCTTTGTGGCGTTCTCTATATTTCCTGAATTTGAATGTTGGCCTGCCTTACTAGGTTGGGGAAGTTCTCCTGGATGATATCCTGCAGAGTGTTTTCCAACTTGGTTCCATTTTCCCCTTCACTTTCAGGCTCACCAATCAGATGTAGATTTGGTCTTTTCCCATAGTCCCGTATTTCTTGGAGGCTTTGTTCATTTCTTTTTACTCTTTTTTTCTCTACATTTCTCTTCTCACTTCTTTTCATTCGTTTGATCTTCAATCACTGATAATCTTTGTTCCAGTTGATCGGGTCGGTTACAGAAGCTTGTGCATTTGTCACGTATTTCTCATGTCATGGTTTTCATCTCTATCAGTTCTTTTAAGGTCTTCTCTGCATTGATTATTGTAGTTATCCATTCATCCATTCTTTTTTCAAGGTTTTTAGTTTCTTTGTGCTGGTTACGTAGTTCCTCCTTTAGATCTGAGAAGTTTGATCGACTGAAACCTTCTTGTCTCAACTCGTCAAAGTCATTCTCCGTCCAGCTTTGTTCCGTTGCTGGTGATGAGCTGCATTCCTTTGGAGGGGCAGATGCGCTCTGATTTTTTGAATTTCCAGCTTTTCTGCCCTGCTTTTTCCCCATATTTGTGGTTTTATCTTCCTTTGGTCTTTGATGATGGTGACGTACTGATGGGGTTTTGGTGTGGGTGTCCTTCCTGTTTGTTAGTTTTCCTTCTAACAGTCAGGACCCTCAGCTGCAGGTCTGTTGGAGTTTGCTTGAGGTCCACTCCAGACCCTGTTTGCCTGGGTATCAGCAGCAGAGCCTGCAGAAGATAGAATATTGCTAAACAGCGATTGTAGCTGTCTGATTCTTGCTCTGGAAGCTTCGTCTCAGGGTGTACCCAGCCGTGTGAGGTGTGAGGTATCGGTCTGCACCTAGTGAGGGATGTCTCCCAGTTAGACTACTTAGGGGTCAGGGACCCACTTGAACAGGCATTCTGTCTGTTCTCAGATCTCATCCTCCGTGCTGGGAGAACCACTGCTCTCTTCAAAGCTGTCAGACAGGGAGTTTTACATCTGCAGAGGTTTCTGCTGCTTTTTGTTTAGCTATGCCTTGTCCCAGAGGTGGAGTCTACAGAGGCAGGCTGGTCTCCTTGATCTGTGGTGGGCTCCACCCAATTCGAGCTTCCTGGCAGCTTCGTTTATCTACTTAAGCCTCAGCAATGGCGGGCGCCCCTCCCCCAGCCTCGCTGCCGCCTTGCAGTTAGATCTCCGATTGCTGTGCTAGAAAAAATGAGGGAGGCTCTGCGGGCGTGGGACCCTCTGGGCCAGGTGTGGGATATAATCTCCTGGTGTGCCATTTGCTAAGACCCTTTGTAAAGTTCAGTATTAGGGTGGGAGTTACCCGATTTTCCAGGTATTGTGTGTCTCAATTTCCCTTGGCTAGGAAAAGGAATTCCCTTCCCCTTGGGCTTCCCTGGTGAGGCAATGCCTAGCCCTGCTTCAGCTCTGGCTGGTCGGGCTGCACCCGTGGACCAGCGCCAACTGTCCAACACGCCCCAGTGAGATGAACCCGCTACCTCAGTTGAAAGTGCAGAAATCACCCGTCTTCTGTGTCACTGGCGCTGGGAGCTGGAGGCTGGAGCTGTTCCTATTCAGCCATCTTGGGCGCCACCCCTTATGTGTATTTTTTATATGGAAGTAACTTGCATATTCTTCAAATGAAAGGAAATTTATTTTAGAGTCAGTAGTCCCTCTATCTTTGTAGTCTTACCTGAAACACATAGTTTACTAATTATAACAGCACTAATTCTGTATGTTTGGGTAATATTTTTATTTGTATGTGAGTTAGTTTTTTAATAGTAAAATAAAATACATTGCTACGTACTTAGATGTTTTAAAAGTTTTCTCTAAACGTTTAGTCCATTATAAAAACCTCTTAGGATAGTGCAGTTATTCTTTTCCTTAGGGGATCAGAATAGCCCCATTCTTAGTTTTATTAGAATCTTTAAGTAACGTTAACTTGTACTTCCAAAGAATAGGCCTGTCAGGGCTGTCTCCCATGACTATTGTGTAACTAACTACCACCAGCATACATCATCACTCTATTACAGTGTGGAAAAGTGTGGACTTTGAAGCCAAATACACCTATATTTAAATGCCAGCTTTGCTATTTATTGGCTGTATGGATTTGGATACATAATAAGCTCTTTGAGTTATTCAATTTTCTCATTTTTAAAATGAAGAAATAACACCTACCTCAAAGAGTACTGAGGTTTAAGTGATGTAGTCTATGTTAAAGTTGTACTAAGTCACTGGTGCTTAGTTCTTTCTAGGTCAGTGTTGGCTATTGTTAGTACCACACCACCACCACCACCACCTATAAAGAAGAGTTGTAGTTAGAGGGTGATAATATATGCAAAGATCATAGTAGAAGCTAATTATTGTTATAACCAGGCATCATGCCAGTAACCTGCAATTAATTAATACTGTAATTTAAGTTCAATGAAATAATGTATTTTTGAGCCATTCTAATTTAATTTCACTGAAATTACATAACGAAATTAGAGAAAAATAAAAGATTACCGAGAAAATGTACATAGAAATAAAGAATCCAAGAATGGGCAGCTGAACTCAACATGGTCTGCTCATACAAAAATTTCTGACTGTAGAGTGCTTTGCCTTAATATACTTGGATGCCCCGTTCTGATCATTTAAAAAAGTCATACTTCTGAAATGTAGAACTCCACATAATTTCCATTTGGTTATACATGATATTTTATTAGGACTTAGCAATGTCTGAGTTTTGGAAGACTTTAAGAATAGTATTTGGCACATGGGCACAGTAAATATTTCTCAAATGAATACATGAAGGAAATCACCCTAGTTAATAAAACCTGATCTCAGGCAACTGCTACTAACTACTCTTAAACTTTTGTGTCATATGTAAATTTAGGGTCAGAGCCAAAAATATTGTAGGTCTCCTTTTTTTTCTCTTCCTCCTTTTCAAAACCTAAGAAAGATACATTTTGTTTCATATCAGGTATTTCCTTTTTATATGTTTGTATAGATTAAACATTTCTGTTGAAAGCTGTTCTATGAACAAAAAGTTCATAGGTTGTTGCCTGAATGAAAAACCAAATCAAAATATATACAGAAAATATTTTTCAATTAATAAAATGTCTTAATTCCTTTTGGACAAACTTGCCTAAATTTATTTATTTTTTTATTTTTTTATTACACTTTAAGTTATAGGGTACATGTGCACAACGTGCAGGTTTGTTACATATGTATACTTGTGCCATGTTGGTGTGCTGCACCCATCAACTCGTCGTTTACAGCAGGTATAAATTTAGAAGTTTCATTATGGATGGGCTGAAAGGGCAGATGAAAGATCACGTTTAAAAATTTTATGTTTCAATGACTCCTTTCTTTCTTATTTCCTTACAAGTGTTTTGCAGTGCTAGAAGTATGCAAGTAGAGTTTTAAAAGATTTTAGTCCTTTTTAGCTTTTAAGTCCAGGAATTTAAACATACAACTATACCTTGTTCAAGCTTGTTCCTTTTGGCCAAGATATATCTTTGCTGAACAGTGATTTGTTAAATTAGGAATTCTGTTATAAGCCAGGATGTCAGCAATACTAATAGTATTAGAATAAATGAGCTTAGAAAACTGGGTTAAGAAATGATCAGGAAGAAAGTAAGGAGGTTGGATAGTCCACTATAAAGAATCTTAAAATAGCTGAAAATTTTCTGTAAGGGTAGATAGCAACCTTTTGACTTTTTAATGTTATGTGGTTAAAAAAAAAAAAGTGGATTTTAAAATCGGAAGTAATATGGGTTTGTATTTCTTGATCATTATCTAAGTGTGCAAACATTTAACCAAAATGGTGATGGCATGAGCTACAAAGATCTGGCTCTAAAATAATTTTTTGGCCTTTTTCAAAGCCAAACAAATACCACTTGTGGGTTCATGGCACATCATTTTTCAGTTGCCCGTTTTTCCCCTTTCCTTTCATAATTATGTAGTCCTGGAGTGAGAGTATGTATGTGTATACATGTGCACCTATGTGCCTATTTCAGTAGTGTACTAAGAACTGTCTAGAGTAGAGAAACCTATATAACATACAGCAATCTCTATCTTTTGGTTAATTTCATTTTAAGAATCGGTCAGAGCAAACATTTTCTTTTTTACCACCTTTGTTTTTAGCTCACTGCACAGCTCATTCTGGAAGAAAAAAAGAAACAGAAATGGCATGGTCTTTGATCCTGGGAAACTTCTAATGTACAATAAATGTAAAACTAGATACTTGTACAAATAGTAACTATTCACACTGTTCCTATTAAGTGTCAGCCACTTTTCATACTGACTTGATTTGGACATTACAGCAGCATCTCTAGGTTAGATGTTATTAACCAATTTTGAAGATGAAACAGATTAAATGACCTCCTAGTAAATGACGGATTCAAAAATCAGAACCCAGGGTCCTCTGAAGCAGCATACCATGCATTTTTCCTCAAGCATATTGTCTCCCAAATTTAATAAGAACACCTACCCAATAGTGACCCTTACTTTTCTCTAGTTCATCTTACCTGAGTTCAAAGAAGTGCTTTTCTACTGATCAAAGAAGGATAAAAACAGGGTTGCCACATCCATACATGGTTGTGTAGGTTAGCAGTACATAACCACAATTCTATGCTGTGTTGTTGGATAAATAAGGATATAGAGTTGCAAACCTAGGGCAAGTAAAAGGACCCTTTATAACACCCCTATTTTTGTTTATTCAATAGAATTCAGAAAATTAGAATAGATTATTAATATTTTTAAATGATTTTTAAATTTCTATATTTAGTTAGGTAATGCAAATGTTTATGCTGAAGACTATATTTGAAGTTATGAACAACTTAGGTTTAATATTTTAAAACAATATGTTTGTAAGATTTTTTTCATTTTTAATCTAGCAACTAATAGAAATTTTCGTGGCAAATGAGCATGTAAATTACAACATTTTATAAATAATAATACATTTTTAGTATGTTAGAATGAGAAACTAGTTGACATTTAGTTAGCTCCTAAGTATTTACGCTAAAAGAGAGGATAATGCTAAAATAGTAAATAAAGATTTTTATATATATTTGACATAACTTTTTGTGCTTGGTTTACCATTTTAATTATGTTTAGGACATAATTCTTAAATTGATCTGTTGAATCCTTCAGCTCATGATTGAATCAAACCTATTAACAAGTTCATCAAACCTATGAACAGGAAGAGCGAAGAAAACACTGAAAAACTATAAGGGAAGATCAGCTTTACCAGACATTAAAGTATTATAAAACCTCTATATAAAAACAGTATGGTGCTGGCCCATGCATAGACAGATATACCAGTGGAATAGAATAGAAAGCCTAGAACTAGATCCTGGCACATATAGAAATTTACTATATGATAAAGTTTGCATCTCAGATCATTGGGGAAAAGATGGTTGTCCATTGCCATTTGGAAGGAGATACGATTAAATACCTTGCAGCATACACAAGAATAACCTCCAAGTGGATTAGGGATCTAAGTGTAAAAATTGAAGCCACAAAAGTACTAAAAAACCCAAGATTTTTACACTGGTATATATTTCTAGGGAAAATTTCACTTACAATAGGAAACTTTTCTTCTGATATGGCAGGTTCTCCCCCACCTCATTTGGCAGATGTGATTATTTGCAGGTAACTGTTATAGGGGAAACCAATTCTCCATCAGTATTCTCAGTCTTGTCACCAGCTACATGTATTCTCTTTAAAACGTCACTGGCAGAATTATAAATTTATACTGTTATCACCTTTTAAGAGTAGACTCACTCCTAATTACCGTGATTTGTTTATATACATTAACAAACAGTTCTACTCTAAATTTTATCATATGAACTTTAGTGTCAATTAGTCTAACTTCATAAAATATCAGAGGTGACTCAGATTTCATGATGGTGAGATATGGAAAGTATGTTAAATTCTACTGTGATTATGACTGATGATCGTAAAGTTTAGTTATAGAGAGAAAAGAGTTAATTGGTGATTCTTCACTAAATGTAAGTTTTGGAAGGAAAAGATCTTACATAAAATTTATAGAAACCCACAAAAGTAACTTTAAATCTTTATTGAATTTTAAAGTAAAGCAGAAAGGATACTCATTATGCCAGCTTGTATTGAATACCTTCTGTGAACTAGATTCTATTCTGGAAATACAAAAATGGCATTTAGTCCCATAGCTGGTCTTAGTATTAATAAGTATCTGATAATTAAATGCAGAATCTTATCCTAAATTAGGGGTATTGACTCCAATGTATACGTTTCTGTTCTTTATACAGCTGCTCTGTCATGTTATATTTCATGTATACCGCATGCTACTTGGCAGAACGAAGGGTAAACTACAGTACATTTTAAATAACTACTTCCAAAAAATAGCATTGTGTAACAAACTATTCCACATAGGGTCTTTCATTGCAGCTTCTATTTTCATAAATAGAAACATGCAGCAATATGTAGCTAAAGTAAACAAAATTGCAAGAACAGCTTAATTAGTTGAAAGATCCAGTGTACCTAATCACTTACCTTTCATAGAATTTGCTTTGAAGAAAAATATAGCCTATTCTGGGATCCATATAGGAGAGATGCAACATGCTTCTATAAGAAACAGTGGCTCACTGAAGCATAACTTTTTAAGGAGTAAAGCGGGAGAAAGGGGGATGATGAGATTTTATCAGAAGCTAGGGTTTATATGTGTACAGTTCTTTAAAAGTCCTCTAAGTGTCTTTTAACAGGACAATATTTACATTTTAATGTTCTGTCATTTTTTCCCTTTTGTGGCTACTCGTTGTATCTTGCTTGGGAAGACATTTTCCATCCCTATATTATATAAATATTTTCCTATATATTGTCCCAATATATTCATTTCTTAAAACCTTTAGTCAGCTTTTTATTATGTAATTTTAAAAAATGTGCAGTATATTCTGGCCAGGCACGGTGGCTCACACCTGTAACCCTAGCACTTTGGGAGGCTGAAGCAGGTGGATCAGTTGAAGTCAGGAGTTCAAGACCAGCCTGGCCAAAATGGTGAAACCCTGTCTCTACTGAAAATACAAAAATTAGTCGGGCATGGTGATACGTGTCTGTAATCCCAGCTGCTCGAGAGGCTGAGGCAGGAGAATCGCCTTAACCCGGTAGTCAGATGTTGGAGTGAGCCGAGATTGTGCCACTGTACTCTAGCTTGGGCAACAAGAGCAAAATTCCATCTCAAAAAAAAAAAAAAAAAAAGTACAATGTAAAGTAGAGGATCTGACATTACTTTTTTCTCCCAGATGGAGAGCCAGGCGTTCTAACACAACTTATGGGGTAATTTTCCCCTCACTTATTTGAAATGCTAACTTCATAAAAATTCAAAATGATAAACTCAGTGATGTAAACTAAAATACACATGCATAGGTCTGTTTCTGGATTCTTCCTTTTTGGATGCATTTATCCATTTTCTATTTCAGTGGAATTTTGAAGTATTGTTGCTTTATAGAATGTTTGCTATCTGAATGGCAAGTTTCCCCACCCCTATGTTTTGCTTTTTCAAATATTTCTTGATTACTGCCCATTTTTCCTTTCACGTGGAATTTAGGTTCCGTTTATCAAGGCTCACACAAAAATAATCTCATTAGGATCTTGACTAGGATTTCATTGAATTTATAGGTTACTTTAGAGAAAATTAATATCCATATACTATTGGGCATTCTTATCCAGGAATGTGCTATACTTTCTTACTTACTTGGATCTTCTTTTATATCCTTCAGTGGAATTTGATAGTTTTCTAAAAAATAAATGCCATCTACATTTCTCTTTAGGTTTATTCCTAGATAGTTTATTGGTTTTTTTACCTATTGTGAATAGAATTTTTTTCATTACATTTTGTAATTGGCTTTGCTGAGTATGGGAAAGTTATTGAATACTGCTCTTGTATTTGACTACCTTAATAAACTTACTTATTTGTCTAAGTTTTTCAGTTGATTTTCTTGGTAAATTTTCTTTGGTTGATTTTCTTGGTATTTCTAAGAAAATAATATTATGCCTATGTTGATAGTTTTTTTAATCATCTAATATCCATAATTCTTTTTCTTCCCTGTCTGCATTTGCTAGGACCACTGCTCAATGTTGACTATTCTTGAAATTAGTTAGTAAGAATGCTGCTTGAGTTTCACTATTATATTGATTATGATGATTCTGAATTGTTCTAAATGTGCTCTGCATTTGACAAGGTCTGGTTAATTGATATATTAACTTTCAAATTTGTAATTAAGTTTTGTAATTAAAAATAAATATAGGCCGGGCGCAGTGGCTCACGCCTGTAATCCCAGCACTTTGGGAGGCCGAGGCGGGCGGATCACGAGGTCAGGGATCGAGACCACCCTGGCTAACACGGTGAAACCTCGTCTCTACTAAAAATACAAAAAATTAGCTGGGCGTGGTGGCGGGCGCCTGTAGTCCCAGCTACTCGGGAGGCTGAGGCAGGAGAATGACGTGAACCCAGGAGGCGGAGCTTGCAGTGAGCCGAGATTGCGCCACTGCACTCCAGTCTGAATAAAGATATAAAATCCTAATGGTTCAGAAAAGTTAGTTTTAGAAAATAATCATTCATGATTCCTGAGGCTTAAGGGTTTAGCTTGCTATATAGATTCTACATAGCAGAGTAGCATGTAGACTCTACATAGCAGGCCCAGGGTCCCCAACCCTTGGGCTGTGGACCTGTACTGGTTCATGGCCTGTTAGGCAACTGGGCGGCACAGCAGGAGGTGAGTGGCTGATGAACGAGCATTACAGTCTGATTTCTGCTTCCTATCAGATGACCGGTGCCATTTTAGATTCTCATAGGAATGTATACCGTGTTGTGCGCTGAGCATGTGAGGGATCTAGGTTGTGTACTCCTTATGAGAATATAATGCCTGATGATCTGAGGTGGAATAGTTTCATACCGAAACCATCCCCCATTTCCTGCAGAAAAATTGTCTTCCACAAAACCAGTCCCTGGGGCCAAAAAGGTTGGGGACTACTGATGTAGAGGATGAGTTTTCATCTTTTATTTAAGCTTGGTGACATAGTTTATCAAGTGACTTGCTTTCAGATCTTGTAATAAAAATGTAGTTTTTGCCATAAAACATCTAATTCTATTTTGAGCTGATAGCAGTTTGTGTATATGTACTGATGATATAATTAACATTTTATTGAACTATTAAGGAGTCTATGTATCTCCATTATTTAGAAATTTTCTGAAAACTGTTTCATGCATTCCTTTGGAAGTAAGCTTCTGAGAATAAAGAATTTGAGAGATGTGATCACTGGACCACTCCTAGCTGGGCCAAAAAGTATTCCGTAAAGTTTATGATTTCACCTCTCCATTCCTTTGTGTCAAGATAAGAAGAGGTAGGAGTAGGGGAGTCAATATCATATCTCTTTAGTTTGTAGAAATCATGATTTGAAATACAAGTTTGTAATTTTCTTGAGGTCTTCTGAATATTAATCCTGTTGCCAAATCACAGATCACTTTCCCTGTACATATTTAAAGGAAATATTTTTATTTCATTAGCTAATGTAAGTCCTGTTTTTTTAAAAAAACAAAAGTTGTTGTTTGTGCTATCTTCTTTTTTTCTTAACAATTAAACCATGAAACAACCATAAGTTGAAAAGTTTCATTGATTCTGCTCCTCATTGTAACAGTTGGTGATTTGGTGACATTAGTAGGTTATAGCCATAGAGTAAAAGTACTCTTCTCCAATTTGACAGACTAGGTAAGGCTTTTGGTTTTGGAATATAGATTAGAACTATAGTATTTGTAAAATAAATCTTAATGCTGTAAGATATTTGGAAGCAAATATAAAACTGTAGTTAATGTTGTACTCAGGAATTATTAGAAGATTGAAGTGAAGGACAAAAGAAATAAATTTTATTACAGAAAAAATGTCTCCAAATTAAGTATTCATTAACTGCCCAAAGTTGAACTCGTTAACCTCAAAGTTGGAATATACTCTGTGTGTTGGAGAATAGATGCCATAGTAGAACATTTGGTAGTTAAGACAGATGCACCTGGGCCATATTTTCTTCCAGAGAACACTAGTTTCTCAAGATCAGCTATTCTGTTTCCTATGCTATGCTTTTTATTGTTCTCTAGTTTCTTTTTCTTTTTCTATTGTGTTCTCACAAGATTATCAAGAACCCCTTGCCCCCTCCTATTCAAGTAGAAATTTTGGTCATTTTTTCCTCCTCCTTGGCAAAATTTGGGATTGTCATGAAAAGTAATGAAATCAGCTCTTTTATATATAAAATTTTCCATGGATGGCATGACTCAGTTTTGAATAGAAATGCAAGGTTCCATTTTGAATTCTTTACCTTTTTGGATTATAGCACTGGTAGGTCAAGATCAGAGTGCTTTGTTCATAACTAAAGTGTGTAAAACTTAACAGGAACTTAAAGTTGCCTTTATCGTTATTGAATGAATCACACACTTCTTAAATGACTTTTAATCTATAGTGCTATAACCAAAGGAACATGTTTCCTGGGAGGCTGCTGACAATAAAAAGTAATTGTAGATTTTCTTGTGTTGTTACATATTTTAGTATATTTCTTATTTTCTTTTTTTAAAATAAAAAGTTCTTATTCACTCTAGGATCTTAGAAATTTTTTTCATTTCTAGAAAAATACCTTGAATTCAGAAGCCTGCTGTTTAAAGTTATGAGTGGTGAACTATTGCCTTTGGGAAATGAGAATTTTGATCCAACTATACATTTAAAATAGATAATAATCATCTTTCCCATGTACGTTAATTTAGAAATGTATACCAATATTTTCTATACCTTTCTCCATGATTATTTGCAATTCTTATCAACATTAGCTTTTACTTTTTATATTTATAACATTTGCAGGATAGTGCAGGAAATTCCCGTTAATCTATGGCTACCCAGGATGAGTCTCGGTAAGTTGGTTTCTTTCACAGGTTGATTTACAGCTGTCTTGAGTATAATTCTGTGTAGCAGGCAATGGTAGTGTATTTATATGTATACAAATCTTGCATCCGTCAGGTTCTTCTCATTGAAACACGCAGTGGAGAGCTTACTAAAAGATTGTTTGCACAGCTGCTTTCAGGCAGTGACCAAAGTTTCATAGGAAAGTGAGTGAAAATACGCTTGTTGAGCTAAGCTCAGAAGTTTCTTGGATAGTGCTTTACATAATATAAAGTCATTACATGTGTTGGATCTTTGCCCTTACCTAACCTTCCCCAGCCTCCACTCCACTCCACTCCACATTCTTTTTTGTCTTGCTTAGTCTCCTTTCCCTAGGAGAAGAGCTTTTGTTTACCCTTTTATGTCTTGTGAAGGTATTAAAAAAGATTTGTGACATCAGTATCTAAGGACCTTCAATTACATATCATGTTAGATAGTTTTTTTTAAATTCTGAGACCTAAATGAAGATGATGTCCATATATTTTTGTCCTCTTATAGACTCCTATCTATGAAACTAGGTTTTTCAGCAGTAATGTAATCACAGGAGAATCGTAAGAACATTAAGCTCCTTTAACTGTTGGATTGCCAACAATATGAATGTGGTATTAAATCATGACTTGTACTTTGCAAATGTCATCTAAAAGTTAGTTCTTAAATTCCTGGCAAGCAATTACGCTGTGCTAAGAAACAGATGTTATGGAGGTTAATTTGTGACTGGAGAAGAAATGTCTCTGTGGTAAGAGATGAGTACAGGTTCTGGGCAATCCAGTTGACTTTTAAATGTAAGAATGGAATTCCAAACACTTAACACATTCAGCTATACGACAGAAAGTAAACCTTTGGATATGATATTTTGTGAATGATCTTTTAAATAAAAGAAAACCTTACATAAAAAATAAAATATATATATATATATGTCTGTCAAGCTGTTTCTTAGTCACAGTATTAGTCAAGGCTTTGATATCCACTCTCCCCACCATCCTGATTCAAATGCATCTGCAGAACTTTTTACTCCTTCCTTTCTGACTTTCAGGTATTTCTTCTGATTCCTATCCACTTGTAAAATTTGGAGTCTAGAGGGAACCAAGGGAAAGCAGTGGTTACAACTGACATCTTCCAGTTTGATTGGTGAAAGGAGAAACCCCACTTCCTCAATGAACGCTGATCATAGTAAAATGCTGTCATAACTCAGGAGAATTTTGCTGAGTAGAGAGGAATTCTAAAAAATATTAGAAGACATATTTTCAAAGTTCTTTGAGAAATGTTTGATAAGGAACATAAGCTTATATTGTTTGTGGTTTCTTTGCTTTTTTGAAGAACTTCTGCCACATTCTTTTAGAATTAATAACAGTATTGTGCAGGTTGAGACTAATTTTTCATTTAGCCTGGTGAATTTCTCCACAGTCTTCACTTTTGGGAAAATGAGGAAGTTCTCTGAGTATCCATAAAACATGAAATTAGGGATTTATTCAAATAAACATAATTAAAATTATTTTGGAATAGAGTTTTTCTCTCCATTTAGTTGTAATAATTTGTCTAGCTTACAGTTCCTTTGTTTTCTATAGATTTCTGAGAAATATTTGTTAATTCTTGAGTATCATATATTTTCTAATTGGGGCTGGCAGTTGCAAAAAGGGCATGGCTAGATAATCTAGAAACATAAGCTTATGTGTGTGTATAAATAAATATATATATATATAAAACCAGTCATCATTATTGTCCTATTTGATGACTTCATCAGTTATTGAAAAAAATAAAGTCTCTTTTTGCCTTTGATAATTGTTGCTCTAGTAATGTTAATATTTTGGAGCTTGTTAGAAATACAAAATCTCAGGCCACACTCCAACTAAATCAAAATTTACTATAGTTTAATCAGATCCCCAAATGTTTTATATACACATAAAATTTGAGAAGCAATGGAAAACTGACAACGTTTTGAGTAGTAATTAGAAATTTGTAATTAAATTATAATTTTAAAATAAAATTGGAATTATTTTGAGAAAAATTTTATACATTTTAGGAGAAAAAAACAGGCATTCAAAATAGGCCATTTTCCTGGATCAAGTAAAATTTACTTCATAGGTGAAAAGAAATTATTTGGCTTTTAATTTCATTATGCTATGCTACAAATTGATTCTGATGTATAAAACAAAACAAAAAATTGAATATCACCACTTACATTATTTTTAGGAAACATAATCAGAAATGACTGTAGTTGTATAAATGTGGGATTCTTTTTATCCTAACATTAAATCCTTACTTGTGACAAGATACTAAAATTCATAGCTTTATTTTAACTTTAATATTCAATAAAAGTAATGATAGTTTAGTGATTAGATGCAAAGTACATGTTGACTAAGTATTTAAATTAGCCCAGTATTTTAGAACACGTTTTAAGAGTCAAAAAATTCTAAAGCACCAAAGGATTTTGTGTGTGTGTGTGTGTGTGTGTTTGACTCTGTAAACTTATTGAGTAGTTAATAATGCTGACATTCATTTGTAGTGGGCAAATGTGTGTGTGTGTGTGTGTGTGTGTGTGGATTTGAAATGATGAATAAGATTTGTTTTGTATTAGGGAAGGATCACAGGAGATATATTGAGATTAAGTTTAATAGTAGATGGTACCCTTTGTTTCTGCAGTACTTTTATGCTAAAATTTTCTTTTGTGGAAATTATTTCAGTCATATTTAATAAGATGCATATGTCTGAATTAATATGATCGGCTATACCTTTATTACTATACAGTTTTTTCTAGAATTACCATTTTTGAAGGTAATTTACCTTTTACCACATTTTTCTGTTGATTTTGAATTCTTATTCAGGAGACAATGGATATAGTTCTAAATAATGTATGAAGTAAGTTCTACTTGTAGATCTTTTCCTTAACTTCCTTTACTAAGAGGAGAGTAAGAGGAATTTTAGATAGTCATAGAGGAATAAAATGTCCAAAGAAAGAACATGTGTAGAAAAGCTTCAACTCGCATAGCTAAAATAGTGAACCAAGTGAAGGTGCTAAGCAGGGAGATTAACTCCTACCAAAGATGATTGTTTCTGCGGCAAAAGGCAAACTGGCCACAAGACACTGTTCTACACATTGAAACTGGAGAAGAGTTTTTCAGAACACGAGTCTGAACACAGCCTTCAGTCGTGGTGGTCTTCTTTCAATGCCTTATATTCTCCCTCCTATCTCCAAGCTGTTGAGTCCTTGCTGTTTTCAGAGTCTAATACTCTTTCCTCTCTCTTTGGCTAGTTAACTCCCAGTCATCTCTAGATGTCAGTTCTTGCCACACTTCTCCCAGAAAACTTACCCCTGATCTCTCTGATGTGGTCAAATCACCATATTATGGGCTCTTAGAGCACCATGCCAGGTACCTTTACTTTCCTTCTATTACTTGTTAGGGTTGTTTGTGTGATTACTTACTTAACATGATTCTCTCTCAATAAACTGTTACCTCAGTGAAAGCAGGGGCCATGTCCGTTTCTGCTCACTTTTCTTCTTTATTCCATAGAATAATGCCTGGCTCAAAAATAGGCATTCAACAAACATTTGTTCAGTTAATAAATAAAAGTTGGTATCAGGAATTAGAAAAGCATTGAGACGAGCATCCTGATACTAGGGACAGGAAGGGAGGCATTCCTTAGGAAAATCATATAGAAGTCTGTGTTGTAGAAGAATTAAGAACAGGCAGTTATTGACTTTGGAACCTAGTTTAAATCTAAAAATATCAGGAGCATTAGGGAATCCTGGGACTGAGATAAGCCAAGATTAGATGTGTCCTCAGAAGTAAAGTTGGATCAACAAGTTTTGCCCTTTACAATGGCAAGTCTCTAGCATTGTTCTCATTACCACTTCCTCTTACCTCCCACCTGGAAAACTGTCTCCTCTTGCCCGTGGGCAAGTCCTCTTTGGAGAAGATAGTTTCTCCCAGCACCTTGGCAAAGATGACTGACTAATTCTTCATGACACTAATTACTTTAAAATTCATCTAGATGTCATTTAGATACAAAATTCTTTTTTCCCTTGATATGTCTAGCATACAATTTTCAGCATGTCCTCACTCAATATTTCTTAGATATTAAATGAAAATATTTAAAAAGATAACCGTATTAAGTCCCATCATGATTAGGCAATTTTTTCATGATGAATTAAGATTGGGTAAGACATCATACTGATGACTTCTAGGTAGAATATACTAAATTTAGCAAATCATTGCCACCAGTGATTTTTTTTGTATTCAATAGAAAAGAAAATTGTATTTCTATTAGAGAAGTTTGATTACACATAGATAGACATAGCATTTGTAATCATATATATAATGGTAACTTACAGCTGTGGCTTTCACATACCCATATGCCTCCCAAAATACTTAGGTCTAATTAAAATTTGAAAGGAGCAAATTTAGGCTATTTAAGGTTAATCTGTTGCTTAATTTGTACTTCTTCTTATACTAAAATATAGATAATACAAAATTTGCCATTTTATTTTAACAATTGCATTTTTAAGTGTAAAATGCACATATCATCAAATGTACTATCTTAACCATCTTTAAGTGTACAGTTCACTGGCAGTAAGTACATTAACACTTTTGTACTACTGACCTCAGCATCCATTCACAGAATTCTTTTCATCTTGCAAAACTGAAAATCTTCATTAAACAACAATCCCTATTATCCCTCCTTTCAGCCTCTGGCAGCCCCATTCTACTTTCTGTCTCTGAATTTGACGACTGCATGACAACTGCATGCCTCATATAAGTGGAATCATACAGTTTCTGTCCTTTTGTGAATGGCTTATTTCAGCTAGCATAATGTCTTCAGGGTTGATCCATGCAGTACCATGTATCAGCACTTTCTTTTTAAGGCTGAATAAAAATGTATACACATTTTAAAACATATATACAACATTTTTAAAAATTTTTAATTTTTATGGGTACATAGTAGGTGTGTATATATGGGATACATGAGATGTTTTGATACAGGCATGCAATGTGAAATGATCACATCATGGAGAATGGGGTATCCATCCCTCAAGCATTTATCCTTAGTGTCACAAACAATATAACTATATTATTTTAGTTATAATAAAATGTACAATTAAATTATTCACTGTAGTCACTCGGTTGTGCTGTCAAATAGTAGAACTTACTCATTCTTTCTAAATATATTTTCATATGTATTAACCTTTTCCACCTGCCCCTCACCTCCCCCCACCACTGCCCTTCCCACCGTTTGGTAATCATCCTTCTACTCTGTTTAATTTTTAGATCCCATAAATAAGTGAGAACATTTGATGTTAGTCTTTCTGTGCCTAGCTTATTTCACTTGATGTAATGATCTCCAGTTCCAACCATGTTGTTGCAAATGACAGGATCTCATTCTTTTTTTATGGCTGAATATTACTCCATTATGTATATGTACCACATTTTCTTTATTCATCTGTTGATGGACACAGGTTGTTTCAAAATCTTGGCTATTGTGAACGGAACTGCGACAAACTGCAGAATTGCAACAAATCCCTATCAAAATACCAATGACATTCTTCACAGAAATATAAAAAAAAACCATCCTAAAATTTATATGGAACCACAAAAGACCCAGAATAGCCACTGGGTCTTCTGGGACCCAGTGCAGATATCTCATTGATATCCTGATTTCCTTTATTTGGGGTATATACCCAGCAGTAGGATTGCTGGATCATGTGGTAGCTCTATTTTTAGTTTTTTGAGGAACCACTAAACTATTCTCCATAGTTGTTGTACTAATTTACATTCCCACCAACAGTATACGAGGGTTCCCTTTTCTCCACATCCTCACTAGGATTTGTTATTGCTTGTATTTTGGATATAAGCCATTTTAACTGGGGTGAGATGCTATCTCATTATAGTTTTTCTTTGCACTTCTGTGATGATCAGTGATGCTGAATACCTTTTCATATGCCTTATGGCCATTTGTATGTCTTTTGAGAACTGCCTATTCAAATCTTTTGCCCATTCTTAACCAGATTGTTAGATTTTTTTTCCTATAGAGTTGTTTGAGCTCCTTACATATTCTGGTTATTAATCCCTTGTCAGATGTGTAGCTTGCAAATATTTTCTCCCATTTTGTGGGTTGTCTCTTCACTTTGTTGACTGTTTCCTTTGCTGTGCAGAAGCCTTTTAACTTATGTGACCCCATTTGTTCATTTTTGCTTTGGTTGCCTGTGATTGTGGGGTATTACTCAAGAAATCTTTGCCAAGACCAATGTCCTGGAGAGTTTCTGCAATGTTTTCTGGTAGTAGTTTCATAGTTTGAAGTCTTAGATTTAAGTCTTTAATCAATTTTGAATTTTGTATACAGCAGGAGATACAGATCTAGTTTCATTCTTCTGCCCATGGATATCCAGTTTTCCCAGAACCATTTATTAAAGAGACTGGCCTTCTCCAGTGTATGTCCTTGGCACTTTTGTCAAAAATGAGTACACTGTGGGTGTGTGGATTTGTTTCTGTGTTCTCTATTCTGTTCCACCGGTCTCTGTGTGTTTTTATGCCAGTACCATGCTATCTTGTTTACTATACCTCAGTAGTACAATTTGAAGTCAGGTGTGTGATTCCTCCAGTTGTGTTCTTTTTGCTTAGGATAGCTTTGGCTATTCTGGATCTTTTGTGGTTCCATATAAATTTTAGGATTTTTTTTTTCTATTTCTGTGAAGAATGTCATTGGTATTTTGATAGGGATTGCTTTGAATCTGTAGATTGCTTTGAGTAGTATGGACATTTTAACAATATTGATTCTTCCAATTGATTAACATGAAATATCTTTCCCTTTTTTTCGTGGTCTCTTCCATTTCTTGCATCAATGTTTTATAGTTTTCATTGTAGAGATTTTTCACTTCTTTGGTTAAGTTGATTCCTAGGTGTTTAACTTTATATGGGGCTATTATAAATTAAATTACTTTATTTTCTCTTTCAGGTTGTTGACTGTTGGAATGTAGAAATGCTACTGATTTTTGTGTGTTAATTTTGTATCCTGCAACTTTACTGAATTTATCACTTCTAATAGTTTTTTTTGTGGATTCTTTAGGTTTTTCTAAATATAAGATCATCTCATCAGCAAATAAGAATAATTTGACTTCTTTCTTTCCAATTTGGATGCTGTTTATTTATTTCTCTTGCCTGGCTGCTCTAGCTAGGACTTCCAACACTATGTTGAATAATGATGGTGGCAGTGGGCATCCTTGTCGTGTTCCAGATCTTGAAGGAAAGGCTTTCAGTTTTTCCCTATTCAGTATGATACTAGCTGTGGGACTGCCATATATGGCTTTTATTATGTTAAGGTTTGTTCCTTCTATACTCAGTTTTTTGAGGGTTTTTATCATGCAGGGAAGTTGAATTTTATCAAATGCTTTTTCAGCATCAAATGAAATGATCAGATGGTTTTTGTTCATTATTCTGTAGATATGATGTATCACATTGATTGATTTGCATATGTTGAACAATTCTTGCATCCCAGGGATAAATACTTGGTCATGATGAATTATGGTTTTAAAGTATTTAATATTACTGTATTCGGCTTGCTAGTATTTTGTTGAGTTTTTTTGCATCAATATTCATGGGATATATTGACCTGTAGTTTTCTTTTTTCAATGTGTCTTTGGTTTTGGTGTCAGGGTAATACTGGCCTCGTGGAATGAGTTTGGCCGTATTGTCTTCTATTTTTCAAAATAGTTTGGGTCAGATTGGTATTAGTTCTCCTTTAAATATTTGGTAGAATTCACCTGTGAAGCCATCAGCTCCCAGGCTTTTCTTTACTGTGAGACTTTTTATTATGGCTTCAATCTCGTTACTTGTTATTAGCATATTCAAGTTTTGGATTTCTTTATGTTTCAATCTTGGTAGGTTCTTTTTGTCTAGAAATTTGCTCATTTCTTCAAGATTTTCCAGTTTATTGGCATGTAGTTTCTCATAGTAGCCACTAATGATCCTTTGAATTTCTGCAGTATCAAGTGTAATGTGTCCATTTTTACCTCTGATTTTATTTATTTGGGTCTTCTTTCTTATTTTCTTAGTCTAGCCAAAGGTTTGTCAATTTTGTTTAACTTTTCAAAATGCCAATTTTTTCTTTTATTGCTCTTTTGTATTGCTTCATTTCAATTTCATTTGTTTATGGTCTTTATTATTTCTTCTAGTATTTTGGGTTTGGTTTGCTCTCTTTTCTGGTTCTTTAAGATGCATTGTTGGGTTGTTTATTTGAAGTTTTTCTTCTTTTTTGATGTAAGCACATATAGCTATAAATTTCCCTCTTAGTACTGCTTTTGCTGTATCCCATAGGTTTTTGTATGTTGTGTTTTCATTATCATTTGTTTCAAGAAATTTTTCAATTTCCTTCCTACTTTCTTCATTGATCCACTGGTCATTTTGGAATGTATTGTTCAGTTTTCATGTATTTGTATAGTTTCCAAAATTCCTCTTGTCATCAATTTCTAATTTTATGCTTTTTGTAGTCAAAGAAGATGCTTGAGAGTATTTTCGGTTTTTTGAATGTTTTAAGGCTTGTTTTGTAACCTAACGTGGTCTGTCCTTGAGAATGATCCTTTTGCTGAGGAAAAGAATGTGTCTTCTGCAGTCTTTGGATGAAATATTCTGTACATATCTGTTAGGTCTATTTGTTCTATAGTGTAGATAAAGTCCAATGTTTCTTGGTTAATTTCTGTCTGGAATATCTGTCAAATGCCGAAAGTGGGGTGTTGAAGTCTTCAGCTATTATTGTACTGGGGACTCTCTGTCTCTTTAGCTTCATTGATATTTGCTTTTATATCTGAGTTCTCCAGTGCTGGTTGCATATATATTTGAAATTCTCTTGTTGAATTGACCCATTTATGATTCTATTATTTTGCCTCTTTGTATAGATTTTGTCTTGAAATCTATTTTTCCTGATATGAGTATAGCTACTCCTGCTCTTTTTGGGTTTCAATTGGCATGGAATATCTTTTCCATTCCTTTATTATCACTCTATTTGTGTCTTTATAGGTGAAGTACGTTTCTTTATAGGCAACAGTTCACTGTGTTTTGTTTTGTTTTTAAATTTACGCATCCACTCTATGACTTTTTATTGGAGAGTTTAGTCCATTTATATTCAGTGTTACTGTCGATAAGTAAAGACTTCCTCCTGCCATTTTGTTATTTGTTTTCTGGCCGTTTTGTGGTCTTCTCTTCCTTCTTTCTTTCTGTTCTATCTTCCTTTTAGTGAAAGTGATTTTCCCCATTTGAAATGATTTAGTTTCTTGGTTTGAGGTTCCCATGAGCCTTGCAAATACTATCTTAATAACCATTATTTTAAGCTCATGAGGACTTAACCCTGTTTGTGCTAACAAACAAACAAGCAAAAAGAAAACTAATAAAAACTGTATGCCTCAACTTCATACTCCCACTATTTAACTTTTCGTTGTTTCTATTTAGATCTTATTGTACTGTCTATGTCTTGACAAGCTGTCGTTTTTATTTTTGATTGGTTCATTGTTTAGTCTTTCTACTGATAAAAGGAGTTTACACACCACAATTACAGTGTTATAATATTCTGTGTTTTTTGTGTGGTTATTATTGCCAGTGAGTTTTTTGCCTTTAAATGACTAGTTATTGCTCATAATGTCCTTTTCTTTCTGATTGAAGTACTTCCTTTAGCATTTATTGCAGGGCAGGTCTCATGTTGATGAAATATCATGACTTTTGTTTGGGAACATCTTTATTTCTCCCTCATGTTTGAAGAATATTTTTGCTGTTTATGCTCTTTTAGGGTAAAAGATTTTTTCTTTGGCACTTTAAATATGTCATGCTACTCTCTGCTGGCCTGTAAGTTTTCCACTGAAAACTCTCATTAGATGTATTGGAGCTCCATTGTATGTTGTTTGTTTGTGTTCTCTTGTTGATTTGAGGATCCTTTATCCTTGACTCTTTTGGAATTTGATTATTGAATGCCTTGAGGTAGTCTTCTTTGGGCTAATTCTGCTTGGTGTTCTATAACCTTCTTGTACTTAGGTATTGATATATTTCTCTAGGTTTGGGAAGTTCTCTGTTATTATTCCTTTCGATAAACCTTCTACCACTGACTTCTTCCTCTTCCTCCTGATTAAGGGCAATAACACTTAGATATTCCCTTTTGAGGTGCCTGTAGGCATGGGTTATTGTTTTTTATTCTTTTTTTAAATCTCCTCTGACTGTATTTTCAAATAGCTAGTCTTCAAGCTCACGAATTCTTTCTTCTGCTTGACCAAATCTGCTGTTAAAAGACTCTGATGCATTTTTCAGTATGACAATTGCATTTTTCAGCTCCAGTATTTCTTCTTGATTCTTTTAAATTATTTTAATCTCTTTGTTAAATTTATCTGATAGAATTCTGAATTCCTTCTCTGCATTATCTTGAAATTTCTTTAAGTTTCCTCAAAATAGCTATTTTGAATTCTCTACATGAAATGTCACATATCTTTTGTTTCTCCAGGATTGGCACCTGGTGCCTATTTCGTTCATTTGATAAGATTATGTTTTCCCGAATTGTCCTAATACTCATAGATGTTCATCTGTTGCTGGGCATTGAAAAGTTAGGAATTTATTATAGTTTTTGCAGCCAAGACTTGTTTGTACCCATCCTTCTTGGGAAGGCATTCCAGATATTTGAAAGGACTTAGGTGTTATGATCTAAGCTGTACCTGCTTCAGGGAGCACCCCAAGCCCAGTGATGCTGTGGTTCTTATAGACTCATAGAGGCCTTCTTGATGATCTTGGACAAGATCTGGGATAATTCTCTGGACTACCTGGCAGAGACTTTTGTTCTCTTCCCTTACTGTCTCCCAAATAAACAGTCTCTCACTCTGTTGTGAACCACCTGGAGCTGTGGGTGGAGTGAGACAAGCACCCTTGTGGCCACCACCACCGTGACTATGCTGGGTCATACCTGAAGCCAACATAGCACTACGTGTTGCTCAAGGCCTGCTTTAACCCCTCCCTGGCTACTGCCTATGTTCTCTCAAGACCCTGGGGCTCTACAGTAAGCAAATGCCAAAGCCAACGGGCTTATGTTCTTCCCTTCAGGGCAGCAATTTTCCCCAGGCCCTGGGTGGGTCCAGAGGTGCTGTCTGGGAGCCAGGGACTAGCATTTAAAACCTTAGAAGTGCACCTGTTGTTCTGTTGTACTGCGGCTGATCTGACACTCAAACCACAAGATGTAGTTCTTCCCACTCTTCTCTCCCCTTTCCAAAGGCAGAGGAACCCCCTCCCTCCATGGCCACCATCACCACGAAACCACAGTGAGTACTGCCAAACTACCACTGCTGTTTCCTTAAGACCCAAGGTCTCTTCAATTATCTTGTACCAAATGCTGCCTGGCCTGGGCCTCACCCTTCAAGGACAGTGGGCTCCCCTCTGGCCCAGGGCAGGTCCAGAAATGTCATCCATCTAAGAGCCAAGTCCTAGAATTGTAGACCCCAAGAACCTGCTTTGTTCTCTACCCCCCTATGCATGAGCTGGTACCTAAGGTACAAGACAAAGTCCCCTTTCCTTTTCCCTCTGCTTTTTTGAAGCACAAGGAATTGTGCCCTGTAGTCAACCACAGCTGCAAATGTGCTGGGTCTTACCTGAAGCCAACAAGTCTCACAGTCTCACACAGGACCCTTGATGTAGTACTTGGGTATCATTGCTGCTTATTCAGGGCCCAAGGGCTCTTCAGTTAGCTGGTGATGAATGGTGCCAGGATAGGGTCATTCCCTTCTGGACAAGGGTATGTCTAGGAATGTCATCCAGGAGCTTGGGCCTGGAAAGGGGCCCTCATGACTCTGACTGGGCCAAGCTAGTATCCAAGATGCAGGATAAAGTCTTCCCCACTCTTCCCTTTTTTTCTCCTCAAGCGGAAGGAAGGAGTCTCTTTTGGAGCCATGAGCTGTAAAGCCTGGAGTTAGGGAAGGGATAATACCAGCACTCTCTTGGCCACTCTGGCTGGTGTTTTAGTATGTTGCATGTCACCCCTATCCACTGTCTCTGGGCCCTGTTCAGCATTAGGACTCTCCTAGGATTTGCAGTCTTTGTGGTCTAGACTGTGTTTCAAGTTCATTTATTTAAATCCTCAGAGCACTTTAGCCCATGGTGGCAAGGTTTGTGGGAACTCATGTTCCAACTGCCAGGACTGACGATTCCGCTCTGGCTAGGGCTGGTTTAAATGTTCCCTCTGTGGGTGGGTATCAGCTGAGTTTGGTCTTGTTTTCCTTTCTGCTCTATCAGGACAGCAGTAAGTTCAATGCCTCACAAATTGCTGTGCTCTCCCTCCAGCACAAAGGAACACTCTAGTAACCACCCTACCACTGCCTGGGCTTGAGGGAGATATGGCATCACTGCTTAAGACTTTTTTTTTAATTTTTTTTTTTTTAGGTTTTCAGTGTCTTTTTCAGCGATACGAAGTTAAAACCGGGTACTGTAAATGCTCACCTGATTTTTGGTTCCTATGAGGGTGCTTTTTTGTGTAGATAATTATTAAATTGGTGTCCTTGTCAGAGGCTAGGGAAGGCAATTAGTGGAGCCTTCTGTTCTACCATCTTGCTCCACCTCCTCCAACATTTTCTTTGTCTACTTATACATCAGTGGACACTTGGGTTGCTTCCACCTCTTGCCTATTGTGAATAATGCTTTTATGAACATAGGTGTACAACTATCTCTTCAAATATCTTCTTTCATTTTGTTTGGGTATATACCCTGAAGTGGAATTGCTGAGTTCTATGGTAATCTTTTTTTTTTATATTTTTTTCTTTGTTTTTTGGAGAGTAGTTTTATTAGCTCGGGATATAATGGGATCATCACTAGGAGGGCAGGGTATTCCACTGGTTACCATGTGCAGCTGTCTGGGGAGCACGATAAAATTCAGTCCAGGGTTCTGTGCTGGGGAGCAGGGCCTTAAAAAGAAGGCAAATTGTCCAGGGAAGTAGTAGCTGTGAGGGTCATGGCTGGCCTGCTCCACTCTACTGCACTGAATCTCCTGATGCTTTTCAGGCTCCTGTCCATCCTGCATCTGTGTGGGGCAATGGACCATCTGGCCTAAAATTTTATCCTCAAGTTTGATGTAGGCCAGGCATTTCTGCTTCTTTCCACTGGACTTGACTTTGCACTCAGAATTCTTCTTCCAGAAACTTGTATACTGGAGCTTAAATTCTAGCCTCACAAAGGTTCCTGCTGGGAAGAGTGTATCCATAGCACTGCTCATATTGGTCTCCCTGAAGCCTCACTGCATAAGTGGATGCTTATGGAATTTCCCCAGGGCACCTGCAGGCCCTGCTCCTAGGCCCTTAGGAGCTCAGCCCTGCCTAATCCCATGGTGCCCAGCCATAGGGCCAGCAGGATCAGCAGCTACTGCATGGGTTTCCCTCAGTCACCCTGGACCTTCCTTCCTGCACCTTCAAGAAATTTCCTAACCTTCACCGTGGCTAAATCTTGGCCTCAGCTGTCAGTCTCTTCCTGGTCTCCTCCCCACATCCCTGCCCCTGATGCTCTTTCCTACTGTGGGGGCCTATTTTCACTTATGTACTTATTTTCTCCCTGGAATTATAAACCCTGTTGATAGATTGTAACATCCTTAAAGCCAGCAAAGATAAACATGTTTCTATCTTCATGATAATCAGTTATTATTTGGTCTACAATACAATGTAACATTTTTTAAATGTATTTTCAGCCTTACTGTAAGAAACAGTCCAATGGGAACTTATAGTTGTGTTTATCAAAAGAGTTTGTTGAAGGTGTTGTTTATTACATTACACAAGGATTTCTTCCCACAAGAAATCCTTTTTGCTGACTTTAGTGTCAAAAATGGATGGGCATGTTTGAGGTGGTGGATATTCCAATTACCCTGTTTTGATCATTATACTTCACATGAATGTATCAGAATATCACATGTATCTCATAAGTATATACAATTATTATATATCAATTTAAGAAAAAACTGGATGGACTTCTCTGAGAAACTGGCTTGCTGTTATCTAATGAATGTTTTAAACTATTAGTATTTTTCATTTGTATGAATTTTTTATATTTTCATTATTCTGGCTCCCACTTTATGACTAACCGTATCTTCCTTTAACCATATTTTTCTCATCTACTTTCAATTTGTATTGCCCTCCTGAATTGTGTGTGTGTAAACAATATACTTAAATGCCTTTTCATGCGAAGCATAATTTAAATAAAAACATATTAAACAAAGACCTTAAAGTTTTAAATGGAAAATAGAAAAACATTTTTGGTATAATGACTTTTGGTATGGTACAAACAAACAGTCTAGAGGTTTGGAAACCATCCTTTCCATTCCTCCCTCACTCCTAATTCTGCATAGTCTTTAAGAGCATGGATTTAGAGTCAGATGGACTTGGGTTTAGACCTTGCCTTACCATTTATAAGCTGTGGGATCCCAGGCATGGTCCCTAAATTTAAATTTTTTTATCTGTAAAATCAAGATAATGATATACAGTTCATAAATAATAGAAGGTATTACTATTATTCAGCATCAGTTCTTCTATATAGAATTGATATAAAACTATTGAAAGTGTAGCCTTTTTCAAAATAAATTAGGACAGAGTAAATGAGAACAGTTCCAGAAGAAAATTATCCTTCCTTTTAAAATTTTATTTGGTTTCCTTGAGAATCCTTGTGAAAACAAATCATATACTACTTGTTATAGAGCAACTACTTGCTTGTAGGAGGATGACTGTTAAGGATGCCTTTGAAGAACATAAAGAACAGGGGTTTCTAGGTCAACATGTATTATATTGGTTTCAGTGGTATCTAAAAACTATTTGCAATGTTTCCCCTTTCATTCATTCAAATGCAACTTCAGATTGAATGCCATCTGGGTACTCTACACAGTATTGAATTCATCAAGAGTATGCTAGCATGGACTTTAGTCCTTGGTAGTTTTAATTTTTTTTCTGGTAGGTCTAGAAGAGTGTGATTTCATTAGCCAATGTTCTATGTTATTCTTATTTTTCATTTTAATAACTGTATGTTTCTATCTCCATTTACTCATTTATTTTTGCAAGGGTATGAATCCACTTTATTGTTGAGATGTGTTTTTTGTTTTTTTTTTTTTTTTTTGGTCTTGAGATGGTGTGATATAGTCAAAGTAGGTTAGATTTTGGATCCTCTGGGACCAGGTTTCAATTCTTGGTTTTCCTGTCAGTTACTTACTGTGTACACTTAGAGAGTTACCTAGTCTCACTGACCTTTAGTTTCTTCACTTCTGAAATTGGTATAACAGTAGTCTCTTTGACACTACTTGGCATCTCTCTGTTTACTCCCATCCTCACCATTATCCTGTAATCTTCTAAAGGAATATTCTACATGCAAGGCCGTCACTTTCTCATTTCCCAGTCACTGCTCAATCCCGTAGTCTGTCTGGCTTCTCTTTGCATTATTCTAATACTGTTCTGGCTAAAATCATTGATAATCTCTTAACTCTCAGAGTGCTTTAGTCCTTATCTTACTAGAATGCTGTGCTGCATTTAACATTTGTCTGTCATGCCTTCCTTATTATTACCTTGTCCTCTGATCCATTTTTGTTTTCATTCTTAGATGCTGCTTTGTCTGATCAACCCTCAAGTTTTATGGACCACTATACCTTTCACCCTATACAGTTGAGGGAGATTGGTTCCAGGAACCCCCACAGATACCAAACTCTGCAAATGCTCATGTCCCTTATATAAAATGGTATGGTATTTGGATATAACCTATGAAATCCTCCTGTATACTTTAAATAATCTCTAGGTTACATATAATACCTAATACAAGTACTGCATTCCTTGAGGTCTGTGTCTTATTTACCCTTTTATCTCCAGCATTCACAGCAGTGTCTGACAAATAATTCCTTCATTTTTCCCCTTGTTCCTGACTTTGGAGTCTTCCTTTTAAAATATAAATCCTGTTTAGCTATGTGGCACTGTAATTAGTACCAACTCCATTTAGGTATTCAGCACATATTTGTAATGGTATCGATTTACATGTGTATTTTATTTACAAATATCTCAGTGAACTCTCACACAGATCCATAATGTTGTCTTATAGTTATTAGGCAGGGAGTCCCTCATCTTACTCACAGACTATTAATCTACCTGCATCTACATCCTGCATCTATCTGCTCCTTCCCTCCTTTTTCAATAGAGATGTACAGTTCTTATCGACATTTAAATATCTTCAAGTCTTAGCATCTTTAAGAAAGAAAAACAAACTCGATATCCTCTTATTTTTTTCTTCTCTTATGTAGCCTGACTGCTTTGAAGATTCCTCAACTCATTCGGTGCTGGCTTATTGCCATCACTGTGAAAACAACTCTCAGGAATGTCACTAGTGACTTTCACGTTGCTGTATCCAGTGAGAACATTTCAGCCCTCAGCAGTATACACATACTAATGGAGAATGAAAGAAAAAGCAGGTTGTATAGAGAGGCTACAAAGTAATTCTAGTTACTTTAAGGAAGTTTGAGAATATAGTAAAGACATCTGTGGCCTTATACTAGACCCTGTCAGGAATCACAGTGCTTTTAGGACTGACTCATTTTCTTTCTCAATGGCTGCATAATCTCTCTGTTTGGAAACTTGACTTCCTTTTGTACATCTTTTCTAATTTCGTCTCTGTTTTTTTCTATTTTTTTATAATTTCTGCTCCTCCATAACTTCAGCTGGAATGTAGCCCATTATAGCCTCTGGTCTCCCTCCTTGACATAATGAGGACCTCTTAGTTTCAGCTAATTGCCTCATTTTCTTGGTATTCTTTACTTAAATTTCTAGAGCGTTAGTTTTATTAGTCCAGTTCATCATTTGTATCAAGCCACTTCACAGATGATTGAAACCGACTCAATCTATAGCCTAGCCAATCACGTATGAATTGCCCCATGTAATCCTGATTTCTACTTTTAGATTTGAGTAAAATCCAAATTATAATGGATTAAGGAATGCATCACAGGTGAGGAAATAAGGGTAAGGGCTTGAATCCAAAGAGGGTGACAGACTAGTGAGGAGCACACATGATCAGTGAAATCAAAATAAGGATTTTGTGTTTTGTTTTAAGATGGCAGAGATTTGAACATAGAATGAGTCAATTAATAGAAAATAGTTGAAACAAAGAGAATTTAATTTTTTAGTTACTGAAGTCATCTTAAGGTGGCAGGAGATGGGACTGCAGAGTACAGATAGATAGATTAGCTTTAAATAGGAAAGACACCTCTTCCTCTGAAGTGGGGTTTAAATAAGAAAGTAAGAAGGTGATGCACATAAATTTAAAAATAGGGGAACCTGCCTGTTGGCATACTTTATGAAATAGTCAGCAAGGAGAACTGCACAGACGTGAGATAAAGATTTCCAGTACATGCTGAGGAAAATTCAACTAGGTACCTGACAACTATGAGTATGATGACGTGATTTTCTTTTTCACCATAGCCCATATGTAGGTTAAGAAAGGGTGAAGGATTTGGCTAGTTCAGAGTTAAAATGAACTTAATTTGTGACATGGTAGCACTAATGCTTGCTTCTCCCACCCTTCACGTTTGTTTGGTTTGGCCATGTTTTCATTGTGGTCTTTCATACTTGTATTTTGTAGGTCTTGATGACTGTTTGCAGCAGTATATTAAGAACTTTGAGAGGGAGAAGATCAGTGGGGACCAGCTGCTGCGCATTACACATCAGGAGCTAGAAGATCTGGGGGTCAGCCGCATTGGTCATCAGGAACTGATCTTGGAAGCAGTTGACCTTCTGTGTGCATTGGTAAGGACATAAAACTGGTGAAGAGGGAAACTTCCCTTTTCTTCTTTTGTTACTTTTCCCTTTTTTCTTCTCTTCTTTTGATAATTGAAATGCAAATAGAAGGAAAAAACCCTGATTCTCAACCAACTGGACCTGATATTTTCTTCCTTCCTTAAATTTTTATGATGTTAGTGCCAAATAACCGTTCCCTGTTTGTAACATCTTTTATAACAGTAAGAGTTGGGTATATCAAAACCTTAAGTCCAGAGTGTATGTCTCATAAACAGGACTCTTCATAGATGAACCACTCATGTGCTAGGCTCTCACACTTTGAGAAAGGAAAGAATATTGATGGTTGATAGTGTTATATACATACAGTCTAGACATTTGAAGTTTGACCTATGAACAAGGCTCTGCTGACCTAAACCTACTTAAAAGCATGGCATCAGAAATAGATGTCTAGACCACTTCTAAGTTTGAACCATATAGCTGTGGTGAATCCTTTCAGATGCTGAGCTTTAATCCCTGTACAGTTCTGGGTTTAAGCACCAGGTTTAAAGTCATGTCATTTGGATGCTTCATTACGTGATTGAGCTCTTCTGGAAGTTAACGCGGAAAATAAATTTAAACACCAACTTTTTTTTTCTGTTTATTGAGCAGTTCCTTAGTTGCAGTCCCCAAAGAAGTCAAATGTTAAACTTCCTTCTTACCCCTTCCTAATGTAATGGATATACATCAACAAGTCAGAAGTACAGATACATTTCAGTTTATGCAACAGATGCTTTCTGGGGAATATAAAGCAAATTTCTGGGTCGTGAATTCTGATTTTCTTCTACATACCATTATGAAATCAGGAGGTGAGATTCCTTATCAGCAAGCTGAGTTGACTAGTCCAGGAAATTGTACTATTGGGACTGTATCTTTACCTCCTTCCCCTCTGTCCCCAACTGCTCTTCGAATTTTGGTTTACCCTGCTAAGTCTTGTCTCTCTGATCTTCACTGGCCATTCTACATTTTCCTTATGTCTACTGTATTCTTTTCTTTTTCAACAATTACATATTCCTGCTCAAACAGTGCTATCGCTGGGAATGCAAAGATGAAAAAGATGCAGTCTGTACTCCTAAAATATATACAGTCCATTAAGAAAGACAGTAGTCATTAGAAGACAACATAGATTTAAAGAAAATTCCAGGGGAGTGTAGAAGGAAATGAGGGATTCAGAAAGTGTAGGTAACGTATGCATTTGGTCTTACAAGATGATTAGATGTTTGCCAGACAAAAAGTTGGAGAAAAGTTATCTAAGCAGAAGAAATATCATGTGGAAAAACAGAATTGTGAAAGAATATGGAATATTCAGAGAAAATTGAGAATTGTCATTTAGTTTGTGTAGAATGGGAAATGATGAGAAAAAAAGGTAACACCTAACACCTTGTATCACATTACAATTATTTGCTTAGGTTCTTTTATCCTTTAATTCATGTTGGACTCCTCAAAGGAAGACACCTTTGTTTAGTTCATATTTTTTATTTAGCTTTCTGCCCAGTGCTAAGCTCATAAAAGATGTTAAATTAATGTTATCTTGCTGAATTAAACTCTCTTGTCTTTCTTCAAAGAACCGTAATTTTTCTCTTGCCTACGCAGCCTTTGACTTTGAGGTTTCTGTTCCTCAAATAAGGAAGACATAGAAAAATTAGCAGATTCCTTTTGTTTCTTTAAGCTATACTGTATTTTCATCTACCTTGTCTTGAAGTTATTCCTTATGTGCATAAATGTTTATGGCAGCTGATGAGAATCAAAGGTTTATTTAGTCACTTATTTATTCATGCAACATATATTTATTAAGCATCAGATATATTGTTTGCATCATGTTATTCTAGAAAGAAGTAAGCTGTTCATGATTTGGAGGTGTAATAATATTTCAAGCTATTAAGCTATCATTTAGTATGCTTCAATAGAGAGCAAAGAATTATTAACTGAAAGAGTAAAAACATAAATAAAATATATATGTAGAGCTTAATGTATGGGCCTTGATTTGTGTTCTGACAATACACTTTTTATTAGGAACTGTAAATAAATCATTTATGACAGGATAAGAACAGTTTTCATTTCATTTTTCATGTACTTATAATTTCAGGCATTTTGCATGAAAGATTTGATGTTTGCAATTGCTGGGATTTGTTTCTTTGCAACATAATTGCTTGGTTCATTCATCTTAAAATAATTTATTTTCCAAAAAAATTCATTAAAGCAAGCCTTTTAAGACTCACTCGTATTTATAAAGCAATGTATTATAAAGCTAAAAACCTGCTACACGATGTATTTAAATTAAGAACTCTACAAACCTGCACATTATGCACATGTACCCTAGAACTTAAAGTATAATGATAATAATAATAAAAAAAAAAGAAAATGTGGCACATATGCACCATGGAATACTATGCAGCCATTAAAAAAAAAAGAACTCTGAATAAAATGGCATTGACATTGTAAAATATGTGGTGCCAATATTAAGTATTTCTAGTTAAGTGGTTAGTGAAATTTTGCCACTGGTGAGGATATAGCTGACGTTACTTTTCTAAAATGTTAAATGCGTATGTTTATTTCTTTCAAATGCTTTTACATGCATATGATTGAAAGAGAAGGCTGATATGAACTTAGCACAAATTCATTAAGACTTAAATGGCTGTGTTCGATCAGTTCTAAGTCACTACTGGTTCTGGCACATGGTAATGGCCAAGTATATGAACAAATAAGTAACATATACGACAAACACAGCAGCTAAGTACATTTCATGTCTAAGTTTTTGTTTTCTTGAGGTAGTCCTTTTTATACTAATAGTAATACCAAGTTTTGCTATGCATATCCAATAAAAAGCAAATCTGTAGTGAATAAACCTGCATTTTTAAAAAGTTGATGCAGTGCCCTCCGTACCCCTGGCCTAAAGCGAAAGGTGCTTGATTTACTTGTCGATTCTTTAAATGGTAGGTAAGAGTGTGTGATGTACTGGTGACTTACCAAGTGACAACAAACCATCCACTTACATGAAAGAAATAGCCAGAAGGTATCTGTATTGGTAGTAATTGAGAATTGTAATGATAAAAATTAACTTGAGGCTGGGCATGGTGGCATGCCTGGAATCCCAGCACTTTGGAATCCTGAGGAGGGCAGATCACTTGAGTCTAGGATTTCAAGACCAGCCTGGGCAATGTAGCAAGACCACATCTCTACAAAAAATTTAAAGTACTGGCATACACCTGTAGTACCAGGTACTCAGAAGGCTGAGGTAGAAGGATCGCTTGAGCTCAGGAAGTTTAGGCTGCAGTGAGCTGTGATAATGCCACTGCACTCCAGCCTGAGTGACAGAGCGAGACCTTGTATCAAAAAATAAAATAAATTTTAAAAATTAAAAAATTAACTTCAGAGATCAGTTAATCTTTTTTGTTAAAATAGTAGCACATAAATCTGTTTACATACAGATGAGCTTCTAACCTATTATACTCTTCTAAATTTTTTAAACATGTTTTTGGATTATTAGTGTAGACTAGAACAAGTTTTAAGAATATCGTTCCCCATCCTCTGCTACATATCTTTTAAAGATTCTTTTTGCCTCTACATTTCTCTGTCCTCCACATTTTTCACCTCTATTCTGCATAATGTATTTTTAGGAGGTTTCCAAGTTAGACCTTCTGAGAGTATCCTTCCAGGTTTTGTCTGGATGATTATTATATTCCCTAATTATTGAGTCATATGAAAAATAATAATTTTAGTTTCTTAAATTTTGGAGACTCTGAAATATTTTTACTTTGCCTTTGGATTTTTATTTATAAGAAGACTAATATTATTTTACCTTTCCTAATAAATCATTTGAGATGCTAGTGTTATATAGAGAGAAATAATTTAAAATAATCTTTTATGAAAGCTAATGGCTACAGAGTGAAATATCAGTTACCAGGTTGATTGAGTAGGCTTCTCTCTAATTGTTATAATTTGAACTTCTCTAAGAGATTACTATATTTTGTTGGCAGACAAATGTTTTCTTATTAAAATCATTTATACACAAAAATGAAAAATGCCATCATTTTTTACTTTAGAAAAATGCTTTAACACAGGGAAAACTTCTAAAAATACTTTTCAGTATTTTCATTTACAATTACATTTACAGAAGTATCATTTACAGTTAGTTTGTATAGTTATAAATTGTTCTTATCTAGTCATTAGAGAGCATCTTTTATAAACATGAGAGGATTTCTTTCATTCTATAGTGACCAGCTGAACAAACTCTCCCACATTTCACAAATAATTCATTCTCAGATGCAATATAATTTGAATAGAATGTTGTTTTATTTGCACAAGCCAAATCTTTTAACTTGAGAGAAGAATATTACAGTTCAAATTAAGCAGTGAATATTTAACATATTAATACTATGTTATTTTAGAAAAATTTATAACTTTAGAAGAAAGTGTTCTTTTAATATGTAAATTCTAAGCAAAAGACAAGCAGACTTTTATCACCATTAAATCTGTAGTGGTAACATACATAACTTGGTATTTAATGTTTAGACATCAGAACCTTCCTCTCCCCTCATTTTGTCTCCACTAAGTTTTCTCTTGTCTTAAATTGCCATAGGAAAAAAGACACCTAAATGTTGTACAAAGTAGGTACCCAGTGGTTGTTGACTTAATAATATAGCTTAATTTATTGTATGACTTAATTTCCTTTTTCACTCTTCATCTTACACTTTGATTTAATTATTGTTACCATGTTTCTGAGAGTAGGAGTAGAATATTGATGCTAAGGAATGTGGTAGACATATCCACTCACAGATGTCCTGGTGACCTGTAGTTCCATTCTGAACTCTGTCTAGTTTAAGTACTGAGTTTTTTAAGCAAAAAAAAAAAAAAAAGAAAAAAAAAAGAAATCTTCCCATACCTCAGTTTCCCCAACTATGAAAAGGTTAAGTCAAACTTAGCCTCCCAGGCCCAAGCAAATTCTTACATTCTTTGGGTTTTGCCATTTTCAGTAAGGTGGTAATAATTTTAACTTTACACACAACTGTAATGTACATGCTGCTAAGTGATTTAATCAAGATTATCCTTGGATAATATTAACCAGCCTTTTTAAGGGGTGTTTTGCAACTCACAGTTAGCTGCTTTACATTTTAATTGTAACTTATGAAAACTTTCCCCAAAGTTTGAAGGGATCCTACAATCTTTTTCTATTTGAAGATAGTAAAAAGGCTTATTATACTTATTCATATAACCCCTTTCTGCAATAAGATATAATAGACAAGATATTTAGGATGAATTAACAAATATTAGTTGAAATGTGAGAACAAAGAAAAGAAGAAAACAAATACACTTACCAAAAAGTCACTATGATTGCTTTTGGTGTGCTTCATGTTTAGTTGTGAGCTAATATAGCCAGGACAAAAACAAAAATAATTTTAGTTTCATAATTTGTATTACAAAAAGGAGAATGTGTGTTAGTTCCCCTGAGGAAGCAGAGTTTTTCCTGATGTCATATTATAAAAGAAACTTTTTATGCATCATTATGTAGAGTACGTGTATTTTTTAATCTGATTTATTTACCTGATTTATTTCTTGCTTTTTCATTTTGTTATTGTTGGTTGTGTTTATTTTCCTAACTTTGGGGAAGCAGAATTATTCCTAGTACCTACATTCCTGACCATGCGTATTGTTAATTGAATATATACTCAAAAATAATTGTTGATAATAATTAATTTCACAAGTAAATAAACTTAGGTTTTCGTTTTAAAAAACAAATTTATTATTTCTTACAATCTTGCTATCTTGAGTAGCATAGTTCTAAGATACAATGCCCTTATCTTTCTTTATTCATGTTAGTACTTAACACATTTTGTTATAATTTCTTTATATGACATCTCCCCAAATAGTCACTTAACTGTGGGCTCCACTAGGTCAGGAATCCTATCTAATTCATCTGTAACTCTAATGCTACCCCATTGCCTGTGCATAATAAAGTATTCAGTAAATATTTTCACGAATGAATAAAATTGACTTTAAGTATATTCTCTCTCTTTTTTATAATTCAGAATTATGGCTTGGAAACAGAAAATCTAAAAACCCTTTCTCACAAGTTGAATGCATCTGCCAAAAATCTACAGAATTTTATAACAGGAAGGAGAAGGAGTGGCCATTATGATGGGAGGACCAGCCGAAAATTGCCAAACGACTTTCTGACCTCAGTTGTGGATCTGATTGGAGCAGCCAAGAGTCTGCTTGCATGGTTGGACAGGTAAAGTCTTCCACGTGTTTCATAAGTGTCCTCTCCTCAGACACCAGTTTGAATATAACATTATTTTGCATTTTCTTGTGAAAGGATTGGACAGGCAGAGGAGTACCAATTAATAAATGTCTAATGATGATTCAGACATTTAGATTTAATACCCCACAATATAGGGGTATCAAACAGATATTAATCCTTTATAAAATTTGATATCCAACTAAGTAGCCAACCAATAATTAGTCCGACAACTGTAAAATACCTTGCTGCTTTATAAGCAAAATCATTATTTGGCTGTCATAATAAAATTTATAAATTTTTGTTTATTATACTACTGCTTTGTATCCTGATGTTCCTTATTCATATTAATTGGTTTTACTTAAGGAAATGACCATGGGGATGCTATAAACTCTTTTAAATAGGTAATTAGACACTGACACCTTCCTAGCATGCCTTGTGTGTCTTCTTGGCCTCACTTCATTCGTTCTCTGTTATTAATTACATTGTACTTTTTTGGATGTCATAAACACACTTTTAGACTTTTTTAAGTTTAGGTGACTTTCATTTGTTTTGGAACATGTAAAATAGTATAAAAGTCTTGTAAGATGAAATGGAAAGGTTAGATTTACATTATATACTGTATGTGGTTAAACATTATAATGTTAAGACACATTGCAACTGTTTATTAAAAAACTAAATTTCTCTTCTTTCAGTTTTGGAATTTTTGGTAAGGGGTATGTACTATGTTTAATGGCTAAATAATCAAATTTAAAAAATGCTCTTTGTCTCTCATAAGAAACTCTGATAATATACATTATCAGAATTCTTTCTTGAATAAATGTCAGTAGGATATCCATATGTGTTCCTACACACACACACACACACACACACACACACACACACACACACGCCAGTATTACATTTTGGCATTTTAGAAACATGAGGCCTTATATTAAAAGTAAAGCTTTTGTATTTTTAAGGTGAAAATTGAGATAATTTTCCTTAATTTTATATATACTTATACATAATATAAAGTGATGATACTAAATCCAAATATGAAACACTAAACTATATATTACTAGCTTTTTGATAATTAATGGACTGCATGTTTCTTTTGCATTATAACATTATTAAAATGTAATATTCATAATTGTCTAAACCACATTATCAAGTGTTTAAATTAATTGAATTTTAAATATATACATTCCAAAAGTTATGAATGGTCAGTAAGTAAAATATGGCTTAGTCCTTAAGTACTATTAATATGTTTGTTTTGGTAGGCTTCACAGTAATCAGAAGGCTTAAAGAACACATCCTTGATTATAATTATATCTTCTTTTACTCTCATTTTCCGTATAATTATAAATTTGCCCAGCCTTGATATTTTCATTTAGTAAATTCATTTATATATTTTTTACCCTAGTATTTGTTAGATGGATAAATTGTTAGAGTGAATAGAGAATGTTTTTACTTCTTGATGACAGATATGGCTATTTATAAAATTGCACATTTCCCACACTATAGTAGTCCTTGAGATTTTATTGTACCAATTTTTTTATGGTGGCATTACTTTCATTATGTAATAAAATGCTTTTGGTGAGTGCCAAATCACCTACAAAACACATATGTGCATACACACCTACAAAAACACATAAACACACACACAGTGTGTCAGTGCAGATTTGCTTTAATTTGGGGGATTTAAAATGAACCCTGCAAATGAATACTGCCAAGCATTTGATCTTTAACTTTAGTTTATTCCTTCGATATACAGTACTTTAGTTGAAGAATAAAAGTTTTGCCCGTTAAATAGGATTAATTTCATGTTAAGCAGCTGTTTTCATTTTTAAACACCTATAAGTTTTATGGCATTACAAAATTTTTATTACATTTTGGAGAAAATGTGCATCCACAGCAATATGATTTGGGTTTATTACAGTTTTTATTTTATGTCACTTGAAAGAGGAGAAAGAAAAATAAAAAATAGGTAAAAAAAATTTAATTTTATTCTAGATGCTGAACTAGATGCTTTATACATACATATATACTCTCGGCTCATTGAATTCTCACAAAGCAGATATCGTTATCTCCATTTTACATATGAAATGTGAAATAACTTGCCTAAAGTCATTCATCTAGTATGAAAGTTATACTTTGAATCAATTTTTGTCTGACACTGAAGTCCTGTTATTTTTTCGTTCATGTTCCTTTGTCATGCTACACCTTGTTTTGAATGCTGACTAATTCTTGAGGATTTTGAGGAAGGGATGTGGCATATAAACCTTTATTTACATTTTGCTATTTATCTTCAAAAGCTAAATAAGACTACCACTTTTCTGTTTTGGGCCTCAGTATCTGAAATTGCTACATAGAACTTCATTAATAGAAAAGGTTTATTTCGCTGTTTATGGTAAAAGTTTACTGTTTTATCTCATTTTTAACATTAGTATTTAATTCTAATTGTTTCTAAAATACCTTTCAAGATTATTCTGTTTTAAAGGGGTCAATGAGATTTTTTTTTTTATCATTGAAAAACCTTTAAGTCTTTAAGGCATAATAGTGTGCTAGGAAAATAATATCAATGGAGCTTCCATTTAAGTGAGATATACTTTCAAAGACCAGCTCCTTACATTTCCTAAATAAGATAAAATCTAAGGTTAACACAATTCCGTTTTTTTCTCCTATTTAAAATATTGATTTCAGTGAAACACCAGACTTTCCCAGAGGAATAGTCTCAGAGGTGAATTACAGTTGGTAGCTTTACTGTTTATTTTCAATGCATGATTTACTTGTCTATTTTTAACCTACATCCTACTGTTTTTGACACCTTATATTTCTTGCAGTTTTCTGTGGCTTTGCCAAATCGATCTATACTCAGAAGTTTACAGATCACTACAAGTGTTACGTTGTACAGTAACATTAGTAATAATGTTCAAAATTATTATTAAACAAAGTTTATTTTGCCTTCCATAGTAAAAGTTTTTTTTTCCTTCATTTTTACCAGTAATACCCCATTCTGATAGTTTATAAAATACCTTTTTAAGGCCATCCTGTTTTGATGGGATCAATGAGATCTCTTTATATCTTTGAAAACCTTTTACATATTGAAGGCATAAGAGTTTAAGGTACTAGGAAATTTTTGTTAAGATTTCTTTGAAATTTTTTGTCTTATGTAAGAAAATTGTTAAACTAATTTCTTCTTTCATGATAAGAAACTATAGGACAAATTAATTTTATACCAGGAAAAATATTACAGAGACCAAGAAAACTACATTAAACACTACCAGATAGTGTGATTCATTGTTTGGTCTTATTTTCTCTCATGTGCTCATTGCTTCTCACTTGGCACTAATTATTCCAGGGAAGAGCAGTGACATTAGCACTACTATTATTCATGGACTACCCTAAGGTTTCAGCAGTGCCAACCTGAGAAATAGTAAGGCATTCCAGATTTTCCTTATTAACCTCTTAGCTTTCCTTATTAGTTTCTAATTTGTTTAGGATTTCTGAACCATTAATAACCTTTTTATAAATGTAATGCTTTTGTTTAGCTATCATGTACAAAGAATAATTTCTTATAGGGTCATAAACTTTTGCGCCAGAGAGAAATATAAGCATCGTATTATCTATATGATGATTTAAGGAGTACAGTTGCTTAATTTTTAAGATCTAAATAGGATAATTCCTGTAACAACCACTTAGCAATGATCCAAGGATTTTATCTTTTTTTCTCTTTCTGGCATCGAAAAGCTTTCTTGCTATGAATTTAATTTCCTTTAATTAGAGTTATTGTGTTCTTCTTGTAAGTACCCTGAACTCTACTTGAGGGTTTCTTCAGACTTAAGAACAGTTTCTTTATTTTTGTTTTTGATTTTTTGTTTTTGTATATGTGTGTGTGTGCATGCATGCGGATCATGTTCAGTTATTCTACAGAGATCTATTGTTTTTACTCTCATAGATGATCATTAAGCCATGACTGAGGGATAATCTTTGGTAACGCACAAAGACTGGAACGCCACCTGACCTTTTACCCTTATTTGTATGTAGATGCAGCCCAAATCATCATACCAAACCTTAAAATCTGCTGGCTAAGAATGGCTGTTAGTACAGTTGTATGTGATTTGCCTCTAAGATAAAAACTTTAGGATAATTCTAAATCACTATAAAATAAAATCTGTTTTCCTTAGTATGTGTTTAGATTTTTCTTTTCATTTTTTCTTGAAATTTAATCTTGAGTGAGAAGCTTGTCCTACTTAAAATATGAATGGTCAGGAAAGTGGAAAACATGCCTTGGAATTCAGTTTGCTATAAGCATTTAGTGATCAAATAGGGTTTTTCTTTTCTGTATTTGAAAATCAAGTGAGATTCTTTTAAGTAGTTATGGTAAAACAAAATGAAACAAACATTCTGTGTATCACCTCATCACTTCTTAATGAAATTTTAAGATTTTATAAACAGACTCTGACCTTTTCAAACCTAGGAATCGAAACTCTTTTCTAATCATGCCAGAAGCATTTTTGAATTCTTAGTTTAAAATGCGAGTTTTTATGCTTCAATGCAGCAAAAATGGTCTCTATGTAATTTTTTTTTTTTTTTTTTTTTTTTTTTGAGACAGAGTCTTACTCCGTCGCCCAGCCTGGAGTGCAGTGGCATGATCTCGGCTCACTGCAACCTCTGCTGCCCAGGTTCAAGCAATTCTTCTGCCTCAGTCTCCCGAGTAGCTAGGATTATAGACACCCGTCACCACGCCCAGCTAATTTTTGCATTTTTAGAAGAGATGGAGTTTCACCATCTTGGCCAGGCTGGTCTTGAACTCCTGATCTCATGATCCACCTGCCTCGGCCTCCCAAAGTAATTTTTAAAAAATAATGATATTCTCCTAGAAGTGCTTATATTTTTCATTAAAAAATATTTTTATTAAGTCACCTAGAAAGCATCCTTGGTCATCATTGTCTCCTTCCCACCTGGCCCAGAGATGCTTAAATTCAAGTTGTTTCTCCAGCTCTCACCTCCCCCAGGAGATCAGGATTTCACTGACGTCCTGGGCAGCCAGTGAATTTAATTTTCCATGAGAAACGACAGAGTTAACCTGTGGCAATAGGAGACCTACTTCATGTGGACCTTTTTTTTCCCTTCAGTTTAACTTTTCTGGAACAGTGTGCTGCGTAGTTCAGCCTGAGTTTGTGCAGCTTGTTAAGACACCTCTTGTGTACACTATGTTGAAGCTCCACAGAAAAGTCATGGGACTACTTCTAGAAACCTTTCAACTGTCAGGCCTGTCAGTCTTATGACAGCTTGTTGGTTGTGCCAAACACTTTATTTGGGAAAGGAAAGCCCAGATTTGAATGGGTCTTTCCCCTGGGTCTTATCCTATAGAGGCATTTGTAATATGGATAAAATAATTTTTCATTTTTGCTCATTTAATTCTATAAATTCTCTTTATGAATGAATTTTGTGTTCTTTAATTCTCCTTAAAAGAACTTTTGAATTATAAAAATAAATTCTTTACCTGTCGAAAAAAAAATATTTTTGTTGAGGCCTAGTTTATTTTCTATAAATTAACCTATTTTAAGTATACCATTTGATGAGTTTTAGTAAATTTTGATAACACCTATACAACCACCTTTACAATCCAGTCTTAGAAATCTTCCATTAGGATGGATTTTTAAAAGTTGGTTTATGCTTACAATTAAAGAGGTTAATTTTTTTACTGAGAATTTTGATTAATCACATTTTTTTCTAATTCAGTTTTTAAAATTCTTATGTCTCCTTTTATTTAAGTAAATTATCTTGAAAAAATATACTGGGTTTTGGAGTAGGAATAGATAAGTTCATGAAAGAGAGCCTATAATACACTGTGGTATAGTCATGCATTGCTAATGATAAGAATTGGCAATTTTGTTGTGCAAACATCATAGAGTATGCTTACATAACCTAGATGGTACAGCCTACTACACACCTAAGCTGTATGGTATATATAGCCTGTTGCTCCTAGGCTACAAACTCTACAGCATGTGACTGTAGTGAATACTATAGGCAATTGTAACACGATGGTAAGGATTTATTCTATATCTAAACCCAGAAAAGGTACAGTAAGAATAAAGCATTATAATCTTATGGGACCACTGTGGTGTATGTGGTCTGTTGTTGACCAAAACGTCATTTTATGCAGCACATGACCGTATATAAAATCATTTACAAAACAATATGTTAAAACCACCAGAAAAAGAAAGGGCCATTTAGTAAATTGTAGTGGGGCACTTGGTTAAGCCTTTAGAAAATAGATAATGATAGAGCACTATTTTTCTTCACTAAAATAAATTTTAGATATATCAGATATCTAAGAAGAAAATATAAATTTACAAGAAAACTAGAAAAAATATAGGCAAAAAAATGATTTCTAGATGTGAAAAGACTTTCTAAGTATTTTTTAAATGGAATAAAATACAAAGGAATGTACTGTTGACTACATAAAAATGAAAAATGTAACAAAGTATAAGATGACAAGCTGGGAAAAATATTTGCAACAAACATGAAAAGCAGAGGGTTAATGTGTAATGTGTAATATTCATATATGAACATATGTGAATATTCATATTGATAAAAAACAAAACCCACCAGAATGTAACAGATGCGCATATAAGTAGGTAAATCAAAAAAGAGGAAACAGAAATCATTGGTAAGATGTATATATCAAACAACAGAGCTTTAAAGTGCATGAAGCAAAAACTGATAGAATGAAAGAGTAAATAGACAAATCCACAGTTGTAGATTTCATTTCCTCTTTCTCAAGAATAGATAAAATTAAACAGAAAGTCAGTAAGATTAGAAAAGCTGAGCACCACCACCTAACAACAAAAAAGTTGACATTTTTAGAGCACTTCATCCAACAACAGGAGAACAAAAATTTTTTTCAAGTACCCATTGAATATTCACCAAGATAGACTGTATCTGTATCATAAAACAAAATTCAGCAAGTTTAAAAGAATTGAAATCAGATGATAAAATGAAACTAGTAACTCATACAGCACACTTATAAGTAATCCAACGGTCAAGTCTCATGGAAAATAAAAAGTAATACATTGAACAGAATGAAAAAAAGACCAAATCATAATTTGCGGCACACAGCTAAAGCAGTGCTGAAAAGGAAGTGTATAGCACTGAATGCTTATATATATCAGAAATATATATATTCAAAATATATCAGGAATATATGTAGTAAATATATCAGAAGCACTGAATGCTTTATATCAGAAAAAAAGAAAGATCTCAAATCAATCATTTAAGTTCCCATCTCAAGAAAATAGAAAAATAAGAACAAAATAAGCACGGAGCAATAAGATCCTCTTAAGGATAAGAGCAGAAATTAGTGAAATTGAAAACAAACAACAGAGAAGTCAATCAAAATGTAAAGGTTAATGAAGGAATATTACAAATAACTTCAGACATAAATTTGGTAGCTCAGATGAAATAGACCAATTCCTTGAAAAATAGTACTAAAACATAACCCAAGATGAAATAGATACTCTGAATAATCCTATAACTATTGAAGAAAGAGAATATTACCTAGAAACGCCTCAGGGTGTGGAGAAAAGCTGCAGGCTCAAATGATTTCATTGGTGAATTTTATACATTTAAAGAAGAAATAACACCATTTCTACACCATCTCTTCCAGAAAATAAAGGCGGGAACTTTTCCTATATCAGTTTTTGAGGCAATCATTATCCTGATACAAAAACCCCCCAAAAAACAAAAAACAACTGCAGACCAATATTTTGCAGGAACTTAGATGTTAAAACCCTCAACAAAATATTACCAAACTAAATATAACCATGTGTAAAAAGAATTATACACATGACTAAATGAGCTGCTTCAAACACTTGAAAATATATCAAGTATGAAGTATACAGGTCCACCACTTACTAGTTGTGTGACCTTAGATAAGTCACTTAATCTTTCTTTACCTTATGTTTCTCATCTGTAAAATGAGAATAATAATAGTGCCTATCTCATAATGGTTGTGAAGATTAAATTATCTAATACATGTAAAGCATTTAGAATAGTAACTGGCACATAGTGAGCCCTCAGTGAACCTTAGCAGTTGTTATTACTAGCTCTTAATTGTGAATATTCTAAATAGATACTGTACTCAGAATCTTGGGTTCTTTTGAAAATAAACTAACATGTTATCTTTGCCTAAAGTATTCCTTTTTTGTTTTAGATATAATGAAAATACCTTGTAAGAACCAAAGAACTTCTAAATAATTAAGAACTTTAAAAAGAGAGAAATTTGGTAGAAAGCAAACATTATATTTCCTGAATTTAATGCTTTTCCAATCATTTCTTTCAAAACTTTCCTTGAAATAAGTCCTGAATATTTTTGTCAGTATGCAAATTTCAGAACAACTTATTTCATATTATTGAAAAACTCAGGCTACTATATTTTGGGACTTTTCAAAAGCTGTTACTAGTAATCACAATTTTCCTTTTCCCTTTATAGGTCACCATTTGCTGCTGTGACAGACTATTCAGTTACAAGAAATAATGTCATACAACTCTGCCTGGAGTTAACAACAATTGTGCAACAGGTATTAGCTGACAAACTTTCCTTCTGTTAATTTATTAGCAACTTCATATTCCAACAATGGGAAGTATCCTATGTACCAAGAGTTTGTAAGATACTGGTTTAGAAGTTTCTCAAAGACAAATCGTTCTAAAGAAATGAAATGTGTAATTATTTATTGGGAAACTATGCATATAGCTCAGTTAACTTACCAGAAGATATAAAAGGAACCTGACCTGTACACATACAAACAAATGTGTCTAATAGCTTTTAACAATGATCTAATTACCTGAACTGATTTTCCACTTCGAATATTATCTAAGCCAGGGATCCCCACACCAGATGCCTTCAGGGTCCAGCAGCTAATATAAACGTTTGAATTAAGTCTGGTATAAGGCAAGGAGAAATGGAAGAGACTTGGGTGAATTGACTAGAACATATCCAAACATATCTTTTAGAGGAAATGTAATTATAGGCATGATATATCTGTGGTTGTAAATTATCTCTTAAATAATCTGTTCTTTTTCTACTGTGATGTGATGATATCTCTTTTCAGTAGCAAGTTTTTCTGGGCTCTGTGGTCTCTTGCTACCTGTAGTAGCAAGAAGAATAAGGATTAATAGGTAAAATAATGAAATAAAATAGTTAAGTGTTTATTTCTTTATGGCAAAGCTATGGGTGATTTTATTTAGACTCTACTTTTCTATATTTTCCAAATGAATTTTTATTTTCTAAAATGAATTTGAGTTATCAAGAAAACAAAAAAGAGTGTTAAGTACATTGAAGAAATACCTCTTTAAGTTTGCCAAAGGAACACAGCTTAGACGAATACTTAAATTTTACTTCAAAATAAATTACCTAGCTTACAAACAGTTAATGTTCATCTAATCATCTAATTCAGCCATTATATACATACTAATCACTGCATTTGATTGGAATTGTATGAAGTGTCTGAAGACAGAAATTAAACTTAAGCTGCCAGTAAAAGAGGCCAATTTGAATAAGCAAGGTGTAGACTTTAAAAAATATCTAGGGCATGCATTTATTACCAGGCTTTCAAGAAATCTCATCTGAACAGTTATGATGATGGTTATGCTTTGAAATATGCTGTGCTTCAAATTATTTTTCACTCAGCTTTAATTATTTTTATTCCCTTTGCAGCAAGATGAGATAATCAATATCTAAAAATAAACTGTCACCAATGGCTTTTTTCCCCTTTCTAACACAAAGTGGTGGTACTATGAAGTAAAAAGAAAGTGCTGCTTGATATTAGCCACTTATATTTAAAATAATACTAAAATTGGAGAAAGTTAATGTCAGTTTCTTTTGAAAACCTCCATTTGCAGGAATTTGTTTAATCTACTATATTTATTTTACTTATTCCCAGTTGTGATGGGTTTCGATCATTGTATTTGAAGCCATTTAAAGAGATTTCTCCTCCCCTCCCCAACACTTTCGTCACATAAGATTGGTTATAACAACACTTTTGAAAAAAAAAGAGAAACTGGTTTTAAAATCTTAAATAGAATTCTCACAAAGAACTGAAGCTTCATTTAGAACACTGTCAGCAACTGAATCAGAACAATGAGACAGGTACCCACACGCTACTTGTCAGCATTGAAATAATTGCCGTGATGCCTTCCTTAATGGATATCAACTTAACCTAAAATTATTCTACTGTACCATTTTTATGTTCTCTACTTCAAACACAAAAATGGTGAATTAGATTGTCACTAGTTAAGAAATAAGCACAAAAGTGTTGGTTTGCAAGATGAAACTTTGTTGAAGTTTAAAATACATAGGTCATGGTGGTAATCTTGGAGGATTTGAGACTCAGCCCTGTTGTTTCATGATGATTCCACATTGGACAAACTGTGTCATTGCTTTCACCCTCTGTAAACAAAAGTAATCACATCTACCTCAAAGTTTTTGTAAGAATCAAATGAGATTTATTTTAAAATAGTTAAGACTTGGAATCAACCTAAATGCCCATCAATAGTAGACTAGATAAAGACAATGTATATATACACCATGGAATACTGTGCAGCCCTGAAAAAGAATGAGATCATGTCCTTTGCAGCAACACGGATGGAGCTGGAGGTCATTATCCTAAGCAAACTTAACACAGGGACAGAAAACCAAATACCATTATCTTCTCACTTGTAAGTGGGAGCTAAACATTGAGTACACATGGACACAAGGGAACAACAGGTACTGGGGTCTACTCGAGGGTGGAGGGTGGGAGGAGGGTGAGGATTGAAAAACTACCTTTCGGGTACTATGCTCATTACGTAGGTGATGAAATCTATACAGCAAACCCCATAATACCCAATTTACTTATATAACAAACCTGCACATGTACCCCTGAACCTAAAATAAAAGTTTAAAAAGTAAAATAAAATAAAAATAGCTGATGAATGTAAAGTGAAAAACAAAGATGAAAGTAATATTATTTACAAAAAATGGGTAAGGAATAAAGAGACTTGGTAAAAGGAAGTGAAACAGGAACTTTGTTTTGAAAAATAAATGTCAGAGATTTTTTTCTCCGTTTGGTGTTAGTTTTCATGAGCTGCATTTACGGTGAAATCTGAATTAGGTGCTGAGGGAAAAATTCAAACATGTTGAAGAACATTTTAAATCAGATTTTGAAATGTTAAATACAGAGTCTTCTTAATACTCAAGTTTTGACAATATGCTTTTTACCTGAACTGGTCCTCTCTAAACTGTATTTATTAAAAATCTTTTTCTGCTTGTTTATGGGTCTGTTCATTTCTAACCTTCTTAGATCCATTTTCCATGTTATTGGTTATCACTGGTTGTCTGAATAGTGTTAAAAACATTTTACAAAAAACTATAAGTAAGAATATTTACAATAATCCAATCTGAATTATGCAGAAACAATTAGTGCTGTTGCTTTGGTCTTTCCTGTAATAAATGTCTTTACTTAAGTTGTTATTCTGACTTTCTGTCAGTTCTTTTGTTTTACTTTGTTCCATATTTACCTGTCAGATGTATTTTATTTTCTAAACCTTTATTCAATTAAATGGAAAAATATTCTTTGAAGATCAGTATTAAAAATGTTTATTTTTGATGGACAGCCTCCTTTAAATTATGTGTATGTGCTTTCTATTCACTTGTGTTACCTTTATAATATTTTAAATATAGAAAATAAAAGTAAACAATTTATGAAACATCCTCTAAATCTGCATCTTAAAATAAAGATATAAATGAGCATATTGAGTATATAGCCCTTTTTAAATATATTCCTGCTCAAATGTAATTTAACCATTTTATCTATTTTATCTTAATCAAGTTGTTAATTGCTCAAGGTAAATACTTGAGAAAATAAGAGTTTTTAGGACTTATTGATCTGGGATTTGTGTTTTAAATGCTTAGAGCACAAATTTGTAAATACTGTTTAGAAAGATTACAAAATTTTGTTAAAATTAATAGCCCAGAAGTAACTTTTAGTTTCATTAAGGATTTATTCAAGGAAATTTAGCTTGCAGTTTTATTGATTATATATATTATATTTTACTTAATTACATTCATGTATATGAATAGTACTTCATTTACCTTCTTAGTTGACATTTCATATAATTAACTTTCATAATTTATGACAAAACAGTGTAGTGGGCTTTGACATGAAGTAGATCCAAGTTCATCATCCTGGCTTTGCTTTTCAACAAACAGTATAAACTTGGCCAAATTACTTCATATCTCTGATATTATTTTTCTTTTTCTGTAAAAGTGGATCCCTACCATTTTTAGATTATTGTTGAACTGTTGTAAATATTTGAAACTGATTTAGCCCACCATCTGGCATATAGTGGGAGCTTAATAAATGGCCACTCAAGTTATTTTGTGTAACAAAGGAGCCTTTGCAAATGCTAAACTCAGCTAGTTTCTTGCTCCACAGAAAATTTCAAGGAGTGATGCTCTGCTTACTTTTGGTATTGAGTGGCAATGAAGAAAGATCTCATTTCTAAAATGAGAGATTTTTTTTTAAAAAAGGATTTTGGTATAATTCAGAATGTTCTTTAGATTTTAATGCAAATTCATTACTGTGCTTCATTTTCTGCAAGATATGTTTAAACATTCATGTTCAAATGTAATGCAGAAATTAATTTTGATTACCCAGGGATATATCATCTCTATTCACACATTCAAGTTCAAGTAGTAGATACATGTAAAGGTGTAAAATGGGGATATAAATTATGCTGGAGTAGGCAAGGTATATATTCTATCATTAATACGGTAAGTGTTGAAAGCATATGAAAAGCCTGTCCAGGATGGTCTTACAGATGTTTAAAACACAACTTTAAATACTATTTTTACTATGTACTCAGAGTTAGTGTTTAAACCTTCCTGAATCAGACATTCTAGGTGACCTGAAAATTTTATTGGGGCTCTTGAGATTGAAACTGGGACATTTCAGACCAAAAAACAGGACAAGCTTTATATGCATTTTTAAAACAGTGTGGATTATATTAGCATACTCAATGAAGGCAATATAAAAGGTGATTCTGTTTTTTCACTTTTTTCTTTTATTTTTAGTTGACACATAATTGTATATATTTATGGAGTACAGAGTCATATTTCAGTACATGTATACAATCTGTAATGATCAAATCAGGGTAGTTAGCCTATCCATCATCTCAAATATTTATCACTTCTTTAGGGTGGGAACATTCAAAATCCTCTTTTCCAGCTTTTTGAAAATATACAATAAATTATTGGTAACTATATTCGTTCTACAGTGCTATAGAACACTAGAATTTGTTCCTCCCATCTATCTGTAATTTTTTATCTATTAACTTATCTCTCCCTATCCCCTCCTCTCTCCTACCCTTCCCAACGTCTAATAATCGGTCTACTCTCTACTTCTATGAGCTCAATTTTTTTAGCTTTTGCATATGAGTGAAAACATGTAATATTTATCTTTCTGTGCCTGACTTATTTCACTTAACATAATGTCCTTTAGACTCATCCATGTTGCTGTGAATTATAGGATTTAATTCTTTTTATGGCTGAATAGTATTCCATTGCGCATATATATACCAGATTTTCTTCATCCATTCATCTGTTGATTAACATTTAGGTAGATTCCTTATCTTGGCTGTTGTGAATAGTGCTGTAATAAACATAGAGATGCTGATATCTCTTGGACATACCGATTTGCTTTCCATTGGATAAATACCTAGTAGTGGGATTGCTGGATCATATGATAGTTCTATTTTTGTGAAATATACATTCTGTTTTCCATAATGGCTCCACTAATTTACATTCCTACCAACAGTATTTTTTCATTTCCTTTCTGTTTAAACAAATAATACTTTTAATTGAATGCAATTATACTTTATCCTTTAATTTTTCTTCAGCATTTTACTTTAATTATAAAGAAGCAACGTCTTTTCAAATTTTCCATATAATGCTAATATAGTAAGTTAGAAGTTAGATATAAAAATATCAGAGATAATACCCAGATAACTTGAAGACTTTTTTTCTGATAAAAATGTAAAACTAAAAATATATAGTTTTCAAAGCTGAAGATATGTTATGTGTGCACTTGTATCTTTTCAAAGGTGTATGTATGAGAGTATTATCAAAATAGATACAAATACACATACAAGAAATTCTTATTCATGATGTTAAATACACCTAATTATTGGCAGCTGCATATTTCTGAAGGCTCAGAATGAAGAGATAAGAGTGATTAAATCATTGCGTACTAATACTTAGCAAAGGACTCTTTAGAAGAGTGGGGCATAATAATTTACTATTCTTGCAGCTTTCTGATACTGGCCTGGCTTGTGAGCAAAAACTTAAAGACTTACTGTGTATCATATTAATGAGGATGCTGAAATAGATTGTTTTCATAGGTTTATTCTTTTATAAACCAAGACTATATTGCATGTTATCAGAGTCACTCTGCCAAAGCACTTTTAAAGATACTATCACCATCAATAATCTCAGAAAGAGAATAGATGAGGGTGTACTAAACTCATCAATTCCTTTTAGCTAGCAAATGGTAGATCCTATTTCTCAGATATCTTCTTTCTTCACTGTATTACATTTTGAAATTTATGAAACTTACATGCAAAAGAATGCATATATGTATGTTATGAATAATAATAATAAATACTCATGAATCTGCCCTGTAATTTAATAACTACAGCATTACCAGTATTGTTTCAGTTACTTTTGAGCTCCTCCCCCATTTCATCAGCTTACCTCCTCAAGGTGTTTATCATTTTTTATTTTCTTAAAATAGTTTAATATACTTATCTAAATGTATCATTTGATTATGCTTGTCTTTGAGCTTGTAACATGCTGTCACTCTGTTTCTTACTTTTTTAATTGATGTATTTCTGAATTCATGTATGTTTTCTTCTGTAGCTGTAGTTCATTCATTTTCACTGCATATAATATTGAATTCTGTGCATTATGTGCATACCCCAATATGATTATCCATTCTTCTGATCATGGACATTTGGGTATATACCTACATTTAAGTATATACCTAGGAGTGTAATTACTAGATTACACAGTTTGCACATGCTCATCTTTACAGTTGTGAATATCATGTTCTCAAAATTTTATTGCTTATTATGTCTTGTACTTTCATTATCTTTCTACTCTCTGAATTACTGTATTTGAGTCCTATTATGCAGTTCACCTTTGAAGAGGCTTTTATAGTTTTCTCACAAAGACCCTAAGAAGTGGTAACTTTTACCCTTATTCCTATATTACATATAGGGATACAGATGTAGAAAGGTGGGTTAGGCTATTTTTGACCCTCATGAGTGATAAAATAAACTTCAGAGGTGAGTCCCTGATATGCTACCATTTGTGATGTACTGTGACTATTCTTTTTAAAGAACCAAGCCAACAGTAATAGTTCATTTAAGAAAAGATTTGCTGTGACAGACTTGGAAGCAGGAGTAGGCCCCGTGCACTTCTGTGTCTCCAGTGCCTGGCAAATAAGTGTTTGTTGAAAGAATGATATAATTATTTTTCCCTTAAAAGTTCACCAAAAATGATTACGGAAATTTAGAAACTTTAGGAGTTTAGAATCAAGTAAAGAGCTGTTTCAAAGCACTGATGCCTGAACCCCATCTAGGACCCATTAAATTAGACTCTTTGTGGTGGGGTTTGGCATCAGTATTTTTGAAGTGATGCCTCAAGTGGTTCAAATATGAAGCCAAAGTTAATAACAATTGTGCTGTACTCATACTTTAGAAGGAGACAAATATGAGGTGGGAAAAAATGCATGTAATTAAGAACAGTGTTTCCCGAAGGAAACACTGGACCATGTTTCCATGGACCATGATTCATCTGAGGAGACGTACTAAAAATGCAGATTCTTTAGACTTTACCACCGGCTAAATTATTGAGAAGTATGGATCAGGAGGTTCATTTATTTATAGGTGATAACAGCCCAGAGCCTATACTTTTATAAAGGAGTCTGGTTAGTTTTCAATTTATAACTGTAGTTACTAGTGGGTTATAGTCCCTCTGTAGTAAATACATATCCAAAAGGATTAGGCTTGTTCTTTGAAACATCAAATTTAAGTTATTAATTAAAAAGTGGTTATTGCACACTTGTAATAAGAAAGGTAGAACCAGTGCTAGAAACTGGTGTGGAGGTAGTAGACAGGGGAAGGCACTAAAGTTAGTAAAACAAGAAGCAATAATAATCATTAGTAACGTTGTAAGCACTTATTATATCATATTTTACCTTATATGAATTACATGACATAGATTTTCATACCTACATAAGATGAAAGCAGCAAACCAAATAGATTATAGTTACTATTAGATTGGTGCAAAAGTAATCGCAGTTTTCGCCATTACTTTTAATGCTTATTATGTCTTGTACTTTCATTATCTTCCTACACTCTGAATTACTGCTTTTGTCATATGTCATAATATTAATATTACTTTTAATGGCAAAAATCACAATTACTTTTGCAACAACCTAATAGTTATAAGCACTGATTTATTAAGGTATTTCACTTCTGCTGAATAAGTAGTTTTTAACATCCCAGTCTGCTTAGGTTGGGTCAGAATGACCACCAACATCAGATAGGTAATTCAAATAAAATTAGGCCCTAACACAAGTAATAATGGATTGAAATTGTAAATGACAGCAGCAGGTTGAAGAACTGGTCAGAATCAAGTAATTAGGATAAGTGAGCACAAATCAAACTTATAAAATGAGTCAAAATTTATCTGTTAAAACCAGATTGCGCCAGAAGCGATGGCTCATGCCTGTAATCCCAGCACTTTGGGAGGCCAGAGTGGGCAGATCACCTGAGGTCAGGAGTCAAGATCAGCCTGGCCAACACAGTGAAACCTTGTCTCTACTAAAAATACGAAAATTAGCCAGGCATGGTGGTGCATGCCTGTAATCCCAACTACTCGGTAGACTGAGGCAGGAGAGTCACTTGAACCCAGGAGGCGGAGGTTGGAGTGAGCTGAGATCACACTACTGCATTCCAGCCTGGGCAACAGAATGAGACTCTATCTCAAAAAAACAAACAAACAAACAAACAAAAAAAACAAAAAAAAAAACAGATTGGAAAAGACTAGATTTGCAAGAAGGTAGCAGAATGTGACCTGAGGTTGATTGTGGGTAACAATATGTGAGGCTTTACATAGCACCGCTAAAAAATAACTCTCATATCCCATGAAATTAAGAGATACAGCCTGGAAAATTAATGAAATGGTTATTGCATTAAAATCTGCCTTGGTTAGGTCTTCATATGCACATCTGTCTTATGTTTCCCTTCTATTGGTGCAGAGTTGTATCAGTCAAGGTAAACTAGATTATGCTGCAGTGACAAACAACCTGAAAATATTAGTGGCTTTCAATAATGCTCATATTGAATGCCCATGCTCCATGTGCATCCTGGGTTGCTATAACTTTACTCTATACCCTATTCACTTCAAAGCCCAGGCTGATAGAGTAGTCTCTTCTAGAACATTGCTGGTCATCATGGCAGAGGAAAAAGAGAACATGGTGAACCATGCACTGGCTCTTAAAGCTTCTGCATGAAAATGAGACCTAGCACATCTACTTAGAATTCATTGGTCAAAACAAGTCACATAGCCATGACTGACTTCAGTGACTCAAGGAAGTTTACTTTTCCCTTTAAAAAATGGCAGTATATGTTTGGAAATCATAATACAGTCTGCCACAACAATCAATCTATGAAGAATTCCGGTATAGCATTATACTAGAATTTTGAGGACAACAATATTTTTATTTGAATATAACCCCTCTCTCCTCAATATTGAATATTGAAGTGTGTTTGTACTCTGTGTGTGTGTGTGTGTGTGTGTGTGTGTGTGTGTGTGTGTGTGTCACAGAGAGAGAGGATAAGTAGGTATTTTAAGTAGAATCTGCTGGAATATGACTAGTAGGTTTGGGTGGGGGGCAATAAATGACCTGTTGGGTTTTGTCCAAGCACAAAATTCTGGTTAATAATCACTCACTACTCAGCATTAGTACTAGGAAACTTAAATGGATATGGATTCTATGGCATATCTCTTTTCAAGGTGTACCAAATTAAGCCTAGATTTAAGATAGGACTATTACTTGGACAATTTAGTATTTATTAGGATTTTTATATCTTGTCATCATCAATGATCTGAAACTATTTTTTGCATACCTGAATATAACTGGTGCTTTTTCAGATACTGCACACAATTACTGAAAAGAAATGATTCCATTTTTTTTGCAAGAAAATGCAATCAAAATAGATAAAAGAGACAAACGTATAGGGCCTGAGGAATTTTTTAAACTAATACTAGAAATTATATACCATACCATCCCTATTTTCTGACAGCCAAGTGAATAATCTTGAATTAAAGAATGTTTATATTTTTATTTATGATAGTATTTGATTTTAGTTTTGCTTTGCACCCTTTGTTTGAGTTTGTTACAAGGGAAAAAATGCCTCCCATTGCTTAGACCCTATAGAGTTTCCTTTCCTTGTGATATAGTAGGTGGTCATTATCATAAGCAACTTGAATATCTGGAAGCTAGAGAGACTTTCTATTACAAGGAAATGTTAGCCTCATTCTATGACTATAAAGTTCTTGGTATCTTTTCTATAATACAAATCTTGCAGTAAAAGCTCAACTATTTTTGTTAAATATATCTTCTGAGAGCATGCAGATTAAAGTTTAAAACCAAACTCACATGTAAAATGTTTTAAAAACTGTGAAACTCAGTCAATTTTTGTATAAAATAGAAGTGTGAAGAAATTAAGTGTACCGTACTTTGCAATTAGAGATTTTATTTTCAACAATATGGCTTTATGAGTTGCATTTTAATACCTCATATGTAAAAGAAATGTGTAATGTTTATTATGGAAAGTGAAATTAGAGAATCATTGCAATAAAATATTGATAACAGATAAATTAAGATTATATTTATAGAGTACAGAGAACCTTGAGAAAGTAAAGAGACAAGTTGAATATAGGATTCCTTCTTTGAAAATATTAACAATATAATGGGAAAGACTATAAAACTAGCAAATAAATAACTGATGAAAACATAAAATATGTAAAGCTAGTAGAGTTATCTGGTAGACCATTCAAAACCATTTAGGCCTTGTCTCAAGACACCTTGTCTACAGACCCCTTGTGTTAAAAAAATTTAAGGCTTTTGAACTACATTTCTGTAATAATAATAATTTCCCTAATTTTTAATTAATGATGTGTAACCACTAGTCAACAAGAGACAACCAATGTTACCAAAGTCAGTTTGTGCAATACATGGTTTCTGTTGCCCTTTTTGAATTACCCATAGTAGTTCTCAGGCCACACTCCTCCAGAGCAATTTCTATATACTGTCCTGGAAAATGTGAGTAATAATATCTTCCTCTTTTATTTTATAATTTGGAAAAAATTAAATGACAGAAAGAAATGGAGAATAATGTAACAAGCACACATGGACCAACACTTCAAATTGATAAATATTAAGATTTGGTCATATTTGCATCAGAACTTTTTTATAAAGTTGTTTGTATTTCTGCTCAGGCCCCTTCCTCAGAGGCATGCTTGAGCATTGGCATGTATCCTTTTAGTTGATATTTATATACTTTGCTATACATATATGCAGAAACAATATATTTTACTTCTCAATTTTAGTCAACAATGAAACATCATGAAGTTTAAACAGAAGGATGTAGGATTATGATAGGATAATTAAAGTGTTTCAGAAGTTTGATATAGTAGTCATATCAGACCCTGCTTGAAACTCCTTGATGGCTTGCTTATTAGCCTCAGGATAAAACTCATATTCTTTAACTGACTTTCAAGGCAACACATTATTAGATTTCCAAAGTTTTCCCTCTTCCATTCATCTCTCAAATCTCAAGCCCTTGTTGCTCTGTATGCCTCAGCCATAGTGCCTTTTAAGTTTTTAAAATTTTCAGTCTCTAAAGCTGTATTAGTCCGTTCTCGCATAGCTTTAAAGAGCTACCTGACACTGGGTAATTTATAAAGAAAAGAGGTTTAATTGACTCAAAGTTCTACAGGCTGTATAGGAAGCATGGCTGGGAGGCCTCAGGAAACTTACAATCATGGCAGAAAGTGAAAGGGAAGCAGGCACATCTTACATTTCCAGAGAAGGACAAAGACAGAGCAAGGGGAGGTACTGCATACATTTCAATAACCAGATCTCATGAGAACTCACTCACTATCACAAGAACAGCAAGGGGGAAATCCACCTCCATGATTTAATCACATTCCACCAGGCGCCTCCTCCAACATTGGGGATCACAATTTGACATGAGATTTGGGTGGTGACACAAGTCCAAACCATATCCAAAGCCTTTCTATATATTTATTTTGCCCAATAGAATTCTTTCAACTTCAGTTCCTCTCATCCTTCCAACCTCAATTTACACATCACTTCCTCGGGAAGTTACCTCTGATCCTTCCAAAATATGACAGCAGAGCCTAATTAAGACATTTTAGAAGTCTCAAATACTAAAAGTCATATAAGATATATGACTGTTGCCCTACCACCGTATTATTCACAATAAACACAATATTAAGTGCAATTAAGTCTGAAATTTTGGTTTCCTAGTAGTGACTATTTTGATGATTTTATTCTTTGAGGTATTGAGTATCATGTTTATTTCACAAAATCGAGTTTCTTGTTTGCTTGGTGAGTAGTTTAGCACTGCACAGCAGTCTATTCTTAACCCATTATGGTGCTTATTAAATAATCTTATTATTTTTCTGCACATTTTACTAGACTGTAAACAATTTGATGGTAGGAATTATGTATTGTTCAACATCCTATCCCCAGAACAAGGACAATGCCTGGAACATGGATATTGATCAATAAATATTTGTTTAATGAAAAAATCAATGTTAACCTAGTTTCTTATGGTATAAAATTACTTATTCAAAAGCCTTGCCTTCTCTAAGTTTATACTTAGAGATGAGCAATTCCGACCCAAAAGGACATGAAGATCAAGTTATTCCTGTGTGTTGCACTCACTGTATAACAGAGTGGATCTTCAGATGAGGGAAAACATGAATACAAACTATGTCTAAGGGTACATCTGTTTGTATAATATTTTACAATTCATGAAGTATTTTCAAATATACCATCTCATTTGGTCCTTATAATACACTTGGGAGGCAGATATTTTTGTCTAAGTTTCAGATATAAGGCAACAGGCTGGGACAGGTTAATGACCTGCAAAGTTATGTGGCAGTAAGGCAGGACTAGAACTCAAGTCCACATCTTTTGACTCTAAATAACCTCTCTATATGGAAACCTGTGGATCAATTTATCTGTGGCTGTAGAGCAATATAGTTCTTTCTGTCACTGAAAATTCCTAACCTGAATGCTTGTTCATGATGATCAAAGTAAAGCAATAGTGCAATTAGAATATATCTTCCAACTGACTGGTAAATCAATGGATTTTATATTTCCAAAGAAAAAAAGTAACCTTAGGGTTTTTCTCTCTTACATATCTTCTAGAACCTTTACAAACCTGAGAGTGTGTATATACTCATTCTTACTACTTTCTGACTTTTTGGCATCAATAATGTTCTAGGTTTTTATAGTGAGATAAAAGTGTTAAAGTATTGAATTTGAGTCTCAGAAAACATGAAAATCCGACTATTTTTAATTTATTAATGATTAAGCCAACAAAATTATATTAATGATTTTATGTGACATTTTTGCATAAAGCTTCTACAGAGTCTTCTTTCCACAGTTTCAGTATATAACCAGTAAGTCATTTTTATGTAAAGATGTTTGCTTTACCCAAGAGATTGTAAATGAAACTTTTGTACCCAAAGCCATTCTGTAATGAAGATTACCTTATGTAACAGATTGAATGAAAGCAAGTCAGAAATAAATCTTTGTAGAAAACCTTATTGGCAAAATTCTCCCTCATTCTTTTTTATTCCCCTTAAATCATATTGCCACCAGAGAGATTGATGTCAGTGGCATATTTGATTATAACACTCTGGCTTGTATCCCTTCAGGGGTACCCCTTAATGTACAAGATAAATTTTAAGCTCTTTCAAAATGGTCGAGTGCCAGCCTATTTCATCAGCCTTATTTCACTTCTTCTTGCTTTACAATTCATATTCTAGTAAGAACTATGTTTAGCTCCCTGCATACATCTGGTTCTCAGCCCTATGCCTTTTTAATCATGCTATTCCCCTTACCTTGACTATTCCTCAGCCTTTATCTGGATAACTCCTGTTTGTTCCTCCAGATTCTACTCATGCTTCTCTTTAAAATAAATGCCTTTCTCAGACTGCTTACCTAGGTGGTGGTCTTTGCTTCCTTAACACCCTCTACCCATGTCTCTCTTTAGAGCTACCAATTTATATTTTTCCAACTTTATTGAGGTATGATTGACACATTAAAATTGTACAGATTTAAGATATACAGCACGATGCTTTGATGTATGTACACATTGTGAAATAATTACCACAAACAAGCTAATTAACATATTCATCATCTCACATAGTTACCTGTATATGTGTGTGTGTCTGTGTGAGGTAAGAGCACTTGAAATGTACACTCTTAGCAAATGTCAAGTATGCAATACATTATTATTGACTACTGTCACCATACTGTACATTAGGTCTCCAGAACTATTCATCTTATAACTGAAAGTTTGTGCCCTTTGACCATTATCTCCTCCCACCCTGTCCGTTGTAACCACCATTCTACTCTCTGTTACTATGAGTTTGACTTCATTTTTTAGATTTCTTATATAAATGAGATCACGCAGTATTTGTCTTTCTGTGTCTGGCTTATTTCATTTAGTATGATGTCCTCTTGGTTCATCCATGTTGTTGTAAGTGGGAGAATATCCTTCTTTTTAAAGAATGATTAATATTCCATTGTGTGTGTGTGTGTGTGTGTGTGTGTGTGTGTATCACATTTTCTGTATCCATTCATCTTACGTAGTACACTTAGATTGTTTCTGTATCTTGGCTACTGTGAGTAATGCTGCAATTGGAAAGCAGATATCTTTTCAAGATAGTGATTTTATTTCCTTTGGATATATACTCAGAATGGGATTGCTAGATAATATAGTCATTCTATTTTTAACGTTTTTGAGAAACCTCCATACTATTTTCCATAGTGACTGTACCAATTTACATTTCCACCAACAGCAGACAAGAATTCTCTTCTCTACATTTTTTTATGGGAACATTTTATTATTATTATTATTATTATTATACTTTAAGTTCTAGGGTACATGTGCACAACGTGCAGGTTTGTTACATATGTATACATGTGCCATGTTGATGTGCTACACCCATTAACTCGTCATTTACGTTAGGTATATCTCCTAATGCTATCCCTCCCCCTCCCTCCTCCCCACAATAGGCCCCGGTGTGTGATGTTCCCCTTCCTGTGTCCAAGTGATCTCATTGTTCAATTCCCACCTATGAGTGAGAACATGCAGTGTTTGATTTTCTGTTCTTGCGATAGTTTGCTGAGAATGATGGTTTCTCTACATTTTTGCCAGTACTTCTTATCTTTTGACATTATGATGATAGCCATTCTAACAGGAGTGAGATGATATCTCATTGTGGTTTTGATTTGCATTTTTCTGATGATTAGCAATTTTGAACATTTTTTCATATACCTATTGGTCATTTGTATGTTGTCTTTCAGAAAACATCTAGTCAGGTCCTTTGCCCAGTTTTTAATCAGGTTATTTGTTTCTATTTTTGTTGTTGAGTTGTGTGGGTTCCTTACATATTTTGGATACTAACCCCTTATTGGATATATGATTTGCAAATATTTTCTCCCATTCTGTAGGTTGCCTTTTCATTTTGTTGATTCTTTCTTTTGCTGTGCAGAAACTTTTTGGGTTGATGTAGTCCCACTTGTTTATTTTTGCTTTTGTTGCCTGTGACTACCAATTTATATTGTATTATATACACATTTATGTGATTTTTGTTTCCTGCTACCCTTTGAGCTCTTTGCATCTTCTTCCCTTAGGAATTTTATTTTGGTATTTTTCTATCCTTGTATCTTTTGGATGGTCTGTGCATATTTTTCTCTAGACCACTAAGTAAAATAACATATAACTTGGCATAATATATTGGTAAGAAGTCAATAATCAATAAATGCCATGCCAAGAATAGAACATTTCGCTACTCTTTTGTAGTTAGGCAAGATGCATTGATGTTTTTTGTTAAACATCATTGTATGATACATCATGATACTGATTAATGTATTATAGCGATTCAAGCATATAACGCATTTCAAAGGTAATGATAATCTGTAAATGTGCAGACGCAAGTATATCAGTGTATGTGGTAGGTGGAAAATTACTACAGTTGTGGGTGTGGAGACACTTCAAGTACAGAATTATGGAGTCAGAGCCTTGTTCACTTGGAAGGGAACTTAGGAGTCATCTTATTTCAGCTTTTGAAATTTGTGTGTGGATCATGATAACAGCTAACATTTACATGTTTTGTAATTTACAAAACATTTCCATATCACTTGATGTTCACAGGCAGTTCAACAGAGTTGTTATTGTTATGATGCTCATGGCAACTCTACAAAGAGAATTGGTTTTATTGTACTGTGCTGCTATTGTAGATTTCATAATAGACTGGAATCTGCTGTTTGCTGAAGGAATAATAAGGGACGCATCTTGTTAATACAGCTGAATCCCTTCATGTTTTCTTCCAGATGTGGCCTTTACTGTTATTTGTTTGGAATTTTTGTTAAATGGCTTCCTGTTTTGTAACCGTTGGGTGGACTGTAGTATATTTCTCTAGACCTGCACTACATCTAACACCACAGTAACCACTAGCTGCATTTGGATATTGAAATGTAAATTTAAATCAATTAAAATTAAGTAAATTCAGTTCCTCATTTGCGTGAGCCACATTTCAAGTGCTCAGTAGCCATGTATCAAATTGAACAGAATAGACAAAGAACATTTTTGTTATCTCAGAAAGGTTTATTGGACAGTGCTGTTCTAGACCATTGCTATATGTATGCATCTTGATGAAGTTGTCATCTGTCAGTACTTAAGTTGGGATGCTGTAAGGCAGAAATCTGTAAAAGTAATCAGACTGACAATAAGTGGTAAATGGATGAGGATTGTGCTAGCTTGTTACTAAAAATGGAATAGTCCCTCTCCCCTGTGGAAAAGTTGTTAGAAACTTTTTTTAAATGTAAAAGACTATAAAATGACTTAAAACTGGTGAAAAACTGAAGTTTTCCTTTCTTTTTAACTTTTAAGCTCAGGGGTACAAGTTCAGGTTTGTCACATAGTGTATGTGTCATGGGGGTTTGTTGTACAGATTATTTCATCACCCAGATATTAAGCTTAGTACCCATTAGTTATTTTTTCTTCTCCTCTCCCTCTTCCCACCCTCCACCCTCCAATAGGCCCCAGTTTCTGTTGTTCCCCTCTATGTGTCCATGTGTTCTCATCATTTAGCTCCCACTTAAAGTAAAAACATGTGGTATTTGGTTTTCTGTTCCTGTGTTAGTTTTCTTTTAACAAAACAAAATTTGCTTTTGTTGTTCTCCAGCTCATTAATTGTGGCCAATACTATATCATAGTATATTTTTCCTCTGAGGAATAAGCAGCTCCTCTCAACATTTTCTACTCCTGACAATATTCTTCATCCTCATCCTTTTTTTTTTTTTTTTTTTTTTTGAGATGGAATTTTGCTCTTGTCCACCAGGCTGGAGTACAATGTCACGATCTCAGCTCACTGCAACGCCAGCCTCCTGGGTTCAAGCGATTCTCCTGCCTCAGCCTCCCAAGTAGCTGGGATTACAGGTGTGCACCACCACACCCAGCTAGTTTTTGTATTTTTAGTAGAGACGGGGTTTCACCATGTTGGCCAAGCTGGTCTTGAACTTCTGACCTCAAGTGAATCACCTGCCTCGGCCTCCCAGAGTGCTGGGATTACAGGCATGAGCCACCACGCCCGACTATCCTTAAGCTTCACCAGATTTGTACCTCCTTGCCCCTGACTGATAAATTTGCCACATTTATTATACTGTTTTAAGAAGACGGAAAGTATTAGATATATTCTTTTTTTTTTTTTTTTTTTTTTTTTAAATTTATTTATTATTATTATACTTTAAGTTGTAGGGTACATGTGCATAACGTGCAGGTTTGTTACATATGTATACTTGTGCCATGTTGGTGTGCTGCACCCATCAACTCATCGTTTACATCAGGTATAACTCCCAATGCAATCCCTCCCCCCTCCCCCCGATAAGCCCCGGTGTGTGATGTTCCCCTTCCTGAGTCCAAGTGATCTCATTGTTCAGTTCCCACCTATGAGTGAGAACATGCGGTGTTTGGTTTTCTGTTCTTGTGATAGTTTGCTAAGAATGATGGTTTCCAGCTGCATCCATGTCCCTACAAAGGACGCAAACTCATCCTTTTTGATGGCTGCATAGTATTCCATGGTGTATATGTGCCACATTTTCTTAATCCAGTCTGTCACTGATGGACATTTGGGTTGATTCCAAGTCTTTGCTATTGTGAATAGTGCTGCAATAAACATACGTGTGCATGTGTCTTTATAGCAGCATAATTTATAATCCTTTGGGTATATACCCAGTAATGGGATGGCTGGGTCATATGGTACATCTATTTCTAGATCCTTGAGGAATCGCCATACTGTTTTCCGTATTAGATATATTCTTGATTCATTTGTTTTTGCCTTTGGTATCACACTTCAGTTAGCTATTCTCCTTTCTTCAAATTTCTCATGTCAACTCCTCTAATGATACGCTCTGCTTGGTGTGTATATAATACTAGATCTTCCATCTCCTAATACAGTCTCCCAACAAAAATGACAAGAATCATGTTATATAGAGCATACTTATATATTCTTTGCATTTAAAGTCTTTACATCGGCTGAGTTATATAAATGTGCTTCTCTGGATTTTTGTAAATTAACCATATCATGATAAATGCTAAACTGCCTATCTTCTTTTTTTCATCACTTTGACCCTGCTTCTCAAAAAACTATGCTTATGGTTCCTTTCCTACCTTGAAACATTTCTTAGAAGAACAGTTTATATTAGTACTGTTACTTGTACATCTAAACTCCTCACATTGTCTTTTTCAACTACCCCATCTCCATTATTAAATTAAAACTGATTTTTAAAGCTTCTTGCTGTCATTTTTCTCAGACTCTTAAATTAGACACTGTTTTTCCCTTCTCCCTTTCCAAAACTCTTTTCTTATCTCTGTAATAATATCACTTTCTTCATTTAATCCTGGCCATGGGATTAATTCTTCCTCTGGCTCCTAAACAAGCATTGTCTGAGGTTTTATCCTCAGCTGTCTTCTCACCATACATACTCTCTTCTGGTGAAGTCATCATTGTTGTTTTCTTGTAGCTTTAACTATCCCTTCAATGTCAGTATCTCCAAGATCTGGCTCTATTTCCATTCTAATTCAGTTTTATCAAATGCTTGCTATACAATTGGATGTAACACATTCTGTTTCAGCCACTTCTAATTTTATGTGCACAAAATAAAATCGTTTTAATCTCCTCAATTTCCTTTCTCCATCTCTACTGTACCATTCATCCATCCATTTTCTTAGGCTTGAACACTTAGAGTAATGTTTAACTTTCCCTTCTCCATTATTTCTTGTTTATTAATTTGCATATTTGAATTTTTTGTGGATACATAGTAAGCATATATATTATGGAATACATGAGATGTTTTGATGCAGGCATACAATGCATTCATAATCACATCATGGAAAATGAGGTATGCATCCCCTCAAGAATTTGTCTTTCATGTTACAACTCAATTATATGTTTTAAGTTATTTTTAAATGTACAATTAAATTATTATTGACTATAGTCACACCATTGTGCTATCAAATACTAGATCTTATAATTCTTTCTAACTGTATGTTTTTTGTACCCATTACACATCCCCCTTTCTCCTCCACCCCCCTACTGTATTTCCTAGCTTCTGGTAAGCATCTTTCTACTCTCTTCTACTATCTTCATAAGTTCAATTATTTTGATTTTTAGATCCTACAAATGAGTGAGAACCTGCCATGTTTGTCTTTAGGTGCCTGGCCTGTTTCACTTAACATAATGATCTCCAGATCCATCGATGCTGTTGCAAATGACTGAATCTCATTTTTAATGGCTGAATAGTACTCCATTGTACTACATTTTCTTTATCCATTCATCTGTTGATAGACACAGGTTGCTTCAAAATCTTGGCCGTCATGAACAGAGCTGCAAAAAGCATGAGAGTGCAGATATCTTTTTAATATCCTGATTTCCTTTTCTTGGGGTATATACCCAGAAGTTGGATTGCTGGATTATGTGGCAGCTGTATTTTTAGTTTTTTAAGGAACCTCCAAACTGTACTCCATCATGATTGTATTAATGTACCTTCCCACCAACAGTGTATGAGGTTCCCTTTTCTCCACATCCTCACCAGCATTTGTTATTGCCTTTTGGATATAAGCCATTTTATCTGGGGTAAGATGCTATGTCATTTTAGTTTCGCTTTACAATTTTTTGATGATCAATGATGTTGAATACTTTTCATATGCCTGATGGCCATTTGTATGTCTTCTTTTGAAAACTGTCTATTCAAATCTTTTGCCCATATTTTAAGCAGATTATTAGATTTTTTTCTATAGCATTGTTTGAGCTCCTTACATATTCTCGTTATCAATTGCTTGTCAGATGGGTAGTTTGCAAATATTTTCTCCCATGTTGTGGCTTGTCTCTTCACTTTGTTAATTGTTTCCTTTGCTGTGCAGAAGCTTTTTAACTTGATGTGATCCCATTTGTCCATTTTTGCTTTGGTTGCATGTGATTTTGGGGTAATACTCAAGAAATCTTTCCAAAGACCAATGTCATAGAGAGCTTCCACAATGTTTTCTGGCAGTAGTTTCATAGGTTGAGGTCTCAGATTTAAATATTTAATCCATTTTTATTTGAATTTTGTATATGACAGAAGATACAGGTCTAGTTTCATTCTTATGCCCAAGGATATTCAGTTTTCCCAGCACCATACTTTCCACAGTGTATGTCCTTGGCACCTTTGTTGAAAATGTGTTCACTGTAGGTGTGTGGATTTGTTTCTGGGTTGTATACTCTGTTTTACTGGACTCTGTGTCTGTTTTTATGCCAGTACCATGCTGTTTTAGATACTCTATCTCAGTAGTATAATTTGAAGTCAGGTGTTGTGATTCCTTTAGTTGTGTTCTTTTTGCTTAGGATAACTTTGGCTATTCTTTTGTGGTTCCATATAAATTTTAGGATTTTTTTTCTATTTTTTCTATTTCTGTGCAGAATGTCATTGGTATTTTGATAGCGATTGCATTGAATCTGTAGATTGCTTAGGTAGTGTGGACATTTTAACAATATTGATTAATCTAAGAACATGCAATATCTTTTCATTTTTTGGGTGGTTTCTTCCATTTCTTTATCAGTGTTTTATAGTTTCCATTACAGAGATCTTTCACTTCTTTATGTTAATTTCTAGATATTTAATTTTACTTGTAGCTATTGAAAATAGGATTATTTTTGTTTTCTTTTTCAAATTGTTCACTGTTGGCATGTAGAAATGCTACTGATTTTTGTATGTTGATTTTATATCCTGCAACTTTACTAAACTTCATCATCAACTCTAATAGTTTTTTCTTGGAGTCTTTAGATTTTCCCTAATTTAAGATCATTATCATCTGCAAGGAATGGTAATTTGACTTATTCCTTTCCAATTTGGATACACTTTATTTATTTCTGTTGCCTAATTGCTCTGACTAGGACTTCCAGTACTATGTTGAATAGTAGTGGTGAAAGTGGGCATCCTTGTGTTCCAGATCATAGAAGAAAGGCTTTCAGTTTTTCCTAATTTAGTATGATACTAGCTGTGAGTCTATCATACATGGCTTTTATTATGTTGAGGTATGTTCCTTCTATACTCAGTTTTTTTTGTTTTTGTTTTTGTTTTTGTTTTTGTTTTTGGAGACAGAGTCTCACTCTGTCACCCAGGTTGGAGTACGATGATGCAATCTCAGCTCACTGCAACCTCTGCCTCCTGGGCTCAGGCGATTCTTCTGTCTCAGCCTCCCGAGTAGCTGGGACTACAGGCGTGTGCCGCCACGCCTGGCTAATTTTTTAGTAAAGATGGGGTTTCACCAGTGTTAGCCAGGATGGTCTCGATCTCCTGACCTTGTGATCCACCCACCTTGGCCTCCCAAAGTGCTTAGATTACAGGCGTGAGCCACCGCGCCTGGCTCTATATCCAGTCTTTTGAGGGTTTTTATTATGAAGGGATGTTGAATTGTATCAAATTCTTTTTCACCATCAATTGAAATGATCCTGTGGTTTTGTCCATCCTTCTTTAGGTATGATGTATCACACTGTTTGATTTTTGTATGTTGAACCATCCTTGCAACCCAGGAATAAATGATGCTTGGTCATTTGAATGATGATTAATAAGGTCATCATGAATGACCTTATTAATATATTGTGGAATTTGGTTTGCTCGTATTTTGTTGAGGATTTTTACATAAATATTCATCAGATATTGGCCTGTAGTTTTCTTTCTTTGGTATGTCTTTGTCTGGCTTTGGTACCAGGGTAATACTGGCCTTGTAGAATGAGTTTGAATGTTCCCTCCTCCCCCTCTGTTTTTTGACGTAGATTGAGTAGGATTGGTATTAGTTCTTCTTTAATATTTGGTAGAATTCAGCAATGAAGCCATTATGTCCCCAGCTTTCCTTTTTGGGAGACTTTTTATTTTTTTATTTTTATTTTTTATCTTATGTTTTTTGAGATGGAGTCTCACTCTGTCGCCCAGGCTAGAGTGCAGTGGTACGATCTTGGCTCACTGCAAGCTCCACCTCCAGGGTTCACGCCGTTCTCTTGCCTCAGCCTCCCTAGTAGCTGGGACTACAGGCGCCTGCCACCACGCCCAGCTAATTTTTTGTATTTTTAGTAGAGATGGGATTTCACCATGTTAGCCAGGATGGTCTCGAGCTCCTGACCTCATGATCCGCCCATCTCTGCCTCCCAAAGTGCTGGGATTACAGGCGTGAGCCATCGCACCTGGCCTGGGATATTTTTTATTATGGCTTCGATCTCATTGCTTGTTATTGGCCTCCTCAGGTTTTAGATTTCTTCATGGTTAAATTTTGGCAGGTTGTATGTGTCTAGGAATTTGTCTATGATTTTCCAATTTATTGTCATGGATGGATATCACTGCTGCTAGTTATTCAGGGCTCAAGGGCATTTCAGTTAGCAGGTGATGCATGCTGCCTGGACTGGGTCCTTCCCCTTAAGGCAACAGGTTCCCTTTTGACCCAGAGTGTTTCTAGAAATGTCTGTCAGGAGCTAGGGCCTGGAAAGGGGGCCTCAGGACTCTGACTGGTACCCTATCCTGCTGTGGCTGAGCTGGTATCCCAAGATGCAAACAAAGTCTTCCCCACTCTTCTGTCTCCTCTCCTCAAGTGAAAGGAAGGGGCCTTCTTTGGAGCCACAAGCTATGCAACCTGGGGTTAGGGGAGGGTTAATGCCAGTGCTCCTTTAGCCATCCCAGCTGGTATGTCAGTAAGTTGTGTGCCGCCCCCTCAGTCCACTGTCTTTGGGCCCAACTCAGCACTAGGACTTGCCTAAGAGTTGCTCTCCTTGTGGCCTAGACTGCTTTTGCAGTTTATTTGGGGCCCCACATCACTGTAGCACATGGTGGCAAAGCTTGTGGAAACTCAAGTTCAGATCGCTGGGATTGGTGATTGATTCCCCTCTGGTTAGGACTTGTTTAAATGCTCCCTCCGTGGGTGAACATCAGCTGAATTTGGTTCAGTTTTGTTTTCTACTATAACATGGTCAGCGCTGAGTTTAATGCCTCAGAATTACTGGCTTTCTTTCTCCCCTGTGCATAGAAACTCTCATCACCAGGCAGCTGTTGCGCAGGTTCAGGGGAAAGGGGGCATTGGCAATTGAAGACTGTTTTTCCTACCTCTTCAGTGCCTCTTTCAATGATACGAAGTTAAAACTAGGTATTGTGAGTACTCACCTGATTTTTGGTTCTTATGGAAAAGGTTTTTTTTCTGTGGGGATAATTGTTAAATCAGTGTCCTTGTTGGGGGCTGGAGGGACAATCTGTGGAGGCTTCTATTCTGCCATCTTGCTCTGTCCCTCTCCCCCACCCATTATTCTTTGTATCTGATCAATCAGTTACCTAATTTTTTCAAATCTTATCTTCATGGCATCCACTTATTTTCATCTCCCTTCCACTATCATAACCTCAGTTCAAGCCCTGATTACATATCACATTTCCTAATGAAAGAATATTCCAACTGATCTTCCTGCCTCCAGTTTATCTCCCTTCCAAATTCCTAGCTTCTTCTAATCATTTTCATGAAACATAAATTTAATCACATACTTCTCATATTCAGTTATCTGTGAACACCCCCTTGTATCAGAACAAAGTTCACACTCCTCCACCCTTTCTACAGATAAAACATCCACTTTAGTATGTCTAGGAAGATACACAGCTTTGCAGAGATTCCCATAACTGAGATATGGCACAAAAATTACTCCTAAGGGACTATGAAGAACGGAACAAGAGATGGCTGTGGGAGTTGTTAGCTGGACAAGAACATTTCATCTCCACAGACCTCTCAACCCTCACTCACAACTCATATTGCTGTGTATAATCAACTATTATATTAGGTAGACTGCCTTGACTTCAACTCTTCCCAAAGGAAAGTCAAGAGAAATTATAAACTGACTGAGTTAAGTTTTTGAAGGAGATTCAAAATGGAAATTAAATTGTTATAGAAAAATTGAAATTGCTTTTCTTTTAAAACAAAAACAAAAATTTTCTTCAACCTAGCTTTGGTAGTTCTCCATAATATGCCCCGTATTATTTTCTCTGCTTTCTTTCCCACTGCATTTTCACCATGTAGCTTAAATTTTAACCAAATCAGTCTGCTTACTTCTTATTGACTATGCATTTGTTCAGTGTGTTCACACAGTTTGAAATGTTCTTTCTCCCTAAACCTTCAAATTCCAGATTTGAAAGCCATTTAGGGCCAGGTAAAATATCATTTCCCCCACATAGTTAATCCAGGATTATCAGAATTTATCTCCTTTTTAATGGGATCTTTTGTTAGAATTTATCTTGTCTACCTTTTATTTGTATTTGAATGTTTTCTCCCCTCCTAATTAATGAAATCACGATGGCCAAATACCAAGGGTAATTTATCCGTCATCACATAATAGTATCTGGAACTGAATTGCATTTAGGAGATCACAAAAAACATGTTGGTGAACTGAATTGTGACTTCAATAAATAAATGAATGCAAGGAAGGGAGGAAGGAAGAGAGGAAGTCTGGGAGGGAGGAGAAAATAAAAGAAAGGAAAAGTATAATACTCATTGCTTAAATTAGCCCCTTAGGCATGTAAAGGCATTTTGATAATAATAGAATATGTTGAAGTGTTGAGTATGAAAGTACGATTATCAAAGGTTTACATAGATGGATTATTTATATATTACTTCTAAGTAAAACAATATTTTATATTATTTGTAAAAGAATACAATATATACACAAAAATAAGACATGGAAATTTATGGCATTTATAAAATTTCATGAAATATAATGGTATTATTAGAGATATACACTATTTCCCTTCACTATCTCTCTTCATATATTTACTATTAATAACATATGCACTGTTCTTATTATACAGTTGATGAGAAATATTACTTGTTCTGAGTATTGTGACCCACCAGGTGCTTAAAACTTGTTGACAAAGTATGGAACATCAGTGGCAATATGTAGGAGTAAAAATTGTTCTGTTATTCTGCTCACTATAGCAATTGCATCATTGTTTCACAGAAAGGATAACATTATGATCCTGTGTGGGTGTATAGCTCATCTGTGGGAGGATGTTTCTGTGCATACTTAGTGATCAGAATTCAAGAAACACGCCTCATTTTTATGAATATTTTCTCATTAGGAATTTGGCTCATGTAAATGCATCACATAGTTTGTAGAAGCATTATATGGAAAAGGATAAAGAAGAAATGAAATTTTTTTTTTGCATGTACAATAAAAGCTTGAGCTACTGGAGAGAATTCCTGGGAGTATATAGTATCGTGGCTGTAAACCCAGTCTTTAAAATCTAAATTTAATTCTAACCTAAAAATAACTAGAATGTCAGAGGTGTACCTTTCCACAGCATGAATAGGTTTGTAAAGTATAGATTTATCCATATGCAATGCTATTTTCTCTTTAAAACTTGAGATATCTTTTGGGAAAGGATTTGGCCCCAAGTATTAATAAAACCCATACTTTAGAAGCAAGTATTTTAAAATCATCTGTTGATGGAGGTAAAATAACTTACTAATAAATAAACCTCCCAAAGTACCTAGAGCTGTTTAAATATTTAGCATGATAAAATGAATGCCATAAAATTATAGCTTAACAAAATATAACATAGTCATTTAGTTTCTATTCTTCTCCCTAATATAAAGTAGCAGGTTAATATGCACTCTCTCTGGTTTTGTTGTTCTTTTTTTTTGTTTTGAGGCAGAGTCTCGCTCTGTCACCCAGGCTGGAGTGCAGTGGTGCGATCTTGGCTCACTGCAACCTCTACCTCTCAGGTTCAAGCAATTCTCCTACCTCAGCCTTCCGAGTAGCTGGGATTACAGGCATGTGCCACCACACCCAGCTAATTTTTGTATTTTTAGTAGAGGTGGGATTTCACCATGTTGGCCAAGCTAGTCTTGAACTCCTAGCCTTAAGTGATCCGCCCACCTAGGCCTCCCAAAGTGCTGGGATTACAGGCATGAGCCACTGTGCCTGGCTTCTATTTTTAATATGCTGCATCCTCACCCTTTGTGGAAAGCCTCTGGGTTTCAATAACTGACAAGCCGACCTTGCTGAAAGAAGATAGAGATACAGACAAGTAGAAGCAACTGTTCAACATAGTAAGCTATTGAAGAAGGAAATAAGTTTAATAGGAAAAAATAATCAATGAATTGGGGGAAAGTGTAATCAAACATACAATTCTGTGGATCTGAGAACTATTTGGAGTGAGCTGGCAGATAATGTTATAAAAAGGTTACCAGTTTATGAATTCTATATATTTGATAATTTTGGGATAACTTTGGTGTTCCTGTATCACATGGTAATCCTATAAAATAGATCAAGTGTTTCTTAAAATACCATCTTCATAAATATCATCTTGGAGGCCTCACTCTGAATCAACTAGATCTGTACTTCTGGGAATCTGCATTTTAACCTACCCCTCAAATGATTCTTAATGCAGAAGTAAAATCTGAAAATTACTTAACTGAGTGTAGATTACATTGATTGCTTTTGCAATGATGCCATTATTTTCTCTTTCTGAAGACCCACTGTTTCCAAGACCCAGTTAAAAGCCACCTTTCTTGATTTGTTTTCACACAGAGTTTAGTTTCTTCCTCCTCTGCTCCTCTAGCTCCCATAATTGTGCCTTTGTTACACTAATCAAGAGTATCCCAAATCTCTTAATGCAGATTTAAACTTAACTTTACATACATAAGTGCTGCAAACTTATCAAAAACATTATTTAAAATGTATTTAAATTCATTTTACAAACATTTAGTTTTGTTTATTTTAAATAACAAGTTCTTAATTTTAATATTCATATGTGACGTTTTTTTGGACTGGTAGAAAAACTTGACCACCTCAATCACCTCATATATCTCCCTTAAACTTTGTCTTTCAGGGTCATGTCAAAATAGTTGAGTGTGCACCAATATTTTGTTCTTCAAATAATCTTAAATCTAGGATCACAGATGTCATCCTTTCTGTCACTAACCCGCAGCTAGTAGTTTGAAAATTTACTAGCCCATTCCTAGTGTGATCCAACAAAAAGAACTGTTAAAATAAACTGTTTTCAGTAATCATATGATGTTAGATGGTAGTGTTGTGATTATTGTCATGCAGAATCTGTTGTGTGTGCTTTGTAAGATGAATAACTGAACAATTATATGACTGCCATTCTATCACTCCAGTGTCATTGTTAAGTATTTTTAGCATGGGATAAAGCTGACACATATATAAGATTGAAGAAGTTAAATAACATGCTGGCGCCTCTTGAAGTATTATCTATTGTACATACATATATATATGTATGCATGTATTTCTTAGCTCTGCAACCTGAAAAGGCATAGGAACAATGACCTAGCTAGTAATGATACACTTCCCAGAGTTTATGGTCTGAAAACCACATTTAAAAAGTTTGAAATTTGACTAGAGCAATGTATAGTACAATCCAGTATACTATATGTTGAATTTGATTTCCTGTTGAATTTTAATAAAAATATATTAATATCTTGAAATTTTAAATAATTTGCCTTTTATCTATTGATTTGTGTAATTGTGTATCATTTATACTTCTGAAGTTAAAAACACTTAAAACAGCATGAGTACTTTTAAATTCTGTGTTTTAACTTATTTGTGTGAATTCCTATCTCCCTGAACAGCCCTTGTCTTAAAGTCAGGGGCCATGTTTTATTCATCCTTTTATCCCTAGTATGGTTGATTAATATTTGCTGAATCAAGGCGAAAAATATGTCTATTTTATATTGTCTAATTAATATATTCAACATTATTTAAATATTACTATATTTAGATATAGGTAGCATATTTAAAATGTAATATTAATATAGCATCAAACATATATTTAATACTATTTATTGTGTTTCCATACATTGCAGTTATTATCCTTTTAGATGCTCAGATTGTTTCATGTTTGGCCAGGGGGAATCTCTTCCTGTTGAGTCCTGAGTCCTACTAACACAAGAGTCAACTCCTGTGTAGTAGTAGTCTTGATACGCTACTCCTAGTAGTCTTTGATAACTTCCTTCTGTCTTGTATCACAGTATAATCCAAGCTCATCTTGTACATTTCCTATTCCAGATCTCAAATCAGCCATTTTCCAAGAAAGCCTGGGAAATGTGGTTTTCAGACCATAAACTCTGGGAAGTGTATCATTACTAGCTAGGTCATTGTTCCTATGCCTTTTCAGGTTGCAGAGCTAAGAAATACATGCATACATATATATATGTATGTACAATAGATAATACTTCAAGAGGCGCCAGCATGTTATTTAACTTCTTCAATCTTATATATGTGTCAGCTTTATCCCATGCTAAAAATACTTAACAATGACACTGGAGTGATAGAATGGCAGTCATATAATTGTTCAGTTATTCATCTTACAAAGCACACACAACAGATTCTGCATGACAATAATCACAACACTACCATCTAACATCATATGATTACTGAAAACAGTTTATTTTAACAGTTCTTTTTGTTGGATCACACTAGGAATGGGCTAGTAAATTTTTATATTTTAAAGATACTTGAAATAGTTACTTTCTGTATGATTATTATCCACTGCTAGAGTATACATTCAGATCATATTTACTTTTTTCCTTGAAGAGAATCCCTTTGAATGTTTAGTCATACCCTCTGATTCTGGAAGGTAGACAAATAATGGAATTTGCATACATTGCAGCTGAAGCAAGCTATAGAAGCAGCATGCAGAAACTGGGCAACTTACCAACTTTTCCCAGATTATCTCTCCTTTGGCATATGAGTCCTTCAGAAAGACAAGACCCAAATCTTAAGTATTTCTTTGAATTTGTAAAATATACTTAAGTTTTATTTTTAAACCTTTGCCCCTGATCTGAGTATGTATTTCTTCTGACAAGGCATTGTGGTGAAGTTGCATTATCAAAAATTGTGTTGAACAACATTCCTTTTTGTTAAAATTAAATTCGGGAAAAAATGAACTGGAATATCATTTCTTAAAATATTCAGTACTGTGGAAATGGGTGGGTTTGCTTCTTCAAAATTAGCCAAATAATAATTTTATTTTTTGAAGTAAAGTTAGTTTTTTAAAGTTAAAATAGTGATGGCCAGGCGCGGTGGCTCACACCTATAATCCCCAGCACTTTGGGAGGCCGAGTTGGGCCGATCACCTAAGGTTGGGAGTTTGAGACCAGCCTGACCAACATGAAGAAACCCTGTCTCTACTAAAAATACACAAAATTAGCGGGGCATAGTGGCACGTGCCTGTAATCCCAGCTACTCGGGAGGCTGAGGCAGGAGAATCGCTTGAACCCAGGAGGCAGAGGTTGCTGTGAACCGAGATTGCGCCATTGCACTCCAGCCTGGGCAACAAGAGCAAAACTCTGTCTCCAAAAAAAAAAAAAAAACTAAAATAGTGACACTAATACATGGTTAAAATGTATTTATCACTTAATGTATGTCAGATTCTATTGATTTATCTCATTTTGTCACTTAATTCTTACAACAGTTTTACCAATATGCCCGTTTTATAAATTTCGTGAGGAAACTGTGCCATAGAAACATTGTCTCTAAGCAAAGATCAGTTTGTTGTATTGCTGCTTATTGTATATCCAGTAACTGCAGGTTAAAAAAAAAAGACCATGGTGGCTTTTGAAAGAATTTTTTGTAATTCCTGGTACTTAAATTTAGGTGAGAACTATGAACTGGGTAATTATTATTAGTAGATGTATTAATTTTAAATGTGTACTATAAAGTATATTTAATAGCTTGCAATAGTTAAAAATATAAAATTATTTGAGATTTTGATAGGACTATTGAAATAAATGTTAGTGTGTTTTTTAATGTTCTAATCGATAATAAATTAGTATTTGAAATGTTAGGGACATTTCAACAAAATACATTTATCACGTGTAAAAGCTTAGATGGAAAATGTTTACAATATTTTTTCAATATTTGTTTTTAAAAGTCTACTTAATGTATATTGTCTTTTAGTATGCATTTAAAGGTAGTAAAATTAGAATATACAGTTAAGCAAAAATAAGGATATCCTCTGTTAGTGACCATCAGAGCTAACCATTATTAATATTTTGGTATATAGCATCCCAGATTTTTCCTATTATTTTCGCTTGAATTGTTAAGACTTTTAAAATTATAGTGTAATTTCTAAGAAAATATTTTAAAAGAATGCTTGGTATTTTGAATCTAATGTGTATGGTTCTTTTTTTCAGGATTGTACTGTATATGAAACAGAGAATAAAATTCTTCACGTGGTGAGTACACTTGGATTTATTTTAATCTTTATTAGAGAATATTTCCTTGATCAACTAGAAGAAGTGAACCATAAGAAAAAAATCTACTGACCATATCAGTTAAGTGTATTTTTATAGGAAATCTACAAAAGAATCAAAGCATAACAAATTACGTTAGTTATAACCATTCTATTGTACCTAATAGGAAAAAAAGATACAATATTTTTAAATTGTAATATGTAGCAAGGTTGGAATGTAATAAAAAATTAATAATGTAGAGCAAGGAGAATTTGAAATGAGAATTTCTTTTACTGTTCATCTGTTACAAAAAAAAGATCAGAGAAAGGTATTCTGTTCTATAATGGGTAATTAATCTCTATCATCATTTGGATGAAATACTTTATTAAAAAAATCAAATTTCCTTTGCTCCAATTCTATACTTACCAGATAACCTTTCAAATGGTAATATGGCAATATTTTTGAATCAGTTAATGACTTTACATATATTTTATTACTAGAAATGGACTATGGATACATTTTACTTTGTTGAAAGGCCATCTCCTGTCTTCTTAATGAACAGTTGGCCGCTTTTATTTGTAAATGCATGTCTTGATCAATGCTGGTTTGTCCTAATAACTTCTTCACCTCTGGTGTGTGTGAAATCATGTCATTTCTGCATCTGCCAGGTACTAGGCGGTGAAGATTCATATGTCTGTAAAAGGACATTTGCCTCATTTATTCCTAATATCAGTTTATAAGTTTTATGTTTCTGAAATGTTTGAATATTTATAAAAGAATACTATTTTGTATTTAGAAAAGTAAATACTTTTAAAACGTCTGAATGTATGTATGGAGGGAAATCAGAATATCAGCAGTACAGCATCCCTATTCCTTTTTTGTTATCTACTATAGAAATGGTACTGAATAATCCTCTGCTAATCCTCTCCCCCTCATTGTGCAGTAGGGATGCCCTTTGTGGTTTATAAGAATAGTCTCAGGAGTGGATAATTAATGTATTTTTCTCCTTATTAGTCCAAGAGGGAAAATAATTACAACTCCCTCATGTCGATCTACCTGTAGGGCCTGGAGAATAGAAAGACACTAATATTTATTTAGGGCCTATATATTTCAAGTATTAGCTTACTTTCTATAAGTGTATTCTCTCATTTAATCCTACTTTTGCAGATGGTGGAACTAAGGGTCACAAATATTAAGTTGTTCAACTATTCAGTTTGAACACAGAATCTCATACCAAAGCCCATGCCCTTTCCAGATCTGGCAGTTGCTACCAATTCTAATTCCCTGAGGCTTTACAAATTGTACTATCTTTTTTCCCATGAAACCCAGGGCTACTGTCTAGCTGTGCCTATTTTGTCAATAACTAAGGAGCATGCACAGAGCCTTTCCCACCTACATTTTATTTTCTCTGAGTGACTGTTTCTTTGGCGTTGAATTTTCTGTGACAATGACTGTTCTTTCTGAAGTATTGAATTTACTGAATTCGACTTTGGTACACTGCTGTGGGTTCTTCATTGTGTTTACTTCAAGGCTGTTATTGAGGTCAGTGTGTGTTAACATTTTTTTCTTTATCAGATTTCTCAGGAGTAATCTCTCCCTGATGTTAGTACCAAAAAGAGCTGTACTTTTCTTTATGCATTGGCTGCTACGAACTTAAGATTAAAATTTGTGGCTCATAATGGACAAGTGCATCTCATGGTATTTGTTTTGTATTTAGCTTCATTCTTGGCTCTAATTTATATACCTGATTTCTTTTTGCCTTGTTTTTCTCAATTAATTTATGTATGGTATATATTTTTACATCTGTTAATGTAGCCTTTTCTGTGGAGGAATAGTTCCAGTTACAAATGCACATTTGTGATCAATATTCAGATATCAACAAAGGACATGTAAATAATTTATAGAAAAAGAATCTCTAGAGAACTGTAAAAAATATGAAATTTTATTTCTGAGGAAATTTCAGATTCCACCATATGACAGAATAACAGAAATAAATTTAAATGATGAAAGAAATACTGTGGGATTTCTCTTGTACTAAAGACCTTAAATATCATTTTAATTAATTAGACTAAGGAAAAATCTCTTTGGGGTTATAAAATGATGATTGAAATTTTATTAAATAAAAACCATAATAAGTAATAGCCAAATTTTAAAAGTTCTTAATCACTATTTTTAATTTTAAATAATTTTAAAATAATAAGTAATTTTTAGTTTCTTAAATAAATTCCTAATAATTGACTCATATTGACTTATCTTTCTTAGAAGTCAGATTCTGGGCTACTTGCTATTAGAAATAAGTAACAGCGTAAATAGTACTGAAGGAGTTTAGAAATGAATGCCGTATGTTTACCTTGGCAATTTTGCATTCCAGCTAGTGAGAATTTAAAAATCCTGTCTGATGATGATGGCAACAGTGAATGGCATTAACCAAATCAGTTAGTCTCAGAAAGCACTTGTCTTTTCATGTTATTCTTCTACTTCCCATCCTGACCGTTTTATACAAAGATTACCCAGCCTTTACTAAAAGGTTGTATGTATACTTGTATATTACTTTTCTCACAAGAATAGTTAATTTTTTGGAATAATAAAATAGTATACAGTACCACTTAGTATATGATGCTAAAGAAAATTTCTAGAACAAGTATCTTTCCAGATCTCTATAGTGTAGAAGAAATAACTTTGAGTCTAAAAACCCGTGTCTGAATCCTAATTCTACCGTTTTCTATCTCGGTGAGCTGAATCAAGTGATGTTCTTGAGAGTTTGTTCTAATTATGTAAAATGGGGATATTAATATCTTTCATGAATGATTGTTGCTAGGAGAAAAAAGTAAATTTTCTAGACAGAGCTTTATAATCTGGTAGTCCTCTTTCTAGTATTTATTTATTTATTTAGGTTATATCTCATTATTTAGGTTTTTTGTTGTTGTTGGTTGGGTTTCTTTTTTTTGAGACAGTCTTGCTCAAGCTGGAGCTTATACACCCAGGCTGGAGTACAGTGGCATGATCTCGGCTCACTGTGAGTTCCATCTCCCAGGTTCACGCCATTCTCCTGCCTCAACCTCCCGAGTAGCTGTGACTACAGGTGCCCGCCACCACGCCCGGCTAATTTTTTTGTATTTTTTAGTAGAGACAGGGTTTCACCCTGTTAGCCAGTATGGTCTGGATCTCCTGACCTCGTGACCCACACACCTCGGCCTCCCAAAGTGCTGGGATTACAGGCATGAGCCACCGCACCCGGCCTATTTATGGTTTTTAATTTCCTCTTTCTCTCCTTTTTATATGCACCAGAAAATCAAAAGCCTGAGTTTTTATATAGCTTGTTTAGGATGAAATTGTGAGTTAGTTTTAATGTTTTCCTTGTTTCTGTGATACTCAAATATTCTAAGTACAATATGATTTATAATGGCTCCTTTTCAAAGATGAATTAATATGTATTCTATATGAGCATCTTAGCCTGGGTTCTTTCTGGAAAACAGAGCCTACAACAAATGCTTGAATGCAGATAGTTTATGTTGATTAGTTATCCCAAGGCACAGAAGAGACACTGGGAAGGAGAATCAATATGGATTCTAGAATTGTTCACCACTATAGGGAACTGAAGTTCAATCCCATCAGGACCTTCTGAGAAGCCCTGTAGAATGTGCCTCAGAATTGTCCAACCTGACTGACAAAGATTGAAGAGGGAGAATGTATCTGCTGGCACTAATCCAATTATCCCATTGGTCAAAGATTGCTCCTTGGGATGTTAACTCTCACACTACCAGGTTTTTGGAGGTACCAGAGACCTCTAGGACAGAAAGCAAAGGTAGTACAACTGAAGTGAAGCAGATTGCCACAGCAGTAGCTGGAGAAAAAGTGGGCTGAGTGGGGAGTCTAGTACAATGAAGCGCCTCTAAGTGGCAATCCAAATTTTAAAGTATTTTGGATCACATAAAGTATCCTGATAGTGATTGACATCAAGATCTGCATAACTCACAAAAGCAAGCTTCAAAACAATAGATATAGCATAACATTTGTGTAAAAAAGCAATGTATTTATAGTGAAGAAAAAATTTGAAGAACTATGCAATAGACTTAATGTTGGTTGCCTTTGCAAGGAATAGGATAAATTTTAGGGGCATTAACTTTAAATTATGTGTTTGTATAATGGTTAAATATAGCATAACAAATATGTGTTAATCAGAAAAAGAAAGTACTAAAATATCTGTAGAAATGCCTGAATAGCAGCCCAAAATCTAGATTAAAAATGAGTATTTTATAGTTAGATACAATGAATTAGATCCACTACTTGATAGCACAACAGAGTAACTGAGGGACTACAGTCAGCAATAATTTGTTGTACATTTTAGAGTAACTGAGGGAGTATTACTGGAATGTTCATAACACAAAGAAATGATAAATGTTTGAGGTGATGGATACCCCCATTTACCCTGTTGTAATTATTACACATTGTATGCCTGTATCCAAATATCTAATGTACTCCATAAATACCTAATGCATACCTACTATGTACCCAGAAATCTTTTCTAAAAGATAAGTATTTTTAACAAATGAGTAAGAGTTTCAAATGGGTAAGGAGTGAAAACAGTGCTAGTAGCCAACCATTGACTAACCTAAAGAACATGGCTGAAATCTTTCTAATGCCAGGCAGATTTAGAATCCTATGTAATATATTAATAGTTCTTAGGAACCTCTTCACTTTAGTACATTGGACTGTGAGTTAAATAGGTTTTTAGAACATCCCCAGTGATGGCTGCCGTTTAGAAGGAACAAGGAGACCCCAGATTACTGAATAGAGATTATAGTAGCTTGAGATAGGCACTAGAACATCAACTGTCTTAGCCTAAACCCTACCCCTAAATCTTTATTTTGTCCAGAGGATAGGGAAGGCAATTTTCAAGAGGAAGGAGAACTTATCACTTATGAAAACTTGTTATAGCCCAGGAATTCCACAAGGCAGTACAAGTTGAGTGTCCCTTATCTGAAATGCTTGAGATTAGAAGTGTTTCGGATTTCAGATTTTTTGGATTTGGGAATATTTGCATGATATACTTAACAGTTGAGTGTCACTAATCTGAAAATACTAAACCAAAATGCTCCAATGAGTGTTTCCTGTTGAGCATCATGTGAGTGCTCAAAAAGTTTCTGATTTTCGGATTAGAGATACTCAACCTGTACAAGCATCAGAGTGCCTTTCAACACGTGAGCAAACTGAGAGAGCTGAGGTTGTGAGGTGGTGTGTCTTTCCCTGAAATAGATCTGTATTTAAGGATGAGTAAAGAAAAAGAATGGGAAAGAGTAGAGGAAGTATCCTCTAACATATTAGAAGAAAATCCTTCCACATGAAGTAGGTTTATTATGAACACTTGTTTAATTATATTATGAGCCAAAAGATATTACCTGTGTTAAATAAGAATACCATACTATAAAGAAGGTAAGGTCACTATAAACTGAGAGCAAATGAACTAAGAAAATAGTACATTAAACTAACAACAGGGAAGCAGAAAATAAACCATGGAGAAAGCATGTATCTTCCCAATTTTTTTTCAATTAATTTGCATTTCTTTCATAATGAAAAAGTATAAAAGTATATATTTATTCCAGTATAGTTAGAATTCTGATTGCTTTTAATGGATGATTTTATGTTACATATATTGAACTAGTCAGAAGGGACTTGGACAACCCTTAGGCTAGATTTTCGTTCACTTTCCTCACCTTTAAAATTAGAGAGAGTCTTCCTGCTTAAAATCAGAAAGAAGTAGGCTGTGAAGACCAAAATCCCTGGTGGGAAGGGAGATTGGTTGCAGTGTTGGACAGGGATGTCTGTTAATATGAAGTGTGAGAATGAATAAAAGGAGACTGAACAGCTTGGGTTTCCTTGGAATTTGCCATTAAGTATAATGGAACAGACAATAGAATACAATCATAAAGGACAAAAGGCAATACAGATTATCAATGTAGTATATATCTCAGTGATTATCGACTAAAGATAATGTTATGTTTCACTTCTATTGATCTGATCTTTTCATTCCAGTTAGGTTTTGTTCTGGATTACACTTTCTCTGGCAGTTTGGAGCCCATCTGTTTTGCTCTGTGCAGATCCTTGTTTTATATAATAAATGAGTTACAGAGAATCTGGAATTTTCTGTTCTGTACTCTACTTACTCCTCACTCCTGCCTTTCAGTACAGCCTTTCAGTCTGGAGTAATAAGCTCTCCTGAGAAGTCATTTCAGAGCTTGTGTTTTAGCAGACTTCCTCTGCTTGTCTCTGCCCTGCCACTCTCATTGGTGAGCCTGGAACACTTGTCGGCTTTGATTAAACTCATGGAAATCCCAGGCCAGGCATAATCATTAAGGTCACATTGTTTAAATCAGATTGTTCTGAGCTCAAAAACACCTTTTACATTAGCCAAAGGTATGACCTTGTATATGGCACTTTGTATTTTAGCATTTTACCCCATTGTTTTTGTAACTATAATAAATATAGCAAATACCTATTTTATTATTTTAGTGCTAATATTATCTTCTAATTATATAGTACTTTACAGTTTACAGAACATTCTCAGGAATGCTTTCTTCTCTTCTTTCTGTCTCTCTTTTTTTTTCCTCCAAGCTATTTTTTTCTTTTGTTAATTTAGGTTTGATCATGAATTAGGCTTATTTTAGCATGTTAAGTATTTGTTTTATTTCATAAACATTCTGTGTAATTTTTTCCTTTCTTTAAATTTATGAATTCCTTGCCCTTAAACTCCATCTGTAGTGAGATTATTATGTCTTCTGTGCTATCCAGACTGGAAATAGCTTAAACTGCATAGAGCCAACAGTTAGATGTAAGAGAGGAGCGTGGAGGAGAAAGTAAAGGGCTCATTTTAATCTTTGCCCTGACATCTATATCATATCATTTATAGAAGTATAGCTTTCCTATTCTGATGGATCAAAACCTTGAGGATATGTTTAAGTACTAGGGTAGCAGCATGCCCCAAAATGAAATAAAAGTGATCATATTAATGTTAATATCTTACCTTTAGAGATTTCTTGAAAACAGTGGTACTCTAGTGACTTAAAAATCCCTAAAGATAATTTTAACTGGTCTTCAGGAGGTCTCTGATGCTGTGATGAGGCAGCTTTTGCCAGTTGTAGCCCAGACTCTTCTAAAAGCTATGATCTTGGTCCAAATGCAAACTGAATTTTTTTTCAGTATGGTTGAGATTTTGGTGGTAACTGTAGCATTTGAACATGTAAATTATGGTCAGTCTCACTAAAACATCAACTCTAATACTGAGTTTTATAGATGAAAAGCGTAAGATGCTGCTTTATGTTTTCGAAGTTAAGGTGACCCTTCTATCTCAGCCCCCTTTATTATCTTTGCGGTTAGCCTGAAGAAATGTGCTAACAATATTGCTGAAATAGGCATTGGACTCTTTGGTGTTATATTACATTATTTTCAGATTTTGACACTTTGGCGGTTAATTGCATTGCAAATTATTTTAACTATAAATTCTCCACAATGATGCTTCATGCAGGAAAGGAAAAAGGAGAAATCCAGATATAACATGATAGAGGTAGAAAATGTTTGTCTTTCCTGGGACAAAAAGAAAATGTGTGTGGCCTATACGAAGAATTAAAATAATCTGGTTTTACTGTTTCTGATTATGATTTAGATAAACATTTTATAAGGCAGTGTATTTATTTATATAGGTGTTCTTGCTAACATTACATTTGCTGAACACATTATGCATTGCAAAATGCTTTCATATTCATACTGACTCTGAGAGTACAATTCTTGTCCTCACAGTAATATTCATTTTTGCTGGAGAGTCAAGTGAGGTAGAATAATATAGTAGAAAGAGCACCAATCTGAGAGTTAAAAGGATAGGTGTCCTGACCCCGTTCTGGCATTTACTAGCTGTAAACAAGCTAAGTTAGCCTTTCTGACTAAGTTGAGGCCTTGGAGTATCTGTGACTTTTAAGGTCTAAATGCCATAATTCTTAGATGACAAATTCATAAGATCATTAGAAAGCAGTATGGCCACATAAAGTGATAAATTGAAGGACTGTCTTTATTTGAGACCACTCTATATATGACCAAGGACACTATATATTTGTAAAAATAAAGTTAGATGGCACATATTCAGTTTTGATACATGGATATATTGCATAGTGGTGAAGTCTGGGCTTTTAGTGTAGCCATAACCTGAATGGTGTACACTGTAACCATTAAGTCATTTCTCACCCCTTACCCCCTCCCACCCTTCCACTCTTCTAAGTCCCCAGTGTTTATCATTTCACAGTCTATGTCCACATGTATACATTTTTTTTAGCCCTCACTTATACGTGAGAACATGTGGTATGTGACTTTCTCTTTCTGAGTTATTTCACTTAAGGTAATGGCCTCCAGTTCCATCCATGTTGCTGCAGAAGACATGATTTTATACTTCTTATGGCTGAGTAGTGTTCCATGGTGTGTATACACACACACACACACACACACACACACACACACACACAGAGACATATATGTACACACATATATATCACTTTTTAATCCAGTCTGTTGATGGACACTTAGCTTATTTACTTCCTTATCTTTGCTGTTGTGAATTTTGATATAATGATTTATTTTCCTTTGGGTAGATACCTAGTAGTGAGATAGCTGGATCAATGCTGTACATTTTTTTAAAGTACAGTTACAGTCACTGTCAATGTAAAGATTTCTTTAACAAGGTAATTGAATCAGTCTGGAAACAGAAGCCACACAGTAACTTAAAGGAAGTTTGATATAAATAATTATAAATTATGATAAGAAATACCTGCGAACAGGTAAAGAACGCCCTAAACCATGTCCTACAACTGAGAAATAGTACCCAAGGAAGGATATCTTTTAAGTGGAACACCCTTCCCAAGGCTGAGAAGGTGTGGCTGCAGCTTCACTGGGTTGCCTAGATCAGAGCTTATCCTCAGTTGCCAGGCAAGTGGAAGACAGCCTTCAAGGATGTAGGCAAGTGATATTGCTGGGAAGGTTCACAGCAAGAGTTAGGATGATGCTGTGAGTAAGAGGTCTGGAGAGCATGTTGAGATAGCCTCAGGATGGTGATCACTGAGCCCAGGCTGAGGCTGCAACGTCACTGTGGGACTACATGATCTAGACATGCGGCTGGGGCACAGCACTGCCGATATCCCCACACACATGTACTGCTAGTGGACCCTGCAATAGGAGCAGGAAAAAATAAAAGAAAGCCCATGGGAACCTAGAAGCCTTCTTCTCCTTGCGGTGTCCCTCCACTGCCCTCTATTGACAAAAACTTAACATTGTGCTTACTGTACAAGATAAATGCTTAGAGTCCAATCCATTGTCACAGAGCAATCTCTAAAGGATGAATTTAGAGCTGAGAGCCACAAAACTCATAACTGACACAGTGTGGTTAGCTCTTACCTCCATAAAACTACATATAGCTGCTTCACATTTCTCAACTGTAAGTGAAGACATCGCTCCCAGGTCTCTGCCGTTTGTTCCCTATTTATCCATAAAGTGTATGTGTGTGTGTGTGTATATATATATATATATCTATGTATAGTGCCTTAAATTTCCAGAAGCTTATCTAATTATAATGAACTGCTTCACTCTTGCTTTTTGAATATAAAATCCAAACTAAAATCAAAACATTTTTCTAATAACCTACATCTTAGATGAGCTATCAATATGTCCAGTCTGTTCTTTTTCTTGAACCTGAAAGTCGTGTGTCCTCTAATGAGTGATCTCTCATCTTCTTTGGAACCTGCCACAAGTCTGCTTGTCTCTGTTTCCTGCCTATGAAACAGCAGATAAATAGAATTGAGATTGTCCCAGATCCAATTCTGGTTTCCAGCTTACTCTATTTCCCTATCAGAAGGGAGAGTAGTGGTGGAGCCTCTTGTCCCAACTCTTAATTCATACCAGATTGTTTCAGGTAAGTAGCTGAAAGCAGGTTGGAAGTGTCATGGGTCCACTTCTTGCTCATCAAAGGAGGTGTACATTTGGGACTGACATTTTCTCACTGTTTTGGCATTGACCTTATTCTTAGTTGATTATTATTTTAAAGTGCAATTTTTAGGCTGTATTATTATCTCAATGTTGGGCTTATTAGGCATTAAAATATTTCATAGTTACATGCCAATGTTGAAAGCACAGTGGTTAAGCAAGCAGGAACTGAAGCAAAACTGCCTGGCTGTAACTTGGCTCTGCCATTTAAAAGTTGAGTGACCTTGAGCAAGTTTTTAACATCTTTGTGCCTCCATTCCTACATCTGTACAATAGCGATAATTGTACAGATTATCGCTACCTTAGGGAGGTTGTGGGGGTTAAATTTGTTAATACGTGTAAATGACTTAGAAGAATACTTAAAATATAGTAAGCTCTCAATAAATATCAGTTATTGTTTCATTTAGTCATCCTCACAATACAGTGAGATCAGTATTATTTTTATCCCAATTGTATACATAAGGAAACTTGAGGCACAGAAAAGGATTAAGCAACTTTCCCCAGATCTTGGAGCTAGTAAGTGGTGAAGTTACTATTCAGTCTGAGGCTTTTAATCACTATACTATAGCTGACTCTATAGATGACCTCGAAATCTAATTTTAAGGTCATAAATTATAGACATTTAATTTCAGTGACTTTCTTTTATGTCTTTCTATTGGTAATTTTCCTTTGGCATTCATGGTAGACAGGATTCTGAGATGACCCCCAGGACTCTTGTCCCCTGGTATATAATTGCCTTCTTCTTCAGTGTGGTTGAGACCAGGGAATATGATGAATTTCACTCTCATGATTAGGTTTTGATCTGTGGCAAATGTGAAGGAATTTCAAGGATATATTTAAGGTCTCTTGTCAGTTGACTTTAATATACTTAAAAGGGAGATTATCTTGGTGGGCCTGAACTTATCATGTGAGCCCTTTAAAACAAGATTCAGAGGAGGCAGATATTCTCTTGCTGGCCTTGAAGAAATCAGCTGCCATGTTGTGAGAGGGCCTGTGGAGGGAGTCACACAGTGAGGACCCGAGGACGGCCTCTGGGAATTGAGAACAATCTCCAAATGACAGCCAACAGGAAAGTGGGGACCTCAGTCATACAGCCACAAGGAAATGAATTCTGCTGACAACCTGAATGAACTTGAAAGCAGATTCTTCCTTACTTACACCTCCCTGTAGGAATACAGCCAAGTTGACACCTTGGTTTCTGCCTTGTGAGACCAGGAACTGGTTCCAGTGCCTGGACTCCTGCGCCATGGAAACTGAGAGAATATGTGTTTCTTTAAGCCTCCAACCTTGTAGTAATTTGTTACACAGCTATAGATACCTAATACAGTATCATTAATTTAAATTTCAACTCAAAAAGAACAAAAACAAAAAATGCATTTTTTTTGTAGTTTATGTAAAAATTTATTTGACCAAAATGTAGAAAAAGTGATACTATTACATATGATACAGTTGCAAGAATCTAAAGAAAAGTGTGGATTTGATTCCATTGCACAATTTGCTAGTGTATTTCCTGGGTAGTGTGGTGCTGATCCTTGATGTGATGTTCTTTTGCGTATTTCCTTCATTCTAAAGTTGTTCTCTGGCCGGACGCGGTGGCTTTCGCCTGTAATCCCAACACTTTGGGAGGCCAGATCACTTGAGGTCAGGAGTTCGAGACCAGCCCAGCCAACATGGTGAAACCCTGTCTCTACTAAAAATACAAAAATTATGGTGACACCTGCCTGTAGTCTCATCTACTCGGGAGGCTGAGGCAGGGGGATCACTTGAACCCAGGAAGTGGAGGTTGCAGTGAGCCGAGATCGCACTACTGCACTCCAGCCTGGTCAACAGAGTGAGACTCCATCCCAAGAAAAAAATAAAAATAAAGTTGTTCTCTGAAGAGCAAATGTCTCATTCCAGTAATGACCCACTCAGCTGGAATATGGTGGAGTTCAGTCCAATTCAGGTCAACCATATCCAAAAGACTACAAGTCATTCATAAGTTGAGCAAAAGAGTTTCTATCTATTAGCAGAAAGGGCCTCTCTGGCAGCAGAGATTAAAAATTGGCCCCAAAAATGCGTTTTTTAAAGCCAATAAGAGACTAGTAGCCAGCAGAGAATAAATATAAAAACAATTCTTTTGAGAATTTAAATGTAAGGTACTATATTGCCTCGTAACTTATTTGATTCATGTCTTATTTATTATAAAGACTTTTTTGACTAAAGGCAACAACGTGTCATTGTGAAAAGAGCATTTGGCTAAACATCAGCACTTCCGGGTTTTAGTCTTGACTTTTCCATTAACTTTGTTGTGTGACTTGTGCATGTCACTTAACCTCTCATGGATCCCTAAGTGTCGTTCAGGAAGATTGAACAAAATGATTTCAAATCATCTGTCTCAAAATTCTATGAATATAAGGATTTAAGTAATTAGAAGCTTGTAGTAACAGGACTAACACTGTCAATAAACTTTAGGACCTTTAAGTTTTAATGTGGGAAAATGTAAGAAATTAGGAGGAAGTGATGCTTTTAAGATAATAAATTTTGACTTACTAATTTTAATGCATAATAGGCTCTTAGGGGTCGTTGCTTCTTTTCTGTTATCAGGAACACAAGGGCAGCATGCTCAATGTCAGTGATGTTAAGCACAAAACCAAATACATTAGCAGAAACACTGTCCCACGCTATGAAATCCTTGAGTGTGGTAGTTGGCATTTGAATCATGTAACAGACATTTAGTGATTGTTGAAGGTATGAATGGCTTAATGAAGGCTGGTGATTTTTGTTGTGTTTTTCCCCATCATGAGAGTTTGACATGTAAAGGGACTGTAGGAGTTTTCCAGGCCTTATTGGGATGAAGTTCACATGACCTTTATTTACTTGCAACTATTTGCTTTCTGAAGCTATTTGAAAATCTTAATCTTTGCTGTATATAAATATAATTTTAATATTGGGTTAAAATTGGAATTTTATTCTATTACATTAGTTTTTCAAGTTTAAAAAGTTGTTTCTCCTTCAATTCTCTGTACTCGTATGAACAAGAAATTCTTCCCGTGTTGGATAATTTGTATATAGAATAATAATTTTAAATACTAATTTAAATTCTGTTTGTGAATGTTACTCTTTCAGAGTTACCTACGATTGTTCAACAGTTGTGTCTTGTTAGGGAACCATCATAAGAGTGCAAAATTTCTAGCTCAACAGAGATCTGTAAAGTACTAAGATACTAAACATACTATATTTAGTGAGGTGTATACTTAGAATTCTCACAATTTACTATCAGAATAAATGTATGATATTTTGTAAAAAATAAAGCCTCCCTTGTTCCCCCAGTACAATGCAAATGTCATCCTACATTGGCACAGAATTGCAGAACTTATAATACTGAATTATACTAATATTCAAATAAAACAATAAAATAAAAACATACTGGCCAGACACAGTGGCCCACGCCTGTAATCCCAGCACTTTGGGAGGCCGAGGCACGTGAATCACGAGGTCAGAAGTTCGAGACCAGCCTGGCCAACACAGTGAAACCCCGTCTCTACTAAAAATACAAAAAATTAGCTGGGCATAGTGGTATGAACTTGTAGTCCTAGCTACTCGGGAGGCTAAGGCAGGAAAATCGCTTGCACCCAGGAGGCGGAGGTTGCAGTGAGCTGAGATCACACCACTGCACTCCAGCCCTAGTGACAGAGAGAGACTCCGTTTCAAAAAAAAAAAAAATCAAAAAACCAATACTTTATTCTTTAGACATTTTAATTGAAATACTATATCAATAAATATTTAAACATGTTTACACTGTTTATCAAAATAAACTTTCATTACTATTTTCCATGCTATTGCTAATAAGCCTGAATTATTTAAACTGTATTTAAATTGTAACTTTCACATCATTGTTGCCATCTTAAGATGTATATCCATCTGTTGCTTCCTTAATTTATCTTGATTTTATATTTTATACCCTTCTTCCTTGTATATACCCAAAAAGTATATATCTCCTTTTGTAAAGCTTTTTTTAACCTTATCAGCCTTCAGTTCTTTCCTGCATCAAATGAATTTTTTCGATTTTTTATTCTAAAGATATTTTTATTCATTTGTTCCAGTATACTTGGAAGAATAATTGAACAGTACCCCACTTATTTAGAAAAGCAAATAAAAATACTTTAAGTAGCTCAATAGTGCCTAAGTGGGCTTCCAGACTGATGTGAGAGTTTTTTTCTGTCCCTTATCTTTTTACCACTGTTTGCACTTAGAACACTTTCTGCATTTCTTTTTTTAAAAAACAATAGCTGGCCAGGTGCAGTGGCTCACGCCTGTAATCTTAGCACTTTGGGAGGCAGAGGTGGGCGAATCATGAGGTCAGGAGTTCGAGACCAGCCAGGCCAACATGGTGAAACCCCGTCTCTACTAAAAATACAAAAAAATTAGCTGGGTGTAATGGCAGGCGCCAGTAATCCCAGCTACTCAGGAGGCTGAGGCAGGAGAATAGCTTGAATCCGGGAGGCGGAGGTGGCAGTGAGCCGAGATCACGCCATTGCACTCCAGCCTGGGCAACAGAGTGAGACTCCATCTCAAAAAAATAATAATAATAATAGCTAAAACTTCATGTATTAATCTTAAAAGTATCTGATAAATTCAGAGATAATGAAAGAAATCTATTCAGACATAATGAAAGAATGCTATCTTATTATTGGTTAATGTCTTAATGTGGGGTTATTAATTTTTGAATCCCCACATTAAAATGTTGCTTTATTTTATGCTAAATATGCTCTGCTCAGATCTTTTTTCCCTTTAAAACTCATATTTAGGTAAACCAGTATATGTGTGTGTGTATATATATGTGTGTGTGTGTGTGTGCACAGATAGATAGTATAGAACAGAATACAAAAACTTTGCATTTCAGCCTGAGAATATGATGTATTATATTCATGTTTGAAATTAATATAAACTACCTGAGAAAAATATCACACAATACCATAAAATTCAGCATATGAAACTCTTCAGTTTTAAAAGATTAAGTCATGGCTACCCTTGTCTGTTAACTGTTATTCAGTCATTAATCCTTTGTCACCTTGGGTAATTTATAACAGAATCCAGAAAGTCAGTTAAACATTTATTTCCATTTCATGTTCTCTGTAGCTTTATTTAAGGCATATCATTTACTAGTCTTTATTTTTAGGTACAAATTTTTCTTCTATTTTTAGAAATAAAGATAAATATAATTTAAAATACTTTGGGGACTGGGCGCGGTGGCTCATGCCTGCAATCCCAGCACTTTGGGAGGCCGAAGTAGGTGGATCACCTGAGGTCAGGAGATAAAGACCAGCCTGACTAATATGGTGAAACCCCGTCTCTACTAAAAACACAAAAAGTAGCCAGGCGTGGTGGCATGCGCCTGTAGTCCCAGCTACTCAAGAGGCTGAGACAAGAGAATTGCTTGAACCCAGGAGGCGGAGGTTGCAGTGAGCCAAGATCACACCACTGCACTCCAGCCTGGGCGATAGAGCGAGACTCCATCTCAAAAATAAAATAAAGTAAAAAATAAAATAATTTGGTATGAATATTGCAAAAATAGCAAATAATCCTCTTTAAACAATGGTTACTAGTCATCTTCTAGCTAGCATAGAGTTGTCCTTTTGCTGGTAAAATTGCTTTAAGTTTTCCCAGAGAGCCATGTCTTTCACAGTCTCAGTTCTAATATTCCTTATCTAAACTACATTCTGAATTGCAAAAACACTTGCAAGCCTGCCTTATATTTTGTTATACTATGTAGTTTAAACATGTTATATAACATCCATCTAATGCAGACATTGATTTTTAAACAATACAAAATGAAATTGATCAAAAAAAGAAGTTCAGAGCTAAGCATAGAAACAGAATTAGCACAATAATGATTAGGAATTCAAGTCTTTCTGCCATGTTAATGACCTTGGTCTATTTATTTAGCTTCCTTCTCACATCTGTTAAACTGGCTATAATACCTACTTTAGGAAGTTGTTATTAGGATAAATGAGATAATAAATATGAAGTATTTAGCAGTGTGCCAGACACATGGTAGGTGATCTACAAATTATATCTAATAATAATGTTGAATTATAATAAAAATGTATTTTTCTTGCTATTTTATAATTTTCTTTTTCTAGAATATGTTTAGGTAGTAATAGATAATATTGTGTTTTAAAATATAAATTATAATAATATAATATCTCACATGATTTCACTTAATGAGTAGCATTGACCAAATTCAGCTTTTATAAGATACGTTAAATAACTTCCCTGGAACTGCTAATGTGGTTTCCTGCAGTAACTTGATGTATGATGCAGTAATGAGCATAGAATTAGCATGTAAAACAAGGCCATTTTATACCCCTTCTAATTGCCTTATTTAGTTAAGTGCCAAATGCTACAATATAAAGGTTCTAGTATACTATCTCTAAAACAGGAAGCAAAGTTCTAATGGGATTTCTTTTCTAATTCTATTTTTTAAGATCTTTAATCTATTAAGTCCTGATAGCTTTGCTGGTAAACTCAATGTGTTTTACTCACCTTTGCATTTCTAGCAGCACCTAGCACATAGCAAGCATTTGGCAAACAAAATTACTCAAGAGAAAGCTGAGAAGACATTTTTACAAGTTAATATGATGAATTTAATTGGTATTTTCTTTTCCCTAAAATGTCTACAGTCTGGTATTTCTGCCTTTCCTTTTTCCACCTCACTTCTATAAAACTACCAGTGCCTGAATAGGAGAGCTACTATTGCTCATTACAAGAGTATTGTATGAGGCCTTAAATGTTGTAAGAAATATATATATATATGAGAGAGAGAGAGCACCATTTATATGCGTCCATTACTTTCCTATTTATATATTGGACTCTTTTGAAATATGCTTCAATTTGTAGAAACCACAAAGGTTCTTTTTAACATACTGACTTTGTACCCTTCAGATTAGCATGCTATCCAAGTATCCTGTATAGAAACCTTTCAGCATTCACAATGTTATCTCCCCCACTTGAGATAAAGAGAAAATAAGAATGAAAATAGAACCACATAGGGAAGGGAAGGAATAGTTAAAAGATTTAATTCTGCCATAGTATTTTTCTTCCTGTCAAACATAGAATTTGAACTGCAGCCAGTTTTTATATGTTAAGTACTGCCATTCTGTCCTTTCTCCATGGCTACTGATGAATATTTTTAAGACAAATTTTTAAAAATACAGAGAATGGGATTCCAGGATGGGCCACATAATTTGTGAGACCTAGTGCAAAATGAAAATGCCAAGCATTTCTGCAACAGCAGAGCATAAAACCAAGTGTAGGCCCATGTGCAACTGCACAAGTCACCTTCCCACAAAGCTGGCCCTGAAGGGTTCCCTATTTCAGGGGAATGATCTTCCTGTTGGCACTTTGCCTAGCAGCTTTTCAGAGGAAATACCTTCATTGTATCTAAGAGCATTGAGACCTGAACATCAGAGAGAGTAAACAGATGTGAACTCTCCATCATGGCCATGCAGCTAGACTAACCAGTGTAATTACTGATCATTGTAAGATGGTCAGCAAGGTAATTCAATTAAGAATAATGAGATAATTCATACCATGAGTAGGATTCCAGCATTTTGAGGGTTGAGAAAGCAACAGAGGAGGAAAAAGCATTTATTGGGTGTCTTTTTTGGATAGGAACCATATTGGACTCTTTTTAATGCATTATCATGTCTTAGCCTGTCAGCCATATAAAGTAATCTTTATTAGCTCATTTCATTTTCTATCTGAGGAAGGTGAATCTCAAGGATATAAAATAACTTGTTTATAGTCACACAGCAATCATTGGCAGTGTGGTGATTGCCCACATCTGTCTTCAGATGAAGCCCATGTCCATTCCATGGGTATTGGTACCATGAGGCTGTGTGTCTATCTTTAGGGGCTGATAGACACAATAAACGTACAGACTTGAGAAGCAGATGCCAAAAGCACTAGCACAATTAGGGAAATTTAACATGACAGTTTCTTTAGTGTAAAGAAGCTGAGCCCAGCACAAAGTGAGGCCATGGACCAAAGACAGAACATAGTAAATTAAAAAGAGAGTTCTTATTATCTTGACCAGACAGGAGAAACTGTTGTGAAGGGAAAATAAATCTCAGGATCCCCAAATCACTAAGCCAAGGGAAAAGTCAAGCTGGGAACAATGTCAGTCAAACCTGCCTCCCATTTTATTTCTAAATAAGATAGCTACAAAGATGAGAAGCTACATACCTCCCTCACAATTTGCCCACAAGGAAATACCTTGTGGACAAAGGACAGACAGAACTCAAAGTCATTCCTCTGAGGCTTACCTGAGACAAATGCATATCTGATTGCTTCCTGTGCCCTCTTTGCTTATATAAAAATGCAGATTCACTGAGCCAGACTAAATTGTGTATTCAGTGGAAGGCTGATCAAAGACTCAAAGAATGCAACCTTTTGCCTCTTATCTACTTCTAACCTGGAAGCCCCCACTTCCAGTTGTCCTGCCTTACAGGACCGAAGCAATGTACATCTTACACATATTGATATATGTCTCATGTCTCTCTAAAATTAAAGCAAGCTGAAGCATGTACCATGGGTACATGTCATCAGGACCTACTGAGGCTGTGTCATGGGCATGTCCTTAACCCTGGCAAAATAAACTTCCTAAATTGACCGAGATTTGTCTCAGATATTTTGAGTTCACACTGTCTACCTCACAGTAGACTAATAACAGTGGCTACAGAACAAACGTAACATGTTGGAGATGGATAGATGATAATACCTTGATTGCAAAATAGTAGTTCCTCCTATAGTTAGAGCAAAAAAAAAAGTTTCAGATGGTGAAGACTGGGCTTCAGTAAATACAATGAGAGTCTGTGAAGCATCTGAGGGCCAGCATATTTTAGGGCAGTATAGTTCAAGCTTCTTCATTCATGTTCCACTTTCTTCATGATTTTGCCATTTGTAAGCCTTAAAATACCATGATAGCTGTAACACATATTTTAAATTTATTATTTCATACAGTTAGCATGAATGGATTTATCCTGACAAAAGCACTAGCTTTCTGTCCTTAGTAAAGCCACTCTACTAATTGTTTAAGCTCATTTGCTCTTCAGTTCATTCAACTAATATTTATTGAATGCTTTGTATTTTCTAGGATTTGTCTACCTGATCTAGGTGGTAGGTAGAGGTGGAGGGAAAAAGATAAGAAGACAGAGATGAGTAGGGCATGGTACCTGCCTCAGAGGGATTCAGAATAAAATAGTTTCACAGTTTCAGATTGTTCATAGAATGCTGAGAAAGCAGGATTGAGATTTTGCCTGGAAGAGGTGGGAAACTTTATACAAAGTTGAGCAGGAAAGTCTAGATAAATAAGTAGGAAGAGTTTGTTAAGCATATTTGGAAGATTCATCTTTCCTGGATCTTGGCCAGACTTTTTTTAACTTTTCTGACCATGAATTAAAAGACGTCGAGATTTTTATAGTGTTCAGTTCAATCTTATGGCTGTAATCAAGAGGTTCTCAGATTAAGTTTGTTTAACCATCATTTTTTGTAGGTATGGTAAGTCAAATAATAGAAACAGTATAACCATAACTAATGAATATTTTGGCATATAGTTCTTACATTCATAATTTAGAATATAGGTGTGTTGTGTGTAAATGTGTTTTCATTTCACCTGAATTTCTTTGTACAGATTTTACAGAATAAAATGCCAGTTACTTTCTTCTACTGTTTCTTTTATTTTTCCTTGTAAAAACATTATTACAAAAGGTGATTTATATGTTACTTACAACACGTATTTACTACAGCTATTTTTCTTTTTGTGCTACCAGTGTAAAACTCTTTCTGGAGTCTGTGACCACATCATATCCCTGTCATCAGATCCTCTGGTTTCACAGTCTGCTCACCTGGAAGTGATTCAACTAGCAAACATCAAACCAAGCGAAGGGCTGGTAAGAGATACTATGTTTATCAAAACCACCATCCATCAGTAGACAGCTAGTGATGTGGACAAAGCAGCCTCTGAATGTGGGAATCTATGAATTTCAACAGACACTGAACATTTTGGTATTTTTTTCCTAGAGGAGTTATGGTAGTGGAAGTTTGTGTTGCATAAGAAGTTTTATTAAAATAAATGAAAATGAAGGAGAGTTGAAAATGGTGACTTCTGAATTAATTTGATACTCATTTAGCTTCAATTACATTCTTTCACCTCCCTCCCCACCAAAGTTCCTTAGGTTTAAAGGAAGTTTAAGAGTTTTATAATAAACACCACAGTGTTACCTGCTCATGAAGTAGGTGTTTTGTTTGTTTTACTTTGGTTTGTCCTGGTTTTAATAGTTATTCCTTCCCCTAGGGTGGGTTAGCTAAACAATATTCTCTGATACTCTTTATAAGTCACATTCATTCTTAGAAGAGTAAGTAAGCAAGTGGATATTGCCAACACTAGATGTCTATGAGTTGTATTTTTTATTATGTAATAATAAATATAATCGTGTTTTATATTTTGTTCACCTGATTAAAAAGTGTATTGGTTCTAGATTTAACCCAAGAGAGAGACTTTTTAAAAAATAAGTCTTAAGGAAGAAAGCATATAAAAATTGATATTGAGACAAAAAACAAGAAACTGGCTAGAGAATATCTTAACTACTACACTACTATTACATGTTGGTTTGGTGCTATAGTGTTTCCACTTTCTCCTTGTATATGAATTTACCAAGTAATGATCTTTTGGAAAATAGAAATTTTGGCAACTAGCATTAATAATTGAATTAAGATAATATATTCTTTAAGATTTCTAAGCAAGTTTAACTTTTTCTGTGGCTTTTCTTTTTCATACGTCTATATAACTGTTCAGAAGGCAAAGCCTTTATTGACTACCACTGATTTTTCAGTTTGATGCCATCTCTCCTAGAGAGTAAGTTTTCTCCGGATATGTGGCAAATTAATTCTGGTTATCTGTAGTTCCTAGTGCTGTTGTGGCTTTTATGGGTGTTTTCCTGGGAAGGAATATGATGAAAATCAGCATATCAGACGTAGCATGCCATCATTGTAATCTGTAAGTGTTATATCTAATGCTGATTACATTTATGAACTTCTTTTAAGTAATGATAATCTAAAATTCTTTTTATTCCTTTTAGTTACCTCTACAAAGTCCGGTTTTATTTTAAAAACACTTCAATCTATAGCATTAAAGATGGTCCTTTCTATATGTCCCCTTTTAGTAGTTATAAGGGAAAGGAAGTCCCCTAAGCATGATTTTTAGAGTGAAAAATTATGAACTAATACAACATTGTATTAAACTAGAAGTCAGAACACCCAGATACAAATAACTTACATAAAATATAACTACGAGAGTGATCTTGAAGAGATGGGAGAGTAAATTTAACCACCTTGGCCTTGATCTAGTCATGTAGGTGAGGGAGAGGAGGAAATCATCTTTAAAGCTCCTTCTGGCTCTTAGTCTGTGGTTCTAAAAAGAAAAAAGCCTGATTTTTTTTTTCTCTAATTTCCACTGAAATCATTGGGAGAAATAACCTTATAAAGTAAGTCAAAATAATGCTAATTAATGGGCTTTATGAAATCTTGATTTTTTAAGGAAGGTATAGCCCTGGACAGGTCCTTTATTGTTTTCATTTGAAAGAGGTAGATCTGGGAACTTAAAATGCTAAGAACCAGATTCAGTTAAACAGTCTGGGAAAAAGCTAGAAAAGAAACGAATGCCCACCATTTGCCAGGTATTTTTCTCACAACTCTATAGACTAGATATTGATTTTCTCATTTTGCAAATGAGAAAATAAAATTGCACATATTCACTAGTTTGCTCTGTATCACATATAGGTAATAAATAACAGAGGCAAGGTTTAAGTCTAGGTAAATCTAAATGAAGTACATCTGAACAAAGCTTTTTTTATTATTCCACATTCAAATTTTGAATTGCTAAAGAGAGGTATGAGAAGCTTAGGAGGATGACTTTAAAGCTGAAATTACTTAGAGAAATTTGTTTTTAAAGGACAATGGGCAGCACTTCACTGGGAATTGAAAGGAAGGAAAAGAAAAACCTAAAATGTTGAATATTAATAGAAAGAGTTAAGTACAAAACTATTTTTTGTGATTCATATCAAAGAGAAAGTACTAAACAGAGGAATTACATGGCTTATTCAAGGTATCGTTTTAAAACTCAGTCATGTTTAAGTAAGTTTAGTCAGTCACATTTGAAATAAGCCAATTTTAGGATTTTGATTTAGGATTTTGGTAATTAGCCATAGTAAATGTCTAAATGATAAATGAAGAAAAGAAATAGAAAGTGGTGGGAGAATACCAAGATTTAATGAAATTTAATTAGCTTAGAAATATCTGCAGAAAGTGTTCTTCCAATTTTAGGGCAGAACATGTCTCATAGGCAAAAGGTAACTGGTTCTCCTGCTGATAAACTGGATACATCGTTTATCAGCTTTCTAATTAGTCAAATCTCCTAGAATTTCTTAGGGTTGACAGTCCTAAAGCATTGTAAGGACTGGTGAGAAACAACCTTAGTTATGATTGAACCATATGAAACTTTCTTCTAAAGTGCTTTTAAAGACAACAATTAGCAGAAAATTAAAGGAAAATGAGAGCTATTGAAACAACAAAATTGGATCAGAGCCAAAACATGAGCCTAATAGAGAGGAAGGGACTGGGATCATCCTTGGGGAAGCCTCTTGGCCTCAGGGAGTTATTTTTCTATTTAGGTACTTGGACCATCTCCAAATATGCCTTATTCTACCAACTTGACTGAGAGGTTGTTTTGGCTCCTGTTGGTTAACCAACATTTGGAGACAGAATGAAGCAAATGTCATTTTGGCAACCTGAGCAGGAGAGAGGGAGCTGTGCAAGTCAGCTCTAGAATTAATTAATGGGTTTTTAAAAAGAGAGAAAAGGAGGAATGAAGGTTTTGATGAAATGGAAAGCCGTATTTGTCGTGGTTCCAGAAAAAGAGCCATTTGAATTGCATGTCCTCCTGCTGTTTGGCCCTTTCTCAGAGGTGAACAACGAATCAGATGTATTTCTGTGGACCCTTTCTTATTCAGAAGATGATTAGTTTGAAACTCAACCAAGCAACTTATTTCTTCTCTTTCTTTTGGTGCCTGACTTCTGACCATTTTTCTCGTTACTACTATGAGAGGGACATTAAAAAAGACAAAGAAGTCAATTTTGATTATTGAAAGCAGTTACAACATGGTTTATTGAGTTTATAATGAAAATATTACATAAAACAAAATATCTTTATTCTTGTGGCATTTAAAAATTTGTTTTATTTCTACCCTATTGCTTTATGTCTATATGTAGATACATCTCTAAGCATTTAGAAATTTTATTCATCTGAAAAAATTAGCTTTAATATAAATTCTGCAATGTTGTCATGATGAGATCCTCTTCCTATAACTACTAGATACTGTCTTTGGCTTAGAATTCTTGGTTAAGTTCCTGTTATTTGTAATAATTATACACAGATGAATGTAGAGTTATAGCTATGCTGTTTCCATGATTTTTTATTATCCCAATAACTACAGTGTCTTTTCTAAACATTTTTCTTTAAATATTAGGCTTTCTTTATGACCTCATCATTTATAGAATCATTTAGAACTCTTGTCAGACACCTTTAATTCGTAGTAATAGTGCACAGTATTGAAAGATACGTGGAGAAAAATATAATCAACTTCTGCTTAGTTGTCAAGATGTTGACAGCTGTTGTGAAACCTCGGTTCTTCTTAGTTTAAAAGAACTTAAGAGAAACACAGCAAAGGAGATGTAGCATAGAGCAATTTATTGCAAAGGAAAAAGAATATTGTGAAAGTTAGGTGCAGAACAGCCAGTACACCCTGAGAGAGGATTCAGAGCAGGCTGCTCCTAAGGATGAGACCACCAAGACTGGCACTAGGGAGACTCCCTTTATGGGAGTCTTACATGATTGTTTATAAGGGGATGGGAAGAGCTGTTGCTAGTAAGCATGTTCTGGGTAGTCCTCTGGGTGCACGTGCACAGTAGCTGTACATGCCTGTTCATACGTTGCATGTCTCATTAACATCTTAAGTCTCCACCCAGGGGTGTGCTTTTTACTATTATAATGAGCAAAGGCTTAGTTTGAGGACAGGTAAAATCAAAATGCACATGCTCCCTCCAGGGGAAATTTCCTAGCTGTGCTTAAATGAACTTGACTACAATGTGAATTCTGGGGCTTACTGTGTTAACCATACATTCGCCACAGTTGCCAAATTCCAAGCACATGTTAATTCCTTGGCTACCTATCCTGCCTGAAAGAGAGATGGGTAATTGAAATGAATTTGTAAAATGTCAATCCCAGTTATTCTTTTAGCTACATTTCACATACTACATGTTTGCTAAAGTGGTCTTAGTCTTTTAGAACAGATGTTAAAAAGTGAATGTTCGACTTTAATATCTACAGTTGTCAAATATTCTAATAAGAAAAGTTAAGGTGTACAACTCTCCTAACTGTAAATAAATCCATAAATCAGGAGCCCAGTGGTTGAGAGTGTGGACTCTGGAGTCAGACTGCCTGGGCTTGAAAGCTGGCTTCACCACCTTGGGCAGACTCCCTAGCCTCTCTGAGCCTCAATTTCCTTATCTCTAAAACAGAGATAATGATAGTTTCCACCACATAGACTATTGTGAAATAAGTACAAGACACTTAAAAGAATCCCTGGTACATTGTAACAAGTAGATGTTAATGATGGTGCTAGATAATGATGGATAATTGTTTTGTGTGTCCAAACAGTATACGTTGTTTTGGTCACTTTTTCCTCTTTATCCTCTCACAACCCATATATGTCAAAAACTAAAAGTTGGCCGGGCATGGTGGCTCATGTCTATAATCCCAGCACTGTGAGAGACTGAGGTGGGCAGATCACCTGAGGTCAGAAGGTCTAGACCAGCCTGGCCAAGATGGTAAAACCCCGTCTTTACTAAAAATACAAAAATTAGCTGAGCGTGGTGGCGAGTGCCTGTAATCCCAGCTACTCTGGAGGCTGAGGCAGGAGAATCACTTGAACCCAGGAGGTGGAGGTTGCAGTGAGCTGAGATCCTGCCACTGCACTCCAGCCTGGGTGACAAGAGTGAAGCTCCGTCTCAAAAAAACAAACAAAAAAACCCCACAAAAAATGTACTCTCTAGCTCTTACAAATGTGCAGTCATGTTTCATTTAATGACGGGATTCCATTCTGAGAAATGCATCCTTAGGCGATTGCATCATTGTGTGAACATCATAGAGTGTACTTACGCAAATCTAGGTAGTACAGCCTACTACAAACCTAGGCTAAATGATAGAGCCTATTGCCCCTACTCTACAAACCTGTATAGCATGTTACTGTACTGAATACTGTAGGCAATTGTAACAGTGTTAAGTATCTGTGTATCTAAACATATCTAAAAATGGAAAGGTATAATAAAAATATCATTACATAATTATTTGGGACCACCATCGTATATATAGTTCATTATTAACCAAAACGTCATTATGCGTCATGACTGTATTTTAAGATCCTTTATTAATCTGATATAATCTTGTTAATTCCTGAATGAAAAATATTTGCGAAGATCTTGTCCTCCTCTAAGTTCTAAAATAGTATCGTTATATTTACCGATCAGTAAATGATGGCGTAAATGTTAGCTTCAAATTAAGTATGTTATATACCTGTTACCAGTGTAAGTCTGAATATTACCATGTTGTCATAGCCAAAACCTACTGGCCAATCCATTAATTAAATTCTGATTGTACTTTTGTTAAGGTTATTTGTTTTATATAAAGTGATAAGCATTCATTTTGTTTCATATTAGCAATCTAGGCTCAGCCATTTTAGACATATGATATTACTGAAATGACTTTTTAGAATTAAAGTCTACTCAGTGATTTCTCAATAGTTCCGAAATTTACTACTTATTTTTCTAATCTCTTATTTTCAGTGAAAACAGATGTATTTTCAGGTATCCAAATATATAACTAACAAAGGTATAGGAAATTAACATTGTAGCAATTGCTTCATATAAGTACTAAATGTATGCTTTTTCTGAAATGGTATTGTTGGTTGTTATTATTAAATCTATATTTCAGATTTGGAGTTAATATTAGTATTTTTATTTATGAAGTCAGTATTTTGAAATGCAAACCACTTTTATAGGTAAAATTCGGGTAGTTTTTCCCCAAAAATGAATTTAAACTAACAATATTCCTTGGAGGGGACAAAAATTCATTAACTGAATCATCTAGTTTGTTCTGGTTTACTTAAATTATTTAATATTAAAAATGTGAATCCTTTATTGTGATTTTTTTCCTTTAAAGTTCCATCACTATCCATAATTTAAAGTTTCCATTTGCTCTTAAAGTTTATATAGTTTCAGGATTTCTGTATAATTTTTAAACTTTAATGAAGTTTTTTTCTAAAAATGGTTCTATTTAAATGGAAAGCAGAATCTTGTCCTTTTTACTGGAGGAAGGGATTGCTACAGATACACACTACCTTTTAGTTATTGATGTAGAGATTATTGGCTGTAATTATTAAAACTTTATCAATAAGAAAGGTGGAAAATACAAGATACTACAAAATAGAAGGAGAAAATTTATGTAAATTATATTTTATCACTCTTCTGGCTCCAGTTATAATTGAAGTGTCTCATAAGAAAACTACCTTCCATTGTATAATATATCAAGTATAATAAGTTAATAACATACCAATATTTTAATTTCCCATTGTAACTTTTATTTTGCCACAGAATATGTAGTATGGGTTTTTGGGGGGAGTGAGAGATGTTCTTTCTTAGGAATATTGAATTACCATGCTGCATTTTATAAGTCTCACAGGCAATTCATTTATCAAGTAGTTATTTAATTGAGATGGCTTCTTCAGACAAACTTTAGAAACCAGAATGTTCAGATAGTAATTTCTCATCAGTTTAAAGATAGCATCTGTCTTCATGGATTTATTTCTGGGGCACATGGCAGTTTTAATTTGATAGAGTAATTGTTTATATAAACGAGGATATAATGTACTTGAAAATTCTCCAATTGCTTCACTTTATTTTCTGATGCTGTCTTTTTCTTAGGGTATGTATATTAAATCTACATATGATGGCCTCCATGTAATTACTGGAACCACAGAAAATGTAAGTATTTTAACCTTTCAAATTTTTATGTGCGTTTTTCCCTTTCATTGCTAACAATTTACATATCTCACATGATTGAGGTTAACATCTAAGGATAAGGACATGAACAGATAGTAGATACAATTTAAAAGAGATACTGAGTTAGTCGTATTGGTTCTGTTCAAATTTCACTTTTTTGTTGTTTAGAATAGCTGTTTACTTAAAGTAAATCAGGTGTTTTCAGCCAGAGATTTGTCTTTGTGTTTTCTGATTCATGACAAGTTATTGTGACATCTGAAAGAATTCATTTCCATCTGTCAAATGATTTGGTTATTTAAAGAAACTAAACTCATGTAAGAAATAAATATCAGATAAGTCAGGTTTTCTGAATACTTCCAGTGTAACTCAGCTTAATTCAGTGGAAGGGCAGCATGGTAGCTGAGTGATTTTCACAGTGACATTCCTGGACACCAGTATTAGCCTCCCTTGGGAACTTGCTATATATGCAAACTGTCAGGCGCTACCCCAGACCTACTAAATCAGAAATTCTGGAGACCAGCCTATTTCTTAATAAGAGATTCTATTTTAACAAGTGAATCTGAAGCATATTTGCAAACCACCATAAGCAGTGGGTCAGAAGTCCACAGGCCTATGTCTTACAACCAGTTCTGCATCTTAATGGCAGTATAATTTTGGGCAAGACATTTAACCTCTCATTGCTTCAATTTCTTCGACTATAATTGGAAACAAATTATCTGCACTACATACCTCACTAGGTTGTAATGAAAATTAAATAAGCTAAGAAAGGCCATGCTGTAGAGAACTATCTGTGTTATAGAGAGAGAAGCATGAAGTGATCATGCTGGATGTTATTAACATGATCAGTGTGATAGAGTTGAACAGCATAATACATCATTATTCTTGCATTTGGTTATTTCAGATTTCCATTCTATTATTATATAAGCAGGTACTGAGCTTTGAATGTATTAATTTTTTTTTTCTTTTAAAGATTCCGACAATTGCATGCTTATGCTGTGCTATTTTAAAGAAGACTGAGGTGGAATTAGTTTAATCTCAAATTATTATTGATCTGAACATTTTACCAGCATTTGCTTTTTGAAAATCAACCTTCTTTTCATCTAATTCCCCTATTTAATCACTTACTGATATTTTTCCCTGCTTCTTTTGGTTTCTTGTGAAAGGTGAAACACATAATATATATTTGCAGTTGGAGTGCAGGAGCAGCTTCACATTTGGTATTAAATATGAGAGTCTTAAAGGATCAAGACTATCAGTAATTTGCATATTACAAAGATTTTAACAATTTTAAATGCAGTTAAGATGCTACAAACTATATGCTTGTCATCGATTGTTCGTTCTGATTTATTTATTCATTCATTTATTCATTTGTTCATTTAACAGACCTCTGCTTCATGTCTGCTATGTTTCAGGCATGGTGCTAGGTATTGGAAGAATTTTAAAATAAACTAGTTTGGTGCCATCAAGGTGTGGAGAGCATGTGGGGGTTCATCTTTATAAACAGTGGTGTAATTTGCATGGATGGACAAAGGGAAGAATAATAAATGCTGCCAAGTGAAATCAGAGAAAGAATCACAGAAATGGTTATTTTGAACTGTGTCTTGAAGAATTGGTAGGAATGGATCTCTCTATATTGTCTGGGGTCTGCAAAAATGTGTTGAGCACTATGTCTTGCTCATATTACTCAGTAATGTTTGATGAATAGATAAGTGATCAAAATAAAGATTGAGTCCGAGAGTAGTTCAGATATGAACCATATATTAATAGTTCATCTTTGGATTCTTTTTTTTCTTAAAAATATTTAAGTATTTTTGGTAACCTCAGTCATTTATAATTAGGATATCTGTCTTGAGTCTTAGTAAAGCTGCTCACTAGAGTGGGTAAGTTATTATGCCTTGCTGTGCCCTAGTTTCTTGGTTTTCTTATATGTGAAATGAGACATTTGGACAAAACTCTATCTCTAGGATGTCTTTTAAAACTAAAAGTCTATAATTTATATGACTTCTTTACTTACCTGTGCAAAATGTTTCAGTTTCTTTGAATTTTATGTACTATCATTTTCTTCTACATAATGACTAGAGCCATTTGCTGGATACTTTTTCTATACTTTCCTTTAAAAAGATCAGTTGTGAACTAAATACCACAGGAACCAACTATAGTTACAAATATATTAATGATTTACAGTCTTTTCAGAATTGTTTCATGATACTTGTCTGACTTGGTAATATGTCCATCTCCTAAAGGTGCTGTGAGATAAAAATATTATTGTTATGACACTATTCTTAGAGTTTTTATTGTAGATTAATCTATCCCCTTAATAATGTACTTGTGTTATTACTTCAGTAACTAGAACCTCCCTGGTATGTTGTCTTATCTTGAATTATAGCCTATGACAAATATTTTTATTGAATTTTAAAAATGTGTTGAATGGAGGTTAACATTGTTTTAAGACTTATATGTTTTAAAAATAATTGGAAATGAATAAAAAAGTAACTGGAAATCACTTTTAAAGTATGTCCTACTCCAGCGTCTCAAAAGTAGCATTTTACTTTGCAGATTATATTACCATATTATTTTTCTTTAGCTTTCAGTAGATAATAATGAAGAGTATCACAGCATTTATGGTTGTGTTTGATAGATAAACACGTGCACATCTATCTAGACAAATACATTTTTATAAAAATAGATTTTGTGTATGTTCAAAAGCATATTAAAATGCATGTAATCAATAATTAGTAGCTAACAGAAGAAAAATATAATATTTTAAATTCATTACTCAGACCTGCAATATAAAATTTCTATCTTAAATCTCATTTTAATTTCCTAAAAACTCCTTAAAACTTGTCAGTATTAGCTTATCAGGTTGTTCTTTTGTTTGTTTTTGTTTTTAATCCCTTATGGGAATAAAGGAAAAAAGTGTTAGATTATTACATTCTATAGGAATATTAGTTTATTGAATGTGGTTTTACTGTCCAGTGTATTACACTATATGTAACATGAGAAATAGCATCCTCTTACAAGTAGACACTTAGAATGTTATGTAATATGATTTGAACTAATTGCTGTCCATCTTTTAATTTGCTTTGCTAGATTATTGAGAATTGGTGTTACTGATGAAATAAATTAGCAATTTAATTATCAAACTTCAAATATTTGATGCTGATCATATTCATGTACTTGAAAATATCGATTTGTTGAAGTTAATGTGAATTATTTATATCAAATGGAAAGGATCAAAATACAAAAAGATACAATTTTTTGAAATGCATTTTTGAAGCAGTTACTCACTAGAACCTAGGAGAGTTGCTTGTATAAAGTTTACAAAAGTTAATACCAATTATCATTTTTTCATAATGCTCTCAGAAACGTGTTATTCTTTTATAACAAATATCTGTATGTTATTTTGCATTTCTGGTTGTTGTCATTAGCTATGCATAGGATGCAAACTATTTTTTATTAATTTTTTCTTTCTGTATTAATTTAACTGGCTCAGAAGGTAAAAACAGTGTATTAAATACTAATAATCATTTTTATTAGTTTGATTCATTGAAATTTTTAATTAATTTTTAAATCTAATTTATGGAGATGAACTTTTTGTAGTGTTTCCAGAGACAGGAAATGACTGATAAAATTTATGTTCTTTATCATTTCTTTTATATTAAATTCAGTCACCTGCAGATCGGTGCAAGAAAATCCATGCTGGCGATGAAGTGATTCAAGTTAATCATCAGACTGTGGTATGTATAATTACCTTAAGAGTCAGTGGGAGGAACTAATTTTGATTTGCTAAAGCTTTAAAAGAATGCCAATGAAATGAAATTCCTGTTTGTATACAAAATATTGAACAGCCTTTTGAAAAAAATAACTGAATATTGATTCTTCTTAATTATTTGATGGAATGTAAAGCATTTTTTTAAAAGAACATGAAGAGGATTGGTGATGGTTGAGGTTATATATACATTTCTATATGGACAAGTACTAGGTAATAGTACATATTCCATGAACTGGAATAACAATTTTAGAATAGAAATTAAAGTGACAGTGTATATAATAAATTCAACCTTTTCTTGATACAACTTTTTAAAAAGTTTCACTTTATAAATTATTGAATTACCTAGTAGATGTTTTATAACAGCATACATCCATTTATCTAACATTGACTCAAAGTTCATTAAAGTATCTGGTGGTTTTGGGGGGAGTATTTTAAATGTAGATCTTTTAAAATTTTTAAATTTTTAATAGCTGAATTAGCTTCTTATTTCCTAAAAGAGGACAGCAGTTTTAGTTTTAAAAAATGTTCTTGCCCTATGAACCTCACAAATCCCTTTGTTATCTACCCTTAAAAATCTACAATAGGCACAGAATCCCACTGTCATTTTTTGTGATAGTGGGATTCTGTGCCTATTCTAGATTTTTAAGGGTTATTTTTCTTAATCTTAGATTTAGAAAATGAACATTATATGCTTTTCATTTTGGACTATTTTATATGTCTCAGTTGATTCACTTTTTTCCACTCTCTCTGCCAAATAAAGTATATTTGTTATCTTAAAAAGTTAAAATAATCTAGAATTATTAATATCATAACTCATTTGAAAAAATGCAGATTTTTTATTAGTATTCTATTCCTTCTCACTAACTCATCAGAGTGAGTAATTATTTCCTATTACACAATTTAACTAAATTTGCTCTTGCATGTCCTAGTGATGGAAGAAAATTTGTGAAAAGCCTGATTTTTCTCAATGATTCTAATCATAAGGCAAATGACATTTCAATTTTTGTTTTGAATAATTTGAGAAGTTTGTGGTATTTTGGAAAGGCTTCTAAACTCTGATAATTAAAGCCATGATATCTCCAAGTTCATTATCTAAGTGAAGCAAAAGTTGGTAAACATTTTCAAAATTAAATGCGTGGGTGCACCTTTGACACTGAATAATAGAGTGTTGGTAGTAGACAAAGCCTTTCCACACTGTGACAGTTTTGATGGCTTTCTTTTCTGATTACTAGAAACTGTACAAAGTGGTTGTTCTGATTGAAGTTTCCTGTCCCATAGGATGAGGATTTGGGCAGTGGGATAAAGCAGCTGCTTCAGTAGACGAGTAGCTTTTCCCTCTTTAATGTTCATGTGACCTTAACAAACATGACATCTGTTCAGTAGTTGCAGCATGCATTTCCAGATGGTCAGTAAGAAGATAGATATTAGTCTCTAATAAAAATAAAATTATTTAAAGGATATTGTTTGTGGAACAAAGATACTGGTGTTTATGAAATGAATATGAAAGCCTTTAAAAGCCTACAAATAAACTAATAAAATCTATGTGGATTGGTGACATTTAATACACCTAGAATGTGTAAATGCTTCTTTACATCACAGGAATATTCTAAAATATTGAAAACTACATAGAATGATGTTTGGGGAAACTTGGTTCCAGTTCTTGCTCTGAAATTGACTTATGGCTTTAAGTGAGTCATGGTAACTGCATCTGTTTACCTTTTTCTAATGATAATAACCATAGCTAACACTTATTGTGTTCTTACAGTGTGCCAAGCATCATGTTAAGTATTTTACATATTTTATTTCATTTAGTCTATGCAATAATCCTGCAAATAAGGTATATATAGAAATTGAGACTCAGAATAATTATTCAGCTCACCCAAAACTCAAAGCTCTTTGACTCTAAGACCCATATTCTTACTTCAATTTTATTATACTTCCTCCCAAAACTCAAAAATTGTGTAACTATCCAATAAAAGAGGAAGAATCCTAACAAGCATGTAAGTAAATCTCAGGATTCAATGAAAGATTAAGTGGGGCCAAGGGTAAGAGAAGAAGAAAGGAAGTGAGAATTTATGTAGCTGGGCTAGCGAGCCAGCTGAACTGAAATTAGAAATAGGGTTGAAACTTAACTTTACTGCCACTTCCTCACTCTGCTTCTTTCACTCAGATAAGTAAGATATGTAAAACACCTATCATAATGTCGGGCACACATTAGGAGCTCAATAACAATTAACTTTCCTACCTCCTTTCTTCTCTTTTACCTGCTACAGCAGTTGGACCAATTCGAATCCTCTTTCTTGGCATACTGCTGCTAGAGCCAACAAATTGATTTTGGAATGTAACAGAGACAGGATAGTATGTTGAATTTCATGAAAGTAGCCTTTTTTAATAATATGATCAGTTGCCAGGTTTTTTTTGTGTTCAAGTAGAGGCATATTTGGGCAAAACCGATGCATTTCACTAAATGTAGCCTACTCTGCTCTCTTTTTCTTGATGTTACCTGTATTGTGATCTGTACAATGCATTTAATCTCATTAGACAATATACAGAGGTGGTGAAATGGAAATTCTCTTAATTGAAACAAGTATAAATTATTTATAGTCTGCAATTATCCCTTCTCTCCCTACATTCATTACCATAGGGTTTGGTTATGATATAATAGTTACATTAAAGTATGGCCTAATAAATTTGAAATACATAATTAATATTAATTATCTAATCCATTAATTGACTAGAATAGTGAGATTGCCAGTATTGTTCCATACCAATTTAGACTCATTAATGAAAAGAACAATGTTAAATCTTATAATTTTGGATGATACTAACCCAGTTAGTATTTTTCTGTAATTCTAAAATTTCCTATGACTATAGGTAGTAATGTAAAATATAAAATGTGATATTTTTCTTTACTTGAGATAAATACAAAAATTATTTTAAATATTTCCCTAAGAGTCTGAGAAAGTTGAATAAATCAGATGAATTCAAATACTATTTTTTTACATTGCTAGTATGGTATATCTTCAAGATGTCTAATTAGATGTCTATGTTTCTAGTTTGCTCCTTTTTAAAAAGTATTTTCTTATTTGAAATGAAACTGGAAGTTTTATGTCCTTTTTCATGTTGCTATATTCTTTATTATAAGTGGCTTTTAAGTTTTTCAAACCAACATACTTCTATGGCTGAGAAACTGTGGCTGCCAGATAGGAAGAAGAAAAAATCATGAACATCCAAGCAAAGCAGACTGAGTCTTATTACATGTCTTCCCCACCATTGAAGATCCAACTCCTCAAAGGCTGCTGGAATCTCCCAAGATTTTTTCCACTTCATCTGCCACTACATCCCTCTCTCTGGGAGATACCTCGGCATAGTTTGATGCAGCAACTCTGCCCTCATGATGCACTTTTAACACATTTTTTTTTAGCTGATGAGACTACTTATAGTTATTAAAAATATTGGGGAATATTTATAATCTGTTCAATTTCATGTTAATACTCTTTTTGGTGTGCAAGGGTTCTAAAGATTCTATCCATACTGAAAACAGTCTCTTAGTAATATCACTTGAAAAGAGTGGCATATATGATGGTTGAATCTATTAATAACATTTGGAAATTTTTCCTTTTATTTTGTATAAATATTAAAACTTATTCACTGTTATTTTGAAAGGTATTCTGGAACCTGACGACTACATTATGGCAAGAAATGGTTCAATAGATGAGGCTATAAAGGATACTGGAATGGAAAATAACCAGGTTGGGATAGTCAAGAAGAAGATAGACTGCAGCAAATAGGATATTCTACATTGATTAGTGAGAGATGGAAGATAAGTACTATAAGCTAGTGGTTTTTGCTACCTCCAAAATGATAAACATAGTTGAGCAAGGCTAGGGATGGCAGAAAGTGTGGGAGGAGGGAACAGATTGAAGGACTATCTCAAAACTTCATCTAACTTCATTTATGTGTCTCCCTTACTCTCACTCTTGTCTCTCATTTTGGACTCTGTCCTCACTCTCTTGTTCCTTCAACCCCAGAACAACAGGAGAATATTGTTCAAAGGAGAAGCCAACATAATCAGAATGAATGGAGAGTGTGGTAACCCCTTAATGTTCATCTCTCCTTTTCCCTCCATCTCAGTTTACCTCCTTCCCTGGACTTCAGCAGAAATGAATGAGTCATTGAGTGGAATCAATACCATGATGATGTCTTAACAGCAGATGTACTTACTTTCTCTTTTTAATTTGCTAAATTGTTGTCTTTATTTTTTTGATTTTCTTCTAATTCCATTTTCTTTTCTTTATCATTCTCATCTCTTCTCACTGGACTATTTCTCCTCCACTCTTCATCTCATTAAGTTTTATTTATTCTTGCATATTCTGTTCTGCTTTCTCAGAGTAGAAAGTATTTATCATATAATTCCATACACCTAAGGTATTGAAAACTGAGACCACAAAGGGCAGTATTTCTGGTGTACCCTACATCTTATTCCTGTAAACACACATGTTTATGGACTACAGAGATTAATTATGTTAGCATGGTGTTTAACATATTGCCTAATAAATAATGGGTTCTTATAATAGCCTAAAATAACTGTGTTAGAATTCTATGAAATCGGTATTCTAAAATAGAACAAGTGAATCATTCTCTTTTGGAAGGGGGAAAAATTATGAAGAGACATTTACCAGAAATTAAGGAAACAATACATCAGTGATTTCAGTTACTCATAATAATATTTTCTTTCAGATTCTACCATATATAGTAGATAGTTTATGAGAGCTTCATAGATTGTTTTTCTTTTATTTCACATTGAACATTATGGATTTGATGAGAATGTGTGGAAACTGGTTTTGAAGTGATACATGTTGATATAAACTGTATTTTTATTTTGTACAGAGAAATCAATTTATTACTTTATCATCCAATATATTTCATGTTTCTGTCATCAAACTAAAATTTATTATCTTAAGTCCTTATATAAAGGAGATAAATTGTATGATATATCAATAATAGTTACTTCCTGTTAACCAATTTATTTTCTCTGCAGATCTGTGCATCCTGATTTGTTTCTTTCTTATTTGTGCAGTTCTTACTAGCTTTATCAGGAAGAGTAGTTGCTTTTTTAAAATGGTTACTGTTTCATTTTTATGATTAAACTTTATCTTTCAGTTTCAATGTGTGGTTACTATGATCTAGTTATTTTACATGGAATTTTTAGTTTCCTTATAACTTTATTTTATGTGTTTAAAATGTATCTGTTGGCTGAAGTTCTCAGCTACTCTGGCTTATTAACTTATTAAGTGTATAGCTCATTTGCAAATCAGTATCATCCTCAGTCCCCCCCCCACGTGGTTTTTTTTTGTTTTTGTTTTTGTTTTTTTGGTAATCTCTCAAAAAAGCAAGAGTCTGCCAGTCACAATTGCCCAATCCACTTCCTTTTCATAGTAGGAGTAGGCAATCAGTAGATAACATTTAACTGCTCAATAAAAAAATCATCACATGAAAGGGAAACACTATAGAACCACCATATAATTGGAAATTCAATAGATAATGGCATTAATCTTAAGTTCTTTTTAGTTTATTTAGCCCTAGGACTCAAGCATAGGTTTCATCCACTAAATTAATATTCTGATTGGCATGGTAGCTCAAATTGTAGGTAATATAGCCACTTTTACATTTCCTCTCACACTGTCCCTTCTGCATCTTATTATCCTAATAGTGGACAATAAAGGATTTTTAAAAGTTGGAAAAATGGTATTCGAAGTTCACTGTGATCTCATTTGGAGCTGACATTGAGTTCTCTTTTTTGTCTGAGTTGCTGGAATTTTGGTAAAGTGATTTCTAAAGGTAACTTCTACAGTGAAAATACTTAGGGCCATTACAGAAGTGTTTTTTTTTTTACTACAATTTCTATTAATAAAGATTTAGAATGCTTTTAGCTATATATATATATATGTACACATATATGTGCTTTAGTTTTGTGTTTTGATAAATATATACATATATTGCAGTATTTGCTAAATTTTCAAATAAGCATATTTTTGTTACATGTCTGCTAGTAAATGACATTGTTAAAATCATTTATAGCAAAGTTGTACATTTTTAAACATATTACTTTTTAAATACTAGGGTTTGAGTTGCTTTTTAATTTTGTCATTTAGGTTCCTGAATTAAATTTAAGCATGAATTTTTTATAAGTATAGATTTTCCCCAAAATTCTTATAAATGGGAGCTTTAACATTTTAGATAAGGATGCTTCATTTTACTCTTTGGCTTTGGTGACTGGGAGTCTTTTCTTTTTATTTCAAAATACATATTTTTCCAGCATCTTTGTAAGAAGAACAGAAATGAAATATAGGAAGGAATGGCTGAAATTTAATAACTTAATAACCCATGCAAATATCTTGATTAAAAAATTAGTTAAAGGCCTGTATGGTGGCTGAGGGCGGTGGCTCATGCCTGTAATTCCAGCACTTTGGGAGGCCAGGGTGGAGGGGGATTGCTTGAGGCTAGAAGTTCAAGACCAGCCTGGGCAACATTGCGAGACCACGTCTAATTTTAAAAATTAGCCAGGTGTCGCAGCATGTGTTTGTAGTTCAAACTAGTCAGGAGGCTGAGGCAGGAAGATCACTTGAGCCCAGAAGTTCCAAGGTTGCAGAGGGCTATGATGGTTCCACTGCACTCCAGCCTGGACAACAGAGTGAGACCCTGTCTCAAAAAGAGAAGAACCTGTATTATTGTGGTTATTTTAAAATATGTTACTGCTCTTTTGGGGACTGAGGTTCTACAGTATGATCAGAGGTTTACATTACAGCTCTACCTTTCACTACAATGTGATTGTCTTCCTCCTTTTCTCTCTTTAGCAAAAGCTTTCAGACCCATTCAGTTTTATGTTTTGATGAAGTAAAAGGACATTATGAATGATGCTGAAATAAAAGCAAAATTGGCTTTTAGTTTTCTGTAGCGTATATGAATGAAAACCATGAAGTCTCCAAAATAAACCTTTAACTTTGAAAGACCACAACATTACCAAATGCCATATTGGAAGGGGAGAAGGGAAAGTGAGCTGTATGTTCAAAGTGCTGAACTATACCCACAGCTTTGGAATCAGCTTGTCACAAAAGTCAAGACACCAACTATGCAAAGTCCGCAGTTAATATAAGTGATAGGTTACAGGAGATAGTGCAAGTAACAGGGTATGAAAAGTCACCACCTTTGGTAAAACTATGTGGGTGATTCATAAAACTTACATGAAAAATTATTATCACTATTTTCTTTCTCCCATGAACTTAATTATGAGTCAATCAAGAAATTCTGATTTAGCTCTCAGAACTTCTTGAATGTGGGGGAAAAAGATTCCAGGGGAGAAAAAAGTGCTAGCTTCTTGTAGTGTGTGAGTTGGCTCTCTGTCTTGGACTCCCTGTCCATCTTTGGCTGTGAGAAATTATGTTCTCTGTTAATGCTTTCTTTTTAAATACTATATAGTTATTCACACATTATATATGCACACATATTCATAACTGTGAAATTCACATGAAAATATTAAGTATTAAAAAGATATATGTAAATTCAGATTGTGAGCAGCTCAACATGGTCTAAGTTTTACGTTGAAATTAAGTCACGTTAAAAAACCAAATGCCTTGACATACTCTTATTTCAGTGGATAAGTGCCATATAAAGATCAGGAGGATGTGAGATGAAGAATGGGTCAATGAATAAAGACATTAAATTGTGGGCATTTTTTCTCTAATGAAAATAAAATGTTTCCCATATTTCTTCTTTTCAAATATTTGTTCCTTTTATCTTTTCCCAAGACTGTCTTTGAATCATGTTTATAAAAATATCAACACTAAAGTTTTATTTAAAATAGGTAAACCTTGAGGCATTTCTGAATACTCTGAGTTGCCTATTTAAGTTACTCTAAGCTAGGGTTAAAAATCACTTATTTGCATAGTTCCTTAACCACTGCATACACATTAGCTTATATTCCTTTGTACCTGAACCATGACTAATTCTTTATTTCTGTTCAGTGAATGAATGACTGTGAAAGAACAAAATTAAGATATCTTCAAATGTAGTAGACTTTAATATTGTAAGACTTTTTAATTAATATTTTGTGGGAAAAAATTAGGTGAAGGTGGATTTTGTAGATTGGTACTCATTATTTAATAGTTTTAGGATCTTTGAAAGGCATTGTATATCAAAATTCATTATTTCTGAAGTGTTTATAACAGTATGCTATTTCCTTCACATAGATTGTTTTCCCAAAGAAAGAGGTAGTCATTGGTATAAAATGTTTAATTTATTAGATACTTCAGTATCTTTTTAGTAACACAAAGAAACAGAACATGATAATAAATATGTCTGCACCAAAAAAATAGGCAAAGACAGAGAGTGTCATTAGCGGCAGCATGATGGCTTGTGTATCGAATTAAGTCTCTTCAGTGCTCTTAAAAAGAGCAGGAGGATATTTGGGTGTAGCATGACTCATCAGACCTTCATACAGGCATACTTCTAGTCTCTAAAATTTCGTTTGGGAAAAGGTATCATTTATACATTACAACCTGTGAGTAACAGTGTGTGTAAACACAGGAGTGTGTGTAAATGTTGATAATGAATCTGTTTCTTTGTCTTGTGTAGGGTAATAACTTTGAAAATATTTTAAGAAATGTTCTATCTTCCTGCTTGTGGGTATAAAGATGCTCTCTTGCAACTCCAAATATAGCCCTGAAAAAGGTAAAGAAGGTCTGGGTTGATAGGCTTAAATTCTTACCTTTATGTTTATTTGTAACTGGCTACTTGGGACCATAGAGTAGAAATTATCTTTTCATATGTTAGTCAAATAATTCACCAGCTGTTATTTGGAAAGCAGACCAGGGCAAGTTCTAAAGGGGTCAGAGACAACTTCTTCCCTCTGTGTACCGAGGGGAAAAGAAGCCTATCATCTCTTCAGCACCAACCCCAAAGCCTCTTGTGCACCTAATCCAGGCAACCAATTTTCCAGGACCTACCCACTTATGTTGTCCTTCACAAAGGAACACCTGCTGTCTGCTTCAGCCTGATCAAAACAATTACAAGCCCCATCCACAAGAAAGCAGAACCTCTGGCTTTTAGCACTTGGGATTCCTTAATGACCTTCTTGGGAAATTTTAATCCTGTTTGTGTTGTGTATAAAATACATTTTAATGTACATGTTGGGGATTATATATAAATTAGTAAGCTATATGATTTGCTGTTGCTTGTAGACACTGACTTCTGCTACCTTGGATAATGAGGAAGATAATAGTAGTTCAGTGTATGTGAAAAACATTATAGCTAATAATAAGACATTTTGTGTAAAAATGCATATGGTGGTTTTATAAAGATTCATTTTAGCCCATGAAATTAATGTGAATGAATTAATCTATGAAAATATTGAAAAAGCACTACAAAATATTTTTCTGAAAAAAACACCTTCATAACAGTGTTTATATGATGTGTATGATAAAGTAAAATTTTTCTAGGGCAAATAGGATCTATACCCACTGTTCCTTTCCTTGTCTTAATCACATCGCTATGACTTTAGGTCTGGAGTATTAAAGATAGAAATATTTTTTCAAAGGTTCATTTATAAGGAGAAAGTTTACTTGAAAATTTGGGGTACAGAATGTTGCAGCTTTAGTATCAAGTGTTTTACTTTTTTGGATGAGAGGTCATTTAATCTTTTATGTGACAAATTTTAAGTATATTACATTTAAAGAATATTTTAATACTACATCTTGGTTTTATGTACAAAACTAAACCCTCCTTTCGAGTTTCAAGGCCCTTTATTGTTTCTGAAACATTTACATCATCATGTCACCATATCAGCTCACTAGTCAAGTTATGCAGTATGCTGTGAGATTCACATGAGGAAAATATGATGTCACCTTTAAAAAGAGGCTTTATAATGGGTACTGCATGTAAGATGAATCTTTATGGATAGGTAAGATTTTATAAGTGAGAGAAAAATTACAAGCAGAGGGAAGAGTGCTTTTGCAAAGATACAGCGAAAGAGAAAAGCACAGTGTTTGAAGGAAACGTATATTCATTACTCAACTAACTCATTTAATTATCAACTTTCTAAAAGCCTCTTATACTCATCTGAACTCTGTGTGTTTCTCCTGCCTCATTACTCCTTCCCTTGTTCTGTCATCTATGTGTACTGAACTACTGAAAGTTGCTCAAACCAGTGATACTTTGCCTCAGAGCCTTGTTTACCCCCTCAACCTCCACATCTTCACCTGTCCAAGTCCCAAAGAATTTGGCTTAAACTCACTGGAAACCTTCATTAGACCCTCAAGGATGGGTTAGGTGCCCCTGTTCGGGGCTCCTATTGCACCCTGTATTCACCCTATTGAGGTACTTACTGCATTGTAACTGTTTATTGCTCCTTAACGAGGCACAGGCTGTGCTGCATTCACCGTTGTATTCATACTATGTGGAAGACACACAATAAATACTTATGAGTTATATCTAGTCTCAGAAACATGTGAAAAACCTAAACTGATCTAGACATGGGCAAGTCACTGCCTTCGAGGAGCTCATAATCTATTACAGAGGTTCTCAAATTGTGGTTCTTTAGGCCAGTAATATCAGCCTCACTTGGAAACTTGTATTAGGAAATAAAGGGTGGGTGGAGGAATTCTCAGGCCCGACTCCAGAACTACTGGATCAAAAACCCTGGGGGTTAAAACTCAGCATTCTTTTAACAAGGCTTCAAGGAATCTAACACATGCTAAAGTTTGAGAACCACATTGAAGAAAAATAATCTGAAAAAGCTATAATCAACCATACTGACAAAGGACCTGTTTGAGTATTGGTTATTTGTTCCTTAGTTGGGCCTTTGGAGAGCTATTAAAGGTTTTGAAACAGAAAACTTTTACACTGTAGCAGTATTTTGGAGTTGCAAAAGACTAGAAGCAGAAAGACAGGTTAAGATTCTGGTTTCAGTCTAGCAGTAGGTATTCAAGCCAGAACTATGGCAGTGAGAACAGGCATTAGTTGCTAGGATCTATTTGTTAGGACACAAAATAGATTAAGAAGAGGAGAGAAGTCACAGGTGACTCCAAACTCCCAACTTTAGAGTACGACAGGGAGTTTTTTGGTTTGTTTGGGTTTGTTTGTTTGTTTGTTTTTCTGGTGAATGAAAGTAAAGAGATAATGAGTTTCATTTTTAAAGTCTTGTATTCATGTGAGCTACCAGTGGATATTCAAGGGAAAATACTGTGCTTTAGAATTGAAAAGACATTAATGTAAGTTCTGGCTTCACCGCTTACTATTTTTGTAATCTTGGCCAAGAAAACAATCTCTTCTTGCTTCAGTTTCTACACAGGTAAATTGGGTTTAATAGTTTACCTCATTAGGCTTTTGTAAGAATGAAAATATAAAGAAAAAGAATGTAACATAGATATGAAGAATCTGGCACAGTGAATTGTTGATGCTTGCGATTATTCAGTAGCTATTAACGTGGACAAGCTAAGCAGTTGGAAGTAACTCTAGAGTTATTGATAGGAAGCAGGAATGGTAGAAAGATTTGGGAATCATGCAGGAAGTTGTTGGTGAAAGCTTTTGACAGAGATTATTGTAAGAAGACAGCATGAAGTATTAGAAAGGTGTGTAACACTTAGCCTAGAGGAAACAGGTACACTTATTGGTAGGGAAGAGGAAGAAAAGATGTAACAGAGATGTAAAGATGTAGGCAGAGATGTAACAGAACCATGTTATTTTACTCAAACTAATCTTTATCATCTATTTTCATGTTCCTACCCACTCTGTGTTTTAAAGTTGGAATGTATTGTGACTGAAAGTTACCTAATTATTTGACCTATGCAAGAATATTGAAACATCTCTTGATATTGATCTGTTTCACAAGTCAGCCAAATTCTTTTTTGGATATCTTTGACTATTAGAATATTTTTCATCTCTGGATGTGGTGGTTCATGCCTATAATCCCAGCACTTTGGGAGGCCAAGATGGGGAAATTTCTTGAACCCAGGAGTTAGAGCCCAGCCCTGGCAACATAGTGAGACCCTCATCTCTACAAAAAAATAAAAATTAGGCAGTCATGGTAGTGTACACCTGTAGTTCCAGCTACTCTGGAGGCTGAGCTGGGAAGATTGCTTGAGCCTGGGAGGTCAAGGCTGCATTGAGCCATGGTGGTGCCACTGCACTCCAGCCTGGGCAACAGAGTAAAACCCTGTCTCAAAAAAAAAAAAAAATTCTTTAAATTTTGCACCTTATTTAATTCCTTCCAATATTAGCAGCTTACACTCTTTTATTAGTTATTATTATATTAGTAACCACTAGGACCTCTTCTTCCTTCTTTCAAAACTCTCTCTACCTGCTAGTATATACTTTGATTACAGCCAGTGGAAAGAGTACTTTACAGCCATTCTATGTATTACTGTTAAATCTTTACATGGTTTCTAATTTAAGTTTCACACACTGAATATTTTTAAACCACAACCAGAAACTTAAATGAAAAAATGGAAAACTAACCTAGAAAAATGATTCACGGCCAAGCACAGTGGCTCAACGCCTATAATCCCAGCACTTTGGGAGGCCAAGGTTGGCAGATCACCTGAGGTCGGGAGTTTGAGACCAGCCTGACCAACATGGAGAAAACCTGTCTCTACTAAAAATACAAAATTAGTCAGGTGTGGTAGTGCATGCCTGTAATCCCAGCTACTTGGGAGGCTGAGACAGGAGAATCACTTTGAACCCGGGAGGCGGAGGTTACAGTGAGCCAAGATCGCACCATTGCACTCTAGCCCAGGCAACAAGAGTGAAACTCTGTCTCAAAAAAAAAACCAGAAAGAAAAAAAGAAAAGAAAAATGATTAACACGTATTTATATATTTTATATGTCTAAAGGTATGTTTACCTTTATATGGCTAAAGGTGTGTTAGAATATCCCAGAGACTGGAATTATTTGTACTGGAGCTCTAGCACCATGTCATATTTGACTTCTAGTAGAACATGACCAAAACCAATAAATGGGGGGAAAGTGTTAAGAGTTATATTTGGTAAAGAAGATAGAAATGATTCAAATTTAAGGAGTTTGAGAGAGGACTAAGGAAAAAAAGGACTATTCAAATGAGAAAGGCGCAGCTCTGGTTGCTGTTTATGTGTATACAAGTACTAGGATGAGACTGATATAGCTAAAACCTACGTATGTTATTAAGAAAAATGTTACACATAGGCTGTAAATTACTCAGTAGGCTTCATTCCTATTTAATAATTTCTAAGTGAAACTGATTTAATACTTAAGTGGAGTATCTACTGAGATCATTCACTGAATCAAAAATCAGTGGATAGCATAGTTCTTGACTTACTGAGTACACCTGAATAATAAATTTATATTTATAAATGCATAGAGCAGATTTTACTTCTCCGTCACCACCTTTTTGTGTTTTAAATAGTAGTGTTGCCTTTCTGGTTCTGCAGTTTTGGTAGAAATTTTCCATCCATATCAAACAGTCCTGATTAGGTAATTCATACAATTTATTATTTTCTAATTGGAATGTTGCTATTCATAGACTAGGTTCATGTATTTTGTTGGTTTTGTTTGTTTACAAGAGTAACTCACACTTATTGCCAAAAGTTTAGGAAATAAAAGTATAAAGAAGAAAGTATATATTGCAAGTCCTTACTCCCTTTAATTGAACCACCATTAATGGTGTTTTCTATATTTATGTACATTCTTTAACAAAAGTGGAATTAAATTATGTTTGCTATTTTGGAACTTACTTTTTTTTTACACAATTTTTATATCCCTTACTCATGGATACATTTACATAATGTACAATTTTTGGTTGATTTAAACAGTACTGTGACATATATGTTGCACATTTATTTTTGTGCTTTTATCCAATCATTTCCTTAAGGTAGTGGAAGTAGAATTTGTGAGCCAAAGATATGTAATATACAGTCTTGATGTATATTTCTTTGCTTTTGTTTTAAACATTGTTAATGTCATGTAAATAATAAAAGGCTGATTTAAAAATAGTAAAATTAGATACCCAAATTTTCTGCCATTAAATAACTTTCAGCTGTAAAATTAAAATCCACCCGAATGAATTTTCTTATCAGAAACCAATTCTACTTTCTGATAGAAAAGCAATTCTAAGCTGGGCACGGTGGCTTATGCCTGTAATCCCAGCACTTTGGGAGGCCACGGTGGGTGGATCACGAGGTCAGGAGATCGAGACCATCCTGGCTAACACGGTGAAATCCCGTCTCTACTAGAAATACTGAAAATACAAAAATACAAAAATTAGCCGGGCGTGATGGCAGGCGCCTGTAGTCCCAACTACTTGGGAGGCTGAGGCAGGAGAATGGCGTGAACCCAGGAGGCGGAGCTTGCAGTGAGCAAAGATCGTGTCACTGCACTCCAGCCTGGGCGACAGAGCGAGACTCTGTCAAAAAAAAAGCAATTCTATTTTTTGGAATTGTTTTCTTGAAAAGAGCACATAGAAAGTGTGAAAGAATAGGATGAATCAAATTGCACTAAAAATTTCATAGGAAAATACCATCTAGCCTTAAAAATCTTCAAATTTTGTAATAAGTAAAATGAAAAGAAATTGGTGAGTAGAAATCAATGTGTAAATCGAGAATAGATGTGCTGGAAAAAAGATTATGGCCATCACATTGACCACTTTAGTATAGTTAGCAATTATTTGAGTGAATAATTAAATAATAAAATGTGGTTATCATTAATAAGTTGTTCCCAAACTCTTTGTATAAGTAGTATGTTTTCTCCCCCCAAACTTGTAATTCAAAATGTGCATTCATATTTTTTTTGGCAAGCAAAATGAACCCTTGGATTTGAACTCCCTTTGCTTTAACTCTTGGCTGTACAGATACTACACAGCTATCAGAGGAATCAGAATCAATGTAATATACCTTTGGGCACATAATAGTCCCCACTTACATGTAAGGGGAGGCATTTGACCAGTTCCATTACTGTAGTTGATCCACATTAATGTGATTTAAAAAAACAAAACAAAACAAAAAAAACTGGCAGTCTCATTCAGGTTATCCAAGTATAATGATCATTTTGATTCATATCTGAGACCCCCTGAGATTTTAAGCATTATAACATCTCACTTCTTGTTTGTTCTAACTTCACCAACACTTAATTCAGCTATAGTTGATGTTGCAATTTAGATGAATGCTTGTTAAATATACAAAAGTCCCCATTCCATAATAGCCGCATTCCAGATTACCTCTTCTTCATAGTCTGGTCTATGCTGCTTTTGGTGGAAGTGCTCATTCTCTCCGGCTTGACAAATATCTCCCAGTCAAAAACATGATTATTATTAAAGACAGAAGGCACTAATTATCTTTAACTTGGATGCCTAGGAAGAAACTGTATCACTGTTCAGACCATTTGCTAAATCCTACGTGCAATTCAGGATAAATTTTGACCTAGTGTGTTTATATAACACATCCTGGAAAAGTATAATCCATTAGGGTTTGGGATAAAAGGTTCTTCTCTCTTTTAAATGTGAAAATTTTTTTTTAAAAAAACAACTTGGAATAATAGACATTTTAATGTGTTTCTTTAAAGCATAGTTTCTAGGATTTCAGTTACTTGATACTGCATCACTAGTCCGTTTTCAAAGCAAAGTAACAAAATTTATTCTATGTTCAGAATTTTAAAAGGATGAAGAGTGAAGTAATTTTAACGGGATGCAGTTGAGCCCGATTTCAAGACATTTATCAAGTACTTTGATTTTAATTACACAATATGTTTTTAGGTGATATTCAAATAGGATGACTTCATTAAATTTAGCACATTATATTTTAAGTTTATAGGGTTGTTTGGAACACATTTCCAATAGCTGCTTCATTGGAGTAGTGTTACCTTGTTATTTTTGTTCTGTCTTTATAGCATGGTAAAAGGCTTATTGTATTGCTGCTCTTGTCCATGCATAAGAATGTTGCCTTGGTATGTCAGTACCAGCTATTGGTAGTAAAATATCAGTCTAATTTAGAGACACTGGTACCACTTATCTCTAAAAGATGGTGATGAGTAAGCTTGTGGTGTAGTTTGTAAGCTGAGGACATTGCCAAATCCTTGTTTTCAGGCATATAGATTTTTAACTATACTGGTGAACAGAGCTTGGATCTAGACCTAGCAGCTGAGCCGCATTAATGGTGACATAATTTCATTACATTCTGAAGTACTCCATTGGTAGGATACCATTTTAGTCTTTGCTTTGACATGGTAAATGTCCATTATGTTGTCTCATAATGATATGGACTAATGCAATAACATGGTTAATCAATTCAAAGATAAAATTTCTTGAGTATGTATCTCCTGAAAATTGATAGGATGGTACACCAATTATGTGACTTTTTTTTTTTTTTTACTAATCTTATTAAAGGGGGAGAACATTAAATCTTTGAATACTGTACCTCAATTTTATTGTAATGATTTTGCTGGTTACCAGGTGGGGTGGCAGTTGAAAAATTTGGTGAATGCACTACGAGAGGACCCGAGTGGTGTTATCTTAACTTTGAAAAAGCGACCTCAGAGCATGCTTACCTCAGCACCAGCTTTACTGAAAAATATGAGATGGAAGCCCCTTGCTCTGCAGGTAATGAAGCTTAATCATAAGTCATACACCATCATTTTAGCCATAGATTATCTCAGTAATGCTTCTTTATTGTGCCTCATCTCAGCAGCATATGGATTAATCTTGTATGCTTTTGAAAAGTTGTTTGTGAAATGATCTCTTCACAGCTATTCTAATAGGCTTAATTGTGATGAAATCCGAGAGTATCTAAAACCCAAATGAAAAACAACTCTGCCTTAATTTGTAAACATTTAAAGCATAATTCCAAAAGGTCACAATTTATTTCATTCCAAAATATGAATAGAATGAAAATAAGATGGTTCATTTTTATGATATGATCTTCTATTTTTTGTTATACCCACATACTCTTTTAGAAGAAGCTAAGTGATAGTTTATAGAATTCTTTTAAATCAGTTCATTAAATAGTAATAGTAATTTATAAACAGTAGGAAAATGAAATTTTATATTAGTAATTAAAATGCACCTAGTACACACTGGGTGCAGTGACTCACACCTGTAATTCCAGCACTTTAGGAGGCTGAGGCAGGTGGATCACTTGAGGCCAGGAGTTCAAGACCAGCCTGGGCAACATAGCATAACCCCATCTGTACAAAAAATTAAAAACTTAGCCAGGCATGGTGGTATGCGCCTGTAGTCCCAGCTACTTGGGAGGCTGAGGCAGGAGGATCATGTGAGCCCAGGAGTATGAGGTTGCAGTGAACTATGATCATGCTACTGCACTCCAGCCTGGGCAACAGAGACTCCATCTCTTAAAAAGAAATGTGCCTTGTACATTCCTCCTGACTGATCGTTTTTCTCTTTCCACCTTGTAAGGTGGCAAAAATAAGGAAATTGTTGCACTAGAATTTTTGCATTTTTCTTCAGCATGAAACATCACTCTTCAGCATGAAATGTTGCTCTTAACATTGATAACATATTTATTAAGCATTATCTTCAAAGTTATAAAAATACGATTCTGATTGATGAAAGGCAAGGATGTAATGAATTTTCTTCTACTTCAGTCAGGATATAATTTTTAAACTTAAGTAATTTTTGTCCTTCACAAAATGTGCATTTTTAAAATGAGACTATTACCTTTTCTTAGAAGTTAATTAAAAAAAAATTAGATTGCTCATTGAACTGGAACATGGCCCATTATTCATATTAAAAAGGAAAGCAGTATATGAAATGCATTATTGTCACTGCTATGTAAATTGTTATTAAGCTCTATATTAGTACCTTTTATTATTCATAGATTTTTTTCCTAAGAATCAAAATTCTCCGTTATACATGAATGGCTTTATAGATTATAATGATTTCTCATTGTTTGAAACTTTACTACTTATTGGCCGTTGGCATTATACTTAAGTAATATAAAAACGCATATATGTGTCAACATTAAGGCCTTTAACATTTTAATGTGAATCTGTTTTTCAAGTTAATATATGTAAAACTGAATTAACATGTCCAAATCCATTTGACTTGCATATATGTTTATTTTAAAAGATACTTGATGATCATTACAGTTCAGAGGTCGGTGTTTGCCTCATTATCGAAGTCATAGATGAGTAGATCAGACTTTCCCATTACATCATTTTTTTTCTCACTGCGTTATAATTTGCTTTGTTCCCCCTGGAGTTTCCTATTGCCATGTCTTCCCCAAAGATCCTTCTTCAAAGTGTAAGGGTGTGGAAACCCTGAAAAAGAGGCCTGTACTTTCAGTCATTAGGTTATCTTCTCTATATATATGAGGTGAAATTTAATACCTCTTCTTTAGTCCCTCATATTTCACATTAAACACCGAAAATACCCTAGTTTCTTGTTGATCCATGCACTCTGAAGGATTATCTCTAGCACATGCGTTTGTAATCTATTCCCCTGTTATATTCTTTTCCACATGCACAAACTGAAGTGGAGAGTTAAGGTAATGGCAGTACCCAGTTAAGAATCGTTTTTATATAAAATGCTAAAATAACTGAAAGACCAACTTTTTTGTTACATATACATTTGGTATATGTATTCAAACCTAGAGAAAAAGGACTTGAATTTTAAAAATTACCTTCATATCATTCCTTACCCTGTAAGTGCCTTACTCTTAAGGCACTGTTTCTAGATCCATTCCAAATTCTGAGAAATGTGCCTCATCAGATCACTAATTATTTTTATTCGTCATTGCTTATTCAGCTATGCTGCATGTATTTGTAAATTTACTTTTTCACAGTGCTGAAATCTGAAAAGGAGGAAATCAGCATTATATAAGTGCTATATCTATTGACATATTTGTAAATTTGTCATTTCAGCTGAATTTGGTTCACCTAAAATCTATTGGCCAAAGTCAGCCACCAATAGATAAATAATACTATTGGTTGGGGGAGGGGAGACTGCTTCTAACATTTTTGAAAATTACTTCAGTTGTTGCCTTTTTACAGAGCAGAGGAAAGAGTACTGGCATTAATTAAATATTTTCTAGTGGCTAAAACAAGGTCTTAGGAGTGAGGACAATGGATAAGTCCTCTAACATACCACACCACTACCGAATCTCCCTGAAGAAGACCTGAAATTGAACCATTACAGAATTCTTCATTGATCTTAAAGTTCTGGCTTATGCTAAAATGCAAAGACACCTGAAAACATAATGAAAACTATCTAGTCAAAATTTTTATAGATCATAGATTTTGATACAAAAGATAGACAAAATCTCAAGATACCAGGATCTGGAGGATGAAGGTACACTGTCTCCAGAGGGGGAAAAGTTAAAGAAATACTAAGATGAGAAGATCTCGAAGGCAGTTTTGCATAAAATCATTACTTTATCTCAGGTCACCTTTTCTTCCTAGTACCTAAGGAACTACCTCAGACGTGAAATGTAACTGCTAAACGTAGTAACAATCCTCTGCATAGACAAGAGTGCCATTTTTATTGTATTCTTCCTTTTGGTAGGTGCAGAAATACACTGGAGCCAAAATGCCCATCAGCTCATTCAAACATAAATCTTCAGCATTCAAACTTGAAAAAATGGAAATGAGGTTATTTCTTTTTTCACAGGGTGTACCAGTAGTCTACCAAGAATTATTTAAAATAGAGGATACAAAAGGAAAGAATCTGTGGCATTTATTTAACTCAATATGTCTATTTAATCTTTTTGAAAATACTATCCCAGGCTTAATTTACCTGATAGCATTTATAGATAAAATATAGGAAAGTTTGTAGTAGTATGAAGGTAGGCACTAATACATGTATCTTTTTAATGAACAAGTTTATCCTAACATAAGGAATAATAATTTTTTAAACTTATAAGGAATTGTTTTTAGCTATACAAATAAAACAACCTTATCTATCCTAAGGTAGAAGATTGTCAAAGAATATCACATGTTTTAATTAAAGTAGTAGTTTTATTTCTAAAAATACTAAAAGCATAGTGACTTCCAATATTGATTAACTACGGTGATGAATTTTGATTTGGATTTTCTTTTGAAATTCATTGATGAAATTATAGCCAAATAAACAAAAGCATACAATTCAACTTCATACTCACAGAGCAATTTCATTAGTACATTTCATTAAATTGGCAACTCTTTTGATGAATTCCTGATTTCTCAAATATTTTGTGATAGAACGGAAGGACTTAAACATCCCTTAGATACTACAAGCAAATTTAATAATATCTGGAACCTTTAATTCTGTTGTCATTTTCACCCATTTGTAAAAAGCAGAGATGTCTCATCTGAGATAGAATCTGTTATTCTAAGAAAACAAACCAGGGATTCCTTGCTTTCTGGGAGCTGCTTTTCAAAACATCTTTTTAGTGGCACTCTACTAATTTTCTGCATTTTGGTAAGCATGGTGATTGCTTATCATCAATTTCTTCTAATTCAAAGAAAAAAAAAAACCTCAGAGAACTGTGGATAAACCTCAAGGTATACGTTTAGATGTTTGTGGTTTTAAATTAATATGTGTAGGCCACGAGCATAGATGGGTGGTGTCCCTTTCTTCTTATGAGAGATATGTGGAAGAATTATCTGGACACTGCCAAGAATGTTTCTTGGAATCATCACTGGGAATCAATGATTTTTAAAACATTTAAAAACCCAGCTTTTTTTTTTTTTTTTTTTGGTGAGAATGCATCTCAGAAATGATCACTAAGATCAGTGCTGGAATTCTCAACATAATGACATATATTGTTCAAGACATTTTTATATAAAATAACATCAAGCTGTAACATTATAATTATGTTCCTAAATTGTATTCTCATTTATAAATCTCTCAATTGATGCCATAGTTACTTGTACGATTTTGTGTTTTTCCATTTAAATTTTATTGTTTAGCATTACCTTGATGCCATTTTTACAGCACATTTAAATAACTTTGAGCAGAAAATAAATAGAAAAGAGTCATAACAGTCGATTTTGTCTATCAGCTGGTGTAACAACTGGAGAATGTTGATTGCATTCAATTTCAAATACATACAGATATGAATGATTAAAGTCATTCTGGAAAAATCAAAATACATAAGTAACAATAAAATTTAATATTCAAGTTGCAGGTCGATGTGACTGAAAAAAAAATTAGTGACAAAAAAATGTATATGTTTCTGAGAGTTTTGTTTTAAAGAGAGCAATAACTAGTATTAGGCATGGCCCTAGTGAAGAAAATAAAATTTTAACTAAAAATGTAATTGTGCTGACTGGGAGCCAGAAACAACTGTATGTTTTACATACTCAAATGAGTAAATAGCTGTAAGTAATTGTCAAATTTTAGCTCACCAGTGTTTAAGCAAATCAGTCAAAGGACCTAAGTCACATTTGTATTTTTGAGCCACATGCTTTCAAGATTTTAATAGTGGCTACAGATAATCACCTATAATGTAGAAATTGTCCATTCTTTCTTTAGTTAACATCCCAAAAATGATGTTTACTGTAATTTGAAAAAATGGAAGTCCAGTTTTAATGTTGCTGTTTAATTATGCCCATAAGGCTGGACAATGCAGGATTAAAGACACTAGTGTTAGCCTCAATACAATGTGCAATATTTCATGATTTGATGGAAAAAGCCATTTTATAATGTGACTCTTAAGTCTTTATTAGTTATATGCTGTATAAGTAATACATATTTTAGGCATATATATCTGTATTTTTAAATCTAGGTAGATATGGTTTCCTGATCAAATCTGTGGTTGGAAAAAACACTTGTTTTCTCTGTATTCTGACAGGAAAGGAAAAATTATATGCTTATAAAAGGAGACTCAAACCTTTTGTATTTATAAATTTGCATTCTAGAAAAAGCTGTGAAAGAACTGAGAGTGGGAGAATTTTGAATATATGTATTTCCCTTGCTTCAGTTCTTTTCAAATAATTGACTACTTATGAAAAGCTTGGCCAGAAAAAAGTATTCTCAATAATTTTCCAAATTAGATTTAACCTTCTTTACATGGTCAAGAAACTACAAAATTATATATGAATTCTTGCCGCTTAAAATTCAGGATACATTTTCTCTGAAGCGTTTGCTTAGATTATTAGAGAGTCAATATAAAATAATGTTCTTGTACTAGTGTTGGGAATTAAAAATGTGTTTGAACTGAGTAAGGACTTATGTGAATGTTCTGTGCTAGAATGATGGGGTATTGTGATCCATTTGAGTCTGTGTTTATTCCCAAGAGCGAATAAAATAAATGGCCAGGTTTTATACTTGATGTAATTATTTGTATTTCAGTGGGTATTTCCCCACTGGAAGGCAAAGCAAGTTCTGTGTGATCTTGGCATTAGTGAATTTTAGAGCTAACTACATAAATGTGTAATGCACTGTTTTAATCTTTTAACGTTGGTGTTGTTTTTATGCCATTGGTTTCATTCAAGCTCTATCAAAGCTGGGTCACTTGATAGAAAGAGGGACAACTAAATTAAGATATGCTTGCCCAGAGATGTTAAAATGTAAAATGTTTTGAGGAAAACCTCAACGTCAAATGTAGTTTCTTAAGTATAGAAGTTCTTTTCTCATGGTCTTTAAGACTATAGAGATTTCACAGGTACACGAATACCTTCCATATGTGCTCAGTTACCTTAGAGATGTTAAAATTGGGGCACACAAAGAAAAGACCTCAGCAATCAGAGGCTTTAAAGTGAGACCTGAACCATCAGAGGATTTAAAGCTTTAGCTTACAAAATTTTATTTTACAGCAATCACAATCTTCCAATGATGTTTAAGCTGGATGAGTAGGATATTATTGCTGAAGTTATCACTAATAATTCAGAGGAAAGTTTGTGTCATACCCTATTTTAGGACACAATTTTGAAGTATTTATACATTCAAACTGACAATATGAAAAATATAAGTTTTACCTAGAAGATTTCTAACAGTAGCAAATTGACAGTAGTACGTTATCCTTAATTGACCTAAGGTTATAAATATATGTTTGAAGAGATACATATGATCATTTTATTTAGGATTTGGACATTTTAAGAGATGCATGCCAGTGCCCCCAGAAATCTATCATAGACTTGTTTTACAAGAGTCACAACATACATGCAAATGTGTCTTTCCTGTTGGAGTCTCATTGAATATGTGGAAGGAGAGCTTCATCTCAAAAGGACCATTGAAATGAAAACTAAATGGTATGACAAAGTCCTTCCAGAAAATAAACCCCTTTGGATGGAATCAAAAATGGATCTATATCATACTTGATTACATACCACAGAAGATCAAGTTATGCTGAAGCTTCATGTTTACTTTAAATAACAAGATGTAATCCTAAAACAATCCCCTTGTATTGTATCCATTTTATCCATAGTGTTGATAGTTCTAATTTTCTTCCCATTCAAATTTTGTCAATACAGGAGAAAGTCAAAATGATAAAAGAATGTTACTCTTTAATTCTACTTTTTTTCTTAAATTGAAATTTATTTGTAGTGCAACAGTAACTACTTTTCATATACTGTATTCTAAACAAATGATTATAAGTAAATGTTGCCAGGATAGGAGAAGCTATCTTTTTGTATTACATCCTCCTCATTAGATTTTTTTTTTCAATCTAAGGAGTATGCCTGTGCTGAAAGAATTCTGTGTTTTGAGTTGAGGGAAGCTAAATTTGTTACTTTCTGTGCATTTTCACAAACTTAAGTGGCTATTGGTGGTAGGTGTATTTTTAATGCCTCTTGTTACAACTAGGAATTTCTCACTGATAATTTTAGCTAATTACATCATTTATTCTGTACTTGATTTGGTCACATTTTACTTGTCTTTCTAATGTTCTTTAATGCCTTTTTCATTCATTTAGTCATTTGAGTTTTTGCTCTTTCAATTTTTGTCCAAAGTTAGAAAATTTTTAAAGAGATTATAATTTTAAATTATCACAAAGACCCCTTTGGGTTAAGTAGTTATTTTTATTTTCCCATGAAGGTTGTACTTTACTAAACTTTATTTTTCCATCGCTTAATGTCTAGTTTTTTAAATATGAATCTCAAAACGAATGTTTATTATTTAGCTTGGATTAGCTTGTTAAAAAGAGCACAATTAGTAGAGAGAAATATACTGAATATATTGAATATTTACAATGAACTTTACTTGGCACAAGGCATACTGATGAGCCAGATAGTATTTCCATGATAAACCATTTGAAATATTTTCTGTGACTTACCAGTCAATAAAATAACAAGCCAGGTGAGTTAAGCAACAGGATTGACTAATTTCTTTTTTCTCTGAAGTAATATTTTTTTCAACCAGTTCAATTAATTGAACCAGCATGGCATAATCAAACCTGTTATGTATTTAAGCATATTTAAGAATCTTTTCCCTCTATGTATGTGCTAATTTGGCTAATAACATTAACTGATGACATTGATAGGGACTGTTTGCTAAAAATAGAAACCTAGAGAAATAGCAGTTTGAAGGAAATTGAGGGCTAATAATTACATTTCTTGGAAGGGAAAAGACATAGGTACCCTAGGTAGACAATGCTGGTAATTCAGGCAGAATAAAATATTCCCCTGGTCATTACCTCACACTTCAGGTGTATCTATTTTAAAATGTGCTTGTAACCATTAACTGCTACTATTTCCTTCCTTCCTTTTTGTTTGGGGAGAAGAAGGGTAGGTACTAACCAGGAAAAATTATCCTTAGTTCTGTAGATGGTAAAAGTAAAGAAGAAAAGTCCTCAAAATAGAATAGTGACTCCACGAGAGCGGGAAGACAATAAAAATTTAAGTTTGATTATGTTTACATGTTTATGTTTTTAGAACTTGATTTTAAGTTCATTTACAGTGTTAGGATATTTAAAAGTAAGAAAGCTATTAGAGCATTTTAAAAGTATACTGAATATTAGTTTTTCTCTCACGGTGTATCTGTTTAAAAGAATTGGAAAATAATATTCTGTTAAATGAATGTTTTCTTTGCTACATTTCTATTATGGTAAAATTTTGGTCAGATTTATTGTTTAGCATCATCTGTATTTAAAACCAAGATGTCCTGACAGAGAGGAAAACAGTTATAAACAGAGTCACATCACAGTGATTGTATGTATGTATTGTTGAATCTGCCATTCAAGGATTTGTTGTAGAGGCATGAAATGCATCCTTAGAAATAAAATAATTATTTATTTCCTTGGGATTTATGGTATTCATCAGTACAGGTGACTCCTATGATTACCTATATAATCTCAGGATTTTCCATTGCCTCAAGTTTTGTTTCTAAAAGACAGGAATAGTTGAACTGGACCCTATGCCAAAATTAGCATAGTAAAACATAATCTTTACTGTGTAATTTTATAATATCTTACAATTCTTCAATTAACGTGTAAAACTTCTGACCTTTTTTAAAATATCATATAAGGTGGAATATTGTAAACTCCCAAATTACATTATCATTCCTTTTCCCTTTCTCTCTCTCTTTCTTTAATTTCTACTTCACTACATTAAAATTTAACTGTCATTTTGGTAGGATGTGTGATTTCAAGCTATTAAGGTGAGCTGTGTAACAGGGAAGGTCAAAACCATGAACTGAGTCCTAAATTGTGTAGCCTACCCCAGTGACTTACATTGTACTTTCCATTGTATTTATGCTTGGCTTTTTAAACAAATTTTGTTTATCTGTACAAAAGTATTGTCACAATATAAAATAGTTGTAATATGCCACTTTTTGAGTGTCTAGCAATGCATATTAAAACAATAGAACTGTGAGTCTATATAAATATGCTAAGAGAGTTTTCATACTGGCTAAAATGGCAACATCTTGTCATGTGAAGATACAGTTCATTTGTGATCATTATTTTTGTGTTTGTGATTACATTAAAATTTTATTTTTAATATGTTAATTGTATACATAGCTAATCATTAAGATCTGTAAGATAAACATAAAACTTGTGAATTTTAGTTTCACTTCAGGATAATTTCACAAACCACTAGATTATTTTCAAATGCTGTGAAGCTTGGAATTGGGAGTGCTCTTAAGTTAATGCATCCTCATGTACTGCTTAATTCCGTATGTATATTATCTTAACTTCTTAACTTTAAGAAAATAACCTCCTATTTAATACTTAAATACAGGCCTGAAAATGAGATCTATATATGCAACTAAAGATTATTTTAAATGATAGATAAATGTGTGTGCCTATGAATGGTGAAATGATTGTGTTACATAATTACCATACTTTTGATGATATACCATAAACTGGCTTTGAGAAGACAGCTATGCTTATTTTGACAGAAAAAAAGTACATTTTTCTAGCAAATACTCTCGTATTGGCCTTTCATACTCCCACTTTTGTAACCTTTTCTGAGCATCTGTAACATTTTACTAACCTAGAAATATGGTTTATCTTTTTTGGGAGAAGATCTGAAATAGCTTTCTCATACATCAATCAGGATGTGAGTGAGCTAATTCTTTTCAGAGTTACTCATCATTATTGTTCTTTTAAGGGTGGAATTCTGACAAAGTTAATTTAATTTAAATAAGTTTCTAACTGTGAGATAAGTCTTCCCATTTTGAAACACTGCATGGTATTTTTGCTTTAGAAATAGTATTTCAGTGGTTATACCATAGATTAAGGTGAGTTGGGAGTGAAGTGGAAACCTTTACCATACTATTTGTTTTTGGAGATTGAAAGGAATATCCATGTACTAAATAACATGTTTCTTGATTTCAGCCAAGTTCAAAAACTTTGCAGAAATAGATAATTTTAAAATGATAACTATGTGTCATTGTTGTTGTTGTTGTTTTGTGTGTTGTTTGTGTGCGTATGTATTTTCTTTTTCATTTTAACTAGCCTCTTATACCTAGAAGTCCCACAAGCAGCGTTGCCACGCCTTCCAGCACCATCAGTACACCCACCAAAAGAGACAGTTCTGCCCTCCAGGATCTCTACATTCCCCCTCCTCCTGCAGAACCATATATTCCCAGGTATAAAACTATCACGTTGTCCTAGGCAGCTTCTAGCTAAAGGTAAACTTAACAGCATATAAACTGCAAAGTCAATTCTCAAGGAACACCTTGAATATTTTCTCACAGTTAGGAATTCTGAACACATTCTGCAAAATCATTCCCATTATAGAGAATGCATGTTGGTTAATAGTAATAATGACTAATTTGTATATAAATACTTGCTGTGCATTAAGTATTTTATACTATCTCATAATAGGAAAGAAGAAGAAAGTAATATTAAATAACAATTAGGATTTTTTTAATAAGTAAAGAATAAGTGAGGTTCTTTGGCTAAAAAGCCCCAGAAATTTTCTGGTTACTTTGAAGCATTTCATACATTTAAAAAAAAAAAAAACATGCTATAGATGACTTTTATGCTTTCTTAAATGTAAGTAATGAGGAAGATATTATTTGATAATGATTATGAGGGAGATTGTCTTTTTTCCCCTAATAATCCTGTATCTGAAATTTTTATTTCATTAATTCATTAATGTTTCTTTCAGGAAGTAGAGTTTACAAGGGAATGAATTACTCTTAAAGTCTATTTTCTAGATTTCTTGAGGCTGTATCTCTATTTCATTTATTGATTCTTATCTGAAATTCCTTGCAGATGTAGAAGAATACAGCTTTATGTCATAATGCATTCTTCCTAAAAGCATTCTAATATCCAGCCTTGTGAAATACAAAAATTGTGGAAAAGGACTAGCACTAAATGGGGATCATTAATACCAATCACAAAAAACTTGATTCAATTTTTAAGTTAGTTCTGCATTCAAAAACAATAATTTAAGGTCTCTTGTTTTCAAGCCATAATTAGTATTAAATTTCTTTCATATATAAAAGAACTGAATTCCCTGTGTTTAATTTCCATTATTCTTTAGTACACTTAGTGTTTCAGAAATCTATATTCTATTAGACATGATGGTTTACTGACATTATATGATCTAAATGCTGCATGGCAATATGGTTTATCTGCAAATACCATGTTGTCATCTAGTAATATAACTATAGTCAGTTTTATGTATATTTTAGTTCTTTGAGAATTAAATATAGCCATTGGAACATGACTTATAAGATATGGTTTACTAAGCTGACATTTCATAAATCTAATATATAATTTACAATCTTTTGTTCAATTTACAAGCAAATATACAAATCCATCCAGTATCCTAGTAAAATGCAAGTTGCATTTTAATTCTATTAAGACAGTGTCAGATTTTCCACATACTCTTGCATGAGGAGCAGTGAAAGTATGTGTGTTCCAAACAGGAAGTGACTTTTTATGATTTGTTTACATTTTAATTGGAAAGATTTTTATTTCAGTGCAAATAATTATTTAAAAGGCCTTATTCTTCAGAGGTCTACATATACAGATAAACATCAAATGATTATTTTTATCAAATCTCTGTAGTTTTAAAATGTTCTTTCCTCTTCAGTGGTGAGGAGCTTGTTACAAAGAAAGTGTCTCCTCTACAGAAAATATTTAAAATACATTTAAGAGGACAAAAGAGTAAAATGATCCAGTTCTGTCTTCTGAGTGTGATGGACATATTATAAAGGCTCTATATTGAAGCCAATAAAAAGCTTGAAAATGCTCTTTTAAAATATTAGAGAATGTGAAATTGAAATATCAACATAGTGACCCTTGTTTTGTCAGTATTGCTTGAAAGCTCCATACTTTTCCGTAAAATTCATAGTGTTTACTGTATTGCCATAAGTGATTCTTAGTTGGTCAGTGTATAATTTAACAGAATATTCTAAATACATTTTGAGTCAAATTGTTACTTAACCAGTCATAAAATCTTTCAATATAGGAGTCAGAACAATCCATGCATCAAAGCCCCTTTGAACCACAGCCTTATATAAGTGTCTGCATTTTCTGGCTTGATGTTAAGTTGACAGTCAAAACTTTTTACATTTGTGATTATTTTTATAGATACAGCCTTGGCAATTTTTTCCCCATTTTCTCATTTTGAAGATGAATGTTGCGAACCTAGTTTAATTCTTCTGAACATTTTCCCCCATATTAAAAAACTTTGTTTATAAAGGATAGGCATTTTGGTGGTATGTGAACATATATGTTTGATTTGGATTGCAAATAATAAAACCTCTCTCAAAAAGAAAACAGACTTGAAAAATGATAGGACTAGTTTTCAAGTTAGACAGAATATTTTTCATGTGGTTACAATTTTTTGAACACATTTATTCCAGAAAAAAAGTTATTGCAAAAGTGCCTTTCTCTCTAAAAGATAAAACACTCGTTTGTGAAATGAGTGAAATTTGGCTGGCATTTTATTATATGTCTTATGACTATACACAGTTTCATTATCATTATATATAGTACATTTCTATACTTAACCAAATTTCTTTTTCTATGATGAAAATGAAGAATTTATAGGTCTTTGAGCAACTATGACATTTAAGCACTAATTTCTCTTATTAACTCTACTGTGTGCCATTAAATATAAAGTTAGTTCAGCAAATCAATGCTCTTTTAATTCTTCCTTAAATCCTTTCTAGAGCAAAGGCACAGATTTATTACTTATGTGCATAAACGTACAACATTAAGAAAGGTGTAAAAACTCTTTACATCAGAATGAATTAACACATTGAATTCTCCAGGGACTCATGACATGAATATGTACATTAACACACACACACATACACATACACATACACACATTTACATACACAATACATGTATCTACTCATTCTACTGAAAAGTTTGGTTTTGCTTGGTACTTTTCTCAATTCAACAGTATTTTACTGCATTCTATATAGATTTGTTTTAAAAATCTACCCTGTTGATATAAGGTCCCTCCCTTATGTTATTATACAGTAGGAAATACCATCCCTTTCAATTTCCTGCCACAAGATGTTTCCATATAAATATAGCATGGTGTATTAATAGGGCTAAATCACCCTCTGATTTCAGCTGCATTAACATTCATGTCACAAGCTTCATAGCGCGAGGTCTGTTCATTTACAGATAGGCATAACCTTACTCCAGTGCCACAAATTCGTTAGGGCTGCTTCCAAGCTAGTTGCAGCGTCAATTTCTTTTTGATAGTGGACTAACCGGGCAATTTGTTCAGGAAAAGTTTTCAGCAAGCCGAAATAAAATTCTGCCTGGATTTTATATTTATTTCCTTCATGTTGCCTAAGAACTATTTATATAGTTCTATTTTGGTAATAAGCAATACTTTTATTTTAGAAAATAAAAGAGTAAATGGTAATGTAAATGGCAACAACACCTTGTGATGGGTTAAACAGATAAGAAAACTCACTGATTGTCAGTCTGGAGAATGTTTTTTGCTACTTTCTGCATATTTCAAATACTGGGAATATAGTTTTCTACATTTGGACAAACCTAATCTAAACATTTACACACAGAAGCAGAAATAACAGGCTTTTGCCAGACTGGGGCTCATATTTTAGAATTCACATTACTTTTATAAGCTCATCACCCTTTTAAAAGGTATAATAGGAATTAATTTAAAAATTGTTCTTTTTATCTGTCTTGTTATAATTTAGTTTATTCTATGAATTTAAGATTTTAGTCTTATCACTTAACATAAAATTAAATTATTTTTCTTGTTTGACAGCATTTATTCATGGCACTGTTTAGGGTAACCAGAAACAATTAAGAAAAGGGAAGAAATTTAACTAATGGTCCACAAGGGGAAAAACATTGCATTTACATTCATAGTCATGTTCTAGAAGACAAGCTTTGCTGACAAAAAGTTCATAGGTAATCAGTGAAACATTTCATAAAATAAACAAGATTCAATTTAACAAATAGCAAATGAACTATTTCTATCAAAATAGTTTTGGGGCTTAATTTACCTATTACAGTGTGTGAGTAATAGGTTTTAGGGAGCTCATAAATTATTAGAGATGTTTTTCTCTAGAATCCTATAGAAGAAAAAAATCAACTTGCCATCACCCTAAATTCCATTCTTAAACTCCGTATTTTATCAAATTATTTTACTTTCTCTCCTCAAGAAACATTGATGTATAATGAAATTTTGATATATTCATTTAGAATGAGTTCTAGGAATATGTCTTTTTACTCTTAAATGAGATCCGTAGAGTTTGAATACTGAGAATAATTCTTTTTATTAAGGTTTATTTAAAATTAATTACATGTTGTGTGAATTTCTTATAATACAAGTTTATATCATGCTAATTTGGTTCCTAAGGCTACAGTGCTCCTTATGATAGTTCTTAAACACATCTTTATTTTTAAGCAGTGCAAATTTTTACCAAGAATCAATTAGGTAAACTGGCAGAAGAAAACATTATACTTTAGTTAACATTACTACCATTATACCTACTGTCTTGAACACTAAAAACAATTTATGTGCTAAGGTAAACTGGCAGAAGAAAGCATTATACTTAAGTTAACATTATTACCATTATACCTACTGTCTTAAACGCTAAAAGCAATTTATATGCAAAGGTAAACTGGCAGAAGAAAGCTATATACTTAAGTTAACTTTACTAGCATTATACCTACTCTCTTGAACACTAAAAGCAATTTATATATGACATGGTATGGTGAAAAATGGACTTGGGCAACAGTAAAATGTTTCATGGCCTATTTCAAATTCTGTCAGTTGTTAGCTGTGTAACATTGAGGCAAGTTGTTTAGCCTTTCTGAGACTCACCATTTTGTTTTCAGCAAAATAAGAATAATTACAAATTGCCCTATAAATCTCAAAGAAAGTTTGGAAAGGTCAGGAGATATATTGTGTGGGAATAAATTATTAGTATTTTAGACCCTCGGCCATTTACTACCCTAACATGTTTCTACATCCTTCTCCTTGACTCTAACCTTTCTTTAGGGATGAAAAAGGAAACCTTCCTTGTGAAGACCTCAGAGGACATATGGTGGGCAAGCCAGTGCATAAGGGATCTGAATCACCAAATTCATTTCTGGATCAGGAATATCGAAAGAGATTTAATATTGTCGAAGAAGATACTGTCTTATATTGCTATGAATATGAAAAAGGAAGATCAAGTAGTCAAGGAAGACGAGAAAGCACCCCAACTTATGGTAAGAGTTCTCTTATGTTTATGTAAGAATATATTTCTGGCATGGGAATCTCAATTTCCTTTAATAAGTTTTCGGGTTGTGAAAGTTACTTAGGAGCTTTTGAATCTTTATAATTGATCTGTCTCTCTCATGTGCTTCTAAGTGGAATTTCTATATGATATGCGACATGATATTAAACATTATTCAAGATTTTCAAAAGATAAGAAAGAACAGTAGGTAACATTTTAGTTCATAATGATTTATAAAAATCTTTTTAGCATCACATGTACTTCTTGTGTGTTAGATGTTGCCAGTTTGGAAAAATTCAACTGTTTTTTTTTTTTTCCTTTTCTGTTTTTTAAATGAATACTTACTGTTAACATGACTTGTTTAAAATAAAATTATCTCCATTTCCTCAGGGATTTTAAGAAATATAATTTTCTAGGGAAATTCTCACCTCAGTTTTTGTATTTTTTAAAGAATCTGTAAAATTTATTTGACATTAGAGTGGAAGTGGATTTTAAATAGAATGGATTGAACATACTGTATTTAAGGCAAAAATGGACCTAGAGTTATGATGGGCACAGGATTGTTTTAATCTTTGATTCTTGACCAAAAAAGTAACCCAGTCACAAATACTTAAAATTGTTATAGTATATCTGAAAGATTTGCAGATACAGTTGCTTAAAGTAGTAAAGCTTGTGGTTCTTTTGCAAGAATGAATGAATTTAGTTGAAAGTCTCTGCTCCTCCCTTTCCACTTTTCAAATTAATCATTTTTAGTGAGGAGCTTATACTTTGAGGAAGGACAGCATCCTTGCTAATTAGTTCAAACTTGATCAATGGGAGCTGAGCAGAAGCAAAGTTGTTTTTAGCTCTTCCTTTCTATTCCTACCCCTCACTTGTCTGTCATGGCCATATACCTCCCTCTTTTGGTCTCAAAAGAGCAGTCATCACATGTCTTCATATACATGTCTTATTTCCTTTCAGCAATTTGGTAATAAGTATGAAAGAAAAATTTTCCCCAAAATGATCCTAAATAGTAGAAGCCATACTTATCTTACTTTGTGTTATTCTCTGTACATGTGCTTTTTAATCATAAGAATAAATAATACATTTTAACATAAACTTCTCAACTATACTACTCTAGTGGCAATTAAACTGCTAAGTATTGAAGATATTTGAACCTTTACTTTTCTCCTCTACTATATTGTAAACCTATACTATAGAGTATAGAGGCCTGTAATCTTTGCTATCCCTACCTTTGCCCCATGAAATAATATGAAATTTTTATTCTTATTCATTCATTCCACACATACTAATTGACTGCCTATTACTGGATAGGCAGTAATGTATATCAACTCTTCTTTGTTTGTGTCCCAGTATTATCTGGCTATTTTCTACTTATGTTGAAGTAAGTAATTAGTGTTTAAGAGAAATTATAGTCACCAAATGAAAGTGATTGATTACTGATGACTTTATTTTAAAAAATGTTTACTAAGTTCTTACTTGAATGGCTATAAATTGGTTGTCCCTTCGGACTACAGTTTAAAGCACCTAATGCCATCATGTGCCACAAATCTCCCCTGACTAAAATAGAATACTTTTTAAATATTAGAAAATTTAGATAGCCTATAAATACTTGATATCTTTTTGTAAACAACTTAGGAGAAAAGAAATATATACATACTTAAAAGAGAGAAGTAAGCAGAGTTATTTGTTTCCTTCAGTATTGTTTTCAACTTTTAAAAATTGACACATAATAATTGTACATATTTATGGGATACAGAGTGATATTTTGATACATGTATACAGTGGGTAATGATCGAATCAGGGTAATTAGCATATTCTTCACTTTAAACATTTATCACTTCTTTGTTCTGGGAACATTCGAAATCTTCTCTTCTAGCTATTAGAAATTATATAATAAATTATTGTTAACTATAGCCATCCTATAGCACTATAGAATACCAGAACTTACTTCTCTCATGTAGCTGTAATTTTATATCTATTAACCAGTCTCTTCAAAATCCCTCTCTCACTCACCCCTCCCCTTCTCAGCCTCCAGTAACCACAGTTCTACTCTCTATGAGCTCAAAGTTTTTAGTTCCCACTTGTGAATGCAAACATGCAGTATTTATCTTTCTGGGCCTGACGTATTTTACTTAACATAATGTCTTCCAGGTTCATTCATGTTGCAGCAAATGACAAGATTTCATTCTTTTTTAGAGCTGAATAATATTCATATATATATATATAATGTTTTCTTTATCCATTAATCTGTTGATAGACATATAGGTTAATTTTCATATCTTAGCTACTGTGAATAATGCTGCAATAAACATGGGAGTACAGATATCTCTTTGACATACTGATTTCCTTTCCTTTGGACATATACCCAGTAATGTGAATGCTGAATCATATGGTAGTCCTGTTTTTGGTTTTTTAAAGACTCTCCATACTAATTACTATAATGATGGTACCAATTTACATTCTCATCAATATTGTATAAGAGCTCCTTTTTCTCCAAATCATTGCCAGCATTTCTTAATTTTTGTCTTTTTGATAATAACCATTCTAACTGGGGTGAGATGATATCTCTTTGTGGTTTTAGTTTGCATTTCCCTAATGATAAATGACATTAAGCATTTTTATATACCACTTGGTCATTTGTGTGTCTGCTTTCATGAAATGTCTATTCAGATCATTTGCCCATTTTTAAATAAAAATATTTCTTTTATTGCTGTTGAGTGGTTTGAGTTCCTTGCATATTCTGGATATCAGTTCCCTGTCAGATGAATTTTTTCCTTTGCTCTACATAAGATTTTTAGTTTGATATAATTCCATCTGTCTGTTTTTTTCTTTTGTTGCTTGTAAGCCTTAGCCATAAAAATATTTGCCTAGACCAGTGTCCTGAAGTATTTCCCCTGTGTTTTCTTCTAGTAGTTTTATGGTTTGGGGTCTTATATTTAAGCGTTTAATCCATTTTGAGTTGATTTTGTACATGGTGAGAGATAGGGTTCTAGTTTCATTTTTCTGAGTATGGATATCCAGTTTTCCCAACCCTATTTATTGAAGAGGCTATCCTTTCCCCAGTGTGTATTCTTATTGCCTTTGTCAAAAATCACTTGACTTATTTCTGAATTCTCCATTCAAATAATTCTCCAATCAAATAATTGGGCTATATGTCTGTTTTTATACCAGTACAATGCTGATTTGGTTATTACAGCTTTGTAGTATAATTTGAAGTCAGTCAGTTTGATGCCTTCAGCTTTGTTCTTTTTGTTCACAAATGCTTTGGCTATTTGGGGTATTTTATGGTTCCATACAAATTTTGGACTTTTTTTTCTATTTTTGTGAAGCATGTCGTGGGTATTTTGACAGGGATTCCACTGAATCTGTAGGTTGCTTTGGGTAGTATAGTCATTTTGACAATATTAATTTTTCTTATCTATGAAAATGTGATGTCTTTCCATTTTTTGTGTTCTCTTCAGTTTCTTTCATCAGTGTTTTGTAGTTTTCATTGTAGAGATCTTTCACTTCCTTGGTTAACTTTCTTTCTTAGTATTTTTGTAGCTATTATAAAGGGGATTGCATTCTTGATTTTTTTCAGATAGTTTGTTATTGGCATGTAGAAACACTACTGATTTTTGTATGTTGATTTTGTATACCGCAACTTCTGAAGTTGTTAATCAGTTCTAAGAGTTTTGTTGTGGAGTCTTTAGGTTTTTCTATATATAAGAACATGTTGTCTGCAAACAGGAACAATTTGACTTTCTCGTTTTCAATTTGAATGCCCTTTATTTCTTTATCTTATCTAATTTCTCTGGCTAGCACTTCTAGTATGTTAAATAGGAGTTGTGAAAATGCTCATCCTTGTCTTGTTCCAGTTTTTTGGGAAAAAGCTTTCCACTTTTCTCCATTCAATATAATGTTAGCTGTGGGTTTGTCATATCTGGCCTCTATTGTGTTGAGGTGTATTGCTTTCTATACCTACTTTGTTGAGAGTTTTTATCATGAAGGGATGTTGAATTTTATTAAGTGGCTTTTTTTTGTGTATCTATTGAGATGTTTATATGGTTTTTGTCTTCATTCTGTTCATGTATCACATTTATTGATTTGCATATGTTGAACCATCCTTGCAACTCTGGGATAAATCTCTTTTGATAATGGTATACAATGTTTTTCATGTATTGTTAGATTTCATTTTCTGAGAAGTTTTGCATCCATGTTCATGAGGGATATTTTTTGGTCTGTAGTTTCTTCTTTAGTTTTGTTCTTGTTGGATTTTAGTAGTACCGTACTGTTGGCCTCATAGAGTGAGTTTGGAAGAATTTCCTCCTGTACTATTTTTTCAGATAGTTTGAGAATAATTGGTATAAGTTATTCTTTAAAAGTTTGGTAGAATTCAGCAATGAAGCCAACAATGAAGTCATCTGGTCCCGGACTTTTCTGTGTTGGGATCATTTTTATTACTGATTCAATCTCATTACTAGATAGTGATCTGTTCAGTTTTTTTTTTTATTTCTCCTTGAGTCAATCTTGATACATTATATGAGTCCAGGAATTTATCCATTTTCTCTAGGTTTTCTAATTTGTTGGCTTATAGTTGTTCAGAATAGTCTCTTATATTCCTTTCCATTATTGTGGTATCAGCTGCAAAGTTTCCTTTTTATGTCTGACTTTATTTGGGTAATCTCTGTTCTTAGTCTAGCCAATAGTTTGTTTACCCTTCAGAAAACCAACTTTTCATTTTGTTTGTCTTCTGTAGGTTGTTTTTTTTCTTTTTTTGTCCCTTTCATTTAGTTCTTCTCTGATCTTTATTATTTCTTTTCTTTCACTAATTTTGAGTTTATTTTTGCTTTTCCAATTTCTTTTTTTCCTAATTTTTTGAAGTGCAATGTTAGATTGTTTATTTGAAATCTTTCTGCTTTTTTGATGTAGGCATTTCTTGCTATAAACTTCTTTCTTAGTATTGCTTTTGCTGTATCCCATGTTTTTCTATATTGTATTTCTGTTTTAATTTGCTTAAATAAATTTTTAAATTTCCTTTTTAATTTTTTCATTGACCCATTGGTTGTTCAGAAGCATATTGTTTAACTTCCATATAATTGTACAGTTTTTAAAGCTTCTCTCACTGTTGATTTCTAGTTTTATTTCATTATGATCTGAAAAGATACTTGATAGAATTTCAATTTTTGAAATTTGTTGAAACTTGTGGCCTAACATATGGTCTATCCTGGAGAATGTTATTTGTGCTGATGAAAAGAATGTATATTCTGCAGCTGTTGAATGAAATGTTCTGTAAATGTTTGTTAGGTCCATTTAGTCCATAGTGCAGTTTAAGTCTGACATTTCTGTTTTGATTATCTCTCTAGATGACCTATCTAATGCTGAGAGTTGGGTGTTAAGTCCATAGCTATTATTATATAGGGGTCTGTCTCTCCCTTTAGCTCTAGTAAGGTTTGCTTTATATTTCTGGGTGCTCCTTTGTTGGGTACATATATATTTACATCTATTATATTCATTTGCTGAATTGATTCCTTTGTCATTATATAATGACCTTCTTTGTCTCTTTTTACATTTTTTGACTTAAAGTTTATTTTATCTAAGTATACCTACTGATGCTTGGTTTGGTTTTTGTTTACATGAAATACCTTTTTCTATCCTTTTACTGTCAGTCGGTGTGTGTCTACAGGTGAAGTCAGCTTCTTGTATGCAGTATAGAGATGGGTCTTGTTTTGTTTTGTTTCGTTTTGTTTTCTTTAATCCACTCACCCAGTCTTTATCTTTTGATTGGGGAATTTAAACCATTTACATTCAGGGTTGTTACTGATAGGGGAGGAATTACTCCTTCATTTAGGCAATTGTTTTGCTTATTTTTTGTTGCTTTCTTCCTCTCTTTTTGTTTTATCTTTGCAGTTTGGTGGTTTTCTGTAGTGATAAGGTTTGATTCATTTATCTTTCTCATTTGTGTTTCTATTCTACCAGTGACTTTATTATTTTGTGTGCTTCCATGATGGAATTATTGTCTTTTTGCTTATAGATGTAGGATTCCCTTAAGCATTTCTTTTAGGCCTGGTCTAGTGGTAATGAATTCCCTCAGTCTGCTTATCTGGGAAAGACTTTATTTCTCCTTCATTGCTGAATCATGGCTTTGCTGGATGTAGTAGTATTAGCCAACAATTTTTATCTTTCAGCACTTTGAGTATATCATCCCATTCTTTCTTGGTCTGTAAGGTTTCTGCTGAGAAATCCACTGTTATTCTGATGAAGGTTCTTTTTATGTGATCTGACACTTTTTTCTTATTGTTTTTAGAATTTTTTCTGTGTCTTTGACTTTTGACAGTTTGAATATAATGTGATTTGGAGAAGATTTTTTGGGGGTACTTTGAGCTTCCTGTATGTTTGTATGACTATATCGCTTGCAAAACTTGGGAATTTTTTAACTCTTATTTTGTTAAATAGTATATTAGTCAGGGTTCTCCAGAGGGACAGAACTAATAGGATATATGTATATATGAAAGAGAGTTTGTGAAGCAGAATTGACTCACACAATCACAAGGTGAACTCCCACAATAGGCTGTCTGCAAGCTGAGGAGTAAGGAAGACAGTAGTGGCTCAGTCCAGGTCCCAAAGCCTCAAAAGTGGAGAAGCCAACAGTGCCGCCTTCAGTCTGTGTCCGAAGGCTGAAGAACTTGGAGTCTGATTCAAGGGCAGGAAGCATCTAGCATGGGAGAAAGATGAAAGCCGAAAGACTTAGCAAGCCAGCTTATTCCACCTCCTTCTGCCTGGTTTTTCTAGCCACGCTGACAGCCAGTTGGATGGTGCCACCCACATTGAGGGTGGGTCTTCTTCTCCCAGTTCACTGACTCAAATATTAATCTCCTTTGGCAACACCCTAACCAACATACCTAGAAACAACACTTTGAATCCTTCAATCCAATCAAATTGACACTTAATATTAACTATTACAATAGGTTTTTTATGCTTTTGCCCATTTAATTTACTTCTGGAACACTTAAATTCAAATGTTTGGTCACTTTATGGTGTCCCATTTGTCATATAGGGTTTCTTTATTCTTTTTTGTTCTTTTTTCTTTCTTTTTTTTTCTGACTGGATTATTTCAAAAGACCTGTCTTTATATTCAGAAATTCCTCCTTCAGCTTGATCTAGTCTATTGTTGAAGTTCTCAGTTGTATGTTTTTATTTCATTCATTGAATTCTTCAGTTTTAAGATTTTTGTTTGGTTCTTTTGTATGATATCTATTTTTTATTGAATTTCTCATTCAGATCATGAATTGCTTTCCTTATTTTGTTGAATTGTCTGTATTCTCTTCTATCTGAGTTTCCTTTCTTAAGGATCATTATTTTGAATTGCTTTTCAGGCATTTCATACAGTTGTTTTTTGTTTTTTTTTTTTTTCCTTTGGGGTGTATTGCTGGAGTTGTGTTCCTTTGGAAGTGTCATATTTCCTTGCTTTTTCATGTTTCTTATGACCTTACATTGATATCTGTGCATCTGGTGAAGCAGTCACTTCTTCTAATTTTATGGGTTTGCTTTCATAGGGAAAGACATTTTTATGCATTTGCATTCTATAGTGTCAATTGGGTAGGGTGCTTTGTTTTGGTTGTGTGTGTGCACAGTAGTGTAGTCTCCATATGATTTATTTGACTATAGTCACTCTTATATTCTCCAAAGTTTTTTTTTTTTAACTTTTGAACCTGAAACAAATATAACCTTAATGTAGATACTTGTAGATACTTTACTGGAGATTTCTCAGTATAACCTGAAGATTGTTTCAAGTAAATAGCAGTTTAATGCATTTACCTTTTTAAAATTAAATGTTAAATAATAAAACCTATATGTCAGGCACAGGACTGTGTGGCCAGAATTTTCCCAACAATTTATTTGTTAAGTCATTCAACTAATACTTGTATACATAAAGTCAGCCAGCCACTGGGACACAGAAATGAATAAAACCATAAATCCTAATTACCCAAAGGGAAGAAACAAGTAAATAGATGCATCACAGTCACTTCAGGTAAGTTGGAAGGTGTGCACCAAGTGCTGTAGTAACCTAGGAAATAAAGCCTCATAGTTTGCCTTGGAAATCAAATAAGTACACATTACATTTATGCTGGGTTTTAAATGATGAATAGCCATTTCATCCAGGGTTTTTTAATGCTAGTCATCCCACCAAATACCTGGTACCTTCTCAAACCTGTGTCTGAGATCTGAAGGTTTGTCTAAATATCTCAGCCCAGACCCTAACGACCCTAACAGAAATAAACTTCAAACCTTCATAAGCAATAATCAATGACAACTTATTTATTTAACCTACAAAATAGTCCCATTACCTGGACTCCCAAGTACAACAATATTATCTTGTATTTGAAAATAATGATAACGAAAGTATGTAATCCTGCTGAAATATATTGTTTTAAAAAAACCTAAAGTACAAAAAACTACATACTTGACATTTTCTGGAAATAATGGTAATTTAACCTCTTAGCACTTGTGTGATACCTTAAAATGCACTGTGTAAGTCTTTTATCCTTAGAGTGTTCAATTTCTGTTCTTGGTCACAAAAACCCTTACCTCGAAGTATGTGAATTTAGCCACCATTTCTCTCCTATTAACTTCCCAAACTCAAAGAGAGTTTAGAGTTAAGATTATAAGAATATGGGTAGGATTTTGAGAAGCAAAAGAGATATGACACAGTTCTTCATATGTGCTTTCAGTTGAATGTGTATGTAGTTGCTATATTTTCCTTGTACATTCATATTCTAAATTTAGATATATAATAGAAAAATAGAGACATTCTGTTATTAAACACAGTGACAAACACAGATATAAAGAAAAATATTTGAAAATATCTTTTTTTTTCTTTTTCTTTTTCTTTTTCTTTTTTTTTTTTTTTTTTTTTTTGAGATGGAGTCTCGCTGTGTCACCAGGCTGGAGTGCAGTGGCACGATCTCAGCTCACTGCAACCTCCACCTCCCGGGTTCAAGTGATTCTCCTGCCTCAGCCTCCCAAGTAGGTGGGACGACAGGCACACACCACCACGCCCAGCTAATTTTTGTATTTTTAGTAGAGACGCGGTTTCACCGTGTTGGCCAGGATGGTCTCGATCTCTTGACCTCATGATCTGCCCACCTCAGCCTCCCAAGGTGCTGGGATTACAGGCGTGAGCCACCACGCCCGGCCTGAAAATATCTTAATAGTGGCTTTTAAAGTATGTTGTTTAACCAAGGTTCTTATGTTATACCATGGACCCTCTAGTTGTTAAGAATGAGTAAAAAGTAGTACAGGTATTTACCCTAAACAATTAAACAAATACGATGTAGATTGACAGTAGATGGCCTTTCTAGAAAATAAGTAAATACAATAAGCCCTCATTTAACATCATCTACAGGTTCTTGGAAACTGGGACTTTAAGCAAAATGATGCACAGCTGATCCCAATGCCATTTCCTTCAATGTCATTTTCTTATAACAATGAGGAAGAAGATGGTTTTGTAATCTGTGGTTTCACTTTAAGTCCCAGTTTCCAAGAACCTAGAGACAACATTAAGTGAGGACTTACTGTAATACCTGTTGAGTGTTCAGGTATGCCAAACACAGTTCTAAGCATTTAAAAAGCATTAATCCATTTAATCCTCACAACAACCCTATGAGGTATGTACTAATAAAATATTTGTTTTACAGATGAGAAATCTAAAAAACTTAAAGGTTAAATAACTTACCCAACTAGTAAGTGATAGAGCTAGGATTAAGTACTCATGAATATTTTTTTGACCTTTACCAGAGGTAATGCTAGCTAAATGTGATGAAAATACTTTTGTAATTGTAGGTAAATAATTTCCAAAAATTACATCCCTCATTCTAAATTCAAGAATTTGATTCCAGCAAGCAGAACTAAGTCTGATTTTATATGTTCTTGTGTATGTTGTTTTGGATTTACTAACACTGTAATGAGCATGTATTTACATAGATCATAGATATGAACCTGACAGGTCTTAGGAAAAGACTGCTAAACTGAGATGTAAAATGAACAACAATGTGTTATATCCTTTTTAAATCAGAGAGCATAAAATAGGTTTACTTTCCTAAACAGATAGACAAGAATAATTTCTGTAAATATGGATACCAGTAGCAGAAGCAATCTAGATTAGTGGTTACTAGCATTGGCTGTAGCATCAGCCATACTTGGTAATTTTGTCTGCCATCTAATTATTCCAGTGTGACCTTGGGGATGTTACTCTGGGCCTCAGTTTTCTTATTAAATGAATATGATAATATCTGCCTTGTAGAGTTTTGTGAGAATTTAGTGATAAGACATTGTAAATTGCTTCAGTGCCCAGTATGTTGGGTGTTTGTTTTCATTATTGTCATTATTACATAGAAGCTTTAACATGAAAATAGAAACAGCGAAAAGTTGGCATTAAATAATTTTAACTATATAGGGTTTCATTGCTCAGGCTTCAAAGGCAAAGGCTCAAATTTGATGAGATCAGTTGCTTGGCAGCTTTTCAAAATGGTAATATTTCCCATCAGCTTTTCCGTCTTGCTGTACATGGACTCCTTGCCCTTGCTGTTTCATCATAACACATTTCTATGCATAGAAACATGCCAAAAGGTAGACACAGTTGGCTGAGTCCCTTTGTGGCCATGAATGGTCATATTTTATAAGAATAGGAGGAAAACATATCTTTTAACAATAATATCACCAAATAGTATTGGTTTGAAGGTAGGAATCCAGACCTTTTCTGATTTAGTGAAAATCCAGGACCTCACAAAAAGCACGGGAATGAATGTCCAGTAGATATTTTAGAAATTATCCTCATAAATGTTATTTGCACACATTGTGCATTGAGGAAAATTAATTTCTGTAACATTATACCTGAACATTTTCTACCCGAGTAGTTGGGACAAGAGAAAATCAAATGCCATGTCCTTTTTATCCACATAAATAGCAAATGGCTTGAATGACTTATAGCAGTATGATGAAGGGCCTATGGGCAATGACATCATAAACTGAGTTTTATCAATGTGAAGTTAGGATAGTGTCTGTAGGTCCCAGGGTCTCTCTGTCCTATGATTTTAAAATGTAAATAATCTTCCTTATCAGGTAAAAGTTCAGCTGTCATTAATCAGCTATTCTGGAGACAAAAGAAAATAGGATTCTACCCATGGGAAATTTTTGTGTTCAAGTAAAATGTATGATTTCCAAAGAAGAACTAACCATAGAAATAGAAATTAGTGATTCAAAAATGAAGAAATATGGGATGTGCACTATATTCATGGGAATTCTTATTCCTTTAGACTTATTTAATAAATTTCATAAAGACTACATGTTGGTTAGCCTCACAAAATAATTTTGAGCATCAAGCTGATGGTGGTAAGGAACCATGTAATTGATGGAAAAGCAGTTCAACAATATTTTGACATAGACTTGGAAAGTAGTATGTTTCTAATGTAAAACTTGGAGAAATCATCTAAGGAAGGCATTCTTCCTTAATTTGTACAGTTTTACTGATGGATATAGAAGAGCATGAATTATGAGGTCAAACAGACTTGAATTTGCTATCACAGCTTGGTTTTTAATAGCTAATTGACCTTGAGCTTGAGACTTAACTTCCCTGTATTTTTGTTTTCTTATCTGTAAAATGGAATAGTAATACTACTCATGGTGTTTTTTTTTTTATGAGGATTACATTAGACAACATATGTCAAGTACTTAGTAGAGTTCTTTTTTCCTTTCTTTTTTTTTTTTTTTTTTTTTTTTTTTTTTTTTGAGACCAAGTCTTACCCTGTTGCCCAGGCTGGAGTGCAATGGCACGATCTCAGCTCACTGCAACCTCTGCCTCTTGGATACAAACAGTTCTCTGCGTCAGCCTCCCGAGTAGCTGGGATTACAGGCATGCGCCACCATGCCTGGCTAATTAGCAGAGTTCTTGCCTCATAGAAAGTACTCAAGAAATGATGCCTTAGATGGTATAATAAATGCTTGCTACTCATCAATAAAAATGTCCCAAAGATTTTTCAAGTCTTCTGTGGAAGGACTTACTTAGAAGAAGACAAAGTTAGTAAAGGACAAAGTGACTATAAGTGTTTCCACATGTTTTGTCCCTCTACCAAGCCAATAACTGGCCATTTAAATTATAGCAGTTAAATGAAATATAAGTAGAGCTTTTTGGTTTCTTTTGGTTTGATTTTTCAAACCAAAACAGAAGGAAGATCTTTCAAATAGTTAATAACATTGCAAATTGCCCTTAACCAAATCCTCTTAAGCTCCAGTATAAAAATCATTAGCTCATATGCTGGATTAGAAGGGCCCAGTTATAACCTCTCAGCATCAGGAATCTGAAAACAGTTCAGCCCCCACATTGTTTTAAAGTTTTTGATTAGTTGCTTAAAAAATGGAAGAATAATATAATATATAAAATAAATAAAATGAAGAGCCTTAAAGAAATTAAACCTAGGAAGAAAAGATCATTCTGAAAGAATTCAAGGTACTAGGTAATGGATAAAACAGTAAGATTAAGAAAAAGAACTTTTGGTGGCTGGCAAGATGGCCAAATAGGAACAGCTCCAGTCTGCAGCTCCCAGTGAAATCAACACAGAAGGTGGGTAATTTCTGCATTTCCAACGGAGGTACCCGGCTCATCTCATTGGGACTGGTTAGACAGTGGGTGCAGCCCATGGAGAGTGAGCAGAAGCAGGGTGGGGCATCACCTCACCCTAGAAGTGCAAGGGGTCGGGGAACTCCCTCCCCTAGCCAAGGGAAGCCATGAGGGACTATGCCACGAGGAATGGTGCATTCCAGCCCAGATACTATGCTTTTCCCAGTCTTTGCAACCCACAGACCAGGAGATTCCCTCAGGTGCCTACACCACCAGGGCCCTGGGTTTCAAGCACAAAACTGGGTGGCTATTTGGGCAGACACCAAGCTAGCCGCAGGAGTTTTTTCATACCCCGTTGACACCTGGAATGCCAGCGAGACAGAACTGTTCATTCCCCTGGAAAGGCAGCTGAAGCCAGGGAGCCAAGTAGTCTTGCTCAGCGGATCCCACCCCCATGGAGCCTAGCAAGCTAAGATCCACTGGCTTGAAATTCTCACTGCCAGCACGGCAGACTGAAGTGGACCTGGGATGCCCAACCATGGTGGGGGGTGGGGCATCCACCATTACTGAGGCTTTAGTAGGCAGTTTTCCCCTCACAGTGTAAACAAAGCCTCTGGGAAGTTCGAACTGGGTGGAGCCCACCACACCTCAGCAAAACCACGGTAGCCAAACTGCCTAGATTCTTCTCTAGATTCTTCTAGATTCTTCCTCTCTGGGCAGGGCATCTCTGAAAGAAAGGCAGCAGCCCCAGTCAGGGGCTCATAGATAGAACTCCCATCTCCCTGGGACAGAGCACCTGGGGAAAGGGGCGGCTGTGGGTGCAGCTTCAGCAGACTTAAACATTCCTGCCTGCCAGCTCTAAAAAGAGCAGCAGATCTCCCAGCACAGCACTCAAGCTCAGCTAAGGGACAGAGTGTCTCCTTAAGTGGGTCCCTAAACCCGCGTGCTTCCTGACTGGGAGACACCTCCCAGCAGGGGTCGACAGACACCTCATACAGGAGAGCTCCGGCTGGCATCTGGCAGGTGCCCCTCTGGGATGAAGCTTCCAGAGGAAGGAACAGGCAGCAAATCTTTGCTGTTCTGCAGCCTCTGCTGGTGATAGGCAGGCAAACAGGGTCTGGAGTGGACCTCCAGCAAACTCCAGCAGACCTGCACCAGAGGAGCCTAACTGTTAGAAGGAAAACTAACAAACAGAAAGGAATAGCATCAACATCAACAAAAAGGACATCCACACAAAAACCCCATCCAAAGGTCACCAACATCAAAGATCAAAGTAGATAAATCCATGAAGATGAGGAAAAACCAGCACAAAAAGGCTGAAAATTCCAAAAACCAGAATGCCTGTTTTCGTCCAAAGGATCACAGCTCCTTGCCAGAAAGGGAACAAAACTGGATGGAGAATGAGTTTGACAAATTGACAGAAGTAAGCTTCAGAAGATGGGTAATAACAAACTCCTGAGCTAAAAGAAGCATGTTCTTACCCAATGCAAGGAAGCTAAGAACCTTGAAAACAGGTTAGAGGAATTGCTAACTAGAATAACCAATTTAGAGAAGAACATAAATGACCTGATGGAGCTGAAAAACACAGCATGAGAACTTCGTGAAGCATACACAAGTGTCAGTAGCCAAATCAATCAAGCAGAAGAAAGGATATCAGAGATTGAAGATCAACTTAATGAAATAAAGCATGAAGACAAGATTAGAGACAAAAGAATGAAAAAGAATGAACAAACTCTCCAAGAAATATGAGACTATGTGAAAAGACCAAACCTACATTGGGTCTTTTTTGGTGTACCTGAAAGTAACTGGGAGAATGGAACCAAGTTGAAAAACACTCTTCAGGATATTATCCAGGAGAACTTCCCCAACCTAGCAAGACAGGCCAACATTCAAATTCAGGAAATATAGAGAAAACCACAAAGATACTCCTCGAGAAGAGCAACCCCAGGACACATAATCATCAGATTTACCAAGTTTGAAATGAAGGAAAAAAAGGTTAGGGGCAGCCAGAGAGAAAAGTCAGGTTACCCACAAAGGGAAGTCAATCAGACTAACAGCAGATCTCTTGGCAGAAACCCTACAAGCCAGAAGAGAGTGGGGGCCAACATTCAACATTCTAAAAGAAAAGAATTTTCAACCCAGAATTTCATATCCAGCCAAACTAAGATTCATAAACTAAGGAGAAATAAAATCCTTTACAGACAAGCAAATGCTGAGAGATTTTGTCACCACCAGGCCTGCCTTACAAGAGCTCCTGGAAGGAAACACTAAATACGGAAAGGAAAAACTGGCAGCAGCCACTGCGATAACATACCAAATTATAAAGACCATCAACACTATGAAGAAACTGCATCAACTAATGGGCAAAATAACCAGCTAGCATCATAATGACAGGATCAAATTCTCACATAACAATATTAACCTTAAATGTAAACAGACTAAATGCCCCAATTAAAAGACACAGACTGGCAAATTGGATGAAGAGTCAAGACCCGTCGGTGTACTGTATTCAGGAGACCCATCTCACGTGCAAAGACACACATGGGCTCAAAATAAAGGGATGGAGGAATATTTACCAAGCAAATGGAAAGAAAAAAAAAAAAAAACAGGGGTTGCAATCCTAGTCTCTGATATAAACCAACAATGATCAAAAGTACAAATGCATTGCACAATGGTAAAGGGATCAGTGCAACAAGAAGAGCTAACTATCCTAAATATATATGCACCCAATACAGGAGCACCCAGATTCATAAAGCAAATTCTTAGAGATCTACAAAGAGACTTAGACTCCCCTCCCACACAATAATAGTGGGAGCCTTTAACACCCCATTGTCAGTATTATTCAGATTAATGAGACAGAAAATTAACAAGGATATTCAGGACTTTAACTCGGGTCTGGATCAAGCAGACCTTATAGACATCTACAGAACTCTCCACCACAAATCAACAGAATATACATTCTTCTCAGCACCATATTGCACTTATTCTAAAATTGACCACAGAATTGGAAGTAAAACACTCCTCAGCAAATGCAAGAGAACAGAAATTATAACAAACAGTCTCTCAGACCACAGTGCAATCAAATTAGAACTCAGGATTAAGACAGTCACTCAAACCTGCACAACATGGAAACTGAACAACCTGCTCCTGAATGACTACTGGGTAAATAATGAAATTAAGTCGCAAATAAATAAGTTCTTTGAAACCAATGAAAACAAACACACAATGTACCGGAATCTCTGGGACGCATTTAAAGCAGTGTGTAGAGGGAAATTTATAGCACTAAATGCCCACAGGAGAAAGCGGGAAAGATCTAAAATCGACACCCTAACATAACAATTAAAAGAACTAGTGAAGCAAGAGCAAACACATTCAAAAGCTAGCAGAAGACAAGAAATTACTAAGATTAGAGCAGAACTGAAGGAGACAGAGACACGAAAAACCCTTCAAAGAATCAATGAATCCAAGAGGTGGTTTTTTTTGAAAAGATTAACAAAATAAACCACTAGCCAGAATAATAAGGAAAAAAAGAGAGAAGAATCAAATAGACACAATAAATAATGATAAAGGAGAGATCACCACTGATCCCACAGAAATACAAACTACCATCAGAGAATACTATAAACACGTCTACACAATTAAACTAGAAAATCTAGAAGAAATGGATAAATTTCTGGAGACATACACCCTGCCAAGACTAAACCAGGAAGAAGTTGACTCCCTAAATAGACCAATAACAAGTTCTGAAATTAATAGCCTACCAACCAGAAAAAGCCCAGGACCAGACATATTCACAGCCGAATTCTACCTGAGGTACAAGGAGGAGCTGGTACCATTCCATCTGAAACTATTCCGTACAATAGAAAAAGAGGGACTCCTCCCTAGCTCGTTTCATGAGGCCAGCATCATCCTGATACCAAAACCTGGCAGAGACACAACAAAAAAAGAAAATTTCAGGCCAGTATCACTGGTGAACATTGATGCGAAAATCCTCGATAAAATACTGGCAAACCAAATCCAGCAGCACATCTCAAAGCTTATCCACCACGATCAAGTCAGCTTCATCCCTGGGATGCAAGGCTGGTTCAACATACACAAATAAATAAACATAATCCGTCACAGAAACAGAACCAGTGACAAAAACCACATGATTTTTTCAATAGATGCAGAAAAGGCCTTTGATAAAATTCAGCATGCTGAATTTTGTGCTAAAAACTCTCAATAAAATAGGTATTGATGGAACGTATCTCAAAATAATAAGAGCTATTTATGACAAACCCACAGCCAATATCATACTGAATGGGCAAAAGCTGGAAGCATTCCCTTTGAAAACCAGCATAAGACAAGGATGCCCTCTCTCACCACTCCTATTCAGCATAGTATTGGAAGCTCTGGCCAGGGCCATCAGGCAAGAGAAAGAAATAATGGTATTCAAATAGGAAGAGAGGAAGTCAATTTGTTCCTGTTTGCAGATGACATGATTGTATATTTAGAAAACTCCATCATCTCGGTCCAAAATCTCCTTAAGCTGATAAGCAACTCCACCAAAGCCTCAGGATACAAAATCAGTGTGCAGAAATCACAAGCATTCCTATACACCAATAATAGCCAAATCATGAGTGGGCTCCCATTCACAATTGCTACAAAGAGAATAAAATACCTAGGAATCCAACTTACAAGGGATGTGAAAGACCTCTTCAAGGAGAACTACAAACCACTGCTCAAGGAAATCAAAAAGGACACAAACAAATGGAAAAACATTCCATGCTCGTGGATAGGAAGAATCAATATCATGAAAGTGGCCATACTGCCCAAAGTAATTTATGGATTCAACGCTGTCCCCATCAAGCTACCATTGACTTTCTTCACAGACTTAGAAAAAAACTACTTTAGATTTCATATGGAACCAAAAAAGAGCCCATATGCCCAGGACAATCCTAAGCAAAAAGAACAAAGCTGGAGGCATCACACTACCTGACTTCAAACTATACTACAAGTTTACAGTAACCAAAACAGCATGTACTGGTATCAAAAGAGATATATAGACCAATGGAACAGAATAGAGGCCTCAGAAATAATGCCACACATCTACAACCATGTGATCTTTGACAAGCCTGACAAAAACAAGCACTGGGGAAAGCATTTCCTATTTAATAAATGGTGCTGGGAAAACTGGCTACCCATCTGCAGAAAACTGAAACTGGACCCCTTCCTTATACCTTATAGAAAAATTAACTCAAGATGGATTAAACACTTAAATGTAAGACCTAAAACCATGGAAACCCTAGAAGAAAACCTAGGCAATACCATTCAGGACATAGGCATGGGCAAAGACTTCATGACTAAAACACCAAAAGCAATGGCAACAAAAGCCAAAATAGACAAATGGGATCTAATTAAACTAAAGAGCTTCTGCACACGAAAAGAAACTACTATCAGAGTGAACAGGCAACCTACAGAATGGGAGAAAATTTTTGCAATCTACTCATCTGACAAAGGGCTAATATCCAGAATCTGCAAGGAACTTAAACAAATGTACAGGAAAACAAACAACTCCATCAAAAAGTGGGCAAAGGATATGAACAGACACTTCTCAAAAGAAGACATTTATGTGGCAGAAAAACATATGAAAAAAAAACTCATCATCACTGGTCATTAGAGAAATGCAAATTAAAACCACAGTGAGATACCATCTCAGGCCAGTTAGAATGGTGATCATTAAAAAGTCAGGAAACAACAGGTGCTGGAGAGGATGTGGAGAAATAGGAACACTTTTACACTGTTGGTGGGCATGTAAATTAGTTCAACCATTGTAGAAGACAGTGTGGCAATTCCTCAAGGATCTAGAACCAGAAATACCATTTGACCCAGCAATCCCATTACTGGGTATATACCCAAAGGATAATAAATCATTCCGTTATAAAGACACATGCACACGTACGTTTATTGCAGCACTATGCCCAATAGCAAAGACTTGGAACCAACCCAAGTGCCCATCAATGATAAACTGGATAAAGAAAATGTGGCACATACACACCATGGAATACTATGCAACCACAAAAAAGGATCAGTTTGCGGGGTGCAGTAGCTCACGCCTGTAATCACAACACTTTGGGAGAGAGAGGTGGGTTGATTGCCTGAGCTCAGGAGTTTGAGACCAGCCTGGGCAACATGGTGAAACCCTGTCTTTACTAAAAATACAAAAAATTAGCCAGGTGTGGCAGCATGTGCCTGTAATCCCAGCTACTTGAGAGGCTGAGACAGGAGAATTGCTTCAACCTGGGAAGCAGAGATTGCAGTGAGCTGAGATCGTGCAGCTGCACTCCAGCCTGGGCAACAGAGCGAGATGCCGTCTCAAAAAAAAAAAAGGGATGAGTTTATGTCCTTTGCAGGGACATGGATGAAGCTGGAAACCATCATTCTCAGCAAACTAACACAGGAAAAGAAAACCAAACACCACAGGTTCTCACTTATAAGTGGGAGTTGAACAATGAAAACACACGGACACACGGAGGGGAACATCACACACCAGGTCCTTTCGGGGGGTGGGGGACCAGGGGAAGGATAGCATTATGTAGATGACGGGTTGATGGGTGCAGCAAACCACCATGACACGTGTATACCTATTTAACAAAACCTGCACATTCTGCACATGTATCCCAAAACTTAAAGTATAATTTAAAAAAAAGAAAGAAAAATAACTTTTAATAAAGTTTGAGGGTATTAATATGTATATAAAATAGAAGGATTAGCAAACCAAATAAACATAGCTGATGTAACTATAAGTGGGGGGAACCTCTTCAGATGAATTAATCAAAAGGATACCAACTAGATGAAATAGTGTTCCCTTATAAACAGAATGGGAAAGCCAAGAAGAGAAACAGTCTCACTCAGTGATTCTCTGGGTTCAGTATTGTCCCCTAGGGGACATTCGGCAATTTCCAGGGACAATTTTGTTGTCAAATTTGTGGTGGGAAGTTGCTACTGGCATCTAATGGGTAGAGACCAAAGATGCTACTAAACATCCTGCAGTGCTCAGGACAGCACCCAACAAGAATGATCTGGCCTGAAATGTCTGAGAAACCCTGCTAACTTAAGAATCAATTTACAAATAAATTGAATACAGAAGCAGATACTAGAAAATCAAAGTCAGAGACCTTGTATAGCACAGAGCTGATTGCCTTATAATTTTTTAATTGAAAGAACCTGGGAAATTACTGCCCTGGAAGGATACACCAACATTTATTCACAGTTAGCATTTTCTCTGGACGGAAGTATTTGTTTAAGGTTGTGAGCGTCTGGGATTACCTAACCTGTTCTACAATAGAAAATCTAATCATGACATCCCCTGGAGCAAGAGACAATATGTTTATCCCTAGTCAAAATCAGAATACATTTTCCCCCATGAGAAAAAAGAAAAAACTATAATAAATGCTATCTAGGTAAAATTTAAATAGGGCTATTCATGTTAGCTTTCAGATCACAATATGACTTAAGTAATCTGGCAATTTCCTAAATATGTTCTTCAGACCACCAGTTCTGAAAGATAACCTATAGAAGAAAGAGGTTATATCGTTAAATAAGATTGGGAAGTTTTACATATTTTAGGCCCCTCTTGGAGATTAATAAATTCACATTCACATACTACATCTTTGAAAGTTTTGTTGAATTTTGGTTAATTTACTGTTTCCCAAATGTGTTTGTATATTAAATCCCTTTTTTGGTCACATAATACTTAACCTGCTTCCCAATGGAACTAATGTTTTATGGAATGTATTTTGGAAAATATTGTAAAAGACTTTTGCAGCTCTTCTGAAAGACCCAACTACCAATGATACGATTTCTTTGTGTCTTAGGTTCCAAACAGCTGACTTACAGATAAGCATATAGAACAACCTCTGTTCTCAATATTTAAGCCTGCCCAGCAGTTGGATTATTGAATGTCATCTTCATTCTTCATTCTTATCTTGTAGAAAAGCCATATGTAAACTACTTTCTAGAGTAAATCTTGTTTATGATGAAAGTTCAAACGAAAGTAAGAAAAACTGTCTAGAAAGATCATTACATGGTGTTCTATACTTCAAGTCACTTGTGGAATTACTGCTATCACTGCAAAACAATTTGCCAGAAATCATGGAAGAAGTAGACCCTTGGAGATAGAAAATGTCAGGTGTAATATTCTGTGTTCAAAAAGAGATAAGTAAAAATTAAACACTGAATAATCACTGGAGACATTAGAGCAAATAATTAAAACAGTATACAACCATTTTAAAATGTACATATGACAACTTAGCATTGTTTTATAAGCAACACATCATGTCATACCAATTTATTTGCCATCATTGTTAAGGTATTGTACCACAAACAAAAAGTTGCATCCACAGTTTATGCTCTAATCCTCCATTAGTTGTTCACATAGCCTTAGTATTTTGCAAGAGTTGCAAACTGGCTGTGAGGACACTTAAACAAACAAACAAAAAACAGTAATCATACATGCCATTAAATTTTTGAAGAAAAATTAATTGGATTTTTGTCTAATGGTCTTGAATGATACATCACTGAGGCAATTTGATGTAGTGAAAAGAGGTCTGGGATAGGAACTTGAAAGTCTGTATTCATGGACTGACTCCAACTGTTTATTACCCTGAAACTTCTTTACAGTTTTTTTTCACTGAATATCTGTGAAATCAGATTATCTGTGAAATCAGGGAGAGGATGAGGGTGAAGAGTATTAACCTGTGTACTGTACGTTTACACTCCATTGTCTTCGAATTGTCTTATTTTTGTTCTGTGAACGTGTCCATTATGGCCCTAAATTATCAATAAAAGTGATGTTTCCATTACAAAAAGAAAAACAACTTTGGTCTGTCTTAAGTTTTTCATCTCTACCTTTCTTGCTGGCTTCACTAACAAGTTATGGTCTCAGAAAAATAGGTGAAAGGAATTGTAAAGTTATTACAAGATGTCATTTATTTTCAAATAATATTCAACTAGTTACCTTATTATCTTTTTTTACTTTTCATGAGAAAGAGTGACTGTCTTCCATATGCTGATAGGATTTGCAAGACACACTACTACAATTTTTTAAAACTAGACTGCTTTAATTTGCAGTTCTTTAACTTGAGAACTGCATGCTTTTAACCAATAATATTTACATGCCTCTGTCATCTTTGTTGTTCACATTTATATCAATGCTGAGCACAGCAAAGAGACAAGTATTTTAGCCTAGCTCATTTTATACCAACCAGAGCCTTCAGAGGACCCAGAACTCTTTTGCCACTTAAACAGTATTTAAATCATCTAAATCCTTTCTCATTCCTCCCACAACCCTCTAATGTAGAGAAATTGTCTCTATGCACGGAGACAACATTTCAACTATTTCAACACATTTCCAAACTCCAATGTGTATGTATAGCTTGTTTCCTCTTCTGGTGGAATACTTACAAAAGGTAATTTGGTTCAAAATATAATTAGCCTTGGAATTAAGTGTTAAAAGTGCCACATAATTTTTGACACAGTTTAGTATGTTCTCCTTTAGCAATTCTTTCATGTTATTCCCCATTTAAGGTATATATCACTTTTAGAAAGCAGTAGGAAAATACACAACCACAATGGAGCTTATTCTTGGAAATGATTTTTTTTTAACTTTTATTTTAAGTTTAGAGGTACAAGTGTGGGATTGTTACATGGGTAAACCTGTGTCATGGGGTTAGTTGTACAGATTATTTTATTACTCAGGTGTTTAGACTAGTACCCGTTAGTTGTTTTTCTTGATCCTCTCCCTCTTCCCACCTTCCACCCTCCAAAAGGCCCCAATGCATGTGGTTCCCCTCTGTGTATCCATGTGTTCTCATCATTTAGCTCCCACTTGTAAGTGAGAACATGCAGCATTTGGTTTTCTGTTCCTGTGTTAGTTTGCTAAGGATAATGGCCTCCAGCTCTATCCATGTCCCTGCAAAGAACATGATCTTGTTCTTTTTTATGACTACATAGTATTCCATGGTTTATATGTGCCACATTTTCTTTAGTCTATCATTGATGAGCATGTATGTTGATTCCATGTCTTTGTTATTGTGAATAGTGCTGCAATGAACATACACATACATATGTCTTTATAATAGAGTGACTTCTATTCCTGTCGGTATATACCCAGTAAGAGGATTGCTGGGTCCAATAGTATTTCTGTCTTTAGGTCCTGGAGGAATTACCACACTGTCTTCCACAATGGCTAAACCAATTTATACCCCACCAACAGTATATAAGAGTTCCTTTTTTTCCCACAACCTCACCAACATCTGTTTTTCTTTTTTTTTTTTTCCTTTTTAGTAGTAGCCATTCTGACAGGTGTGAGATGATGACTGTGGTTTTCATTTGCATTTCCCTAATGATTGGCGATGTTGAGCTTTTTTCCATATGATTGTTGGCAGCATGTATGTCTTCTTTTGAAAAGTGTCTGTTCATGCCCTTTGCCAACTTTTTTTATGGGGTTATTTTGGAAATGAGATTTTAACTGGTTTTGTTCTGCATCAGTGAAACCGAAAAGATTTTAAGTTAATCGGTACAGAGTTTATATTTGATTTGTATTGTTTATAAGTCATTAAAGGTAATCCTTAAATAATCCTCACATTGAAATGTTTACAAACCAATTTCTTCAACCTCTTTTATCCAGAGATGAAATTTTAAAAACATGGCTATAAAGATCAGATTGTTCATTCTTACTTATTTTACTGGATCCAGATATGTTACCATTATCCTTTAAAAATTACTGACTTTCCATTTAATTCAGTTTTACTGCCTCTTTAAATGTGTGATTCTCTACCTTAAATAACCCCAGGGTGTTTTCCTAGAAATTCAGTCAGCCATCTGAAAGTAATTTTTCTGTCTGGTATGTGGGGTTTTTGATGGGTATATGTGACAAGCATATAGCTTAACTTTACTTACTATACTCATTTTCATCAAAATATTGGCTAAAATATTCAGAACAGATGTGTATATGCGTATACTTTTTCTGAGACTCTAGAGAAAGCTTTGTTGTGAGCCTTAAAGGGCATGTCAGACTTATGGAGAAATTTCTTTGAAATTTTTTTTAAACCTTTGACAACTGTAAGAGAAGATTGCTTCTCAGGTGCTGTTTATTACTCCGAAACGTAATGACTAGCATGTTTTTAGAGAGTTTTTAAAAGCGATACAAATGAAAAAGACAGCAATTCAGTGGTGTTTCAACAGACAACTTAACATGGGAATGTTTGTAGATAAGAAATCAAGAGACAGAACTAGTTCTGACTTGATTGCCAAACAGTTCTGTAAAGCTCAATTTGTCAAAAAAATGAAGAGAATTGGTGAGGGTAACATACCTGCCTTAGAAGGAAGGAAGAGGGAGGAAAATAAGGAAATGGAAAATTAGAAGGAAGGAAAGGGAAAGAAACTGTGAAAATAGAAACTAATGATATAGCTTGGATCCTTTTTGGTCTAGTGTCTGAGGAAAGTCCCCTATTTACTTTCTTAACATTGCAATCAGTTAAATATTGAGCAGTTACTGTGTTTAAGGTACTGTGCTAAGTGTGGGAGATACCACAGTAGACAGTAGAAAAGTCTGTCTTCCCCCATGAAATTTACAGTCTAGAAGGATGACAGAATTCAAGTAACTAAATTAATAAATACTTATGTGACTATAATTGTCATGCTACAGAGAAGAACTTTGAGAGGAAAGGAGACAAACACAGAGAATCCTGACCTAGAATGAGAGGCCAAGGATTGTATCCCTAAGGAAATGACATTTTTGCTTAGCTCTGAAGGATGCATGTGAATTTATGATAAGAAGAGAGGAAAACCAGAAGACAGAGTCCTAGGGTGCCGGGTAAGGAAAGTGTTTCAAGGAAGGAGTAATAATCGGTGCTAATGTTACAGATACATCAGAAAAGTCAAGGACTCTGAGAATTGTCTATTGGATTTAGCAATATGGGGGCCCTAAAAACTTTGACAATAGCAGTTTTGATGGAATAGTGGGGGCAAGAGCTTAATCAGAGAAGATTCAAGAGAGAAGAGGAGGAGAAGAATTGGGGGCTACAAATATAAAGAAGCTTTCTACAAGGTTTTCTGTAAAGGGGAACAAAAAATAAGGTGGTAGCTGGGTAGAGGTTTGTGGGGTGAGGAGAGTTACTTTTTTAAAAACAATTGGAGAAATTACAGCATGTTTATATGCTAATAGGAATGACTGAGTAGAAAGAGAAAAGTTGATGATGCAGGAGAAAGAAGGGAGGATTGCTCAAGGCATGCCCTTGAGTAGGTCAGAGGGAATAGGATCCAATGAGCAACCCAGTAGTTTGAGATCTCCCTAATGTCACAATACAGCATAATAAGTATTGTATATATGCTAAAGGCACCAGGAAAAAGCTTAGGGAGCCCAACAGAGTGAGCAGTTAACTCTGCCAAAGGGGATTGTAGCATTTGTGATATCACCTAAAATGCTTTGTTATCTGAGGTAAAAATTAGTTTATTTTCAAGCAATGTTGTACAGTAACATTCAAGCATAGCAATTTTGAATTAAAATACAGTAATTAGGATATATCATTATATAGCACTTCATCATTGTCTATATTCTTAAAATTGTGTTTTGTGTTCCATTTGCTTACTTGCAGCTGAATATAGCCCATAATTCTTAAAAAGCTGCTTGCCATTAATATCATAATAAAATTCAGACAAAATCCAAAAAATATTTATCTTTTTTTCTGTGTGCCTCTATAAAAATATTTATCTTTTACCTTTACCACATTTATTAGAATACAGTAAGAAATACAGCACAAAATTCCTGCCTCTATGGAGGCACCAATTAAAAAACTCTAGATGTGCAACAGATATTAAAAACCAAATAAAATAATGGTTATATTATGAGGCACTAGCACAGTGGTATCACAAGGCTTATGATAGGATGCCAAATGAACTCTGCAATTAATACATGCTTTATACTTAAAGGAATAAAACATTAAGAAGTGGTCAGCAAAAATTGTTAAATGGGCTCTAATCCTCATTTTCTTGATTATATTCTTTGCTGTTATTATTCTTATCATGAATTAGTCATTTTAACTTTACAACTTCAAAAACCAATATAAGTATTACTATGTAAAGACATGTCTTAAACTTTTCCAGATTACTTTTCAGAGATTTGTGTTTTATTTATGTACATTTACACAGGAATGGGTCAGATGTATTTAATTTTATTAAACCAATCCATTGTAAACCAATGGATACAACCAATCCGTTGTAAGGCTTTGTATTAAAGCCTTACAAAGTCATATGAGTATAAAAATATTTTGCATGTATTAATAATAGTGTATATTTGATTTAAGTCTATAATGCTTATAGTACTCTTACCTTTGGTGTTTTGTTTCACTTGTTTTTTACCAACAGCACTAAAACATTGAATCATAAAGTTATCTTTCCATTTGAACTTTGCTGTCCTGTGAAATTAAAATGCTGCTGTATATACATGTAGTAGCAAACATATTTTCAAGCTGTAATCAATGATCTGTATATTTGGAATTAGAAATAATTTAAGCCATGGTCTATTTTTCAATCTGCCATGGACTGATATTTTTACAAGAATGTTACCTTATGTTACTGGTTTAACTGCTTTATTAAGTCTACTTCAATATTTTAGGACAATTAAAAATCAGTACTTATAAGCAACATTATTTGTTCTACCTAAATCAATAATATACTTTATTTTAAAAAATACTTATTTTTATTTGCATTGCTGAATCTATAGTTTTATAACTAATAAAAGCAAAACCTTGATGTTCTCCAAAAGTAAATGTCAGTAAAGCTTTTTCTCTCAATTTTTTTCTAATTTAGTATGTTTTCCTTCAATTGTGCATTAGTAGTATACAGTATAATTCTGTTTAAAAAAAAAGTCATCCCCGGAAAAGTCAGTGTTAAAAATCTTCTGCATAATTGTTTCTATGGCTAATTATATAACCAGACATATCAAGGGCTTAATTACATTCTTCAATGACTTAGCTCCATTAGAATTTCAGAGATGACACAAAATACAATGAATACAATTATGTATTTCATATTCTGTGTGTGAAGTATGTTTCTTTTTGTTGTTTTTGTGCATATATGTTTGATTCCAAACAACCAATTTTCAAAAAATATCTAACTAGCTTTTTAATATATATAACATATAGAGCAAGTAAAACAATTAACTGCTTGTATATTGGATTTTCACTTTTCAAAGGATTTTTTGGTGACATGTAAAAACAGTGCTAGAGCTGTTAATTGCTTCAGTTTCAGTGCCCATGCTGAAGTAGAGTTTATTTTTAAAACCAGATCCTAAAGAAATAAATTGTAGATATTTTGAAAATACAACCTTCATAACATTGAAAATCTGGAGGACTGATTATGCAAAGTGGTGGGAATAGACATAACAAAAGGAGACCTTCCCTCAAACCCTTACCCTACTTTCGATGGGCAGAATATTGACCTGGATCTGTAGATGGCTGTTGTGAGACTTCGGTTCTTCTTAGCTTAAAAGAATTTAAATGAGAGACCCACAGCAAAGGAGATGTAGCATAGAGCAATTTATTGCAAAGGACAAAGAATGTTATGAAAGTTAGGTACAGAATAGACAGTACACCCTGAGAGAGGATTCAGGGCGAGCTGCTCCTAAGGATGAGACCACCAATACTGGCACTAGGGAGACTCCCTTTATGAGAGTCTTACATAATTATTCATAAAGGAATGGGAAGAGGTGTTGCTAGTAAGCATAATCTTGGTGGTCCTCTGGGTGCACATGCACAGTAGCTGTACATGCTTGTTCATACATTGCATGTCTCATTAGCATCTTAAATCTCTGTCCAGGGGTGTGTTGTTTACTATTATAATGAGCAAAGGGTCAGTCTGAGGACAGGTGTAATCAAAATGCATGTGCTCCCTGCAGGGGAAATTCCCTACTGTAGATAGCTGTGTTTGAATGAGCTGGACTACAGTGTGAATGCTGGGGCTTATTGTGTTAACTGTATGGTCGTCGTGTGAGGACATGTTTACTTCCTTGACTACCTATCCTGCCTCAGATCATCTCACTCAAATTCCCTCTGTGTAAAAGAGCAGAGATATACTGATGGAGAATTTGGAATATTAGGTGATCATTTACAAAGTTGTTTGCATACCTTAAAAGGAAGCCATTAAATACTACATTTTTGGCTCATTAATAATTTTATCATGTCTAGTTAATCTTTTAAAAGAGCTTAGCAAAACAGACTAAACTGTATCAGTGTTAACAATAAGAAGCCATAAGATTGATACATTTTCCTTAAGAACAGAATTAGAATTCTCCTAACAGAATTTTTTAAAACATATTGAATGATTATAATAATCATAAAATTTAGCTGGACAAGGAGGGAAGTTTCAGGGACAGAAGGTGACTGATAGTTACTGAAAAGTAGTATGATAGGTATTAATACATTAAACGAGGAAGAATTGTTGGACTTGGAGTACTGTAGGTAGTGTGCTAGAAATACAAAAGGTGGTAGTTGGTAAGTTGGATATTTAAAGGGATTGCAGCCTTTGCTGATGAGACTAAGCATATGACCATAGGAATGAGTGTGAGAGAGAACCTCAAGAAACTGAAAGACCAGACTCTCAGAGGGTGAATATTGAAGTCACCAAGAATTATGACAGAAGTAAGTGTGAGTGCCTGGGTTTGAATCCTGATACTATGTACTTAACAAGTATATGTCCTTCGGCAAGTTATATAACCTTAGTTTCCTCATCAGTTAAAATGAGGATAATGATAGTATATTTCTCTGAATTATCAAGAGTAAACAATTTAATCCTTATAAAACTGTTACTATGTGCTATATGGCAAATGACATATAAATGTTTGTACTATTATCATAATCATAATAACCATTATTATTTGTACGATCCAGTCCTGTGTGAGTCTCTGCTTTTCATTCACTAGAAATTCAGTAAGCAACTATTTCATGCCAGGCATTGTGCTAGGTATCCTGTTAAAACTTTTGAATTATTTTCTTTGGCTGTTTTAGGCTTCAGGAATTTCAAGTGGAACAGAAATAATATACTGCAGCCTCACCAAAATAAAAGTTATTATTGAAGTATTTGCCATGAGTTCTCCTTGCTGAAGTGAAATGCTGTTTAGTAAGGATACAGACCCAGGGGGAAATGGGACAAACCAAAGCTGTGATTACTTGGATCTATATACTGGACAGGCTTACTGTAGCAAAAGAGATGCTTAGCAGCAGACTCAGCTATAGGACATGAAAGAGAATCTAACCATATTTTTGAGACATGGTGGTGTCCAAAATGTATGGTGATAGGAGATAGGAAGCAGCAAAGATATAAAGTTATTCTTGTGGTGTTCCAACATGAAACAGTGGGTTAATGACTGGTAGTCAGGTTAAACACAGAAAGCTACCATCTTGGAGGTTGGCTATCAAGATATAGACACTTGGGCACTAGGAAATAAGATAGAGATCCAGTTACTGAGTAAAATCACTTATATGATTATCTTCTTTGTTAAAAAAAAAAAAAAAAACTATACCCTTAAAAAGTCTGGGGTTCCTGAGAGAGCTAACCTAGGCTATTAATTATTATTTATAAAAAGTATCTTAAGTTTGCTTTATCACCTGGCCAATAGGCAGTTTCACCTTCTGGCTCAAAACACATTTTCTCCATCTACACAAATGCCAACCATAATGTTGCATAAGAGTGAGTGTGTTTGGTAGACCTTAGCTAAAAATCAGTGTAAGTTTGAGCAGACATGGGGAAGAAAAACAATGTGATGTGAACTTTGTTCTCTGTGTTTAGGCAAGCTACGACCTATATCTATGCCAGTGGAATATAATTGGGTGGGGGACTATGAAGATCCAAATAAGATGAAGAGAGATAGTAGAAGAGGTAAGTGTTCTAGAATTTCAGTGTAGGCTGGGTTGTTTGAACAATAAGCAAATTTAAATGTTCTATAAATAGATTGTTATGGCTTCAGTGGAAAACTTATTCTATCATTGACTTTATTATGCAACAAAACCAAGTAAGACCAACATTGGACTATCTTGACCCATTATTAAACAGATATTGTCTCTGAATGCCTACTAAGGGATTCCAGGCACATAAGTACGGTGTTAAAAGTAAATATCTGATTGTTACTTGAAAGTTAATATTTGAAACACAAGGTCGGAAGTGTGAAACTGCATAAAATAGGTTCAGTGAATAGGAAGAGTTTATCATCAGTCCTCATCAGTCTGCAATGCAACCTCACCAATTTTGTATGGAATCAACCTAAAAATGAGCATTGAAGCACATGGGTTAAAAACTAATGGAAACCGGGCCAGTGACTTCTAACAAAAACCATGTAGAAATAGAAGGAAAAAAAAAAAAAAAAAAAAAAAACTTTGCTTTTTTTTTTCCTGTTCTGTTTGCTGTTCAGAGTTATCTTCTTACATGGGGGTGGGCTACTCTTGAAGGATCTACCAAAAGTAAGTTTTTATGTTCACTTATCCTGCTATAGAGATAAGCAATAGAAAGCAACTGAAAGTTTCCCTACTAAATAGGATTTGATCAAGTGTGGGTATGGTGGGTCCAGTGGGTCATGCTGCTACTTCCACTTTCTGCAGTAGAGAGCTGTAAGGTCATAGGTGGAAAATAAAACAAATCAAAACAAAAAACTATTCATAGAATGTAAGTTCACTAAGCTTCCTTCATGATATGTTTGACCCGTTTTCTTGTTACTTCTAGCCAGTTTACAGAATTTATTTTATTACTGCACAGATCCGCAGACCATATGGAAAAGCAAGCATGAATATCTGGTTCATTAGTCTTCTTAATACTTGTTTTATGGAGTGAGCATTTCTGAAAATGTTGATAAATACAGAAATTGACAGATTCCTTTATATCTGTGTATTCACTCCATTTTCCAATCTTCAATTTCTAATCTCATTTGTTCTATAGAATAAATCAAGAAAAATACAAAAGAGAAATGCTTATCGCATGCTATCTCAGAGTCACTGTTTTGAGACTTCATATTTTAGTGACTTTTGTTGGTGGGGAGGGGGACCATGTGAAGTACTAAGTGCTGACTACCAATTTAAGCATAGAATTCCTGAACGAAATTTCCTGACTACTGGTTCTCAGTGTGGGCCTCAACTTCTCCAGGCATGCTACCTTGCATACCACAGGCCGGTGTTTGTTATCAGGCTTTGGCAAAATCCCCATGAGGGAGCTTGTTACAAATTTTATAAGCCACACACCTAGAACTTCTGATTCAAGTTCCAGAGATGATTCTAATGTAGTTGGTCCAAAGCTAAAACTTGGATAAATAATCTATCGACTGTCTACTTTTAATTGTCTTATCATACCAAATAATTAAGATATATCGTATTTCACTACATATTTTATAAATTAAATCAAGTTAAAGTTCTGAAATGAAATATATTAGGTTGGGGCAAAAGTAATTGCGGTTCTTGCGATTAAAAGGGATGGGAAAACCGCAGTTATTTTTGCACCAACCTAATAATAGCACAATTGAGAAAGAATGGTAAATTTGGTGTATTTGTGTATTTACATTGGTGTATTTATCTCTTTTTATATAGAAAACTCTCTACTTCGGTATATGAGCAATGAAAAGATTGCTCAAGAAGAATACATGTTTCAGAGAAACAGCAAAAAGGACACAGGGAAGAAGTCAAAAAAGAAGGGTGATAAGAGTAATAGCCCAACTCACTATTCATTGCTACCTAGTTTACAAATGGATGCACTGAGACAAGACATCATGGGCACTCCTGTGCCAGAGACCACACTATACCATGTAAGTAAAATTTCAAAGACTCTTTGATACAGTTTTTGTTGAGAGACTGGCAAGTGACTCTTTTGGGTAAAGTCTAGGTTATTTTTATCCTTTTACTAGATTTTCACAAAAGAGCCTAACTTTAAAGTTTATACCCTTAAAAAAATGATGGGTAATTGATTATTTTCCTAAGTTTATGTGTTCAATGAGTCCATAGTTATGGCATGTTGGATTTTTAATGGCATAACTTAATATGCACAAAATTGATGGAGAACAATAATAAATAGCTGATTAATCATCAGTGTGATACTATGCAATGCACAGATAGCTGCAAAATTCAACATTAAAGATACAGTTTTAATATAGTCATGATTCCATTTGAAAAATGAGCATCTATTATCTGCTAGACATGAAGAGGAGAGCTAGAGGTAAAATGGGAAGACATGACACACCATTATATGGGGAGAAAGACATGCTGAGAGTCCCAGTATAACTTAACTGTTGTAATGGGTGGGTGCAGAAAGTAGAAGATGAACATAGGAGAAATAGAGCCTTAGTCTTTAGGGGAAGTGAGAAAAGGCTTCAGAGTGGGGAGCATTTGAATGAAGAATAAAATATAAGTAGCAGTATTTTAGTGCGAAGGCATATGCAGGTACACTAAAAATGTGTAAGAATGTGGCATGTTCCTAGGATTTCGTGTGGCTTATAATTGCTGGTTTATTAACAATTGGAGGAAGTGGCATGAGGAAGGGGTAGTAGATGGGCCTGGAGACACAGGTAAAGGTTAGATCAGGAATTGTATGATAAAGTACTTAGGTTCTTTCCTGCAGTAATAAAGAGCTATTGAATAATTTTGAACTGGGAACTTGCATGATCAAATCGGCCTGTTGAATCTCTCTAGTGCAGAGCATCATTTGAGAGATCAAAAGCAGGGCCATTAAGTCCAGGCCATATGGATGATGAGAAACTAGGATAATGGCCATGTGGAGGCTGAGAATCATGTCAGCAAGAACATTCAATCCACGAAATTATGCATTTTAAACCATTTTGGTCAAAAGGAGTTTGTTGTGTCACTGGAACTATAGCTTCTTACTAGGAGCCCTTGAAAAACATGGACTGCAAGTTTTTAAGTAATTTGAATTACTGTGCTTAATGCTTAAAATATCAAAAAAAATTTAATCTGCTTCTGCTGTAGAAGGTATACCATCTAGGCATTCAAAATGTGAAAGATTTAATAACTTACAATTGAGTTGTTTCTCTGAGCAAATCTCTTAAATCATCTACTTATTCTATAGCTCTTTCATAAAACTAGAGTGTAGAAAATTGTTTTTATTTGGACTGTAGTGTCATTAGCACTCCTAGGTGCCTCATTCTTTATCCTCCCTTCTCCCCAGTTACATACTCTCAAGTCTCTTTCTAAGACACTAGTGCCTGTGTCAGAATCTGCTCCATTGAATGACTGATCTATTGAATTATTTTTTTTTTCCCTAAACATTCAGAGTCACCCTGAAATCAGCACTCTTAGTTGTTTGAAAGGGGACCACTTTTGTTATTACCACTATTCAGAAGAGCTGTATGAGCACTGAGCTTCTTCTAGAATCTGGTGTTCCAGTCATAAGTAATACCCTGAACAAAAGTTTGAAGATGAGGGACAGATGGCCTATTCGAGAGGGTAGTTGGTAGTGAGAGATGAACCTAGAGAAGGAAGAAGAGACCATCACTTTGACTCAGAGTGTACAAATTATTAAAAATTTGGATTTATCCTGAGAGTAGTGAGCCATTGAAGGCACATTTAAATACTCAGCCTGTTCCATTCTGTCATGCGTATCCTGACAGATGTTACACTGTGTGGGGAAGGAAAGTAGTTAAGTCTTGTGAATTATGAGGTATTAAATTAGGAAAGACAGTAAAAGGTGAGCCAAACTGGTAATCAGGAATATTGCGAATATTTTTGAGGAGTATAAATTGTTACCACCTCTCTGAAGGACATTATTTAGTTATGTATATCAAGAATCTGGTCTACTAACTTCACCTCTAGAAATTTATTCTAAGAGAGAAATCAGAGTCCACTTTTGCCTCCTGTTTTTATTGTATGTCTTGGATCTGTAACATGGTATTTCCCAGATAGATGACATCTATCTCAACTAATTTTTGACAGAGGACCAGGATAGAGTAAGGAATATTGTTAACTTTGGGGGAGATCTTCCCCTGTAATGCTGATACACCAATTCCAGAGTAGAGGGCTGGGTACTTCCTAACTCATTTCTTAGGTTTAGAAGAAGAAAATATCGCTAACCCCCAAGTGCATGTTGGATATCTATAACCAATGTTCTAAAAGAGAGAACTCTAATCGGTGGGGTTTTTACTAGGCTCTTGAGTTCCCTTGAGGATCTCACCTTGCACTTATTTAGTGCTTTCACAGTTAGCAAGGGAGTTTCCACATTTAATATGTCTTTTGAACTTCACAACAACCCAATGTGCAAATAACAAAACCCAAACTCAGAAATGATTTACAAAAGCTGTGTTGCAAAAAAAATGTAAGTACTATAGTCAGGACTAGAACCCAAATCACCTACTCCAGGGGTCTTTCCGCACTCTATCCTATTGCTTCGTGCATGGTACACATGCCATATACAGAGGAATTTGTGCTTTAATGAATAAATGAGTGCATTTTGAAAAGCTTGACTTAAAAAAACATGTGTCCTCATATGTTGATGTTAATAATGTTTTCAGTGCCTGGATTGATTTCTATCCAAAATTGTATTTTACTTTATGTTACTATTTATCAAGTTAGGGGAAGCATACTGAGCTGCCGCTGTTATAAAACACAAATAGTTATTTAGCTTGATCTATTGCTGGGACAACAGAATATTACAGTTAACAATGCTTGGACCTTGGAGACAAAACAACATATACTTAAATAATAACTTTTTATATTTCACAGGAATTTCTGCTTTATTTTTACCTGTTTATATACGTTTATTTAAAAATGAAAGGCTTTTTTCTTATGGTAAATTTTCCTGAAAACACAATGTCAGTATCAATCTGTAATCTAATCGCTTTCATGATGAACCACTGATCTTCATTTTTGCCAGTTGCTCTTTTGGATAACATGGCCATGTTTAATGGAATAGGACTTAAGTGGAAGAGGACTATGAAGGTTGAGTATTGCATTTCATGGGCTTCTATCTCTGCTGTAATACTAGCTCTATGTAATCTAAAGATTTTGAGTTAAAAGTTAGAGAAAATTTAGTATGAATTTAATAGCAAGATAATATCATCATCAAACCCCCTTAAACAGCAAAGTAAAGGGGTGTGTGCATGCATGTATATAGTATGCCTTATAAGCACACCTAGAGTATAATCTTCACTGTTCTGTTGTGGAAAACAGCCCAGTGAAAATACACAAAGCAAGACAAATATTGTTTGGCTTCAGGGTTCAACTCATTATCTTATTATGAAGATTTAGAAGTGTATGGGATTATAAAATATGTGTTTTATTAATTCCACATATCTGATATTCTAGTTTATATATATTTTTCTTAAATTTATTTAAAAGGAAAGTATTCACAGTGCTGTAGCTACCCTAGTCATTGACCAGCTCTTTGCCACCACTTTCCTTTTCAACATGCTATTCCTGCTACGGAGAATGCTTTTATCTCTTTTTTCTCTCAAGAATTCCTGCCTATCTTAACCTGAAATCACAAGGAGATCTTCCCTGACCACTAGCCTCTGAAATAAATCAGTTCTCCTATTTTCTCTTATCATCCAGTAGTTTTTCTTCAAAACCTTTGTTGGGATTTTTAATGATATATTTATGTGAACATCTGCTTAGTGTCTTTCTCTCCTGTACATGGTAGGACAGGTATGCCCATGTTCATGATGATAAGCAGGGACAATTTCTCCATTTTGTTCAGTACTATATTTCAGCACCTAGTACAAATGTAGTACCTTATAAGCGCTCAATAAAAATGGTATGAGTAAGTGAATTAATGAGTGAGTGAGTAAATTTGACAGGAACTTCAGTGACTTTCTCAGTGTCTTCAACCTGCAAAAAAAGCCCCCTCCATCTCCTAAGCCAACCCCACAGGGGCCAACAGTGCAACAGGGTTAGCTGCCTCACATTCCCTACCCTACCTCCTTCACTCCAGCTGAAAACTTCAGTTCCAGCTAATTCTTGCTTGCTTCCTTTCCCTGCCATCTCATTACAAAGGTCCCAATATGCCCATCAGCCAAGCATGTTATGACATTTTTCAAAAGAGCATAACTTTATTTTACCTACTTACTGATTCTGTCTGAAAATGTGGAAGCTGTTAGCTGCCAAAACCCTCATCTAACCTGAGAGTACATGAAGAAAAGGCAGACAGAAGTTTGTGTGGTGTGTGTGTGTGTGTGTGTGAAATTCAGATTTGGTAAGAAAAGTCTTTAAAGAATAGCTGAATTATTCTAAATCTCATCTTTAAATCTTGTGTGACTTATTTTTCCCCAATATAATGTGCATATGACAACTTGCTCTCACGTTAAAGCTGCTAAACTAAATTCATATACAAAATAATTACTTAGGCCGAGCATGGTGGCTCATGCCTGTAATCCCAGCACTTTGGGAGGCCAAGGCGGGTGGATTGCCTGAGCTCAGGAGTTTGAGACCAACCTGGACAACATGGCAAAACCCCATCTCTACAAAAAATACAAAAATTAGCTGGATGTGGTAGCATGCACCTATAGTCCCAGTGACTTGGGGGACTAAGGCAAGAGAATCGCTGGAGCCTGGAAGGTCTAGGCTACAGTGAGCCATGTTTGCACCACTGCACTCCAGCCTGGGTTGCAGAGTGAGACACTGTCTCCAAAAATAGTAGTGATAATAATAATAGTCATTTATTTTAAGTCTACATGCCTGAGATGCCAGAACAAGTAAAATTGGATTATAGATTCAAGCAGTATGTAGGTATACTTTCATAAACTGAATATTGATGTAATTTTGGATGATTAAAAACAGACTTTTAGTATGTATTCAAAAATCTGGATAATTCCTTTCATGACATTCAAACATTTGGGTGGCCTGTCTTTGTTTTTTTAGGATATAATGGCAAACATTCAATTGTTTTATGTCTGATAAGTACTTTCAGCCACTCTGGCCAATTTGTGAGGTTTTGTGGCTCTTTTTGATGGAGGGAAGAGGGGGTAGAACTGTTAAAAAACATTTTTATTTTTTAAAATTTAGCAAGTAAATATTATGAAAATACTATTCTGATTACAAATACTATCTTATTTAAATCTCATAATGCTGTGAGGAAGCTCAGTTGCTGGTGTTATCCTCATTTTACAGACTAGAAAGCTGAGGCACATGGATTAATTAGGTAGTTATGTGGTAGAGCTAGGATTTGAACATTTGAAGTCTGGCTCTTAGCATACTATATTGCCCCTCAAAAAATACCATAATTTAACAGAAACCTAACAAGTTGTAGTAGTGGCAGCCATGTGTAAATCCCAGTCTAAGTGCAGTGGTATATACAAAAACTAATACAGGCATATCTCAGACATAATGCATGTTCAGTTCCAGACAACCACAATAAAGTGAATATTACAATAAACCAAGTCACACAAGATTTTTTAGGTTCCCAGTGCATATAATAGTTATGTTTATGCTATACTGTCGTCTGCTAAGTGCACAAGAGCATTATGTCTAAAAAACAATGTACATAACTTAATTAGAAAATATTGCTAAAATATGCTAATGATTACGTGAGCCTTCGGCAAGTTATTATTATTGTGCATGTGTGGTTTTTTGTTTTTTGTTTTTTGTTTTTTGCTGGTGGAGGGTTTTGCCTCAATGTTGATGTCTGCTGACTAATCAGGGTGGTGGTAGCTGAAAGTTGGGGTGGTTATGACAATTTCTTAAAACAAAATGACAAAGTTTGCTCTATCGATTTACTCTTCCTTTCACAAAAGATTTATTAGCAGCATGAGATGCTGTTTAACAGCATTATACCCACAGTAGAACTTCATTCAAAATTGGGGTCAGGCTGTACTTCCAATTCTAGTTCTCTTGTTATTTCCACAACATCTGCAGTGACTTCCTCCACTAAAGTTTTGAACCCCTCAAAGTCATCCAGGAGGGTTGGATCCAATTTCTTCTAAATTCTTGTTAATCTTGATATTTTGACCTCGTCCCGTGAATCACAAATGTTCTTAATGGAATCTAGAATAGTGAATTCTTTCGACAAGGTTTTCACTTGCCCAGATCCATCAGAGGAATCACTATCTATGGCAGCTATAGCCTCACAAAATGTATTTCTTAAATAATAAGACTTGAAATTTGAAATTACTCCATGATCCATGGGCAGCTGAATGGCTGGTATATTAGCAAACATGAAAACAACATTAACCTTGTACATCTCCAACAGAGCTCTTGGTTGACCAGGTACATTGTCAATGAGCAGTAATATTTTGAAAGGAATCTTTTTTTCTGAGCAGCAGGTTCCAATTATAGGCTTAAAATATTCAGAAAACCATGCTATAAATAGATGTGCTGTTTTCCAGGCTTTATTTATGAAGTACAGGCAGAGTTAATTTAGCATCATTCTCAAGGGCCCTAGGATTTTCAGAATGGTAAATGAGCATTGGCTTCAAGTTAAAGTCATCAGCTCCATTAGCCCCTAACAAGAGAGTCAGCCTGTTTTATGGTTTGAATCTAAGCATTGACTTCTCTCAAGCTATGAAAGTCCTAGATGGCAGCTTCTTCCACTGTAAGGTGTTTCATCTGTACTGAAAATTCTGTTGTTTAGTGTAGCCATCTTCATCAATGATCTTAGCTAGATCTTCTGGATAACTTGCTGCAGCTTCTCCATCACCACTTTTAACTTCACCTTGCACTTTTTTGTTATGGAGATGGCTTCTTTTCTTAAACCTCATAAACCAGCCTCTGCTAGCTTCCAACTTTTCTTCTGTAGCTTCCTTACCTCTCTGATCCTTCATAGAATTGAAGAGAGTTAGGGCCTTGCTCTGGATTAGGCTTTGGTTTAAGGGAATGTTATGGCTGGTTTGATCTTCTATCCAGACCACTCAAACTTTCTCCGTATCAGCAATAAGGCTGTTTCATTTTCCTATCATTTTGTATTAGAGGCCTTGCTTTCGGTGTATCTTGGCTTTTGACATGCCTTCCTCACTAAGCTTAATCATTTCTAGCATTGATTTAAAGTGAGAGATATGTGACTCTTCCTTTCACTTGAACACTTAGAGGCCATTGTAGGGTTAATTAATTGGCCTAATTTTAATGCTGTTGTTTCTCAGGGAATAGAGAAGCCTGAGGAGAGGAAAAGGGATGGGAGAACAGCCCATTGGTAGAACAGTAAAAACAGACACAACATTTTTTAAGTCTATTGTTTTACATGGCTTCTTTCTTTAATCCTCAGGAACCAACCTCTGCTAGCTTCCAACTTTGCTTCTGCAGCTTCCTTACCTCTCTTAGCCTTCATAGAATTGAAGAGAGTTAGGGCCTTGCCCTGGATTAGGCTGTGGTGTAAGGGAATGTTGTAGCTGGTTTTGATCTTCTATCCAGACCACTTAAACTTTCTTCTGTTTTCTTCTGTGTCAGCCTGTCTTTCGAAGCTTTGAAGCAAGGCATTGACTTCTCCTCTCTAACTATGAAAGTCCTAGATAGCATCATCTTCCACTATAAGGCTGTTTCATCTATATTGAAAATGTGTTATTTAGTGTACTGTTGTTCATGGTATCCCAAAATAATTACAGTAGTAACATCAATGATCACTGATCACAGATCACCATAACAGATATAATAATAATGAAAAAGTTTTAAATATTGTGAGAATTACCAAAATATGATACAGAGACATGAAATGAGCACAGGCTATTGGAAAAATTGTACCAATAGACTCATTCAGCACAAGATTGCCAGAACCTTCCATTGGTAACAATTGCAATCTTCAAAGAATAAATTGAAACACAGTAAAAGGAGGTATCCCTATAATATTTCCACTGCTAATATTACTAATAGCTAACATTTACTGATTACTTACTAAGCTCCTATGCTAAGAACTTAAATACAGTATCTCTTGGAATCTTCAAAATGATCCTATGAGGTTGATATCATTATTTCTATTCTGCAGAACTGAAAGGAACTGGAACACAGAGCTTACCTTAAAGAGCTAGAAAATAGCAGAGTTTAGAAATGAGTCCAAGCAGCCTGACTCCAAAATTCACACCTTTCTGTGACTAAAGCCATTTCTGCTCATAAGGATTTTATCATCTATTAGGGAAGACAGAGCTATTATTATCACAATAATGGAAAATCTGTGATATTATTAACATATAAACATTCATAATTAAATTTACCTGAAGTTATAAAGGTTGGTTTGTCTAATGGCTGCCTGACTTAGCTGCATTCTTTCAGGATAAAAGTAATTAAAAGAAGAGATCAGTTATTTTAGTGGCAAAGAAGCCACCTCTAAGCCAACACTTATTTATAACAACCAATTCTCTCCGTTTTGACTTTATTCACCCAGAAGACAGCTGTAGTACAGAATGACATGATGTTTCTCCCAATCAAGGTACATTTAGACATGGTGGAGTATAACAGTACACTAAATATTATCATATTCATTTGTATATTCTCTGATTCCTATGGATGACTTTATTATTTCTAAAATGTTTCATAATAGCATTTGCAAAGCCCTACATGGGAACAGTCTGCACTATGAAAAGTGTTTCCCAGTGGTCTGCTTCCCTACAGCAGTGATTCCCAAAATACAGGCCATCCTTGGCAAACGGCTCTGATGACTGAGGTCTGACCCAGAAGTGACAGTCCTTTCTTTGATTCTTATGGGCAAATAACACATCACAGACTTCCATTTTCACTTGTGACTAGATATTGCTTACTAGTAACCTACTAAATGAGTTTAAAAGGTTACAAATGGAATAATCATAAAATAATATATTCATAGAATTTATTGAATCTTCTAATTTAGTATTTTTTCAGTATACCTGTGTTTTAATTCATTCTTACACTGCTATAAGGACATACCCAAGACTGGGTAATTTATAAAGGAAAGAGGTTTAATTGACTCACAGTTCCACAGGGCTGGGGAGGCCTCAGGAAACTTACAATCATGGCAGAAGAGGAAGCAAACACATCCTTCTTCACATGGCAACAGCAAGGAAAAGTGCAGAGCAAAGTGGGAGAGGGGAAGCCCCTTATAAAGCCATCAGCTCTCGTGATAAATCACTATCATGAGAACAGCACGGAGGTAACCACTCCCATGATTCAATTACCTCCTACTGGGACCCTCCTATAATACATGGGGATTGTGGGAACTATAATTCAAGATGAGATTTGGGTGGGAACACAGCCAAACCATATCATTACACCCTCAGCCCCTCCTAAATTTCATGTCCTTACATTTCAAAACAGAATGATAACTTCCCAACAGTCCCCCAAAGTCTTAACTCATTCCAGCATTAACTCAAAAGTCCAAGCCCAAAGTCTTATCTGAGACAAGGCAAGTCCCTTCTGCCTAGGACCCTGTAGAATCAAAAGCAAGTTAGTTATTGCCTAGATAAAATGGGGGCACAGGCATTAGGTAAATACACCTATTCCAAATGGGAGAAATTGGCCAGAACGAAGGGGCTACAGGCCACATGCAAGTCTGAAATCCAGCAGAGCAGTCAAATCTTAAAGCTCCAAAATGATCTCCTTTGACTCCATGTCTCACATCCAGGTCACACTGATGCAAGAGGTGGGGTCCCACAGCATTGGGCAATTCTGCCCCTGTGGCTTTGCAGGGTACAGCCCCCCTCCTGACTGCTTTCATGGACTGGCATTGAGTGCTTGCAGCTTTTCCAGGAGCACAGTGCAAGCTGTTGGTAGATCTGCCATTCTGGGGTCTGGAGAATGGTGGCCCTCTTCTCATAGCTCTACTAGGCAGTGCCCCAGTGGAGACTGTGTGGGGGCTCTGAACCCACATTTCCCTTCTGCACTGTCCTAGCAGAGGTTCTCAATGAGGGCTCCACCCCTGCAGCAAACTTCTGCCTAGACACCCAAGCATTTCCATACATCCTCTGAAATACAGGCAGAGGTTTCCAAACCTCATTTCTTGACTTCTGTGCACATGCAGGCTCAACACCACATGGAAGCTACCAAGGCTTGGGGCTTGCACCCTCTGAAGCCACAGCCCAAGCTATACCTTGGTCCCTTTTAGCCATGGCTAGAGTGGCTGAGATGCAGGGCACCAAGTCCCTAGGCTGCACACAGCAGAGGGATCCTGAGCCTGGCCCACAAAACCATTTTTTCCTCCTAAGCCTCCCAGCCTGTGACATGAGGGGCTGCCATGAAGGTCTCTGACATCGCCTGGAGACGTTTTCCCCATTGTTTTGGTGATTAACATTCGGCTCCTTGTGACTCATGCAAATTTCTGCAGCAGGCTTGAATTTCTCCCCAGAAAATGGGTTTTTCTTTTCTATTGCACTGTCAGGCTGTAACTTTTCCAAACTTTTATCGTCTGCTTCCTCTTGAACACCTTGCTCTTAGAAATTTTTTCCACCAGATATCCTAAATCATCTCTTTCAAGTTCAAAGCTCCACAGATCTCTAGGGCAGGGGAAAAATGCCACCAGTCTCTTTGCTAAAGCACAGCAAGAGTCACCTTTGCTCCAGTTCCCCACAAGTTTCTCATCTTCATCTGAGACCACCTCAGCCTGGACTTCATTGTACATATCACTATCAGCATTTTGGTCAAAGCCATTCAACAAGTGTCTAGGAAGTTCCAAACTTTCCCATATTTTCTTATCTTCTTCCGAGTCTTCTAAACTGTTCCAACCTCTGCCTGTGACCCAGTTCCAAAGTCACTTCCACATTTTTGGGTATCTTTATATCAGCACCCCACTCTACTGGTACCAATTTACTGTATTAGTTCGTTCTCACACTGCTAATAAAGACATACCCAAGACTCGGTAATTATAAAGGAAAGAGATTTAATTGACTCACAGTTCCACAGGGCTGGGGAGGCCCCAGGAAACTTACAATCATGGCAGAAGGAGAAGCAAATATGTCTTTCTTCACATGGTGACAGCCAAGAGTGAAGGGGAGGGGAAAGCCCTTTATAAAACCATCAAATCTTATGAGAACTCACTATCATGAGAACATCATGGAGATAACTGCCCCCATGCTTCAATTACTTCCCACTGGGTCCCTCCCATCACATGTGGGGTACAATTCAAGATGAGATTTGGGTGGGGACACAGCCAAACCATATCCGCCTGGTTCCCATGTAGCCCTGACAATGCAGTCATGTTCATATTGCACAGTTTTCTATGGTTTTCAGGAAGAATGCTATATTGATACATCATTGAGATTTTTTAAAAAGTAACCTATAGTTTTTAGCTGCTGTTTATTTTCATTATAAGTTATCATTAGACTTCATCACTATCAATTTTAGTTTGTTTTAGGTTGCTTGCTTTACCCTCTAGTATGTAGTGATTCATATTTACCTATAATTTTTCAAGAATGATACTGTAAATCATGCATATCCAACAGTACTTATACAGTAATAGTCTATTGGTATACCTAGTTACTTTTTTCATTGAAAAGTAGAGATAAAGAGATAGACCCAAGGGATCTGTTGGCCTGTCTCAGGGAACCACAGTCAAAAAATGTGGAAACCCACTGCCTAGATACAGATATATAGTTAAAAGAAGAAGAAAAAAAATATTGGCTTTACTTGGTTATAAATATGAAACAGTTTTGGTGAAAGCTAGTCCACAAAAAAATTAGTTCACTTGTACTTCTGACTTATTTATATAATTGGTTCTTTTTGCTTTCATATTTAGGAAGGTTTATTGTTTTTGTTTTTTTTTTTAAAATCAACTATCAGTACTCCTCCCATACCCCCATATTCTCATTCACCACAAACTGGTATACTTAGAACTGGCCAGACTAGAGGATTTAATAGTAGAATTACTCTTTGAAGGTTTAAAAATTCATAAATATAAACTTTCAGTCCCAGATAAGATGGAGTACAAACATTTTATTTTATTTTTCTTGCTACTCACAACCAAAAATTACCTGGAGAAAATACATTAACTCATCTACCAGAAGACTCTGAAAGGTGCAAAAAAAAAAAAAAAAAGAAGGCAGACAGGCTAGGGACCTCTAGACCCAAGGAAGTGCTGTGAATTCCCAGGCTTTTTTACTTGCCTCCTGTATACCTGGCCTGGGTGCTATAAAAGCCTGCAACCTGAAAACATCAGTAGGCACAGACAAAATACAGCCCCTCAAAAAGCCTTCTCTCTTCAGCCAATGGACTCTCTTTAGCCCAACATGACAGAAATACTTTAACAATACCTGCCTCTTCTCAAGGCAGAAACCATGAAAAAAGTCATGCTTCTCTTCCTCCACCACAACAGGCATAAAGAGGTTCAATTCACTAAAAAGACATGACAATCTTAAACATATATGCACCATATAACAGAGATTCAAACAGTAGAAGCAAAATCTCCCAGAACTGAAAGGACAGATTGAAAGATTTACAATTAAGGTTGGGGTCTTCAACATCCATCTCTCAGTAATTCATAGAGCCACTAAACAAAACACCAGCAAGGGTACAGAAGTACTGAATGACTATCCACCAGCAGTTTCTGACACCCAACAACAGCGGAATACACATTATTTTCAGACGTGCATGAGATACTCATCAGAATAGAAAAGATCTTGAGTCAAAAAACAAACCTTAACTTTAAAAGAACTTGAAATAATACAAAATATATTCCCTGATTATAATGAAATCAAACTAGACATCAATAACAAAAAGATAACAAGTAAATCTCCAGCCACTTGGAAATTAAAGAACATACTTCTAAATAATCCATAGATTAAAGGAAGTATAAAGGAAAATGAAACTGAGTGAAAATAAAAACATATGCTTAGAGGAAATTTATAGCACTAAATGCTTATATGAGAAAAGAAGAAAGATGTCGATAATCTCAGCCCCTACCTCAAGAAATTAGAAAAAGAACAAAAAAAAAAAAGTAGAAGGAAGATTTAATAAAGATAACAGAATTCAGTGAAGTTGAAAACAGAGAAACAATAGGTAAAATCAAACCAAAAGCTATGGAGCTTTTTAATTTAAAAAATTGATGAACATCTAGCAAGACTGATAAAGGGAAAAAGGAGAGAAGACTCAAATGACCAATATCAAGAATAAAAGAGGCAATATCACTACAACCCTCATAGACATTAAAAGAATACTAAAGAAATACAACTCTGTGCGTGTAAGTTTATCAGTTCAGATGAAATGGACCAATTCCTCAAAACATACAAACTGCCAAAACTCGCCCAAAATGAAATATATCTGAATAGTTACATAACTATTAAAGAAATTTAATTAACTATGAAAATTTCCAAAATATCAATACAGAAATACTTTAAAACAAAAGAAGCGAAACCACAGTACTAATATTTTTGTATTGATTGAGTGTGGGAATAACCAATTTTGCTTTCATTGTTATGTTCTGTGCTGCTTTTAAAGTGTTGGAAGCCTATGAGAGATTTGATGTACAAGACTTGTAACTTAATGGAATTCCTAAGATACTGATTAAATTCATCAATTTTATTAATTTTGAAAATGTTGTTTAAATGTTTAGAAATTTTTATTTCCTCAATTTTTAAGTTTTAAAATTTGAACATTAAACAAACAAAAAGATTCACAAATATGCCCTCACTCTTGAGAAAGATTTTTGCTCCCTGTATAAACCAGATTACTGATAAACTGAAGCCAGCCCTTTCAGCTTCACATTTGAACAAATGTGGGTCTCAGTCTGCTAGTTCTGGATAGAAAATGACTGCCAGGAAGCAAAACACTAAATTTGGCTTAATTAGTGAGGCACCATGTAAAACATGATGCAGAAGAATTGAATTATAAAATTACTAAATTTAAGTCTTATTTTTAATTCCTTTTTTGCCTTTAGGGAAAAGATACATAAATTCCAATAACAGACTCTTGGCTTGGTTGGTAAGTTCAGTAATTAAAAACTATTTGGGGACATACCTGCCTTTTTAGTTGCTTTGATCAGAGAGCATAAAGAAGCCCCATTCCCTTTTATGTTGTAGATGTTTGTCTCCTAGCTTTATAGCCTCAGAAAACGTCCTCAAATTTTGTAGGCAATTGGCTTTTTTTTGCTCCCATAATCACCCTACTCATATTACCTTGCCACCATAACTCATTTAATCAAATATCTCGAATTTAATAAAACTACAAGTAGAATTATCTTACCCCTAGAATTCTTTAAAGCCTATTCTGATTGAAGGTCGTAACCTGTACCAAATTATCTTCTTCACTTAATTCCCACAACTTATTAATATTACCCCCTTGATGGTTTCAGCACTCTCAGCTTCCACAAAACTATGGATATAATGATTTTCTGTATATACTAAAATTATCCGGTTTCCTCTTAATAAATGACATTAAGGTACAATAATTTGTTACTGTTAGATTCTAGTTTTTTAAAGATAAATTTTCTAAGAACTATGTTAAATTGTTTGCAGCCATTATGGATTTTTCACTGGTTTTGACTCTGACAGCATTTGGCAATGGGCCAAAGTGCATAAGCTCAACCTAGAGTCTCAGTTCTAAATGATATTGCTAAATCTGTCTCTTAACATCTCTACAAATATCAGGGTAATTTAGGAACAGGATCCTAATAGACTTCAATCCAGAACAACCTGAAATGCTGAGAAATAGATCAGTGTTTCAAACCCATGTTCTTTATATGTGACTGATTTTAGGTAAATTAGTGTAAACTTTCCTGCCATAGTAAACAGGAGAATAAGTTGTCTTCCCATGGTTTCTTTTATTTTCATAAATCTGGAGTGGTCCTAAGACATAATGGTTCTTGTGTCTGATAGTCTCCAGATAAGAGTTCAGCATTAAGAAGAGAATTGCCTTTTTTAAAATTCAGATGCCCAAGGATATTATTGTAGTTATAAAATGTGAGCTGTATATTTAAGTCAGCTATTTATTTAAATCAGCTATAAGAACCTAGGCACATTTCTGAACCTCAGTTTCTCGTAGGCAAAAAGGGAATAAGACTACTTACCTGTTTTTTTTTTCAGAATTAAATCATACATTGTATATAAAATTCTTTCCACTGTGCTGAGCACATAGTAACTATTCTTAACTTCATATAGAAAGAAAATTAGTTAATCTGCATGTAAGGGAATTTATCTCCTGATGAGCAAATCAGGAAGCCTTCTAGGACTAAAATACAATGCATTTCTTTTTGGGCATTAATGAGTATATCCGTTGAAGTTCAGTCAGGGAACTAGAATCTCTAAGTGGCATGGAATAAAGGGCTAGATCTTATTCAGTTAAGGAGCTGGCAAAGATGCCTCAGCAGAGCCAGTGGTTGGGAAGAAAATCTGCACATGAAGTGAGGAAGAACAAGACAAACTAGAACCCATGAGCACAAACCAGAGCATTTCCTCCACCTTCAACAAGAAGCTGGTACCCTTCTCCATGGAGATTCACAGGTTCATGGTCCAATACTCAGGTGCTTAAGGAGGAGATCCGATTGGAGCTGAAGGAATTGTAGACCTGGCTATTGCACTCACACCAGTAAGGCAAGCCAACAGAAAAGTAAAACAATGTGTATCAGCTGCAGCAGTGACTGACACCTTGCCCTGACCTTCGGAGCATAAGGGCTGCTGCTTTGCTTGTATTCTCCAAAACTGACACAAATTTACGTAGTGGCCAACCCTAAACTAGAACCATATAGACAAAAGAATTCTAAAACACATGGTTCCTTCCAGCTTAGCTAAATTGATGCAATAGGAAACTACCAAACTGAGGTTTCCTTCTCTGTGGCCATTATCAGTGTTTACTGTGTAAAACCTGCTTTGAAAATTTCTCTACTGATTGTATGTATGAGGTTCAGTGGTAAAATTAAAATAATAAATTGTCATAAATCTAGAGTGGATTCAAGAGTGTAGCCTACCTCTATGAGAGTATCATCTCCACAGCCTACTTGTTTTAATTTACCAAAGCATATATTGAGAAATACATCTTAGCCAAATGTTGAATCTTCTTCACTTAGTCGCATTTTAAAATAATGTCCTCAATTTTTATCATATGGTTATTACAAGAAACAGCCATATGAAATACACTTCTTCATTTGCTATAGAATGTTTTTTGATATTGTATTTTCTATTTCTTTATACCTTCCATCATATATATTTTTATAATTGGGTAAAAGCTTTGGCTCTGTGTGGTGACAGTATATGTAAAGATCTGATTCAGTGTCTGGCACTATGATAGTGCACAAATAGTATACTTTTCCTCCAACAACAATACTACCAAAATGTCCTCACCAGTGGGCTGAGAACAAGCAAAATGTAATCTAGGTGCATTTGAGGTAACCAGTTCTGAGGAAGTGGCAGCAAACATCAAGCCCTCCAGAAATTTATTTTTTTTATATCTGAGATTGCATAAGTTGCTTTCTTTCTCCTACTCGGTTTTCTCATTTACAAGACAAGTGTAGCACTGCAGAGAGGACTATGAAAAAATGCCATCTAAATTGACAGCATAATGATGATTTGATTCCTGCTACAAGTGCAGAAGTTAAAATATCTCCCCATCAAGTTCTTTTTCCCTTTCTGTTAGATAAAACCAATTTTCCTTTTTTTAGTCTTAAAATCATGTTTTACTATATAGTTCAGTATTAAAAGGAACAGTCTGAATTATATATCTCAATTATTTTATTATAAAATAAATTGCATATAGTGACTTTTGAAAACTTTTTAAACTTCTATTTTTATACAGTAGTCTTTGAAAAATATTTGTTATGAAAAAAGTCTGTAAATCAAGAAAACTATTAAAACTACAAGATGTGGAAACATTTGAAGTAGTTGTGTTGGAGAGCTTGTCTATTATATAAGCACAAAAATCTCAGAATAAGACTTTGACAAATGTAGTATTAATATGATAAAGATATTTAGATAAAAGCTAGCATTCTTGGAACAAATTATACTGACACAGACTTTCATAATGAGAAAATATGTATGTTGTATCAGAGAAATCAACCTAAAAATAAAGTTAAAGTAATCAGAAAAAACTGTTTGATTTCAGATTCTTTTACAAACAAAACCATTAAGTCCACACCAGAAAAGTTTTTCAGTAAATATGATTCAGTCACATCATTGCTGACAGAATCATCAATCATACCGTAACTGTGACTTCATTTGAGATTCTTGGGTTTCATGCATCTCTATTAGAGGTGATTCTTTCTATATTATTTATTTGTCTATTTATTTTACATATAGTTTATTTCCTTGTCATTCATTAGCCTGCAGGTAGCAAATCTGGTCCTCTCCATTTTTTCTGGTTATAAACATTTCTTTGTCACAAAAGACAGGCAAGCCTACTCTTATTTCTCTGACACCTAGATTTCAACAGTTTCTGTCAAACAGAAGTGTCAGCAGTAGGAGCTGCCCTAGTTCTGCTTTTCACCTGTTAGAACTTTCTGCCTCTGTCTCAAGTGCAAATCTATGTTAATTGTACACATCAATCAGGCACCCCAAAATAGCTGTATCTAATATGGCTGGTGATAAGTTATTTCCATACATGGTGGAATTCAAACATAAACTAAGTGATTTTCAATGAATAATCTAGCATTCAATGTTAAGACTAACACTGATTACAGGTATACATATAATATTTCCTAAAACATCAATAATTAGGTCTCCATTGGTGATCATTAACTGGTTTTCCATTCATTTTTAAATTATGATCATGGAAAGTTGTTGTTCTATGAGGCATACTAACAACATGTGGTCCAAATCCCTGATTTTGCAGTTGAGGAAATAGAGGTCAAGAGTAGTTCAGTAGCTTGATCAAAGTCGTAGAGCTGGAATATAGACTGAAATATGAACTAGAAGTCAGGTCTCCTGATTCCTACCATGGTGTTGCTGCATTGGTAATGTGTGTTCCTTTCTTGCTGAAAAATAAGCATTGTAAGTGTATCACTCCAACTGATTTATTGAAAATAGCCTGAAGGGGCCAACAGTAAGTGTGAAAACAGGGAGACAAGATAGGATCTGGTCAATTCAAGTGAGAGATGAGAGTGACTTAACCTTGGGTGTTAAAGTGGAAGTGGCGAAAAGGGGTTGGACTCTGGATATGTTTTGAAGGTAACTGGACAGGATGTGCTGACAGATTGCATATGAGAAGCCATGACTCATAGCCCGTACCTCAGTGTCCCACACATAGGTGGTGAGTAACTATTCAATTCATGCCTTCAACAGATAATTGTATGTCACATCCTGTGCTAGGAGCTGAGTATAGAGTGGTGACCTAAACAAATGGTTTTTGCCTTCATAGAACTAATGTAGTAGGTAAAAACCATTCCTTCAGAAAGTGAGCCAAGTAATCTCAAAGCATTGCATAGTATTGAGGAGTGTATTGGGTGGAAAATGGCATAACACAATGAATCAGCTCAAGAAAGTAAAGAATTAGTCAAAAGGCAGGCTGGATCCATGATTTTCTCATCAGTATTGGCACAGGGTTTTCTAATTGAACTGAGTTCTGTTAATAGGCTTGTATTGAAATGTGATTGCAGTCCCATCTCCGTCTACTTAGGCTGGGCCTTATAATATTATTGTACCTTAATTTCTGTCTCACTTGCAAAATTAAGATGTTAACATGAGCCTTCCTTTCATGCGCATATTATTATAAGTTGTTGCTGAGAAACTTTTGTACCCACAGAGCAATGTAACTTGCTAATTAAAATAAAATTGACAAAGCATGAAAATTAGAGATTGATGAGATGTTATTGGTTTGAATTATCTCCGTTGATATAAAAGTGTTTTTCTCACTGGTATCTTTCTGTTTTGGAGAATCCTTTCTTTTCACATAGCAATGTACTTGCATCACCTGTCATGAGAGGTTTTCATAAATGGATGTCTTAGTGCCAGAAGCACTTTTTCTCTCTAACTGTTACTATGAGTACATAATACTTACTTGGGAGGCAGTAATGCATGTAGTAGGAGTATAGGTTTTGGGGTTGACAGACCTGGCTTTTAATTTTGACTCTACCCCTACCTGTGTGATCCTGAGCATCTTATTTATGCATTCTGGGTCTCAGTTTCCTCTCCTTAAAATGGGGTTAATGATAACCACTTTACAGATGTATTATAAGGATTTAAATGGATCAATTATATCACTTATAAGCACTTATAAATGCTTAATATTGTGCCTGACACATCTTAATCCCTCAGTAAATGATGATTATTTTGAGCTAAGGATGGCAGTTCTTATTTCCAAGGGTGTTGATTCGTGTTAGCCTTCCTGAATATTTTCCAAGTAATCACTTCCATTCTTCCTACCTTACCACTGTATAGGAACAGGAAGACTCACCTTATGGGATCCTGCATAAGAGTCAATCACATCTTTCCTTTAGAATCTGATACATATGACATTCTTTTTGATGGAACATTGACTCTGCCCAGCCTAAGTAGTTTGACTGACCTTCTCTAGATTCTTCCCAATTAGTGTTTTTTTGTTCTTATTTGACTGCTAAGTTACTGGTTTATATTTATAAAGCATGCTTATTTTTGAGTAAGTGTGGAGCCATTTTCAGTTATACATGTACCCCGATCCTAAAATAAAAGTTAAAAAAAAAATCAGGTCGACCTGACTGACAGAATCCAGAGCTACCTCATCCCACTCTAATGAAAGACCTACGGTGTGTGCAGTGCCACATCCTTCACCCTGATTGACTCCAAGTTTTTCTTTCATGCACCAGAATGAGGAAGGCCGCCAACAACAGCAGACTTAAGTTCTATGCTGTTATTTCTTATAAGTGGAAATTTTTTGACTTAATATTTAGTTCTATTGTCATCTTACCCCACTTCCATATATTTACTTTTTTCTTCCTACATACAATAATTAGAAAGTTAAGAGAAAACATTTTTTGTAAAATATTTAAAATATCGAAGAGTTTTACTTGTTTATTAAAAAAAATATGTGGAAGCAGCTATCATCTATCCCAAGTGTTTCAAATTGTTAAGCACCTTCTTTTCTTATGTATAAGAAAGAAGCTATTGGTTTGACTAGTCACTGAAGAAATCTTGGAACTTTGCAGAAAATTACAGTAAGAGGAAATTGCTATTATTGCAACAAGAGAATACTTTGATTGCAAATTTTTCCATAAGTGTGTCAATTTGCAACTTGAGAAGAATTTAATAGTAGCTGAGCTTTCAAAATGTAACACAGAAACTGATTTTTTTCACAATTAAAATAAGTCCTTCTGATAATTTGAGAATAAGAATGACCCAAATTACCCTCCCCCAACACTTCTCCATCCAAAAGAGTGGGGAATGAAGTTTGAACAGAACATCTGTGGACAGAATGAAAGACAAATGGTCTTTTCAGGCAAATGTCTGAAAAAGGGATCTTTCATAGCCAAACAGAATACTGTTGCGTGCATCGCCATGGTTAAGAAGATCAAAAATACTTTCATAATGGCCTTTTATTTTAGCACATTCTATTTTTATGGAAAGAATTATGATTTCAACACATTCATTCATAATTCATATAATTATTAGCATAAATATCTTTTGACACAGATTTAATGTACTTTTGCCAGGCATATTGTGAATTTAAATTTAAACTGTTAAGTGCACTAAGACAATCTCAGTGCAAGTAGTACTAAACGAGATTAGATAAAAGGAAATTTTTCTTATCTACCAAAAGGAATGGCCTATTAAAGAACAGAATTTTCAATAATGTATTATACATGGATTCATAGACTTCTTCAAGTTACAACAATCAGCTAATTAAGATTACAACCTGTATTCTTTGCTGATGGTTTGTTCAACATCCATTCACATAACCAGTATTTATTGAGTGCCTACTGTGCTAAGTCTTATTCTAGGCAGAGGACAAAGCAATACATAAAACAGGCAGAATTGCCCTTTTTTAATGGAGTTTATATTTGCAGGAAGTCCAGGTGTTAAACAAGAAGTGTAAGTACTTAAGATAATGCTAAATGCTCAGAGGGGAAACAAAGTTGGGAAAAAGAACAGAAAGTATTGAGGGCAACTGGGATAACAATTTGGGATAGGGAAGCTTGGGAAGAATTTACTACAAAGAAAGCCTTTGTGTCATGACCTGAAGGAGTTAAGGGAGTGAGCCACGACAATATCTGGGCAAAAAACATTTCAGACAGAAGAAACTGCAAGGGTGAAAGTCTTTAGATGGGACTATACTTGGCATAATCTAGGAACAGCAAAGGTAGCTGGAACAAAATTAGCGAGGGGAGAGCAGTAGGCAAAGATAACAGGGGACCTGATCATGTAGGGCCTTCAAATCTTTGAAAGGATATAGGGATTTATTCAGAGTGACATGAGAAACCATTGAAGAGTTTTGCATATAGGAATGGCATGATTTAAATCATATTTTAACCAGATCACTCTGGCTCTTGTGCTAAAAATTAGAGGCGGCCGGGCTCAGTGGCTCACACCTGTAATCCCAGCACTATGGGAGGCTGAGGCAAGCAGATTACTTGAGCCCAGGAGTTTCAGACCAGCCTGGGCAACATGGCGAAACCCCATCTCTACTAAAAATACAAAAAATTAGCTGGGCATGGTGGTGTGCACCTGTAGTCCCAGCTACTCAGAAGGCCAAGGTGGGAGGATCACTTGAGCCTGGAAGGCAGAGGTTGCAGTGAGCCAAGATCACGCCGCTGCACTCCAGCCTGGGTGACACAAGACCTTGTCTCAAGATAAATATATATATATATATATATATATGTGTGTGTGTGTGTGTATATACATATATGTATATGTATATGTATATATATATATAATATATATACACATATATATGTGTGTGTGTATATATATATTAGAGGGGGTAAGAACAGAAGCAGGGAGAACTGTGAGGGGGTATTTCAGTTATCCAGGTGAGAGATTGTGGTGGCTTAGACCAGGGTGGTAATAATAGAGCTAGTGAGAAAAAGTCGTATTATAAATACATTCATTGTGAAAACAAAGCTGGTAAAACTTGCTGATGGATTGGCTATGGGGTATAAGAGAAGGAAAAGAGTTAAAGTTGACTCCAAGGTTTTGTACCTGAGCCACTAGGGAGGAAAAAAATGTAATTACTATTTAATAAGATATAGAAGAGTAGGAGAGAAGCAGATTTGGCTGACAAGTGGTAGACATCATGAGCTCAGTTTTGTACATATTAAATCCGCTCAGTAGTCAGGCTTTAGCTCAGTCAAGAAGTCCTGGCTAGTAATATGAATTCTTAAGTTGCTAAAGATCAGAATTTATAGAGCATTCTTAGAAAGTTCAAAGAACTTTCACCCAGATGCTCACTATAATAAACAGAAAGTGCTAGTGAAGGCATTAGAAAGATTTTAATAAATGATGGTTTAGGAAATAATGAAAATAGGATTTTTTTAGAGAATTGGACTTCAAAAATGCTAACAAGAGAAATCCATTTTTGGTGATCAATAAGCATTACAAGCTTGTGCTTTAAAGTCACATACATACACACCCTCACACCCTACCCTAAACGCATAGCAATAAAGTGAAATAAAAGATATGGTCATGGTCAACAATGAAATCTAATCTCCAGGTACCAGAAGTAACAAAAATGCTCAGTGATAATTGGGACCTAAAGCCACGTATCTTAGGCACCGAGTCCAGAAAAAGGTAGAGATGCCTAGAGTCTTCTCTAATGAGTATCAGAGAACCAATGGACCTCAGCTATGTCAGGAATCTAAAAATTGACTCACGAGGTGTAACCAACTGGGAAGGCAAACAGAGCTTCCTCATTCATGAGTAAGGAGGTTAAATAAAGATATAGTTAATACAGCTACTTGTATAAAACTGAATTCCTAGGTGTCTACAAGTAACAAAAACAGATACTCAGAACCATAGGCCATGCCTCTCCCACTTGATTTCATGGATGGAACTGCAACCCATTGCCACCACTGAAACGACTGGTTAGTGTCCCAAGGAATAGAGGCAGAGACAGCAAAACGCTTAGACAAGAGGGATGAGTGCAAAAAGAAACACCCTCCGAGGAGGAACCTTACACCCAAGCTAAAATTCCAGAGCATCTAGAGAAAATTAATACTTTTTTTAAAAAGGCAATGAACTAAACAATGAGGTGATTTTCTTCGCTAAATGCAAATTACAGGAAAGTCACAAAAGCCCTTAAAATAAATTTTTAAGTAAAAACAGGAAGGTTAAAACAGTGCATATTCAAAAGAGCCACTACCAACTAGATATCCTGGAAATGTAAAATATATGAAATAAATACTCTATAGATAAGATAAACTTTAGATTAGGTACAATCAGAGAAAGAATTAGGAAATTGGAAGACAGTAAAATGAATTCCCCTAAAAGGCATCACAGAAATATGAAAGGATACAAAATAAGAAGGACACACGGAAGATAAATTGAGAGGTACCAACATATGTCTAGAGTTTAAAAAAGGGACTAGTAAAGAAGAACATTTGAAGAGATTTTCAGAATTAAATAACACTTTCAATACAACACAAAAAATGCCAAATAGAGTTGAATTAGATAAATTGTAACCAGACACATAATAGTGAAACTGCAGAATATTAGGGATAAAGAGAAAAATATTTTAAAAGCCACAGAGAAACTAAAGACAAATTAAAACAAGCAAATAACGGTGTAACTACAGATGGCTTAAGAGAAAAAAAAATAGATGCCAAAAGAAAATAAAGTAATATATTCAAATTGCTGAGGGAAATTATTTTCAACTCAGAATTCTATACCCAGCCAAGCTATTATTCAAGAGGAAGGATTTTCAAACATTAAAACTAGGAGAGTTTGCCACTCACAGACTGCTGTGAAAGAACTTCTAAAGAATATACTTACTTGAGCATAAACTTGGAAGAAGGGTAATCTGAAGCTAATATGAAATATACATGAATGAGATATATTATGAATTGTTACCTCATGAGAAATACACTTATGAATGCAAAGATTCTAGGCCTCTTTCATTTTTCAGTTAGTTGTTGTAGCACCTTATATGATCAGCTGTGTTATGAATTATGGTCATATGCCTGTTTTTAATGTCTTGCTCTTACTAAATTTGCATAATCTTAAAACTGGAAAAAAATGTGCCAATTAAATTTCTGTCACTGACAATGAATAATTCCATCAGTTCTACTAGAAAAGGCAATACAGGATGATAAATTTGCACCTCAGGGGTGCTTAATAACACTGTGGCTGATGACATAAGGAAAACCCTTTCTGGAGATTATTTACGTCCATTATTTATGAATAATGAACAGTTTCTAATATAAGTATGTAAGGGATCTTTTTGAATGTGAGGCTGTTTTGGATGTCCCCAAGACCGCCTACATGTTCAGTGATTTGCTAGAAGAACTCATAGGACTCAACATATAGTTGAACTTACAGCTAGGATTTATTACAGTGAAACAGCAGGAACATACAGACAGATCAGTAAGGAAAAAAGACACCTGTGGAATCTAGAGAAATCTGTGTGTAGGCTTCCTGTGCTCTCTCCCTCCCATGATAGGTCACACAGAGCATACTTTCCTCCCAGCAGCTAAAATGTAATCACATGTGTGCAGTGTTTCTGTCCAGGGAAGCCGGTTAGAGACTCAGTACCCAAAGATACTGAATTGGGCATGTAGACATCCTCTGCCTAGCAACTACCAAAATTCCAGACTCCCAGAAGGCAAGTAGGTATTTAGTGCCCCATGTGGGCAAAAAAATCTTATCATTTAGGGGAGCTTCTTATCAGTATGGGGAACTGTTTACCAGCCAAGTTCCTAGATGCCAACCAAGGGCAAATACTGCAAGTAGGTCTTTCTAAGATGGCAACCTCAGGCCTGCTATATTAACTCTTTTCTGCACAGAGACCTACCTGTATAGTTTTAATAGATTTTCCCATTACTTCCAAAAACATATAATACAATTAACTTTTTCATTTTAGAAAATGTCAAGCCGATTGGAAAAATAATAAAATCTCTCTTAAGAGAACTTTATTTTAATATTTATAATATCTATAAAAGACATCTAAGGCTTTGCTTCTTTGAATGATGGATAAATCTGTATTTAGTGTCTAGGAGTTTTCAGGTTTTCAGTGCACTGATTATACTCTGCAGTCATGATCTTTATGGAAATATATTTATAGGAAAAGAAAAGATAATCTTGTTAAAAAGAAAACCTGGAGAGTATAAAATATGTTTCATGTAGATTTTTAGAGTAGACATTCAGGTTCTAAGGAATAGCATGCAAAAAGCATAGAAGGTACATTATATAACCCAATTCTTTCAAGCTATCTGTTATCTATGTAGCTTTCTAAAAACAAACCACCTCCATCTTTGTCATTTTTCAAAATAATGAGCTGTGAAACTATAATGATTACTTGCGGAAATACAAAAGGGAAAAAAAACCAATCGGTAATTTTATCATGTAACTATTTAGGGAAAATAACTATCTGTAAATTAGCTATACTTAAGCACACTAGCCTGAGTTATTATTTGAGTTATTATTTTGAAGCAAAGTGCATTCAAGAAAATCAACATAGCATAATGGGTTTTATCTTTTATGCTTTCTCTCAAAATTTGTAACTTTCTATAACCATGGGTGCTACAAAGTTTGATATATGTGTACACACACATACACACACACATATACCACATACATACATATTTATATTGCTTTAACACTTGGGTGATTATTTCTGGAAAACTTTGTATGTCAGCAAATTATCTGACCCTTATCTTTAGGACTGATACTCGTTGGTAATACTATGTTCGTTAGACTTATATAAATCATATATAGAACAAAAATTATTATATAAGTAGAATGTTGTTTAATGAGCAATGATACTAAATAATAAAGTATCACAAAACATGAATTTATTGTGAAAAAAGATCAGCAAATTTTATATAAACAAAATCCAGTTGCCCCTTATAGATATATCTGTGTAAAGAAAAAGAAGAATCTATAACCTGATTTTCATTTTGAAGGAATATCTGTGAATTAAAAGCTCACATGCTATCTCTGTTCCCTTTTAGCTAGCTAATCATATGAATGTAATTAATCTTATTATACCGGTGAACAATATGGCTTAGTAGACTAACTGGAGCCAGTGATGTGTAGTCATTAACTGAAAGTTAGACCAATCAATATAGTTGTGGGTTTTTCTCTAGACATATCAAGCTGTTCAGGTACTTAGCATGGAGTGAAGAGACAGGTAGGTTTAACTGGGATGGATGTTTAGCTCAGCAAGTATGATGCAGAGAGCATGGTCAAGGGAACGATTATAATGGTATCCCATGGAAACAAAGAGGAAAGAAATACAGGCACAGGAGGGTGGTAAGGTCATTGAACTGGATGCCTCAATGAAGTGTTTTTTTAAGTGATGACATGAGGGTATTAGACTATGTAAACCATATGTATTACATGCAGTGGCTGGAGTGTGCTTGAGATATCACACATATGATCATGGGGGTGGGTAGCTCAGGAGTGGGGAAGTAAAGGTTATTAGAACTGAGGAACCAGGGTGCTGACATCATCTACATGAAGATTAGTCACCAATAATAGTGACAGAAGTAGGCATTAGAAGAAAATATTGTTCCAAGTGCTGAAATATTTAGGGACTAAGGAAGTAGGAGATCAGTAGGTGGTGGTGGCTTATGTAATAGAATGAACTTCATGTGAACAAGGGATAATCATGTTTTCCTGCTTGCTTTGTTAGATTTTGTGAGGCTCAAATGAGATACTGTCTGACAAAGCACAGTATATCCCTGAAAAGGTACAAAGTAGTGTGTGTTATAAAAGCCTTTAGTTTTACCAAATGCTTTGTGCCCTGATTTCTCTGCCTACAAAATACGGGTAAATATAATATCCTTTCCTGCTTCACAGGAGATTAGGCAGTTAAGTGACATGATGTATACAAATTTGTTTTGAGGCTTTGCAGGGAAAAAGTACTTCCTCTAACAGAGTTTAGAGTCATCATTTGGCTCTTGAGAGTTCTGTGTAGCATGCTGGTCCTCTGGATCACACCCTGAGTATCAGCTAACATTCTTTTTATCTTTGATTTCAGACATTTCAGCAGTCCTCACTGCAGCACAAATCAAAGAAGAAAAACAAAGGTAAGAAAAGGAAATGAAACCTTTACCTGCTTATTTTGCTCTTTGATAATCCCCAGCACACTTCATCCATGCCCTCTTTCTTGCCTGAGCCCAGTGTGGTTTAGAAGAGCACAACCCCCTAGTGTGAAAGCTGCCAGCTTCTTCTTCAATTCAATTATAATACAAGGTACCTTTTACAACAAATGATCTCAATAAGTTTTGAGACTGGTGTTACATATTTCTGATTAAGATGTGTGTCACTTATGTGAGGGAAAACTATTAAAGATTTTTATATTTTTCTAGTCTAATACAATATAAAAAGAATTTTTAAGGTTGTGAAGTACTCATACGTCTTTTTGGTATCTATAGATTAATCCTCTACTTTCATATCTTTTACAAAATTGAAAGAGCATTTCCACCCTTTAGGTCCTATAGCAGGCAAGAGCAAAAGACGAATTTCTTGCAAAGATCTTGGCCGTGGTGACTGTGAAGGCTGGCTTTGGAAAAAGAAAGATGCAAAGAGTTATTTTTCACAGAAATGGAAGAAATATTGGTTTGTCCTAAAGGATGCATCCCTTTATTGGTACATTAATGAGGAGGTAAGATAAAGCACATTTTGTTTTCTCGTCCATTCTCTATCTTTAATCAAAAGAACCATTTTGAGGCTTATATTTTAAAATCATATAATCACCTTAAGGCCAATTCAGTAGACTTCTGCTAGGTATTTTTCAATCCACCCTCTTAAAATGATTGCATGTTGGGGTTCTGGAAAGATAGATGTCTCAATTATGCTAATATAGCAACATATCTGAAACACAGATAAAGTGTAGTAAAATTCTGTATAGCTAAATAAAAATGCTAAGCTAATCCAAGCAGTAGCTTAACTAGAAGGATTACATGTGGAAATCTGACATTAATTTTTAAATATCTTGCTTTTGTTCAAAATTTTACACTTTTTTCTGTTTTTTTCTTTTTTTTAGAAGTGGGGAAGGGGAAGCCCTTTACTAATTTAAGCAAACTAATATCACCTGAATTTATTTCCATTTTCTTTAAAAATGATCTAGTAGACTAGTTTTGAAAATCTGCAAGTATTCATTTCATTTGGCCCAATGAGGGGTATATATATAATACATTTAAATTATTCTTATGATTTTATGGGGGTTTTTAGTACAACAGATTTATATCCAGAGTAGTCATATCAAAACCTATTACATATCTTGACAGATATGCCAAAAGCATTTGTTGATATTCCCTTTATTCTGCGCTTGCTTTTATTCCTTTGCTATAGCCATCTATTAGTTCACTTTATTAGTTTTTTAAAACAATGATTTCTGTTATTACCTTATTTTATAAAAAAAATGTACATGGTTTAATGTAGTTTGCTGGGTGAATAGTCCAATACTATTATGTTAAGACATTCATCAATTTGCATTTGAATATTGTTGAAATATAATTTAACAACATTATTATGCCTATGATTATAACACATAATATCTAGATAATTTTATGTTCCTTAGACAGGTTATAATATAATGTTATGTTGTGTTTAAGAGTAGACTCAGAAATCACACCACTTGAGTTACTGTGCCATAGTTTCTTCATCTGCAAAATGGGAGTAATAATAATGCTTATCACTGGACTACCATATGGATGAAATGAATCAATGCCTGGCACATACTAAGTGTTCAATAAACATATGGTAGGCCGGGCCCAGTGGCTCACACCTGTAATGACAGCACTTTGGGAGGTTAAGGCAGGATGATCACTTGAGCTCAGGAGCTTGAAACCAGCCTGGGTAACATAGTGGGACCCTGTCTCTACAAAAAATTAAAAAATTAGCCAAGCGTGGTGGTGCACGTCGGTAGTCCCAGCTACTCCAGAGGCTGAGGCAGGAGGATTGCTTGAGCCAGGGAGGTTGAGGCTGCAGTGAGCCATGATTGCACCACTGCACTCAGAGCAAGACCCTATCTCAAAAAAATATGTGTGCTATTAGTGACATTTTTCAAAGGAACCTCTCATTTTATTTATAAAATCTTGAATTAATATTTTTCTATTTAATGTAAATATCTATATCACCTATATAAAAATATTTGGTTGTTTTCTGTACTTTTAACATTTTTGTGGCAAATCACACAATTACCTAAAATATCCTCTGCTTCACTAAGTGTGTCTTATTTTAAATATAGAAAACAAACCATAATTTTACCTACAGTTTCATTTAATAGATATATATTAAATACTTTTTATATGCCAATCAAGTGTTATCAAGATATAGTATCTCTATGTTTCTCTTTATTGTAAGGTCACTTGCAGGTTTATCTCCCATATACTAGATTATATGCTATCTTTCAAAGTTTAAGTGGTGAAAAACTGTGGCCCCTTTTTGTTGAACTAAGTTTCATTCAGCAAGTTATTGTTACTGTTAGTCTTGTGAGAGATGAGTGAAGAATTCTACAGTATACATTGCAAGAAATACCTTTAGTATGATAATATTTTGGAAGAAATGTAAAAATTCCTCATCACATCATTATGAGGAGATAATAACTACCTCAAAATATTTTAAATTGTTCAAAATTTTAAATGTTTACATTATGACTGTCAAGGGTAACATAACATAGAAATTAAAGTTGGGAAAAGGATTTAAAAATATTGTCTTGGCCGGGCGCAGTGGCTTACGCCTGTAATCCCAGCACTTTGGGAGGCCAAGGCAGGTGGATCACGAGGTCAGGAGATCGAGACCATCCTGGCTAACACGGTGAAACCCCGTCTCTGCTAAAAATACAAAAAATTAGCTGGGCATGGTCGTGGGTGCCTGTAGTCGCAGCTACTCGGGAGGCTGAGACAGGAGAATGGCATGGACGCAGGAGGCAGAGCTTGCTATGAGCCAAGATAGCGCCACTGCACTCCAGCCTGGGCGACAGAGCAAGACTCCGTCTCAAAAAAAAAATAAAAAATAAAAATAATAAATTGTCCTTACTCCAAGATTGGAATAAAAAATATTCAAATATTGAAAAAGTTTAATACTACTCTTTTTCATAACACACACATTCAGTCACCGTCAGTAGCATCAGATTTTTGTTTTGCATGGATGCTTAGCAGTGAAAGCATTCATACAAATATATACTCTAAAAGAATCGAGAATCTCTTTTTTTTTCTCTGTAATAGTGGATGGGAGTATAATCTCATTTGAACTTGATATATAAGGAGCTATGGATATAGCACAGATCAAATAAAAGTTAGAGATAGTAAAACTCAGAGGAGCTTGATCATGAGCAGGAGAAGGGATACAATGATTAAAGCATTTAGCAAAAGATAGTTTTAGCTTAGTTGGGATAACTCGTATCTAACATAATAGTTTAGATAATTCTTCTATCTTGTTTTTCCATCCAGTGTTAGAGAAGGGAGGATTTTATGGATTTTATTCCATTTTCCAGGTGAAAAATGACCTGGAAATATATATATATTTTTTTATATATATAGCACGTACCCCAAGCCAGATATTTGAAAGTCAAATTGACCTATTTCATTTGTAAACTCTTGAATGCAAAAAATAATTGTTATAAGATGCTGACGAGCTTGCGGAGAAGACAGGAATACTTGTACACCGTTGGTGGGGGTATAAATTAGTTCAGCCATTGTGGAAAGCATTGTGACAATTCCTCAAAGAGCTAAAAGCAGAACTACCATTCCACCCAGCAATCCCATTACTGGGTATATACTCAGAGGAATATAAATATTTCTACCATAAAGACACATGCACGTGAATGTTCATTGCAGCACTATTCATGATAGCAAAGACATGAATCGACCTAAACGCATATCAATGACAGATTGGATAAAGAAAATGTGGTACATATACACCATGGAATACTATGCAGCCATAAAAGGAATGAGATTATGTCTTTTGCAGGAACGTGGATGGAGCTAGAGGCTATTATCCTTTGCAAATAAATGTAGGAACAGAAAACCAAATACCACATGTTCTCACTTATATGTGAGAACTGAATGATGAGAACTCAATGCACACAAAGAAAGGAACAGCAGACACTGGGGTCTACTTGAGGGGGGTGGATGAGATGAGGGAGAGGAGCAGAAAAAATAACTATTGGGTACCAGGATTAGTGCCTGGGTGATGAAATAATCTGTACAACAAACCCCTGTGACACACATTTACCTGTATAACAAACCTTCATGTATACCCCTGAACCTAAAAGTTAAAAATAATTAAATAAAAGATCTTTGTTATATAATTAGAGAAAATCAAGTTTGATAAGAGATTTGTTGGAGGAAAATTGAATCAGTAAACATCCCTATATTTTACATCTGAACATTACGAATAATAGAAAATGGTGAATTACAAAAGTGGACTACATTTATTTTATATGTACCAGAAAATAAGTTATAAAACACATTCCACTTTGAGAATTAAAGAATTTTCCATTCTCATTTTAATATGAAAAACACTTTTTAGAAGTTCTATGCATATTTTAATTAGTAGTATTCTAAGTGTTCAAAATATATCTTCAATTTATGGAATACAACAGGTAAGCATCAAATTCTTATCTCTAAAATATCAAATTTAAGGAATTAAAGGAACAGATTTATTAGTACAGATATTTAAGCCATAGTTATAGAGTATCACTACCTTCACACCTTTGTATATAATAACCTAACCAAGAGTCTTGCCACTTTAGGATGAAAAAGCAGAAGGATTCATCAGTCTGCCTGAATTTAAAATTGATAGAGCCAGTGAATGCCGCAAAAAATAGTAAGTTGATTTTATTTGGGAAGAGGGAACGATAGCTTTTTTTTTTTTTTTTTAATTTCCAGCTTTTAAATTATAGGTTGCTCATTTAATGCTTTCACATTGAGGTAATAAGAAAGCAGTTTTGTGGGCAGAAAATTGAACTTTTTACTGATTTCTGTCACCATGATAGAAGCATTATATATGTGAACTCGGGTTAGATGTTGAGGTAATTGTGCCCATCAGAATTATTTGTTTCAAACTTATTTCCCAATTGTAATAAATGTGCTTTGTTTACTTTTGCAGTGCATTCAAAGCCTGTCATCCTAAAATCAAAAGCTTTTATTTTGCCGCTGAACATCTTGATGATATGAACAGGTAAATTATTTCAGAATATGTAGAAGGTCAGTGAGTCCTAGAATTCTAAATTTTCTACAGTAATGCTTACAGAATAATGTCACTGAAGTTTTTAGATCGATCATTTTAAAATAAAATAGACCCAGACTAGCTCCATGCAGCCATATCTAATTTTAAAGAACATCGTTTAAAAAGTCAAAATAAACTTGTTAAATATTTTTGTCAAGTTTACCAAAAAGGTAATAGAGACCATATACAGACCCCAAAAATCTACCACCAAAAAAGGGGATTTTTTTTAAGTTCATTTCAAAAATATGTCTTAAAATTTACTCCCAGATGGAGGAAAAAGAGATATCTACCAAAAAAGCTGACTTTTTCAAGTACTGAGTATTTTCGACAGAATATTCATCTCAATAATTCAGGCCTAAGAAAAATTAGTATTTCTTGCTGTCACTTTTCATCTTTCACCTGACAGGGCCATACAACCAACAAATCAGATGGCTCAATGGTTATTCGGTGGCTCAGGGAAAACCTATATGTATATATTTTTTTCTTTTCTCATCACCTACCACATTCTGCTTCATGTTAATACTTTGGCTTTTATGAATTTTGTGCTTTCTTCCTTTCTCTTTCCTTTCCCCTCTTCCTTTTCTAGAATTATAGAAATTGAGTTAAAGATTAAAAATTTTTCCCCTTTCTATAACTTACTAGCCAGTACATACTACAAATATAACCTGCCTTCAGTTAGGGAGAGGCGGCATAGCATCATGGTCAGGAGCATGGACTTTGCAACCAGACTCTCTAAATCCCAGCTCTACCACTTACTAGCTGTACAACCTTGGACAAAGAACACGACCTCTTCATTCCAATATAGTATTGTCCAATCTATACAAGAGGTGGGTGGGGATAATAATCAGCCCAATCTCAGCTCTATACTGATTAGCTGTGAGACCTTGGGCAAGAAACTAAACCTCTCTATGCTGAGGTATTGGCCCTTTAATAAAGTGAAAATAATAATGACACCTATCAGTAAGACTTTTATAAGGAGTAAATAAGCATACATAAAGGACTTAGAACAGTGCCTGCTAAATTATAAGTGCTATATAAATGTTTACTATTAATATATATTCCTTTTATATACTTTGGGTTCTTACTCCATTTACCTTTCTCTAAAACAATTGTACCCAGGCATTTTTAAGCACAAAACTGTGTAGCTGCATAAATTTCTTGAACGTACTAAATGAACACTTAATGTCTTTTTATAAATAATCTTGTTCTTTGACATTTGGGGATACAAGCATGTCTTTTTTTCAAAGCAAGGATATGAATACAAGGAAATGGCAAATAAAGGTGGTGTTGAGAACACTTGATTAAAACTTTTATTACTAATAAAGGAATTGAGCCTTTCATATAGTTTCCATAATCTTCTCTTAATTCATATAACTTATCCTTGAAATTTCACACTAAGCTATAAAATTTTAAGTTTTTTCTCCTTATTCTCAAAATGAAAATATTTATTCACATTCACATGGAGAGGGAGAGGTGTGATACTCCATTTTCTGTTGTAATTATTTTATAATTCCACTGTTCTAGTACTTACTATCCATTTTACCATATGTTAAGCTCAATACCCTTGGGATAAATGTGAAGAATTTTCATCATGACCACACTGAAATTAAGTGGCATACGTGAGCGTATCCTATCTTATGCACTAGAACCCAGCCAACTCCAAGAATTAATACAATGTAATCATTCATGATACATGCTAATTGGGATCTTTTTAAGCTTAGAAGTTGCCTGTTTAAAAGTGCATTTTATGAACTATAAAATCCTTTTAGCAATAGCTTCAAAAGGATGCTGATGTCACTGCTCTTTCCTAATATTTTGTGGCTGTATCTGGTTCGGGATATCGCAGAAACTAAACCAAATTTATGCAGTTCATTTTGTTGGTTTTCTAAGCAATAGGTCAAAGAAAAAAAGTGAAACATAAAAAAGGCCATCTCCACATTATACACTTAAAAGTGCTGTTTTATGTAAAGGCTGCCATGGCACACTACAACTTTAAGAATTTAATTGTCCCAAAATACTAAATGTTATTTTAATTTAATTAAAATTGATTTTTATTGTTTTCTTTGAATTTTGCTTTCTAAAAAGTAACCCTATTCCTAATGTCTACTTTCAATGGGAAAATTTTTAATTACTTGTTAATAGAAGGGGAAAAGAGTTGGTGCTAAAAATATTCACAGAGAATTAACGACGGGGAGGAACACCCACCTACAGCTTTGTCAAGTCACCTGATTGTTACATAACAGCAAGATGATCTGAGTGTTGGTTTGTTCTTTATGTAATCTTTTAGAAGCATGTATCTAAGTCTTCAAGAGATGATATATTTATAAAAATAATTATTATAAATACATAATTTATGTGATTATTTCATTTTTTAATATCATACCTACTTCTTATGAAAATACACCATGTTTCAGAGAAATATATTTTTCTGTTCCTCATTTAAAAAAAACAAATGTAATGCTGGTGGTGACAGGACCTAGTAATTGGTGTTAAAAAGTTATCCTTATTGGCCAGGCACAGTAGCTCAAGCCTGTAATCCCAGCACTTTGGGAGGCTGAGACGGGCGGATCACGAGGTCTAGGAGATCGAGACCAATCTGACTAACACGGTGAAACCCTATCTGTACTAAAAAATACAAAAAACTAGCCGGGCGAGGTGGCGGGCGCCTGTAGTCCCCGCTACTCGGGAGGCTGAGGCAGGAGAATGGCGTGAACGCGGGAGGCGGAGCTTGCAGTGAGCCGAGATCTGGTCACTGCACTCCAGCCTGGGCGACAGAGGGAGACTCCGTCTCAAAAAAAAAAAAAAAAAAAAGTTATCCTTACATTTAATTTTCTTCTGTAAAATCATACACATATATATACACAATAAATATGTATATATATATATGTGTATACATACACATACACATAGAATATTAAAATATCACCTTCTATTTTGAGAAGCAGGAAGTTTGATTGTGAGGTAATTTGCAAAAACACTTTTAGGCACCCCACTACTATTCATCCGTTTCATCAGAAATAAGCACTGAAACATTAAAAACTGATTTTTTTCTGGTCTGTGTAAAATCTATGGGGATAAAACAAAACATCATATTACTCAAGTATTCTGAAGACTTATTTACTGAATTTGTTTGGCCTATATATTCCTTACCATGTCAGTACATATGTTCTTGTAATTGTGATGACCCACCAATTCCTATTTGATAATTATTATTTATACATTTCTCCCATGGTTCTTTCTCTTATTTCCCTCTAAACACATTATTCTTTGTCAGTTGTGAATATCTCCTTTGCATGTTTACTATAGGTTCAATATCCCCTTACCTATATTTTCCTATTTTAAAGCATTGGTGATATGTTAAGGTACTGACTGAATTTAGACCTGCTATTAAATAACTTCCTCATAAATATATTGAATAGATTCTAAATTCAATATTGTGTCTCTGACCTTCTTACCTAAAATAGCCTTCCCTCATCCACAGCATCTTTGACATTCTAATTTTCTAACTTGCTTGCTTGTCTGTTTTTAAATAGCATTTGCTACTATTTCACATATTTTTATTTGTATCCCTGTTTATTGTTTTTCTCCCTCACTAAGATATGGAAATCATGAAGGCAGGCACTTTGTTTTATCTCTGTATCCCAGGTACCTGGCACATATAGGCTCTTAATAAATATTGCTTGAATCAGTTGATGCATATGTGTCTGCTTTCATAATAACCTAAAATACCAAATCGTAACTGTAACAAGCAAATCAGTAAGTATCTTCTAGTTGAAGCCTAAAGGATAAGTTTATCCAAGATAGCACCAACAATTGTGTTGTATTTAGCCTCTTGTGGCTCTTATACAGTGGCCTGAGTATATCCACACACTTTCTAAGCAATTTATCTTCAGTGAACAAAATTTTTCTTCTTTCAATTGTGTTATGAAACTTAGTAAATCTAGAGTTAATTGAAGGCAGAAATTATGTCTTATTTATTTCTGTATCCCTAAAACATAGCTTATTGTTCAGCACATAGCAGACGCTTAATAAATGCTGTTGAAGGGAAAAATTGAGCAAGCCCCTTTTTTGTTTCCTGATTTATTTCATAAGGACCTCATTGTTCTTTACATTTCTGATAAAATGAAATTTCAGTGCTTTTTGTTTGTTTGTTTTGTATGTGTGTATGTGTGATGGAGTCTTGCTCTGTCACCCAGGCTGAAGTGCAATGGCACGATCTCAGCTCACTGCAACCTCCACCTCCCAGGTTCAAGCAATTCTCCTGCCTCAGCCTCCCAAATAGCTGGGATTACAGGTGCATGCCACGATGCCTGGCTAATTTTTTGTATTTAGTAGAGACAGGGTTTCACCATGTTGGTGAGGCTGGTCTCGAACTCCTGACCTCAGGTGATCCACCTACCTCGGCCTCCCAAAGTGCTGGGATTATAGGCGTGAGCCACTGCGCCTGGCCTTCAGTGATATTTTTTAAAGTACTAAATACAAGGCAGTGGATTACAATTCAATGATAAATTTTTCTTTAGTGGTATTATCATTTTCACCCAAAAGCACCAGGCCAGTCTTTCCCAAGAGTGGTAAGATATGCCTTGTAGTACAAATTTAACCCCTTTTTCACTGCAAATCAACTTAGACTGAATTTTAACTCTGAACTTTTAGTAATGATTAGAGTCATTTTTAAAACATTGTCATGAAGTTTACTTCTTGATTTATAGTTTATAATTTTCTGGATGCGTGTGTGTATCTATCTATCTATATATATATAGACACACACATATCGTGCTACTGAATTCATTTGATAATCTTTATTTTATTCCAGTTCTACTCCGGTCCTTTCTCCACTTCCCAAATGTGCCTGAGGTGATAATTACATTGTAGGTTTTGCTCAAATAAAATTAGGTTTTAATTGACCTATTCTTACAATTAAAGCTTAAGTTTCCATAGATGTGATTTTGTCTGTTAGAGATACGACTTTCCCCACTTTTCAAGATATTCTAAGTATCTGATGCACAGTTAACACCATTTGGCATAAATGATGAAATATGAGTCACTTCAAAGAATGTGATCTTCCACTTGACAGGGAAGATAAAGGTCTTAGGAGAAAAAGTTCTCAAACACAAATTTTTCTTAAAAATATATCTAGATCAGATTATTCCACAACTTAATGACATTAACCATACTAGTGATTCTGGACATATTCAAGATAGCTTGAAATGCAGGTTTTTCCTCAATTTCTGATTTGGGAAAGTGTATGGGTTATGGCTCAGGATTGACCAAAGGGAAATTTTCATGTTGTTTAAAGACTTGTGATTAGATAATCTGATAGTGTAAATAGTTGAAATAATGAGCATAAGGAGAGCCCTGATGGGACAAAAGAAAGATGTTAAAACTGCTTTGCTTTAGGCAGTCCCTACATTGGCAATAGCAGCACTATAGAAAGAGCAAAGAGCTGAGATTTATTTTTAAATTACTCTTGCTCATGAAAATACATTTCCAAGATCTAAACAGATGTTAAAAATTGTGTAAGTTCATTGTGTCTTTGGAAAACCCCATTCCCTTGTATTTAGAGACAAGTGTCTGAAGTACTCCCAAGATGTGTTTCCTGTTAGATTGTTAAATAAGCTTAATCAAAACTATGATTTCGTAATAAAACTATTATTTTGACAAGCAAGGTTCATAACTTTTTTCTCTCATCAGGACAAATTGAACCTGATAATGTTTAAATATCTCTAAAGGAGCATTTGTTCTGAAGAAACAGAACAGCAGGAATATTTGGAGTACTTCTACATTTGGAACAATAGAATTAATATGGCTTTGGTCATCTCCAAACCCTTTATGTTACAGATATTAACAGCTTTGCCCAAGACTTTTCTATTGAAGTAACATCTTTGGTGTGGGAGCAATTTGTACTATAGCAAATTGTATCTCATTAAAGATTCTATGTATCAATAGTAGCAAAGAACACATCTTATATGTAGGATTATTCCATATATTCTTAGACATTTTTAAATAAATGTTTCTAGGAAGTAAAATATAAGAAATTAGGTTACAATGTTATTTATTTTAATATTTGTTTTTTCAGGTGGCTTAACAGAATTAATATGCTGACGGCAGGATATGCAGAAAGAGAGAGGATTAAGCAGGAACAAGGTAAAGGAATACTTTTTTAAAATAATTATGTTATACTTTTTTTCCTGCAGTTATCCTATACAGAAATTCATTGCTATCACTTGAGAGAAAATACATATGTCAATTTTTGTTTATTTCTCTTCTAGGCACTTAAGTGAGGTTTAACAACTTGTATAGATAGGAACTGAATGCTCAAATTTTTGGAGCAGCTAATGTGGAGTTCTCTCCTATTTGTTACCCCCTCCTCCCGTCTTGTTCCTATGAAGAAACAAAATCTTAAAAATGGAAAAAGTCTATAATAGGTCTTATGATTGAACCAAGTCCAGATCCTTAGCAGTGAGCAATTTTTACTATTTAGCAGTTTTATAGACATTTAAGTGGCCTTTTATCCAAATAAATGAGATGAATGATCTTTTCTTTCATAAATTTTCTCATTTGGTTATGTTCTTCAGCTCTGTTACTAACTCTGTGATCCTATGCAATTTGCCTTGGTACTGACCTCAGATTTATGAAACACAGTGTTATGGTGCAGAATTGAAATCTTAAGAACAAAAGCTGTGGTCATTGTTCTTAGGTGGCTTCACATTTCCCAAAGGGTGTTTATTGTACATCCCTTGGAAACATAAATAGGTTTTTGAAATTATCTGTTAAAAGAATCCATAGACTGACACACTTATAAACACAAACCTATTCATAGTTGTGTCTTCAGTGGGCATAGCCAGTTTATTGATGTGGAGATTCTAAAAGCCTTCTGTTTCCTTTTAGACTTAGAGTAAAATCTCAACCAGGTGTTTTTTTTTTTTTTTATTTTTTTATTTTTTTTTGAAATGCGGTCTCGCTCCAGTGCCCAGGCTGAAGTGCAGTAGTGTGATTTTGATCTTGGCTCACTGCAGCCTCGACCTCCCAGGCTCAACGATCCTTTCACCTCAGACTCCTAAGTAGCTGGGACCACAGGCATGCACCACCACAACTGGCTAATTTTTGTTTTTGTTTTTGCTTGTTGATTTTTGTAGAGATGGAATTTTGCCATGTTGCCCGTGCTGGTCCCGAACCCCTGGGCTCAAGCGATTCGCCCATCTTCCAAAGTGCTGGGATTACAGGCATGAGCCATTGTGCCCGGCCTTCAGCCAACTCTTTTTTAAAAAAACACCTGAAAACTAAAGTTTTTAAAGATGTAAAAAAGACAGCCAGTTGCCAAAACCAGTATGTCAGCAAATGTTTAAGCACAGATTAGTAAATTTTTTCTGTAAATAACCTAATAATATTTTGGGCTTTGCAGGCCATGTAGTAGAGACTATATATTGCATAGGCCTAAATTTATGGTAAGAGTACTGAAAAGAAATTAGTCTTCCTTTACAAATTTCTTTAAAAGGAATAAAACAGTTCTCTAAAAGTGTTTATAGATATTTTTCTGATTTGTTAAAGACATTGTGTGGGCAATGTACTGATAGGAAAATGAATCTTTGACTCAATTTGCATAAATATAAGGGAGCTTGGTTCTTAGGCTTAACTTCTGTATTTTATTACTTGGCATTACTATGAACCTGAGCTTCATCTTGATTTTAGTGAATTTCCTTTGTACTTGGTATTATATAGCCAAATTTTATTATGGATGAAATAACTGGTAAGTTATATAATTATATTGGACATGCAGGTTCCAAAAAGTATTTAGTCTGTGGATTCATGATGTATTGGTCTATCATGTGAGTAGAAAATCATAGGCAGAAGCTAGTAGTTACAATTTAATGCAACAAGAATCTTGCTAATGCAATACATCCAGAATCTCTGAAATAATTTTGATTTCCACATAGAGTGCGTGTTCCTCAGTCACTTTAGCATAGGTCAGAAACATATTAGACTTCTTACCTCTTGAATGATTAGGTTGCATGGTATTCCACGTAGAAAACTACTAGATGCACTTATCTACTTCACACTTCTGTAGAGTTATTTGAGTAGAGTTATATCTTCTGAGTACCATTCTAAGTAATGAAGATAAGCTTAATACAAAATATAGCTGTTTGAGGACTGGGAATATTTCTCCAAGATGCAAGGACATAGCTGCCAGATACTGTTTCCATCTAAATAGCCAGTACAGCTTAGAAGTGACTCTTTCATTGACTTAAATAAAAATTTATTGAATTGCTATCTTTGATTACAGAAGTATAAAAGATGTGGGGTTCTCTTTCAACATCCATTGTTGTACTTAGAGAAAACAGAATTACACTAAATTCAGCCACCAAGATAATAATTTGGCTAATTGTCTACTGATCATTTTTGTATTTTTTCCAGCTTCAAGAAAGACATTCATGACATTATTTTCAGTCACACATAAGGTCTTTTTAAAGCCTTAATCACACACAAAAATGAATGAAATATATTGTATTTCTTTGACAGTTCTAAATGAAAAAGTCTTTTTTTTTTCAAATCATCCTTTTGTGTCAACATGAGAAAATAAAGTAGAAGTTTTCCTCTTCTAGTGATGGCACTGCTTTTTCATGAGTGCTTATAAAATTGTGTATCATTGAAAGAGACAGTAAAAGTATCCATTTAATTTGTGCTATATAGACAGCTAAGAAAAATAAATTAATTTGCTATTAGAATAAAAATCAGACTAGTTTTCGTCCTCTAAGCAACAGTGTGTCTCTAATTTTCCACACAAACCCAAAAGAGCCTAACTAAAATTTCTGTGTAGCCTCTTCTCTGACATTGCTTTCTCAGAGACACACAGCTTAGTGTAAGAAAAAAAAAAACTAATTTGCAAAGTAGTATTCCAGCCTTTTCTTAGGCAACCCAAGAAAACTTTGGATTGATGATACTTTTCAATAAACCAAGAATTCCATCAAATAGTGGGACTAAAATTCTTCCTAATTTAACGAGAAGGAAAAAGTAGAGAAGGAGCCTTCCAAAATCTGTCACTTGTAGTGACAGCTATGGAACCTTTGATAAAATCGTGATCGTCTCCTTAGTGTGCTAATAAGGACCCCTTGAGTTATTAACGCCTTGAAGGTATCAGTGCAAACATCAAGGAGGTACTCTGCACAGGTGCCACAGTTCCTAAAAATAGTAGGAAGAATACCGGCAGGGTGATCTTTCCTTGGCAGGGGCGGGTTTGTTTATTCCATTTACCTACAGAGTGATTTCCCAGTAGTATTTCAAACTCTCACAAAACTACCCAACCCAGGCCCCAGGACTCCAGATTTTACTTTTCATTGCTGGGCCTTGCTACAAGAAAAACTTCAGGTCTAAGAAGAAGAACACCAGGCATTTATCGCTTATGTGATCTGGGTCACACTGTCCTGTCATGCTACTACAAATACACCCAAGAAGATAAGCAATTCTAATATTTATTGAGTGTTATCAAGATGCAAGGCACTTGAATATATATTACCTTATTTAGTGCCCACACACACACAACTCTGAAAGGCAGTTATTATTAGACCCCTTTTACAGATAACAAAACAGACTCAGAGAGGTTAACCACCACAAGAACACCAAGATGGTAACTGGTCTAGCTAAGAGTCAGATCTACACCTGTCTGACTATATAGTTCATGTGTTTTTCCACCATCATTTGCTGGGTCCATTTCTGGGCAACTGTGCCAATTCATATTTGAGGGAACACTTGGTATACTGGCTATCACTGGCATGAACCAATGGAAAAAAATAGGTATCAAATTAAGATTAACTAGCCTTTGCTTATCTTTTACTCAAAGGGAATAACTAATGCAGCAATAGAATTTTCAGAGTCCTTGTATTTTGAGGCCTGAATATAATTGAGAATGTATTTTATTTCCAACTTCCTTTGCTGAAGAATTTATGTTCACAGTAGCCAGAGGTATATAGCAGGAGGAGATAGGGGGATAAAATGTTCATCAATATACACATCAAACTCTTCTGCTATACTTTACAAAAGAGTCCCAGCAACTTAGTCTCCAGAACTTTAGGGTAAGGCAGTTTCTTAGTTCAAATCCCAGATCTATTACTTTCTATTTGATATATAGTAATTTCTTAATGTATATTTGCTGTGATTATCATTAATATTAATCAGCACTGCAGGGAAACCGTATAAAAATATTACAGTATGGGAATTCATGGGTGGAGAGGCGTTCCTGTAAATACACATGCCATGATTGTTCGCCTAAGTGTGAATATTAGTTAAGCCTTGTGATGATTCTTTTGTGATTTAAATTTTCATAAGAATAAGGAGACTTTTGTTATAATATGTTTTTTCTTATCATCTGAAACTGATGGATAATACTTCAGGTTTTTTCTTGTAAATCATATAAAGAATAAAACCAGCAGTTACAGGGTGGATGGGATATTACTGGAACAGATTCCAATTATTGGCCTCCTTTTGCTGCATTTGACTTACTCTAGTAATTTGAATTTATCTCTCAGAGTTCTTTCCCCTCCCTCTTGCCTGAGGTCTGCCAAGTCACTTTGTCTAGCTGCTTACATTCGCTACCCTTTTAAGTAGTTCTGGAAGTTTAGAACTTGCAGCCCACATCAGCAGATTTGCCCTTTTGCATTTGGCAAGAATCAGAATGTGCCATGTGTTTCCAAGGAGAGGTGGGAGTATGGTGTTATAGAGATTCATGTCGGCATGAGTCTGGAAACAGTGATTGTTAGATAATCAGTGAACTGAAGCCAGAGAAGAGAATTGAGAGCATTATTTTTAGAGCTGTTTATATCTGTAGAGATCTACAGCAATGTATGTATTGCTTTTCTTTGAGTACCTTTAAGATAAAATTATATACCTTTAAGAGGCATCATGTGGTATCATTCATTAATCGAAGCTTCAGAATAATTGGATCTGAAATCTAAGGTACCCTAAACCTGATTGGGCTCATGCAGTACGTTTTTCTTAACTTTCTAAAATTATGGCTGCATATAACTGCTTGCTTTAAAAGGAAGTTAGAATTAGGTGATTGTACACTTACTTTCTCCTCAAAACTCAACTGAAAATAAAAGTTGGTAGGCCAAGGGTAAGGTAGTGCTGGGGAACATGATGTCGGAACCGAATTTAAATTTCCTTTTTTTAAAGGGTAGTTTATGTTTGTGAAAATATGACTAGAAGCATTTAGTAGAATGTTGACATATCCATGTCTGTGAATTTTCAGATTACTGGAGTGAGAGTGACAAGGAAGAAGCAGATACTCCATCAACACCAAAACAGGATAGCCCTCCACCCCCATATGATACATACCCACGACCTCCCTCGGTAAGTTAGCAACAAGAACATTACTTATCACCAGATTCTTTGACCTGAAACATCCTTTTGTATGTTAAAAACATATGCAGTAGATTGCATATCAAACTTCAGGTTTCTCAGGGGAAAAGAAAACTGGGAGTCTAAAATCAATAAGCTAATTTTTTTAAGTATACAAAGAATATTTAACCAGGAAAAACAGTCACTACAGATTCCAGGCAGAATAAGTATGTCACCACTTTTATTAACAAAATATACTGTTTGTGTTAAGGTAGCCTTTGTGGAGATAATCAACAACAAAAAAGTTTTCTTAGAAAAAGATATATAAAATGACCTTATTTATTCCACACTAATAAAGTTTATTCCTATGTCCTTTAGAATGAACTCATAAAAATTAATATTATAACTATATTGAAGATATTTTTGCATGTAGCTTTCTCAGCAGCCATGGGACCTGGTTTAATGTATATGTTCGTATGGCGTGTCAGACAATTCTCTGTAAATTACTCTGTGTATAGACTGTACTTTGATCTTTTAATAGGATAAACAGCTAGTTTACTTGGGACTATCCCACTTTATGTCCCTTTCCCATCAGAATTACCAAGAGTGTCTCAGTAGTGTTCCAGTTTAGACAATAATATTCCATGGTCAGGCCAGGCATGGTAGCTCATGCCTCTAATTCCAGCACTTTGGGAGGCCAAGGCGGGTGGATCACCTGAGCTCAGGAGTTCGAGAGCAGCCTGGCCAACATGGTGAAACCCCGTCTCTACTAAAAATATAAAAATTAGCCAGGTGTGGTAGCGGGCGCCTGTAATCCCAGCTACTCAGGAGACTAAGGCACAAGAATCGCTTGAACTTGGGAGGTGGAAGTTGCAGTGATCTGAGATCACACCACTGCACTCCAGCCTGGGTGAAAGAGTGAGACTGTGTCTCAAAATAATAATAGTAATAATAATATTCCATGGTCACATTACCATAGAATCAATTCTGCCTATCTTGGGACTAAGTCTTCCACATAGGAAATAGAAGCTGGATTTAGGTGACAACAACAGCCAACCTAATTCCATCTCAGTACTACTCCAGGGGGATAATTCATATTTTCTCTCTTTTTCTAAAACATCAGGATCTGGATAATTTCTTTAAAATATCTATAAAAGAGGAAGAATAGGAAACAGCATCTTCACTGAACAGCTGCTTAAACATGGCAATTTGTGAATTTCAAGAAGAAAACTATTCATATTATTATTAACATGTGGGAAGGTAACTGACTGCCCACAGAGGATGCCAAGTAACTTCTCCTCCTTTACCAGGAGGGGTGGTATGCAGCTTCACCTCAGTCAGGCATGTCCTGGCTGCCACCTCAGCCCTGTTTGTGATGATCACATTTAACAAATCAGGCTCAGCCTGGGCTGGTGTGTTTGTTAGTCCCCAGAGCTAGAGTAAGGCTTGTGGCAATAGAGGTGCCTGCAACTATTTTACAGTGTTCACTTGATGCCAGTCCTTTTTTGGTTATGTTTTGTGCTATAACATATAGTCCCAAACTTTAAATTCCAGGGATAAAACTATTCCATTTTTCTTTTATATTTATGTGCCCTGCAGCATCTATGCTCAAGGCTAATGGTAATCCCCAGCAAGGTATAATCTCATCCTGCCTAACATTTTTAACCCCATAGAAAGTAAGACCATCAGACAGCTTTTCTCTGGCACCCATAGGAGCAGACATTCTCCTATCAAGAAAAGGAAGGGTTCTGTCGCTTTATAGGCAACCTGTTCTCATATCCAAAAGACTCTTTCCTTGTCCCCAACCCCAAGCTACATGAAATCAGGAATATGAATCCAGGGACAATACTTCAAGATCTCAAAATGTGTAGAGTTTTTAAACTTTGGAATTTTTGTAGTTGCTGAATTTTCTTTTCTTTTTTTTTTTTTTTTTTTTTGAGACGGAGTCTCGCTCTGTCGCCCAGGCTGGAGTGCAGTGGCGCGATCTCGGCTCACTGCAAGCTCCGCCTCCCGGGTTCACGCCATTCTCCTGCCTCAGCCTCCCGAGTAGCTGGGACTACAGGCGCCCACAACCGCGCCCGGCTAATTTTTTGTATTTTTAGTAGAGACGGGGTTTCACCGTGGTCTCGATCTCCTGACCTTGTGATCCGCCCGCCTCGGCCTCCCAAAGTGCTGGGATTACAGGCGTGAGCCACCGCGCCCGGCGCTGAATTTTCTTATGTAAGCACTAACTCTTATATTTTCATTGTTGTAAAATTATGCATTAATATGTCAGATTTTTCATGAAAGCTTGGTATAGCCGCATTTCGATACATCCATGTGTCTGTCTCTTAAAATGTAAGCTGGGGCCTAACTTTGAGATGTCTACAAACTTGCCTAGTCATTAACTTGACTACGTAAGAGTTCATCTACTTAAATATTACCTGGTGGAAACCGAATGTGTTCCTTGGAATAGAAGTGGTCTGTTATTTTGGTAGAGACTAATCAGGGGCTCCTTTCTACAGATGAGTTGCGCCAGTCCTTATGTGGAAGCAAAACATAGCCGACTTTCCTCCACGGAGACTTCTCAGTCTCAGTCTTCTCATGAGGAGTTTCGCCAGGAAGTAACTGGGAGCAGTGCAGTGTCTCCCATTCGCAAGACAGCCAGTCAGCGCCGCTCCTGGCAGGATTTAATTGAGACGCCACTGACAAGTTCAGGCTTACACTATCTTCAGACTCTGCCCCTGGAGGATTCTGTCTTCTCTGACTCTGCAGCCATCTCCCCAGAGCACAGACGGCAGTCTACCCTGCCAACTCAGAAATGCCACCTGCAGGATCACTATGGGCCGTACCCCTTAGCTGAGAGTGAGAGGATGCAAGTGCTAAATGGAAATGGGGGCAAGCCTCGAAGTTTTACTCTGCCTCGAGATAGCGGGTTCAACCATTGCTGTCTGAATGCTCCAGTTAGTGCCTGTGACCCACAGGATGACGTGCAACCCCCAGAGGTGGAGGAAGAGGAGGAGGAGGAGGAGGAGGAAGGGGAGGCAGCAGGGGAAAACATAGGAGAAAAAAGTAAGTATGTTTCTGGAGATTCTTAGCCTGTATACACAAAGTCCTAACCTTTTCAAACTTCTTATTTGAAGAAAATAGAATCTTGCTTCCCTTGTTTCTTAAAATAATAGTATTGCTATATAGTAAGTTAGGTCTCCCTTGGTGACCTACTTTCAGAACTTCAGTAACTTGGGAAAACAAGATGAGTAATGAAGCTTATATCCCAAGATACCTACAGCTGGAGCAAATAATTTTTTTCTCCAACTAAGCCATTTGCCTTTTAAGGTTAATGGTGGTTTTTTTTTCCTTCCTTCTGTTATCCACTTTATTCTCACTAGCATGCACCATCTCACTGGCCCACAGTGGTTGCCCCCTGAGTTGGGTTAAGAAACTATAAATGTTTCAAGCAGGTTGTTAGCAGAGCCTTGGTTGAACAAATGAATATACACACACACCCACTCACATCTATACATATACATATTTATCTTTCCTTTTTATTGTCAGAAGATTTAAAGGAAAAATCCAAAAGATAGTTTTTTCCAAGGAGAGATTTGACATAACATTTCTTTCAACTCCAAATAGCTGAACTTGTTTCTAGAAACCAATTTTCCAAAAGCATCCATCTACTTTCTTGGTATGTATGTTGATTATAAAGCTCAATTTATGTGAATCAACTCTTAAAAGACAAGTCAATGAAGTAACCCTCTGTCTTGTTGACATTAAGAATATCTTTACTGGGGCCGGGCGCGGTGGCTCAAGCCTGTAATCCCAGCACTTTGGGAGGCCGAGGCGGATGGATCACGAGGTCAGGAGATCGAGACTATCCTGGCTAACATGGTGAAACCCCGTCTCTACTAAAAATACAAAAAACTAGCCGGGCGTGGTGGCGGGCGCCTGTGGTCTCAGCTACTTGGGAGGCTGAGGCGGGAGAATGGCGTGAACCCGGGAGGCGGAGCTTGCAGTGAGCCGAGATCACGCCACTGCACTCCAGCCTGGGAGACACAGCGAGACTCCGTCTCAAAAAAAAAAAAAAAAAAAAAAAAGAATATCTTTACTGGTTATTAAATTCTTTATTCAACATGCCATACCAAGCCTCTGTTTATTACTAACGTGACACATCAGTCCAGAAACCCAGGCTGGTTTAAGGGAAAGGCTACAACTCAGTTATTTTAGTAAGAAAGAAAATCTAGGTTTGGCTATAAGTCCTGAACATAAAATGCCCAAAACAAAATATATAGAAGAAATAGTATAAAACTGTTCACATCTCTTTATTCAAAATGTAGTCTCGGTCAATTAATGCAGATAACTTGAGCAAATGGTGATGAAATCACAGTTACTTGTTTGGTACCCCTAGGGCAATAGACTTCTCTTTTTAAAAGATGAAAGCAGAATGTAGCCCTCAGACCATTTTACAAATATATGGGACTTTGATTACAGGATATATTAGTGTAAGTTCTTCATCACAACTGGAAAAGTATCTCAAAGTGCACAGATTACCAACAGGTCAAGAGCCCCATGTCAGTGTTAAGCTTGGCTCATTTAAAATGATAGTCTCTTTGGAAATGATTGACAAGAAAATACAGTGGACCTCCCTTTATGGTATGGATCTTCATTGCACTATTTAATATTATCTACCAACAAAATATAAGAATTGCTTGTAATAAAATTCATATGCTGGGGCAGTTTCCATGTGAAGTATATTTTAGCTGCAATCTCCATGAGAAACACTATAAAAGGTATGTTGTTAGTACAGGAAAAGTAATTACCATTCATTACTTGTCAAGCCCTTTCAACATTCACATCTATCAGAGTTTATGGAAGACTTATGGAAGAAATATTTAGGAGCCATGTTAGTCCTCTGCAGGAGTTCTGGCAAGCATAATAGTAATGTTTAATATTTTAAAGATTACTAAAATTAATAAATTGTCTTCTAAAATTTAAAGATGAGTTAGAAACTTCATTTCAACTGTCATTCAGGTACTACACAACTGCTGTGACTAAGTATGTGAGGTTTATTTATTCTCTTACAAACATATTGGAGAAAACACTTTATCTCAGGCATTTTAAGATAAACTGTGTTGAAATTAGGCACAGCCCTCTGAAATAGAGAATTCTGTTCAGAAAACATTTCATCATTCCTACAGGTTAAGTCACTAATGTTGTCTTGTTTTGAATAAGTTAGGCACTTAAGAGTGTTCATCCTGGTCATTGAATAAGGGAAGGCTAGAAAGAAGCAAGCGTGTCCTAAGACATGAAGGGAAAATATGGCACCATGCTTGCTCATTCTTCAGGTTTCCAGTAGTACACAAAGCACCTCTAGTTAGATAGCGTTCAATTTTTTCTTCTAGAGTCTCTTTTTTGTTGTTCAGTAGATTGCATTTTTTAGCCAAATAGATGCACTCCTAAGTTGGTTGGGTTTTTTCTTTACATTTCAGATGAGTTAAGTGGGTAGTTATTCAGTGCTTTCCATCTTTTTCAGTGGGCTCTCTGTAGAATAATTGTTATAAGACAGAACAGACCTAGTAAGTGTGTCAGTAAATTTGGTATTGTACTTTTTGTCTTTACAGTACAATATTGTGGGACGTTTCTTGCTATTTCAGTCAGATCTGCTTCACTGAAAGTGGCCTTGCACTATCTTTCAGGCCCCATTTCTTTCTGGGTATTTTTTCCATAAATCTTGCCACTTGATTTCTCCATGTACTTCAGACTGTTTGTAACAGAGTAGTGCATTCATGCTTTCCTGGAAGATGCTTATTATTCAATGAAATGTATGTTTGTTCTAATGATGGTTTTCTGCATTGCTATTTCTAATATTTAGGAGTAGGCAATTTGATGAACACCGTATTCAGGAAACATCAGCTTTAAAAACCAGTGTTTTCAAAAGAATATTTAAGGTCTAGTTATAGGATGTCATGTTCATGGCTTCCCTGGATTGACCATTAGGAGTAAGTTCTCAGGCTGCTTGTTCAAATCAAGCTGTTTGGTGTTATGTCAGCAGAGCAAAAATTATACACGGGAACGAAGCTGTGGCCATTATATTAGCCTTAGCCTCCCGTACATGTCCTCCAACACAGAGCGCTCACTGTGCTGCAACCCAGTTCAGCAGGCAACCTGTGCTTGTAAAAATCAAAGTCCAATGGCAGTGTGTTACTAACTGTGCTGTTCCAGGCCAGCATTCAGTTTGACCTCTTAAAGTGAATTTGTAGTAATCAAGTACAGAACTTGATGACTACAAAATTATAAGTTTAATGTGTAGTTCCAAACATTTTTCTCAGTTTGCCAAGAAATTAAAAATAGGAAGTATCAGACAAGTGGCCAAGAGAAATAATGGAAGAAAACATGAAAATATAGTCTGTCATATGCTTTAAGGGTGAAGAATTATGTCCTCTTTCTTATCATTCATATTTTATCTTACCTTGTATCACAATATATGTTATATAGTGCTTATGAGCTTACAGAGCAATCTAAGAAGCAAGATATACCTAAATCCATGCCTTAACTGTTTTTCATTTTCCTTATGGATATGGAATTTGGCCCTGCTTATAAGTATATTTAGCCTTCCTTAGAACAGACTTCAATCTGTGTTCTCATGGCTGAACTACCTTTTGCCTTATTTTGAAATTCAATTATTTAACTGAGTCATACTGTGATTTTCTTAGGCTGAACTCATTTTAGTCTGAAATGGATGATACTAAAAGTACACAGATGAGACCTGTCTTGTTTTCCTTTGACTGAAAAGTCAGCTTGCATATTAATTATCTTGACCCACTTCACTGACATTTGAGAAAAGACAAGTAATTTCCTGTTATCCCAATTAGCAGTTTCAAACCTTACTAGGTATGGACCTTATAAGACATCAGCTAAATTAAATTATAAATTATGTCATTCTATGCAACTTTAAAGGAATATAAATTATGAAAGTATGGGACAAAATATGAAGATATATTTCATTCAGAAATAATCTGCCATAACATTAAAATGCTATTTTGGTTAATACAGCTTGAAGTCAGCTTAGAAAATCTCGCTTTCCTTTGCTGTATGTACTAGCCAATTCAGATGAGGATTTGAAAAACATTATCCCTTAATCCTGCTGATTTTCCCCTAAGCAATTATAAGGGAACTCTCCTGGACACACATTCGTGGTGCCTTCATTTACTCAGTGAAGTCATAATGTCCTTTATCATTGTCTTCAAGATTACCTACCAGTATTCTCACTTAATTTACACATATATGTAGCTTGGTCTTAGAAATCTAAAGCAAAACCTAGGTCTTTTAAGGGGGAATAAAATCTATTACCTTGGAGCCACTGTACACATTAGATTATCAGGCTGAAATATTATTGACATTTTCAAAATGAGATCTGCTGAGAAATATATTTTAAGGTTATTTTTAAAAATCTAGACTGAGTTTGGTGGCTCAAGCCTGTAATCCCAGCTTTGTCACTGTCCCACTTACAACTGGTATGATTGATCAAGTTATTTAACACCTCGAGACCTCAATGTCTTCATTTTCAAATCATATGGTAATAATACCCAGCTTTTGAGGTTGCGTGAGTATTCAATGAAGTGATGTCAGAAAGCACCTTAGATCCATATATGACACATTATAATTCTGTCCAGTAAATGTTATATAGATTTTATATAATTATATAGATTTTATATTTGTTTTATTTATAGATTTATATAATTATATATATTTTATGTAGATTTGTATTAAGGCAAAGTGGGCAATTACAATACTTAAATAGTGAATTAGGCCTGGCAAACCTCATTAAGTAATGTTTACTACATGTCCTATCTTTGTTCAGTTCTAGCCATCGAGTCGAACCATATGACATGTTGCTTTTGTAGGTCAAAATGATGAAACATTAACAATTTTGTATGTTTCAACCTAACATATTAGCTGTGTTCTGGGAGCTAAAATAGAAATGTTTCTCATTTCACATTCTTATCACTCACTACTCCTTTCCTTTTTGACTTTGGACATTTGGGAACTCAAAAGAATCCTTGTATTCCAAATAGCAATACTTTTATCAGATATATTTACTGAAATATTTATTTATAGATCTTGTCATTTGGGTCTCATTTCAAATATTTTCCCCTCAGAGATCCTTTCCTGACAACCCAATCTGACCCAGATACCCGCCACCACCATTCATCCTCTTGTATGGTTACCCTGTTTTATATTTTTTCCAGCTTTATCACTATGGGTATAATATTAAATATTGTTCACAGATTTATTTTCCATCCCTACCCACCAGAATGTAAGCTTCTGAAGAGCGGGGATTTTATTCCTGTCTTATACACCTAGCACCTAAAACAGTATATGGCCCAAAGTAGCCCAGGCACTATTGAAAGCATGAATGAGTGAATGAATGAGTAATAGCTAACCCCTTTTGTTACTAACTTGCTTTCAATTTTATTATTTACAGAACTAAAGTTATTGTATCCAGCATATGACATAAAAGAAATCAAAACATTGCAGAATTCCTCATTTTTGGTATTTTGTGAAGGGAAAGCCAGGACTGCATGTGTTCAGCATACCCTCTTTATGCTGGAGACCACAAAGCTGGGATGCTGATAACTAGAATTACTGCTCTTCGCGTTATGGCTCTTTTATGGTCACATTCTCTACTATTGAAACCATTTCCTCCTGTTTCACTGCCATTTCAAAGATGAAGGCCACAAGAATATGACATCTGAAATAACTAGTTCATTGTCATAAATCAGTTAGAAACCAGATCTTCCAACTTTCTTAGGCAGTTGTTCTTCCCACCAAAATCCACTGCTTGTAGAAGGAAGGAAAACTCAAATCACTACCAGTGCTTGGCTAACATTCCTAGTCATCCATCACCTAGCTTCACCTTAATTAGTTTGTAAAAAGTGTTGAAACTGTAACTTGTACTTTGGCAAATAACCAATAGCCCTGCATCAGCGAGGAAAATAATCTCAAAAGTGTTAATAAGTAATGACATCAGATGTAAATGGCAAAAGAAGGAATTGTAGATGCTGTCAAGTCACAACAGCAGAATATTTGGCCAGAAGAGAATTAAAGCTCACACAAAACAATGTCAACCCCTCACTAGCATAGGTAAGACGTTATGATTTATGTTGTTTTTTCTTACCAAGAGAGATTATTAGATTCAGCCACACTGTTATCTGCTACTATTTTCACACATCAAAAAAAAAAAAAAAAGAAATCACTTCTCTTCAGCTCAATAATAGCATATTGTTCATTTCTCCATAGAGTACTTTCTAGCTTATTGTATGAGAACCTACAGCCTCTTTTTCCCTTGCTCACCCTTGCTAGAGTAGGCCGAAGGTCACAAATGCCTCATTTTTGTCCCTCAGCATACACAATTTACCTCCTGTGGTTGGTTACCAACTACCAGAAGATGATAGATTAAGATTTAATAGGATTGCACCATAAAACATACATTGGAGATTTTTTAACTACCCTATTTTTGTTGTGTAATTCCAAAGTAATAACTTGCTTATTGCAAAATAAATAGTACAGTGATGAAAGTGCAAAGCCACTTTCTCTTTTCTTTACTCTCCAAAGTTACTGTCAAAAGTTAAGGTTTTAAAAATCAATTCTTGCATGAATTTATTTTCCTTATATATCTCTATCTTGTAACTCAATGTGAGTTAGGGATATGAAGGATGGTTTAGTTGATTATCCATTAGAGTTCCTGTAAAACTTTTTAGATATGGCATTAGTTTATAATGTAAGCAACCATCCTGTGAAATAACTTACATAGCACCTTAGAACCCAGCCCAGTCCCAAAATTTATTACTCTCGAAAATGTAGCAGTTGACCTTTTCAAAAACAATAGAAATGTGAGAAGAAAAAAATGGCATTGGCTGTACATGCACACTCATACACTGCCCCCCCAACACACCCCCTCATACACACCCCGACTCATATATCAGAAGTTCTCTTGCCTACTTGCCTAATGCCTTAATGCCTTATGAATTTTGCTCCGCTTTCTTTATGAAGATCTTCCAGTACTTTCAGTTTATACCAAAGCTCTGTGATGAAAAGAGCCAAGCCAGAGCCAGTTAGAAAAAATTAGCAAGTCTAGCCTCCAAAAGCCAGAAAGCAGAACTTGGATATGGGCTTCATAGCCACTGAGTCTGGTGACCAGTTTACCTACAGATTTTAGCTTCAAGTTATAAAACACTGAACCTTCTACTAAACAATCTCTTCTATTTCCATTGTTCTCACTAGTTCCATACTACTAGCCACTCAGATTTTCTTATGCCGTGCCATAGGTACATCTTGGCCTAATATTTGGTCTTAATAACACAATCTATTACACTCTAAACTTTTTCTTTTAATGGGAAAATGTTCCCACTACTATGTCATTCAGTAAGGAAAAAGTGCCCATTATTATATATATATATTTTTTAATTTATTTATTATTATTATACTTTAAGTTGTAGGGTACATGTGCATAACGTGCAGGTTTGTTACATATGTATACTTGTGCCATGTTGGTGTGCTGCACCCATCAACTCGTCATTTACATCAGGTATAACTCCCAATGCAATCCCTCCCCCCTCCCCCCTCCCCATGATAGGCCCCGGTGTGTGATGTTCCCCTTCCTGAGTCTGAGTGATCTCATTGTTCAGTTCCCACCTATGAGTGAGAACATGCGGTGTTTGGTTTTCTGTTCTTGTGATAGTTTGCTAAGAATGATGGATTCCAGCTGCATCCAAGTCCCTACAAAGGACTCAAACTCATCCTTTTTGATGGCTGTATAGTATTCCATGGTGTATATGTGCCACATTTTCCTAATCCAGTCTGTCACTGATGGACATTTGGGTTGATTCCAAGTCTTTGCTATTGTGAATAGTGCCACAATAAACATACGTGTGCATGTGTCTTTATAGCAGCATAATTTATAATCCTTTGGGTATATACCCAGTAATGGGATGGCTGGGTCATATGGTACATCTAGTTCTAGATCCTTGAGGAATCGCCATACTGTTTTCCATAATGGTTGAACTAGTTTACAATCCCACCAACAGTGTAAAAGTGTTCCTATTTCTCCACATCCTCTCCAGCACCTGTTGTTTCCTGACTTTTTAATGATTGCCATTCTAACTGGTGTGAGATGGTATCTCATTGTGGTTTTGATTTGCATTTCTCTGATGGCCAGTGATGATGAGCATTTTTTCATGTGTCTGTTGGCTGTATGAATGTCTTCTTTTGAGAAATGTCTGTTCATATCCTTTGCCCACTTTTTGATGGGGTTGTTTGTTTAAGTGGAAAATTTGATCTTAAAAAATTAATAGTTAAACCTCATACTTGAGAACTTATAGCAGGTTCTTGTCTCAGGAATGACAATTTTGTATATTTTTGTTTTTACTACAAACACAAAATATGCCAATAAAATCAACGTTCTGGATTATTTTGCAGACATTTTAGAATACTTGAAAATAAGAGTTACAGTTGTGTAACTCACTGATTGACTTCAGAGCTTTTAGAAATACAAACTCTTTAATGTTCTTACTCAGATTTTCTAACATTTCAATATCTAGATTTAGCCAGCTAAAATGCAAACTAAATCTCTGTATTGTACATATGGTTTGCTGTATCAACATATAATCCAATTAGTTCCAAACATGCATTCATGCATTCAACATGCATTTATTGTTTATTTTTCTACACACAAGTTACCATGTTAAGAGCCTGTCTAGCTCTTACGTAAGTCTACTTACAACAGAAATGTGTAAATTATTTTTAAGAAATAAAAGATTTTTTTCTTTCTGATAACATGAAACACAGCAAGTAATTCCAAATATGCAACATCTTTGTTACCTTGTATCAGTAATTTTCCCTAGTAACCAGTTTATAATTTTATAAAACTTATTCGTTGAGAGATGGTGCAAGATATTTTATTTTTATGTTGTTACTTATCACTTATGCAAAATTTATAAGACTAGTTAAAATCAGATGAGATCACTTAAAGAGCTATTTCTGATTCAGCTTATTCCTTAAACATCATGGTTGAGGAATATGCATTCTGGTTACCCAGTTGTACTGATTACACAAATCAGATTCTAAAAATCAATGAACTGAACTTCATATTATACTGACCATAGATTAATTTTTTTTATAATTGAGAAAGCACTTCTTAATGTTATGCTATAATCATTGTAGAATTTGATTATTGGGAAAACCTATTAATATAGGGAATATTAGCAGAGCGTTAAATACAGAACATTATATTGTATTTTGAATGTCTATTTTAGGGAAATTTGAACCTTAAAATTTTAAATAGTTTTTCATTTCCTTCCACATTTGAAATCCCTAATCTTCCATGATTTTGAATCTGTTACTTTTACTGTGCTATTTCTCTTTTGATAAATCATCCGTAGAATGTAGTTACTTAATGCCTAAGATCTGTTCACTTAAGACCTCCAAATTTTATTGGTCATTTTCATTATTTTTTTTAATTTTTGTTGTTGTGGCCCTTCCACTGCTCCGTGACTGAATTTAGAGTTTATTCTGTAACTTATGAAATGGACATTGTAAAGCATATACCTTGATATTCTTGGTGAGAGAAAATAGCCTATAACTTTGATGTCACTAGACTTAAACTGTACACATTTTTTTTCCTATCATCTCTACTGTTTTCTCCTGTTCCTTAATGCCAATACACAGGGGTTCACGTGCCTTTTCTTAAAAAAAAAAAAAAAAGAAAGAAAGAAAACACACGGGGAGGAGGGACAGCTGGAATCAGTATATAATACATAAGCAAACTCTGACAATAAGCCCCACCCCTCACTTTGAATTCTGTTATCTTTTTAAAATCCTGTGTAGTTGCTGGGCTGCCTTCTCTTTATTTAGCATCTTGGGTTCTTAGATTCATGATGCACTTTTTTTAACTTGATTAGAAGGATTTTGCCTCAGCACTAGAGGTAGGCAAGATGTTTATCATTACAAAAATAATTCTGTAGAAATACTGAATAGTTTTGCTGAATAAGTAACTGAAAACGTGCCTTAACTTTGAATGCTTCTTTAAATTTGTAAGCATCTTTTTTTAATGTGTTACTGTCAGTGATATCTCTCTGGCAAATAGTACAGTACCTATTTTAAAATGTTTTATGTTAAGGAAACGGGTTCATTTAATAGATGAATTGTTTTTAATTGGGCTTGGCATGGAACATGAGTCATGCTGTATGTAAATATGCATATAGCCCTCTCACCATAGAACTTAGAGTTTTTGAGGCACTTATCTTCACTTTTTACCCAAAACAGAAGCTTTTGCATATTTTAAAAATTGTTATTGAGCCTCTGCTTGAATATTTTAGAGACTCAGAACTCCCGCCTCCAAAAGCAGGCATTTCATGTTGAAGAGCCTTACTTACATTACAGAGTTCTTCCTTGTATTGATACAAAAACAAACTTCTGCTAAACTTTCTACTCATTGTGGATCTTAAAATTGCAAATTCAAAAAATCCAGAGCAAGCATTTGAAAGCCTGTCATGTGGAAAGATGATAAGATAGTCTTTGAAGTTCCAGAGAACATAATAGATAAAGGGCACAAGGAGGCTGATTTTAGATTGATATGAAAAAAATCCAATTTTTGCAGGTTTATAACTGATCTTATAAGTTTAGTGGGCTCCTCATTACTCAGAGTGTTTAGGAAGAGGCTGAATAATCAGCTACCAGCCAGGAATTCCCAAGTTAGCTGGAAAGTTCAACCTGATGGTTTCTTCCAACTCTAAAGTTTTATAGTTCTCTTCAGCATAATGGTCTTGCCCTTTGCTCTCACCATATGCCTTGCACATTGTATATATCTCTGAAACTCTAAAATAGAATTGTGTTATCAAACATAATTTGTGTTGTCTCTTCTTGAGGTATCTTTATGCCTGTGACACATGAGTTCTAGATAACGCATCATCCTGGCTACCCTCATCTGGACTCCTTGTTTCTTTATAGAATCCCCATGCTAAGTGTGTTGGAACTATTACAGTGATCTAGACACTATACTTTTGTTAACATGATTACATTAGCTTTAACGTGCTCACTGTTGGCTCATATAATGCTTTAATGTTATCAAGTGGTAAGCATTCCACTTACTTGATTTTTTAATCTAAGTGCAGCTATTTATATTTATTTCTGTTAAATTTTTAGCTTCTCATGTTTCACCCAAAGTATTTGACTCTGTTACAAAGTTTGGAATCTCAGTTTTATCATATATGATATTACTCATTTGTCTTATCATTTAATAATCCTCCAAAATTCTAAGCACCCTTTCTATGTTTTTAACTGATTCATCAAGGAAAGCACATTTTTTAAGAAAACATTTTAAAGAAGAAAGGGCCAAGGACAGAGATTTACAGCATTAAATTTTAAACTTTATGCTTTAATTTTATTCAGTCATTCATAGTCCTTATATGGATCCACCTAATACTAACATCATTCAGCCCATATTACAGTGTCTTTATTCATAAGGGTATCAGGCAAAATTTCATCTTATGTAAGACATACTGCCCAGGGTTTTCCTCTTCCCTTCCAACTTAGAGATACTGTCCCCAAAAGAAGTCATTTTAAAATGCTTCATTTTTTTATTAAATTCATGTTGGTTTGTCAAACAAAATTAAAAAATAAAATTGCACCCACTCATCATCTATTTTTAAAATTTTATATTTATATCAGGTTTATCAATATGTTCATCGGAGAACTCATGCTTTTTTTGTTTGTTTGGATAAGAGGACTCTTAAGATTTAAGCATTAAGTCTCATGGAATGCTGACAGTAGCCCTAAGATAATTTCCAAAAAGTTTATTCACTTGCTAAGATTATAACCTTCTAGTTTAAAGGAACCACAGAGTGGTTCTTAGTAGTCCCTTGTCTCTAGAAGCATTTATGTTTTAATGCCCTAGTTTGAAGACTTTTTTTCTTGCAGGAAAAGCCTAAAATGTCATTGAAGCCATTATGGTTCTGCTTTTTGTCATTAATGTTTTCTTAATTTTTCTTTACAAAAGCTTTGTATCTTCAGTTTTTTTCATAAGCTTCAGCTGAACATTTGCCTTTGTGGTGCTTTTCTTACAAACAATTGGTATTATTTTCTACTTCTTCATTTCTTATAGCCTCTTATTCCATATTTTATAGAAATCCTCCTTAAACTAAAGCTTGTTCTAAAGAAGCTCCTTGTAACTACCTTGACTTCATCTGCATCCCCTTTCCCTCCCTCATTGGGACAGTTTACGCTTGTATTACTAGAATTTAATTTTTAAAAACTGCTGATCATTAAAACTTTCCATTTGTCTTTGTAAAGTTTTAAAATCATATCTTTAATAATCTAGGGTCCATATCCAGCTATATGTTCTTTCTCTTCACCACTAGAAGTAAAAAACAAAAACAAAAAAGCAAAATTACAGAATGTGTTTCTTTTAGTTCTCTTTGTGCCGTAAAAGTTCTTCCCTGTTGTTCAGCATTAGATCCCAAATAGGTTCCACATATTTCTTTGTATTTCTGAAACATGAAATCATCAGGGTTTAAATGCATGCAGTAAATACTTACAGGTATTGATCTCATTTTCAATGCATTAAATCCTATAATTAGTATATTGGTGGCTTCAGCAGAAAATATTGAAGTTCAGGTTATATTATTTTGTATTTTTTCATCTTCAGAAGATTTTATAGAAATCGATTCAACTTTTAGTCTACAAATAATAGGAAACGTGACACTATAAAATTATGTGACTTCATTAGGACAATTTACAATATTTTTAAGCCTTTGTTCTTGCATGCCTCAATCAATACCAGAATATGTTTGTATAGAATATTGGAACCCTACAGACCTGGTTGGACTTTTACAGATCTAGTAAGAGTAAGAAAATGAGAGTACCAAAGATTTCTAATGGTTTGTTTTTGTTAGATCCAAGTCCTAACCCTGATCAGCCATATTCTTCAGTCAACTATTCAGTGGCTCCTAAGAATTATCATTTCTATACTATGCCCCAGTTTACATTCTTTATAAATAATAGCTTCAAATTACAGAAACAAATTGTATTCAGACTTCTTCATTTTAAGCCCTTTTACCTAAAGTAATAATGACTTGGTAGTATAAAACTGTACTACCAATTTCTGCTCTAAAGAGCTTATAGAAATTGGGGTGATATTTGAGTATTTATTAGATTATCTTGCTGTAATCTATCTAGTGCAAGATACTTGCTGCCTGTCTGTAAAAGAAAAGGATGTTTGCTAAAGGTAATCTCTTTCAGTATATTTTTAGAAAGTACATAGTAATATTTCAGGATGTATGGTTTAATAAAGGGTAGCGTTGCACCACATTGTCAATGCTTCTTGATATTTTCACACATAGCCACTGATATACCTCTCCCAACTGAATAATTAACATAGCCAATTGTAAAAATAAACAAACTTGATTTAGCCCTTCAAAATTTATTTGCCTATAATTCACCGAGCTTATATGTATTAAACAAAACATATAAGAGGTACTTCATTGTCATGGAACCCAAACTAAATAAGTATTAAATGAAACTCATTCATGGATTTTAGCTTACAAAATACTGCATATTGTCAGAAGAAGAAAGGCATAGGTGTCCAAAAATTGGTTTCTAATTAATTATAATATGGAGAATTTTAAAAAGAATGGAATAACTTTTTTACAATTCCAGCCAAAATTTCGTATGTCCTCCATTATATGGAGCAGTGAATTTAAAAATTACTTTCATGTTTTTAGAGTTTGAGACAGCCAAATTACACAAATGATTCACTGTTTAAACATCAATAATATTTCCACTGGTGGCATAAAATCAGGCTTCAATTTCTTAAGTGTGTATGGAAATCCTATGCGTTACTGATATTTAGAACTACCTTTTTCATATATTAAGATGATTGATATTAATCAGGAGCCCTAAATCAGTTGATAAGCAATTTTCACAAAATGCAGAGATATTCTATTTTACTTTTTGTCTTAAATTTTAAAGAAAGAAAGAAAACAAAGGAAAAAGACATAATTTAGTTTGTTTTACTTGACAATCAGCAAAAGTCTGCTAAGCAGGGCGTAGCTATCATCCCAAAGGTGAATAATAAAAACAATCATAAACTGGACTGGTCATATATGTGAACAATGCCTAAACTCTCAAGAACCATTTATTGTACTTGCAATTGAGTTTAGTGTTTAAAATGATGAGAATTTTGCCTATAAAATCATAATTCCTATGGATAAAGAATGGGCACAAACTGCTATCTTTTTCTAATATAAAAAGAAATAGGCTGCCTCTAAGTTTGTTTTTTTGTTCTTCTTTTTTTGAGATGGAGTTTCACTCTGTTGCCTAGGCTGGAGTGCAGTGGCACGATCACAGCTCACTGCAACCTCCACCTCCCGGGTTCAAGCGATTTCCGGCTAATTTTTGTATTTTTAGTAGAGATGGGGTTTCACCATGTTGGCCAAGCTGGTCTTGAACTCCTGACCTCAAGTGATCCTCCCACCTTGGCCTCCCAAAGTGTTAAGATTGCAGACATGAGCCACTGCACCCACCTGCCCCTAAGTTTTCTATCATGACTTGTTCCAAAAGGTAGAATTATGATGTATTAATTTATCTACCTAACCAAACTTTTATTCTATTCATTGCACAATTTCTAAAATCAGAGATTATCTGAAATTGACAATATCTGATATAGTTCTATATTATCCCCCAATAGCTCATAATTCAGGTGGTTGTAACCCAGTTAAATGATAAAAGCCATGAGGCTTGATTGAGTGAGGGAGAATACTAATTCTTAGTTTTTCATTGTCTCTAATGAAATGATTGACTTTTTAGAAAAGCCATTTAATTTATCCACTAATATTATAAGGCATCAGATACTTTTAGAGAATGCTTTTTTAGAATTTAAACTCAGTTTTCAAAAAAAGATTATTAAATGCACATTGTATTCTAAAAGTAAATATGAATTAATTCAACTATTTGGGCAAAATTTGGTGACTTTTTCTGTTACATTTTCAATATTTTATAGAAATGCACATATAATACATGTAACATGGCATTTTAAAATGTTAAAACAGTAACTAATGGTTATGTCACAATCGTATTTATTTTGCCTGATCCATGTGGTACAGAAACCTAGCCATTTAAAATGTGTTTAAAGGACAAAGTTTTACACATAGCAATAAATTTGTATCAAGCAATTTGTCTGCAGCCCCTTCCAACGTTTCCCCAAAGTAGTAGGGTGGTGAGGTTTTTTTTTATAGTAGTTCCATCAATCTGCTCCTATCAACAGAGAAGGACCTTTAGAGAGTATATTTATAAGTTATATTTATAATTAAAATCTCATCCTGAGTCTAAGATTTTGTCTTACCTCATCTACTCCTAACATTAATGACATATTAATATCTTGACAATGTAGGTCATTCAAAGAAAACACCCTTTAGTAGTGGTTACACTATCACTTCATATAAGGTCAAAATCATTCTTCCTTGACATAGCAAGCAGTGCTAGAAATAGCATTCTTTGACTTCAGTGACTTAGCTTCCTAATATTTCCACCTCTGCTACATAGTTCACCCCAAAAACTTTAAGTAGATCTTCTCACTTCGGTTGAAAATCTAGTGAGGTATAAAGCATTTTACATAGTTGTTTAATAGAAGTCTATTCAGTGTTCAGCTTGTACCCGCAAATACTGAGATTTTGAATTAAGATGTATTTTGGTGATTTAATTAATTTAAATAATATTTATGGAGGCAGCACAGTGTCCTGAGTACCCACTCTGCTAAGTGCTGGAAAAACAAAAATTTTTTAATTACAGAATCAATAAATTCATTATTTAATGGGAGAGAAAAACGTAACAGTACAGTATATTAGATGTTTTGAGAAATGAACACATTAAGTTCTATGAAAGCACTTAAGAGGTCTTGATTATCTCTACCTTGTGAAATCAGACAAGACCTCACAGAGGATGTGACATTCAAGCTGGATGAATAAGGTTTCACCAGGATAAAAAGGAAAGGAGGGTACATTCTAGGTGGTAAAAAAAAAAAAAAAATGGCATCAGCAAAGGTGGACAGGTAGAAAAACAAAGAATAATTTAGAGAAATATGGTAGTACAGATGAGACAAAGATTTATGTTAGAAATGAATTTAAAAGGTCCTAATATGTCATGTTTAGAGGTTTGGATTGTATCCCAGAGAACATGATAGAGAGCTTCAGTAGTTCACTCTGGCCAATATAGATGTATTGATGTGGGAGAATACAGGTGATAGGGATACCAGTTAGAAAACTACTTCAACAATCCAGATGAGAGATATGATACCCTCCCTTGACAAATGTGAAGGCAAAACGTTACCTTCTCAGAGGAAGATCCAACAGATAGAAAGTAGGTCTTGAAGAGTATAATGGAAACTTGGAGCTCTCCTAATGAAGAATTGGAAGCATTTATAATTAAATGCACATCGTATTCTAAAAGTAAATATGAATTAATTCAACTATTTGGGCTAACCAGGCACTAATAAGAGGTCTGCCAAGTAGCCCTGAATGGCCTGAAGTCAGAAAACACAAATTTAGAATGGTGACAATCAGTGTGCATATACAGTTTTTTCTAGCAATGCCCAGTGGCCAGGCAGGAGTAAGAAAGCACATATTGGAACAAGTACATGTAATACATATCCAAGAGGGAATTGAGGGGTCTAGTCAGAGGGGTCCAAATTGGATAAGGAAATTAATTCAGGAGGGGGCTGGTTCTTAATAAGATCAAAGACTAGACATCATATCATGAAAGAGATGGAAAGAGAGGAAGCTATATTCAGGGAACGCTGTAATATTTAGGAAGTGACGTGGCTTACCATGATGACAAGCTCAAATGTGTGTTGATTTTGGATTAGACAGTAAGAATTCAACGCAGAGGGCACTTATTACAAAACAGCTCTTCAATATGACTCTTTTAAGTTTGCATCTTGAAGAAAAAACTTTGGAACACTTTGCACATGGATGTGTATTAGTCTGCTTTCACATGGCCGATAAAGACATACCTGAGACTGGGAAGAAAAAGAGGTTTAATGGACTTACAGTTCCACATGGCTGGGGAGGTCTCACAGTCATGGCGGAAGGCAAGGAGGAGCAAGTCACGTTTTACATGAATGGTGGCAGACAAAGAGAGAGAGCCTGTGGAGGGAAACTCCCATTTTTAAAACAGTCAGATGTCGTGAGACTTATTCACTATTATGAGACCAGCACAAGAAAGACCCACCCCCATGATTCAGTTATCTCCCGCTGGGTCCCTCCCACAACCCATGGGAATTATGGGAGCTACAAGATGAGATTTGGGTGGGGACACAGAACATATTATTCCACCCCTGGCCCCGCCCAAATCTCATGTCCTCACATTTCAAAACCAATCATGCCTTCCCAACAGTCCCCTGAAGTCTTAACTCATTTCAGCATTAACTCAAAAGTCCACAGTCCAAAGTCTCATCCGAGACAAGGCAAGTCCCTTCCACCTATGAGCCTGTAAAATCAAAAGCAAGTTAGTTACTTCCTAGATACACTGGGGGGATACAGGCATTGGATAAATACAGCCATTCCAAATGGGAGAAATTGGCCAAAACAAAGGAGCTACAGGCCCCATGCAAGTCCAAAATCCAGCAGGGCAGTAAAATCTTAAAGCTCCAAAAGAATCTCCTTTGACTGCATGTTTCACATACAGGTCACACTGATACAAGAGGTAGGTTCCCATGATCTTGGGCAGCTCCACCACTGTGGCTTTGCAGGGGACAGCCTCTCTTGGCTGCTTTCACGGGCTGGCATTGAGTGTCTGCAGCTTTTCCAGGATAACTGTGCGAGCTGTCGGTGGATCTACCATTCTGGGGTCTGGAGGATGGTGGCCCTCTTCTCACAGCTCCTCTGGGTGGTGCCCCAGTAGGGACTCTGTGTGGGTGCTCTGACCCCACATTTCCCTTCTGCACTACCCCAGAGGAGGTTCTCCATGAGAGCCCCATCCCTGCAGCAAACTTCTGCCTGGACATCCAGGCATTTCCACACATCTGAAATCTAGGCAGAGGTTCCCACACCTCAATTCTTGACTTCTGTGCACCCACAGGCTCAACACCACAGGAAGCTGCCAAGGCTTGGGGCTTTCACCCTCTGAAGCCATGCCCCAAGCTGTATCTTGGTCCCTTTTAGTTATGGCTGGAGTGGCTGGGACACAGGGCGCCAAGTCCGCAGACTGCACAACAGCAGAGAGACCCTGGGCCCAGCCCATGAAACCATTTTTTCCTCCTAAACCTCTGGGCCTGTGATGTAAGGGGCTGCTGCAAAAAAACCATTTTTTCCTCCTAAACCTCTGGGCCTGTGATGTAAGGGACACTCCCATTTTTAAAACTATCAGACATACCCTGGAGATATTTTCCCCATTGTCTTGATGATTAGCATTCAGTTCCTTGTTACTTATGCAAATTTATGCCACCATCTTGAATTTCTCCTCCGAAAATGAGATTTTCTTTTCTATCACATTATCAGGCTGCAAATTTTCCAAACTTTTATGCTGTTTCCCTTTTAAAACTGAATGCCTTTAACAGCACCCAAGTCACCTCTTGAATGCTTTGCTGCTTAGAAATTTCTTCCACCAGATGCCCTAAATCATCTCTCAAGTTCAAAGTTCCACAATTCTCTAGGGCAGGGGCAAAACGCCCACCAGTCTCTTTGCTAAAACATAACAAGAGTCACCTTTGCTTCAGTTCCCCACAAGTTCTTCATCTCCATCTGAGACCACCTCAGCCTGGACTTCATTGTCCATATCATTATTAGCATTTTGGTCAAAGCCATTCAACAAGTCTCTAGGGAGTTCCAAACTTTCCCACATTTTCCTCTCTTCTGAGCCCTCCAAACTGTTTCAACCTCTGCCTATTACTCAGTTTCAAAATCACTTCCACATTTTCAGGTATCTTTTCAGCAGTGCCCCACTCTATTGGTACCAATTTACTGTATTAGTTCATTTTCACACTGCTGATAAAGACATACCCAAGACTGGGCAATTTACAAAAGAAAGAGCTTTAATTGTGCTTACAGTTCCACATAGCTGGGGAAGCTTCACAATCATGGTGGAAGGCAAGGAGGAGCAAGTCACATCTTACTTGGATGGGGTCAGGTAAAGAGAGAGAGCTTGTACAGGGACACTCCCATTTTTAAAACTATCAGATCTCTTGAGACTTATTCACTGTCACAAGAACAGCACAGGAAAGACCCATCCCCATGATTCAATTATTTCCCACTGGGTCCCTCCCACAACTCATGGGAATTATGGGTGCTACAAGATGAGATTCGGATGGGCCAAACCATGTCAATGCGTGAAGTAGGTTATCTAATGGCAAGAGGGAAACACCCATTGATAGGGAAAATAAATCTCATGTATATTAACAGAATTTATTTATTATGTTTCAGTTGTTTAGTGAAATATATTCAATGAACATATAATGAATTATGAAGAAGTGAAAACTGAAGCTATTTTAACTTGCTATTTCCATTCTAAAGCAAATCTCAACTCATTTCAGTCAGGTTTACATCATTAACTGATCAGTCTTTGAATAAAATAATTTTAAGTTTGATGTCAAGGGATTCTGAATAGAATGACTGAATTATATGTATTTGTCCTTTTACTTTCACTGCTGTCTCAGGAAGACTCTTTTTATGTTTTCTATAGATGATACCTCTCTGTTAAAGTCAAAGACATTTTAGTGATTTATCTTTTTTATAAAGATATTCCACATAGTCTGGATTTGAAATGCAATCTGCAAAGCTAGGCATGCCCATAAATCTGAATCTTTTATTCTTTTCTCATATAGAAAAAGAAGATATTTTTACACATGGATAAAAATATTAAAGTAGAATTGCCTTTCTCAAGGTAAAGCCAAAACACCTATAGTGTGATGCATTTTGTTTAAATTTTATAGGTTTGTTGAACACATTAATCTATTACAAATAATAGCTAACATTTTTAATGAGTACTTACTATGTGTCAGGCACTATTCTAAGGTCTTTACATAATATAATTCATTTAATCCTTACAACAACTCTATACGGGAAATACTATTATCCTTATCTTCTAGATGAGGAAACTGAGTTTAAATAGCATAATCCAGGACTCCCAGCTATTTGATAGCAGACCTGAGATTCAGACAGACATTGTGACAGCAGAGTGAATGCTCTTGATTGTATATTGCCCCTCAGACTTATAATTCTAATACAGATTAAAATTTATTAAAATATTTTTCACTATATATAATACACACATTATATATATAATACATACATTATATATATAAAATACACACACATACATATACATATATATATGACCTACATAAAAGGAATTAAAATTTTTAGGTTTTATTATGGCAGCACCATTAATATGGTTAATCAAGTAAAGCAAAAATGTTGTTCTGATCTTCCAATCACATTTACAACATTTTACCTTTTATTAGTAGAAATTGTAATTAGTGTACTTTCCAATTTTAACCAGTGTCCAAAAATCATGTACTGTGATATGTATAAACAGTGAAACGAGTCCACCACTTGAGTCAAAATCCTTTATTAGTATTTTAAGCTTTGACATGATTCCTTTTATAGCTAATTTTTAATATTAGGATTTTTTTAAAAAAAGAAAAACTGGCCGGGCACAGTGGCTCACACCCGGCACTTCAGGAGGCCAAGGCAGGAGGATTGCTTGAGCCCAGGAGTTGGAGACTAACCTGGGCAACATGGCAAAACCCCGTGTCTACAAAAAATACAAAAATTAGCCAGGTATGATGGCATGCACTTGTAGTGCCAGCTACTCAGGAGGCTGAGGTAGGAGGATCACTTGAGGGTGGGAGGTTGAGCCTCCTGTGAGCTGTGATCACACCACTGCACTCCAGCCTGGGCGACATAACAAGACCCTGTCTATAAATAAATAAATAAATAAATAAATAAATAAATAAATAAAATAATTCCCAAGAATTAAGTCTGGATACCAGTTTGAAAATTATTTCATATGGTGACTAATCAGAAGTTATTTCAATTTTTCCTTCAAAGTTCTACTTTATACATTTTTATAGAAACAATCCAAATATTTCTGCCTATTTATCTATCATTTGGTAGAGATATAAAAGCAGATTTATGAGTAAAATTCAGAGATAACACTGATTTTACCAATTCCTACTCACAGATGCCAAATCTGATATATTGTGTGTTTCTGTATATTCCCTCATGATGAAACATTAATTCTAATCACCTCTTACAAATCTGAAGAGTAAATCCATGTGATCTGAAAAGAACTATTAAAGAATGCAACATTTAATGCTTTAATCTATTTCCTTCTAATCTCTCATGCAGTATGTAGAATAAAATAAAAACTCACTACTAAAGTGAACTTTAGTGAAATTCTCACATTTCCTGCATCTTCTTTCAAGATATTGCGTATAAAAGTACTTTGTAAAGTAGAAAGTGAAATGGAAATGTTAGTGCCATAATTATTATTACTGAGCTAACATGCTAAATTGGTTTGCCTTCAAAATGTTAACACGAAATTGAAGAGTAAAGGTTTTTCAGTGCTAATTCTTAGGATTCCTTGAAAAAAGAATACTAATTAGAATATATGATATTTTGCAAAAACAGCAATACCTCCATTAAATTCCTAGCTCCTCTTTAAGAAAACCAAACTCAGAACTAGTGAATAACTTATTACTTTTATCCCATATGTTCTGGCTTTTGATTTTACATCTTAGTAATAAGTTGATATGGGCATCTGTAACCCACCCTTCTTAGCAGGTTGCCATGACAACCTGAGGTAAAGTACCAGTTCACTGGAGCTTCAGGCTTTGTCCATGCTAAATACAAAAGCTACATTTGATTTCAGCTTGGCCGTTTCTATTGGGAGCAATGTACCACAGTTCTTTCCACTTTCCTGGCTGACTTTTTCATCACCATGGAGACCAGATCTGCCCACACAACTAAGATGTGAAACCATTCCTCATGTGGCTAAAACTAAGGCCTTGGTTCCCAAGGCCTTTTATAAAGTATATTGCTTTGTTAAAGAAGAGTTCCTGCTTCTGCTTTTAAAGTGTTTATTGATTTTCCACAAAGAGAAAACAAACTTTCTGGTGCTGAAGCTTTAAAATAAGGAGAAAGAAAATGACATTTTCCTTGGTCAGGTTCTGGTTTTGTGTGTACTGTATTCATGGTGTGTACTCTGTATAGTCAATTACTAAGGAATAATGTTTCATTTCAAATTATATGACAATATTCCTAAATAGTAGTTCACACATTTAATGTTCACTTGATGGTGGGCTTAAAATGTGACTTTTAGTTTGAGATTTTCTAAATTTGTCACTAAATCTAATATTAGTATCTTTTAGATTAGTTGTGCACTTCCAATAAAATCAGTATGAGAAGTTATTTTAGAACCTTGATCATAAGTATACATGGACTTAAGGAGGAACTAATGTAATTTATCACTACAAATCCAGTTATAGCATATCCAGATAGATCTGATGAATTAGCTATAGAAGATCATATAGCCCAGTTTTTAATATATTCTTGCATATGTAAATTTGTAATGTTAGTATGTGTATATATGTGTTTGTGTGTATACACACTTACACACACACACACACACACACACACACACACACACGGATTAGTACCACAAATAGGGTCAAAGTTCCACAGAGTTCTTTGAAGATCATATTTGTTATGGAGATACTAAATACTTTACAGCTGCTATTATTTTTTTGCCATCCCCTCCCAGAAAATGGCACCAGTCAAATAAGATGGTAGAAAGTCTTAAGTGGTGTTGGGAATCCCAAATTCACCCGTTGATTTGCACATTCCTCAAAGTGACTTAGGATGACTTCTCAACTTTCATGGTTGTGTTTTTTACCCTAGAGAAGGCAACATGGTCCTTGCTTAATAAAATACATATACTAAATAGGAATTCCAAAAAATTCTGACTTCAATGAAACATAGAATTGTTCTTATTTTTAAAATATATTGTGAATAAGCTAGCACCATAAAGGTGCCGTAAATTAGTTTACAGATGGGAAACAAATTTATTAACATAAATGAATTTTTTGTTTTTGTACTAGCAAAAAGTTAGCAATCCATTGCTATATTTGAATACAAATTATGTTGTAGGATACAGAGAACTTTCTGACATTTCAAACATTTGAATTTTGCAAGAGGAACTCTCACTGCAATGAAGTTCCTGTATCATTCTAGTTTTCTGTAATTACACTGGTGAGTGTGAAATTCAACATGTGATACTAAATGTTAAACACAGATATAGCTGGGAACCTTTTGCAATGGCTATAAAGTCATTTGTATTTTTCCATAAGAACATTGAGAGTCAGCGTATCTCTAACTCTTTAGTGGAACTTTCTTTAAAAGGGCAGTGCCATATAATTTTGTCAGAAGGGAAAAATGAAAATTAATATATAATAGGGTATTTTTAAAAAACACATATGTTGTTAGATTCAATAGCTTTCCATCCCAAATCCAAGATGACTTTGCTGGTCCAAAATTTAATAACCAACAATTTCTAAGACAGCTAAGACTGAATATGAAACCTCATTACTTGGTTTTTAGTTAAGATGAACATTAATGCTAATTTGTTTACATCTATGCTATATTTCTTACAAACATGATTTTATAGTGATTTTTACCAAATTAATGTTTTTCTTCTTGTCATGTACACAATACGTTTTGAATGCCTAAAAATATAATAATTTGAATGTTGGAATATGCAGATGACTTAACAGTGGGGATTTTTGAGAATTGTTTATGATGTAATTATTTTAGATTAGAAAATAAAAGAATGTGAAAATACCATGGGTTAAGGTGAGAGATTAGATTTATAACAAATTTGACATAAAGAAAAAATCTTAATGACAAATAACTGTCAAGATACAATTTTAGATTCTTACAAATGTTTCTTGAATTTTCTTCTTACCTTTCTTTGGCACTTGCTTTGCTAAGGAAGGTATCTTTCATTGTCCTTAAATTCAATTGGCAGTGCCCCTAAAGCAGCTCCTTCTTGCCAGAGTTGTTAATAAGCAAACGATCCCAAATGTCAGAATGGTGTGCCAAGGAGGTTATTAATAAGGCATTAACATTTAGAAGTTATTGAAGGAGGAAAATCAATATTACCATTTTTATAATATTGCAAGCTCAGTTATAAAGAGTAAGCAGAAGTTTATTTCAGGCTTCTACAATCATAAAGAATGTTACAGTATGGGAGGAAATAATATCTTAGATTTTTAGCATAAGAATCAATTATTTTCTTATTCTGCTGTCAGCACCCCCCATTAGTACTGGAGCAAATACTGAATTATATTCTTCTAATAAAAATAACAATAATCCTCCCAAAATCAAGATGGCAGTACTTTGAGGATAGTATATGAATTTAGTATGAGAGTAAGAATAGGATGGACTAGACCTGTAGGACAAAAGTTCACAAAGATCTATGTAACTGTTATTTATAACAGAATATATTATATGTATAATATATCATATTATAATATGTATATTATACATATTATAAAATATAACTATATATTCATTTATTTTAGTGTGTGTATATATATACTATACTACATATATATACTAAATTCAAAAAGAACCTATTAAAGGAAATCAGCAAGAAAGCTATGTTGACAGAGTTGATCCCAATTTGCCTTTTCATTTTGGCAGACCAGATACAGTCACAAATGAAGTGTTGAATGACTCACTTGTTCACCAGACTGGCAGTTCTCATCACTGAGTTACTTCACATTGATTATCATCCAGGCTGAATATGATCTAATTACATCCTTTTAATACAAACATACAAAGTGGTGGTAGAAAATCCACATAAATTTAAAACCTGCACTGTTCATCTCTAAAGTATTTGAGTTGGGAGTTTAAAAAAAAAAAGTCTACTATTTTCTGTAGGGGGTTCATGTCTCAGACTTCAGCTATGTCATCTCTATAGCTATTTCAACTGGAACTGAGAACTTTAAGGAGATTATTTTAAATTAAGTCATTATTCATCATAAAATGGATTTCAAAAGCAACCCAATCTGCCAATAGCTTGCTGTCCACCTACATTGCTGAAAGAAAACCTTACCCAGGAATGGTTATTTTTACTAAAGTTGTCTCATTGGAGTTTAACGTGATTATTAATAACCTCAAAATCACATCTCCTGAAATATTTTAAAATATGGATGGAGTATGATGGAGGAGTCAAATATTAAGTCAAATAAAGTAGATAATTCTTAACTATCAAATTTTAAGATAGAAGTGGAAAGGAGGTATACAACTATATCATAATCATTTTGAGGCGAAACTGTCATCTTTGTATATTTATTCCTAACATTTGATATAGTATATATATATATATATATATATATATATATATATATGTACACCCAGAGGCACCCATTAAACCTTTACTGAATAGTATATTTCTATAAAAATTAATTATTCCCGTTTTCCATTTTAAAATCTGAATGGCGACATTTGCAATGACAGTATCATGTGTCAAAATTCCATAGTATATTTTCCTGAAATATCTATAGACACTTCATTGAAAATAAACTGGTTATAAATTAAAATAACATGTTAAGTACTTTTGTAACTATTAAATGTGAAAGATGTCTTCAGTTGTTTTGTATAAACTTCATTTAAAGGGTACTTTAGATCTGCCTTAATTTCAGATAGTGGTTTTTAATGCAGATTGTAGAAAGTCAGCATGTATGATAGACTCATGAATAAGTAATTAAATCATAAATGGCACTCTAAGACCATAATATAACAGTAGGTACATTAAGATGAAATACTATTTTCATAAGGAAATACTCCATGTCTTGTGATTTATACACACAGGATGGAATTGTGATTTGGGAATTTAGAGGAACACTCAAATTATCTGGAAACAGTATTTTCTTACCTGTTTTGCCTATGGCTTAGGTTCATCAAATATTTTATTTTACCTGGAATTGTGAATTAAAGAACTCCATAGGTGCTGTAAGTATAAGCACAAACTATATTATCTTTTACTACTTACCACTTTATTTAGAAAAATATTCTTAGCAATCTATCACAAGAACAGAAAACCAAACACCGCATGTTCTCACTCATAGGTGGGAACTGAACAATGAGATCACTTGGACTCAGGAAGGGGAACATCACACACAGGGGCCTGTCATGGGGAGGGGGGAGGGGGGAGGGATTGCATTGGGAGTTATACCTGATGTAAATGACAAGTTGATGGGTGCAGCACACCAACATGGCACAAGTATACATATGTAACAAACCTGCACGTTATGCACATGTACCCTACAACTTAAAGTATAATAATAATAAATTTTAAAAAAAGAAAAATTAAAAAAAAAGAAAAATAATACTTTATCATGAAAATTTTGCTTCACATTCATAAAATAAAAATATTTCCCAACTCCTCCCTATGGTATTAAAAAATAAACAAACAAAATCTTTAATATCCTGTCTTTTTGAAGTCAACCTTTTATGAGAAAATAGGCACTCAAAATTTGTACAGATAATACTCAAACCACAATTAACAAGTCTCTGTCTTGGTCTGAACATTCTGAACCAAGGTATGAGCCCACTTTCTCCAGTACTTACATAGAGAAAAGTAATTATCACTATCATTTCATGGTGTTAGATATCCTTGTTTTTGAAAAAGAAAAACTTAAATTTTTCAAAATAAACACTCTTGATAGACTTGAATATCTGCTATTGATGGCCTTTGTTATCCACAAATAGCTTAAGACAAGTAGTCTTTGACTTTGCCCTTAAATTTGCCCTCAAGCATGCTGATTATGGAACTGAGTAAAATGGAACCGAGTTCTGTCTTAGTACTCAAACAGAATTAGGAATCTTTGTAAGTGCTCATCTGGCTTAAATACTTCCATTTTAAAATATTTTCTTCTCTCTCATCCATTAAAGAAAATATTTCTTTTCACCTGTTTTATATTCAGCCTTAATCATTTTCTTGAAGATGTTCGTACCTCTACCCTTATCCCCTCTATAATCTAATCCTCCTCAGGCATTTGATTGAAGTATCATCAGCTATTTTTAGCAGGTCACTAATAGAAGCCAGATTATATTTCTAAAAACTTATGTTTCCAGAATTCTATTTCTGCTTATTATTTGGGTGGTCAAATTTTATTTGGGGGAATGTTTAAATTCATAAAGCAAAAAGAAAAAGAAACATCTTCCTCAAGATTTCCTATGCAAATTCAATCTGTGTCTCAAGGAACTTGCATGGACATGGAATCTCACTGGAATAAGTCATTCTACACGATTCAACATGGCATTACATCTGGGTTCATCGTTCAGATCTCCAGTATAGTAACAGGGAAACAAGATCTGTTTCTTCTTAACCTAAGCTGGTGGCCTCACAATTAGAAGTTTCAGTGATGGGTAGAAGCTTAATAAATATTTATTAAATAATATGCCAAACAGAAGCATTACTGATTTTCTTTGTGGTAGCATAGATATATTTCTGTCATTTCAAAATGTAATTGGCTAAAAGCTTGGTGAAGTTTATTTTAACAGCAGCAGTAGGGAATATTTTTATATCATCCAAAAGAAAACAAAATAATCAAGAGTTATATAATTTATGTTTTTTCTGCCTTCTATTGTTTTTTTCCATAGAGATGGGGTCTCACTATGTTGCCCAGGCTGGTCTCAAACTGCTGGCCTCAAGTGATCCTCCTGTCTCGGCCTCCCAAAGTGCTGGGATTACAGGCATGAGCCACTGTGCCCAACATGCCTTTTTCTAAAAAACATGCAATTTCCATTTGCTCTTTTAGAAAAGAGGAATAAAATTAGTCTGTATAATTTTAACTGGTTTGACTGTTTTTGTTTTTGTTTTTTTAATTATTATTATACTTTAAGTTCTAGGGTACATGTGCATAATGTGCAGGTTTGTTACATATGTATACTTCTGCCATGTTGGTGTGCTGCACCCATCAACTCATCAGCACCCATCAACCCATCATTTACATCAGGTATAACTCCCAATGCAATCGGTTTGACTGTTTTAAATATTTGTGTCAGGATAAATGAAGTTGTCCACTACAAAGGAGAAGGCTAGTAATTGGGAATTGACCACAAAGAAAGAAAAAGCCCAGTGAAAACCTAAAGGGAGAGAAAAGGAAAGAGTGTTCAGAATCAGAATGGGACTTGTAAACGGTTAAAGATACATAAACATGAGATTCTCAGAAGTCCAAGATAGAAGGGCAGTATCATGAAGTAGGTTTTTGTGTTTTGGAGATTTCATCTAGATTAGCCATATACGAGCAGCCCTTTGTGCACTTGCTTCTGACCCACCTGGCTTGCCAGTACACTTACACTTAAGATTCATAATGCACATGCCAAGACATATAGTGGAGTTGAGTGTAGGAGTGCCTTTGTAGTTATTTGTTTGCCTCAAATATAAATAGGCAGTATTTAACACTACATAAAAAGTATAGTTGTAAAAAAATTATTTAAAATTTACCAAGCCCTCTTTCATTTTGTCATAATCTCAGTAGACAAAGATACTTCCATCAGATTCCTCAGCACAAATCCTGAAATTGTTTAAGCTATGTCATACAGTGTCAGACTGGTGATGGGATTAAAAATAAAATGCTCTATGTGAAGTCCCTGAACTCAGGGCTTCTGACTTAGAAACTACTCGTATATGCAGTGCAAAAATTGGTGTTACTCCAACCAGCCCTAGCCAATGTGATTGACCTAAAGCAAGAGGTCTCAAACTGCAGTGGGCACAAGAATCACCTGGATTAGTTGTTTAAAATGCAGATTCCTGAGTTCCATACCCAGAAATTCTGATTCAATAGACAAGGTGTAGGGCCCAGAAATCTGTGTTTAACAAGCACCTCCACGCTGAGATTCAGTAACCACTGGTACTGTTACCACTAGTAGTTGAAGAGATACCTTGCCCTAGGGAGTTACCTTCTCTTATGCTAACATACCCTAACTGGTAACTAGTTGTAGCCATTTTGAAATAGTACTTCTCCCTCCACCATCCTGTAGGAGCTAAACTGAGGAGATGTTTCCAGTCTCTTGCAATAGAATTCAGCAATTGTGACTTACCAGGGCTCTAGTTCAGTTTAGTATGAGTTAAGTGGGCATTAAGGGAATGTGTACTAGAAATTAAAAGGTTCACGTAACCTTATCTCTGTGGGGAAACAATGGATGTGTTCAAAATAACTACAAAATGTTTGAATTGCTTGGATAAATGAAGAACAGTTTAAACTTAGAAATGACCTTGTGCCCAAGGTTGGATTCCTTCTGATTTTGCTGTGTGAAATTCCATGACCTTGTGAAACAAAGTGGTAGAAGCTAAAGCTAGCATTCCAGTACTATAATATTCTAAAAACTGAAGTATTGTGTTTTGTTTCATTTGATATATATATGAAGATTATTCAGTTCCCACCCCCATTTCTGCAAAAAGAGTATAATATTACAGACAAAAATTAGTTCTGCTGATTTGTGAACTATGCTATATCTTGTTTGCTAGATATCAGTGTTATAGGCAAGATGTGTCCCTCCCCATTTTCTAAGGGAGGACATAATGACAACATGCTTTCTCTATTCTCTCTCCCAACTTGTTTCTTCTTTTCTCAATATAACTCAAAAGATACTACAGGATGTTGCAGATAAAAATCTGCACTAGGCTAGAGATTTAAAATATTGCTGGTTTGTTGCTGCTGACAATATTTATTAGATTCCTCAAGATCCAAAATAAAATGACCTAAAAGAGAGTACAGTTTATTTTATCCAAATTGTTGTTAGTTTCTCAGGTCATTCAGAAATATCCGTCTCTTCCAGTTTCTTAACTCCTTGGCATGTGACTTATGCTCAGGTGTAAAGTCACCCTTTCATCATATTCACTCTGTTTTAGCTTTTCATTTCTTGGCATTTTGCATTATTAAGCATGCGGCCTCCTCATCGGAGCAATACTAGCTAGGCTATTCCACTGTCTCACTGATTAGGACATAGTAGCATATATATCAGGTTAATCAAATACCCTTCTGGTCAGAAGACTAGAAAGGTTTTCTTCCTGCTTCTTGATTGGATGAATTTGAGGAAAGATTCGTATAGAAATAATTTTAATTTTCTCAAAAGAAATGGTAATTTTACATGTATATGGAGAACATTTTAACATAAAGTATTCTGATTAAAATTATAGACATACATATACAAGTATAGTGGTGGGAAAAGATTTTTCTGCACTGTGTGTTATTGTGTATATTTGGGAGATTAACATTTCCAAACAACCAAGTTTAAAGCAAAAAGTGTCCCATTTATGGCCAAGTAGACTTGCATGCCAACAGAAAGACATTGTATTAAAACCATATGCAATTCTAGCCATATTTTTCTACTTTCTCTTCATGGGTATTGCATGATGGTATTTCTAATACAAATACTAATATGCTTTGGAAATAATGGCACTCGCAGGTCTTTCATCATATTGTATCACTGCTTTATCATATTAGGCTAATACACTGCGAGAGTTGGTAGAACCTCTCCATGCCAAATCGGATCCACTTCTGTTGGCACTCAACCCATTGGACTCACAGATTGATAAGCTAATGTTTAGAGAATTTAGATCGGAGAGAGTCGGTACGGCGCAGACTCAACATCAACCTCTTGCAAGCAACTAAAATGGCCTCGTCCTTGCTGTTTATAACAGAAAACAGACTTGTATAAAGCTTAGATCATCAAGTGTTTTGGATTGGGGGCCTCCCAAAGGGATATAAGAGGGGCAGGCCACTCTTAAGAAGAATGCGAGCTTTCTACATTGGGACTAGCATAAGATCAAAGCCAATCAAGATGGAGCACAGTAACAGAAAACTGCGGTTTCTATGGGAGAACAGAAGGGGAAAGGGTCTTAACTGGGAAAGGGCTCTGTGTGGTGACACCTCAGTTGTGTTCTCCTGACACCAGGAAAAGAGAGGGATCAGCTTCAATAACTAGAAAATTCTGGCTGTTTAATGGACTCTTTGGTGGCCTCTTTAAGGCAAAGCAGAGAAAGCAAATTATGTATTAAGTGTATTTTGCATTTTTAAAACTTGACGTGCTGTATTGTATTAAATTAAGTGTAATCTATTAAGGCAAGGTATACACAATTTGCTTTGAAACTTAATATGTTTATTCTATTATAAAGTGTATTCAGGTGCAACACAGAGACTGCTTTCGGTGACATTAATGAAGAAAATTTCTCATGCCAGGCTTTATTATAGAATCTTCAGCTAAAATCCTAACTTTCTCCTTATTTCTTGGCACTTGTACACAAGTGGTGTTGCCTCTTAGGGCAGGCATGAGCTATTCTTTTCTGTAAAATATTTTGAATCTATAGGCTGTGGGTTTCATTTTTGAAAAAGTATTTTGTCTGGATGTCTTTCTAACTAGCTTCAGATATTATTTAATACTATGTAACTGGGTCCCCTATGGCTCAATCAATATTGCTTATTTTTCTTCTGTAGTGGATGTGAAATTTCCTTTAGTTGGATAAGATACACTGTAATAATTTTAATGCTAATTAATGGATATTTCATACTGTGCAATGAACAGATAATTTAACACTGTATTTTGAAATGTTTTTTTCTTCCTGTCACCGCAGTGTGTGGTATTGCATAATGTGAATACCTGTAAAAATATAAATTACTTAAAAATAAAAATATGACCAATTGGTATCAGATCTTTTCAGATAGCTAAATAATTTGCTAAGTATGCCTGATAGTAAATATCTTTCTAAAAAGAAGTAATCAGTGCTTCTTTCTCACAAATGGAATTTGTTTCTGTGAATAAAATCACATTGATCTGCCTTACAATTGCCTCTGTGCTCTAACCATTTTAATGTGTTTTTTTTTAAATATCTATATAATGATGGTTCTGGTATATGGAAATCCATCAAAACGCATTTTATTGGCATTTAATATTTATGGGATTGTCTTGGGTCATTCTCCCTGTTTAAGTCAAGTAAAATTTTGTGATCTGGAGAATTGGGTTTTTTTTTTTCATTAAGGAATATAGTGACTCCACATTAATTTTCAAAAATAATCATCTCTTAGCTTTGGTTTTAAACTATATCCTTTATGAATTCCTGCCTGAGAGCTAGCACTTTGGCCTCCATATTCCTAGTGGTTAAATTTTTTAAATTCTGTGGGTAAACCTAAACTCTGTCATTTATATTTTTGATTGTCCTTCAAAGAACCTTCCCTTCTTTGAGGCAATAAATCAATACTAAGGACACCAAGATTTTGCCATCTGAACTACTTGTCATAAATACCATAGTGCCCTGAAAATTCAACCACTGTCATGTATTTTTATCATTAAACTGCATAATTTAGCAGAAATTACATGTTCAGAGAAAGAAGTATAGAATAAACTTTAGCTCTATCTCTTTTGTCACATCTTTACGGAGCAAGACTTTGTGTTGTAAGGAAAGAATTGACAGACACAAGTACTTGATTTCAGTGAAGCACATTATCATTCTTACAAGGATGGGCTTTATATGTTCTTTAAAAATACATTTAGCAAATGCTGGTGGAGTCACTCAAGCTGTTCTTTTAAGAGAAGGGTTTTTTTCTCACTAAAATAGATTTTTCTTTCCTCAGAGAAAGTATTGCCCAATAGTAATGTTTGTGTATTGTTACTTTGCCTAAAAGAAAATAAATAACCCCTAAATATGAAACAAGTAGTTGATTACAGAGGGAGGACTAAAAGCCAGCTTTTAAAATCTTTAAAATCTTATGTTTTTTTCTGATATAACAAACTGCCTTCCCCAAACCCAGTTTTATAATGGTAGGCATAGCTGATTGACTTATATAAAAGCACGAATTAAGAGAGCTAGTATTTAATTACAAACATTCAAATTATAGTATAAACCCCTGAATACTTAATCATCCTTATCATAAAACCTCCAAAGACATTAAGTCCATTAAAATTTTGTCACCTTACATATAAATAAGTTATTCATTATGGCTTGCTAGTAAATTCATATTCATAGAAAATATTCAGGTGTTCTCAATGCAAATGTTAATTGCCTTTTGTGACAAGAATAGTGTTTCACATACTTGATATCATTAGCCTGGAAGCCTTAAAGCACTCTGCAGCTGTACAAGAATGAATGTCTCTCAAATCTGACTATGTCCAGTCTTCTCTCCCATTTGTGATTTAGTCTTTCCCAACCTTCTGGGCTCATTACACAGCTGTATTGCAGAAGGAACAACTGTTTCCACAAGGGTATCATTGTCCAATTATACAAGATCACAGATCCCTTCCGAAATATGTACAGAACTCATTATCCATCATTGATTTCATTCCTCAAGAACCCAACTGGTTTACTTATTTGTTTTGTTTTCATTTTTTATGCTCCTTCAACATTGTCATTGCAGGGATGGGGAAATGGGGAGGACACTAGAGTAAAATTTTAGGTTGCCAAGTTTCATGAACAATATTATACAATAGACTGTCCTAATAATTACACAGTCACCTGTTAGGGAATGCTCTTTGGAGTAGTTCATATATAAAGTAAAGAAAACCATCACTCTGTTTGAACGTGTTGGGTTGCATGAGGCACTGTGCCAGGTAGAAGAATGGGAAATGCAAATATGAGTGGGACAAATTCTACTCGTGGAAAAGTCACAGTCTAAGTCTCTGAAGTAGGGCACACAAGGGTCCATTAAGGTACAGGAAGAAAAAACGTTGGAATTTTTCCTTGAGTTTTATCTCTCATCCTTTTGAATTTCTTTTTGTGTATGTTTTATAACATCTATTTATTACTATAGAGTAATACATGTATATAAGTTTCTATTCTATAAAACAGAAGTGTTTTAACTAATAAGAGTGTGCAATCAGAAAAAGTTTGGAAACCACTGAACCTGAATGTAAGAAATACGTCAAGCAAAGACTTTTTGGTATTTGAGAAATGCATTATTATCTTCTAATAAGCAATTTGCAAGAGATTCCAACAAACTGGTATTTTTCGTTAGCTATTCTTTTCTTTGAGCTTTCATTTATCACTTACTACCTAAAGGTCATAGGCAACCTGAAAAAGACAAATAATGATGCTCTCTACATTCCTAGATTCACAATATTTCATAGTGGAGCAGAATATAAAAGGGACAATAAAGAGGATCTTCTTTCACCCTGTCAAGTATGACACAGCCATAAATGACCCTCCCTCGGCACAGAATACAAGTTAATTCATCAATAGCTTAATTATGATCCTCAAATCCATCAATCAATGAAATTTTATGTAGGAAAGAAAATTTTATATGCACTCTTTGCTTCAGTAAAATTGGAATTCAAAAGTATGTAATCTGACACAGGACTAATTTACATGTTGTAAACGTAAATATAATTTTGGGGGAAATTTATTTCTGCATAGGCCCAGATTTCCTGAATAAATTAGATACAGATTAAAATTCCATTATAGTGTGATACAGTTCCTCATTAGGAATCACAGAAGGTTCCTATATATGTCCTGTGATTTGAATGTGGTCTCTACACTTTGCCAACTTTCAGAAAACATTCATTCAAATTGCAAAAGAGCTGGTTTTCAGCCAGTGTTCCAATGGCTGTACTGGCACATTGAAAGAAAATCAATCAGGAAGCAGACCTCACCAAGTGCTTGCCTCCTCTTCCAAAGCAAGCCTCTTCTAAAGGAAGAAAAAGCAAGGGTTGAAAAAAGAGAGAAGCCTGAAGAGAAGTGAGAAGGAGATGAAGAAGAGGGCAAAAAGAGAAGAAAATAAAGGTGCTTTCATATTTTCAGTTGCAACAGTAGCCCCAATTGACTTAATTGGTATTCATCTGAGAAAAATCAAGGAAACCAATTGAAAATTATAAAAGAAAATAAAGGTCTGTTTTTGTCTTGAATGTTGAGTTCTGTGTTGTTTTGACTGTTGAGCACAGTGAATCAGATTTATAATGTGACTCTGCCCCTCACCAACCCCTCTTTTGAAAATAAAAAGACTCTTTGTCTAGTCTTAAAATGTTAAGTAATTGGTGGCATTTTGTGGTAGCCTGGCATCTCAGTCCCTCGTCCTTACTCATCCCACTACTGTGTCTTATGTAGTGTATGTGTATGATGTGTAGGGGATGGGGGTAGGGGGTGGCTTACTTATCTCTGATAGGAGCCACACCATCCCATTACTATACTTGGAAATGTTTCTGTGTTCCGTCTCATTGTGATTGCTTGTTCAAGTGTGCTGCCCAGAGATAAATTCACACTCAATTCTTTTTACAGCTGTCAAACCAGATTCTTTGTAGAATTATGTTGTCTTTTGATTGAATGCTTTTCTCCCCCATAAGAGCAAGAAGGGGGAGAAACTTTCAGTTTTTATTGTTTAATACCTATGTATGTCATTTTATATATTGAATCTTCATTCATCCTTCTTAAAGTAAAACTACATTAAAATTTTATAAAATCAGTCATCTGCCCCAGTATTTCACAAGCTTTAAGAACTGAGGGAAAACTGGGTCAAAATTTTTTTAAACAAAATATATACACCCTTCTACAATGTTAGGTAATATGGAGGAAGGTTCTTTTAAAATAAAAATTACTGTGTAAAAATACTTCTGCCTCCCTTAAATCCTAAAACTAAAATCTGAATCCCTTTTTCCTTCACCTTCTTTCTAGAACCAAAAAACTAATAATACATTAGGCCACCTGATACCTTAACTACTATAATTCACATCTGTTAGGCCTCCCATTTTCAACCCCACCCTCTACTCTATGAAATTACATCTGGTTTTACATGCAGTATTGCCTTGAGGAAAAAAAAGAATGCAATAACTACTATGTAATTCCTCAGGGATCTTTCCTGGCCTATGATTTTCTGAAATAGACTTATGCTGTTTAAATGTGTCCTTGTTTTTACAATTCAATTTAGTTATTCTAAATGATCATCTGATTTTGTGCCTTCCTCATTCCAAATCATTCTCAGTTAGGATTCCCTATCTTGCTTCCATTTCGTTCATAACCCACAAAGCAGTTTCTCCTTTTTACAGTCTTCCATCCCCCATCCCTCAAAATCCTCTAGGTGTCGAATATATTCAGTGATGGGCCAACAGAGAATTTAAAAGCTGTTATTTAAAGAGATTTTTGTGTTTTTAGATTATAGTTCTAACTTAGATATATGGTTAAGAAGTTAAAATTTATCACAGAAGGCTTAGTGATAGCATGTGCTGATGATAACAAAGAATTTTCTAATAGAAGGACTCAATGACTATACCTACCATTAGTTGTTAACTTCAGTAGCAGAGCCAAAAGTTGAATGCGGAATTTAAATAAAGCTACTTTTTAATCCTAAAATTATCTTTTTAGGTTAAGGTACTGTACATTTTGGGCATTGTTGACAATTTTACATACAGTCATTTTAAAAAATTTTTTGAATGCTGCATTTTAAGGGAGTCTCACATTTGTTGGCATCTACTGCTAAATACACATTTCAAAAGACAACTGAAAAAATTGGCAGTATAGAATTCTTGTTAAAATTGTGGATTCTGGGGTCAGACTGCCCACATAGAATTCTAGCTCCACCACTTATACTAAGTGTGACTTTGAGCAAGATACTGCCCTGCTATAAATGAAGATCAAATAGATCTGCTCTTAGTATTGTTGTGAGGATTAAATGAGATCATAAAGATTAAGCATTTACCCTGCTGCCTGGCGCATCTAAATATTAAATGGCATCATTACCAATTAAGGAATCTTTTTTTTAAACTATGTCAGAAAGCCTAAAATATTCACATGGACCATTGTGGAATGAACAACATTCCATATTTACTCTTTGGGCCAATATAATTACTTAAATATGACTCTGGCTATCTATTTAAAAAAAGATGATATAGCCCTACTCCAATCTGCCACTCCAAGCAAAATCCTAGTTCATCTTTGTTTATCATTGTTGAGAAAGATATGACATTAGTGTTCAGGCAATTAAAAAACAAGATGGGAGTTTTATTTGTTCAACTATGTCTAAGATCCTTATTGAGCCAGTCTCTCATTTTTTTCTCAAAAATATTTAACTGGAGTATTTTCTCCTCAGGTCTTACAAATACTAAGTATCTTCTCTTAGCACATGCCATATTTGCACATAAACATATTCCCATATTTCATTTTAATTAGAATATTGATACTTTATGATCAGTTATTATATTTACAATGTACAAGGCATTACTATGGCAGTCACATGAAACCTAATAATCCTCTATGGCACAATTGGAAGATTTTTATAATCAAATATGCTCCATTGAATGCCATTCAATCTTATGAAATCTGGAAAAATGTAAAAATAAGTTCATTCGGTGTTGCTAAACCAGGCAAGCTCTATTAATCAGCATTTCTATGCTTATCAGCATAATGATAAAGGATATTCATTAATATTTTAAAAGATAATGTGCAGGATTGTTTCCATGTTGTGTGCCTTTTGTATTCTAATTCTTTGAACTTGCTAGACTCAAGATATATATGGCAATTTGCTATCAAGAGTATATTTGGTTAATCAAATAATCCTATTATTTGATCATTCTAAAACAATTAGCTGTCTGTAGCTAATGTTACCCAATATAACTAGCAGCTGTGGGTTTTTGTTGTTGTTTTTTAATATAATAGTGTTTTCATAGTCATTCATTATCCTGTTTTTCAGATAGTTTTGATATTTTAATAAATTTTCAGTGTGTCAAATAACTTTATTGCAATGAATTCATTTATCTCTCTGTCTCTCTTTTTTTTTATTATTTTTTTGGACATTGCAGGTGAAAGTAGAGAAGAAAAGTTAGGAGACTCATTGCAAGATTTATACAGGGCACTGGAGCAGGCCAGTCTGTCACCACTAGGAGAACATCGTATTTCAACCAAGATGGAATACAAGCTATCATTTATAAAAAGATGTAATGATCCTGTAATGAATGAAAAACTACACAGGCTGAGAATTCTCAAAAGCACTTTAAAGGTAAGACAAGAAATGGAAGGACAAATTTCTTTGAAGAGATTCATTCTAAAAGGGGATTACCAGATACTGTAGGTTAAGAAATACAAATTGGGGACTGGGGAGAAGAAGAGGTAAGCAGTAAGAACCTGAAGCTGAGCTGTTTCTATGTCATAATAAGTATATTGGTAAAGAGGAGATCATCTTAACTTTTCATTAACGTCTCAAAGCACTGATTAAATGTTATTTTACTCAGTTCTAGGAGAAAACAGGATGTGATTTAAATTGTTTTCTAAAAATGCAGGGCTGGTGTTATTCCTCAGTCTATAGATTTTCTAAGATAAAAATACCATGTGGTATAATTATTAGCATTATTAAAAGAGCACAGGATGCATGCAGAATGCAATAGTGGGTGCTAAAAGAGTTTGAGATATTTCACGATTGTTTCCTGCATGAACTACAGTGCATTTGGGGTGAAGCCATGGTGATTTGTGTTCCATGTAGAAATTGTATAATCATTCTGTTTATGCTATCAGTTCCCAACTTACATGTTACCCTCCTATTATACATTTCTGTAAGTGTTTACATTGCTTCCAGTCTCCTTATTATATGCCCCCAGGTTCGGGGGGAGGTGGTGAGGAAAGGAGAGCAGAGAGGCAGGAAGTTGGAAAAGGAGGCAGACAAGTGAGCCCTGCTCACCGTGTGTGGGGGTGTGTGTGTGGGAGATTGAAGGAGAGGGCCCACCACACAAGCCACCTGAGCAGGCCCTGTGCCCTTAAAAAACACAAACAGAAGACATTTATGCAGCCAACAAACATGAAAAAAAGCTCATCATCACTGGCCATTAGAGAAATGCAAATCAAAACCACAGTGAGATACCATCTCAGGCCAGTTAGAATGGTGATCATTAAAAAGTCAGGAAAAAACAGATGCTGGAGAGGATGTGGAGAAATAAGAACACTTTTACACTGTTGGTGGGAATGTAAATTAGTTCAACCATTGTAGAAGACAGTGTGGCGATTCCTCAAGGATCTAGAACCAGAAATACCATTTGACCCAGCAATCCCATTACTGGGTATATGCCCAAAGGATTATAAATCATTCTACTATAAAGACACATGTACATGTATGTTTATTGTGGCACTGTTCACAATAGCAAAGGCTTGGAACCAACCCAAATGCCCATCAATGATAGACTGGATAAAGAAAATGTGGCACATAAACACCATGGAATACTATGCAGCCATAAAAAAGGATGAGTTCATGTCCTTTGCAGGGACATGGATGAAGCTGGAAACCATCATTCTCAGCAAACTAACACAAGAACAGAAAACCAAACACTGCATGTTCTCACGCATAAGTGGGAGTTGAACAGTGAGAACACATGGACACAGGGAGTGGAATATCACACACTGGGGCCTGTCGGGGAGTGGGGGGCTAGGGGAGGGATAGCATTAGGAGAAATACCTAATGTAGATGACGGGTTGATGGGTGCAGCAAACCACCATGGCACATGTATACGTGTGTAACAAACCTGCACGTTCTGCACATGTATCCCAGAACTAAAGTATAATTTAAAAAAAAAAAAAAAAAACACAGAAAAGAACTACAGAGTATTGCTGTAGTAATTTCAGGAAACAAAAGGTCAAAGGGCTCCTTTGGGAAATATTTCAGATCCATAGCATGCTGCTGAGGTTTTGTAATTTTGAAATATAGGTGAGTACCAAAGAGACAGACCAACTAGAAAATGACCTGAAAGAATTTCAGATAGCAAGCAGCAAAGTTTTCAGACTCCATTAGCTTTTAATTGGTAGTCATGCAAATACTACTGCAAATCCAGGGGACAATATAATGGACTTTTGGGAAGAGCAGAATTTTTAGAGAGTGCTATAATAGTCATAAGAATAGTTCCAGTGACTAATCCTACTTCAAAGATATTATCACCCTCCCACCTTATAGAGCCTCTCCACTTCCCCCATTCAGTTCTAAACTGCCTGGTTTAGAAGGCAGGCAGGCATTTTGAAGCAGGTTAGATTCATGAATCTTAAAGACCTGTTTCTCTCCTTCTATCTCACAGCCCCTTTTCTCTGTTTTTTATGCTCTGTAGAGTCCCCCAAGGTATTTTCTTCCAGTGACAAAATATGTGGCTACTGCCAATGTTCAGTTCACTAAGTATTGATGAATCACCAGATACATGAATGCTCCACTCGATTCTCTGGGGCCAAGAAAGATAACGAAAAGTCACTGTTAAAAAAATGCCCCTCATTGGTACAAATGAACTACAGAACCCTATGCTTTTTGGCATGGAAAATTAATAGGCAATGGATTCCTTCATTAGGGAAGGACAGCTGGCCAAGCAACCCTGGACGTGTCTAGTTCCTGGAATTTTAACAAGCACAGATCTCAGATCCCACCACAGGCAACTCACAACATCCTCAGTCCCAGCCCTCTTCCATATTCTGGTCTGTGAGGCCAGACCAACTTCTTAAGCACCTTTCTGTTTTCTTTGCCTCCCAACTCTGGCTGGCCCAGAGGTGTGTGCCTTAATTCCTGCAGAACATTTTCTACACTTCCCTAAGCTTTGCTTGGGTCCCTAAAAGGCAGGACTGAGCTGCTCAGATTGTCTTGACCCCTACTTCTCCATCCCACCTTCCACCTGGGAAATGTTCGTCTTCCCCAGGTGATAGTTTTAACTTGGTGAGTTATACCAAAATGAAGCTTAGTCTTCAGCTAAGACCCAGCTTCCAACGTAGAAGGGAGTGCCATTCTCCCTTACAGGCCCCCAGTGCTACAGAAAGGGAGCCATAGCATTTACACAGCAAGAATTATGTATTTATGGTAACAGGGGGGCCATGCTCAGTCTCTTTCAAATATGAGAAGCTTACCATAAAGCAGGAGAGATAGAACACATGCAAAAGTAACTCAAGAAATAGAATATGACAAATGTACTCAGTGGCAGTGATGGAGTAGTAAAGGGGCATAAATGAGGAAGAAAACTTTTCTGAGTGTTTAAGCACAGCTTAAAGAAATGAGAAGCTTTTGAACTGGATCTTAAAGAACAAAAAAGCTTTCCATAGCAGAGATGGGCAAAAGGACAGGCAAAGAGAAAAAGCAAACCACACAGTGGGCAAAAGGAGGCATTCCTCGGGTGTAGAAAAAAGTACACTTAGGACGTGAGTCTAAAGAACTGGGTGGGTGTGAGTATCCAAAGCCATCTCTTATGGGCTTCTTAAATGTTTTGCCTATTAACTTTTTATTTTAAACTTGAATAAAACTTTGTCCCTGTCTTAATTGTTGACTCCTTTTTCTTTTCAGGCCAGAGAAGGGGAAGTAGCCATTATCGATAAAGTCCTAGACAATCCAGATTTGACTTCTAAAGAATTCCAACAATGGAAGCAGATGTACCTCGACCTTTTCTTGGATATCTGTCAAAATACCACCTCAAATGACCCACTGAGTATTTCTTCTGAAGTAGATGTAATCACTTCCTCTCTAACACACACTCATTCATACATTGAAACGCATGTGTAAATGTATTCTGCCTTCAGGCCATCTAGTACCTGCTGGTACTCTGAACACATATATAAGGTAGTTTTTTATATCAATGTGTGGAACACTTGACAAGCTATACTTTAATGTTACCAAACTATATGAAACAAACCATATATGGTCACAATACCACTATCTTTAATGAGCATTTGTATATTTTATATGCAATCAGTGCTCAGCTTATGTTTACCATGTGCAAAATCAACTGTCTTTAAGGACTTAAAATTAACTTTTGCAAACAATTCTAAATACAGGTGGTCTTCAAGTAGTAAAACCACAAAAGGCAGTTTTCTATCTATGGTCATCTTTTCTCCCTTTAAGTTAATTTTATATAAACAAGACTTCAAAAGTAAATCACATTTTTTCAGGTGCAGACATCCTTGTGGGTGGGAAAGAATTTAAACCTTTTTTATATTTATTAAAATGTTCTAAGAATTTTCTTAAACATTGCACAAAGTTTAATGCTGTAGTTTTATTTTTGTGAAATGTAGATGCACATACAAGAGCTAAGCAAAATAGAAGAGCATCGACATAAGAAAAGTTCAGGTATCTAATATTCGTCTTAATAGTCTATTAACTTGTGAAAGCTAGTTAATGGAAATATTATTCCAAATCTATGAGAACACTTGGTGTATCAGGGCAAAGCTTTGTAAGATGTTTTTGTAACTAAGACCAAAATTGAAGATAGAGCTGCTTTATTTTCTTGGTTTAAATCTTCCTTTATTTTTGTAGTGATGAGATGCTGATTGTGTACAGAAGAATTTGAGAGGGGATTTTTAAAAACTGACTTAACACACCCAGAAAGGCAGCTAACAGCTATATATATATATATAAATTTCAGCCCAAACTCATGTTTTTAAACTCCAACTCTTAAAAGACAACAAGGTATAAACTGAAATGAATCAACTTTCCACTTAGTTTCTAATTTTCCCCTAGTCCACTAATTAAACTTATGTAATTATACTTCAGGCAGGGAAGTACAATATGTTTAGTTACAGGCTGATGTGTGTTACAAAAAAACAACATTGAAAAATAAAAATGTACTTCCCTACTAAGGAGCAAGCGGGTGATGGTCATTCGGAGAGATGTCACATTGAATTATGAGAGAAACAATTTAGAGGTTTTTTTCCTAGCTTCATGAATTGTTTTGTAGAGTGGATGAAGTTAAGAAAAAGTCCTCTTCATATATTTCCATTTATAAGCGTCTTGTTTTTGAAAGTGATCACAGCATGAAAATGACTGTGCTGCTTTTTAGTGTCTGGCTGCATAACGTACAAGTCACAATTTGCTGTTTTTTTCAGGAGGAGAAAGGGAACCTCCTTTACTATTCTATATCCTAAAATCTACTTCTAATCAGCTTTATACTGTTGCCTGTACAGCTCAGTGAATGTACTTTCATCTTTAAGAGTTCAGATATATGCCAGTGAATATTTTTGCTGTAGAGGAGAAAGTAAAAACTCCACAGCGGGGATCTTTTTCTTTGCTTTTGAAACCACCATTGAATCACTATCGTTTTGCAGACTTTGCACAACTGTACAGGAGAGTGGCCTTTCTACAGCACATTTTCAGTAATCCTATATTTAGTCAAAATGGATGAGAAATCATGTATTAATGTTTGTATGGAATTTTGGGTCCAGTGTAATATTTTTATCATTTACAAAGAATTCTATTTGTAAAAACATTTATTTACTGCATGGATATTGACGCACATTAAATTTGTGGGATTTTGTATATGTTAAAAAAAAAAAAAAAAAAAAAAAAACCTCTTGTCCTAAAATGAAGTGTGCTTGTTACAGGTGTTTAGACTTATTGATGTTTACTAGACCAAATGTGTATGTTCACTTAAAAATATATGTACCTGATGGATGTGTCATGTTTACAGTGGCCAGGTTGTGGCCTGTAAACAGCAAGCAGTTGATGGGAAGACTAGCTCTGTTGCTACTAAGCAGCTTTTACTTTTGTAAAGTCAGCTCTGTTGTTTTAAATGGTAAAAATTAAACTAATGAATTTGACAAGACTCGTGGCTAGCCTAGCATGAAAGAGACCTTTTAACACTATATAATATCTGTACATTTTATTGCATTCGTTTCAAATCTAGGAGAGGCAGTACTGTAAACTGAAGTCAAATAAATTCAGCTCTTAATGAATCCTTATAAAGCACCTACTTTATTCATGCAAAGTCCTTACCACATTTCTTTGTGACCTAATTATACAGCCACCACCCCCCACCCTAGTTTCGAGTTCTAACTTTGCTGCCTCATTGGTGATACAAGCCAAAAGCAGCACCTGTTCAGTATATATGAGTATCTTATCTAAGACCCTGAAAAATCAAGCTGGTTTCCCATTTACCTGACACAAACTTTAAAACTTTACCTATTCCTCTTTCTTTTCTCTGTGATTCTTTTGGGGGAAGTGGGGGTAACCACCAAAACTTAATTTTTTTTACAAATATAATCTACAGTATGTCTGCAGAATGAACATTTAAGAGTATGAAAGAAATCAGTTTTTGTTTTGTTTTGGTTAGACATTCCACTTAACCAGAGGAGCCTGATTATTATGGCTAAGGGTTGATGAAATGTGACTTAAAACCAGTGAGCTGTCTAAAGTCAGGGCAAAAGCAGCCTAGGGTGACACCAGTGACAGAAAAATTTTAGGATACTTTCTAGAGGGAAAAAAAAAGTGCTTAGAGATTTTTTTCCCCTCTCAGTTCCATATTTATATCAAACCATCAGAGCAGAACTGTAACCATGGCTCCAGATCATAAAATCATAGTTCCCCCTACAATGATTTCATGGTATTTAACCAAGGCACTCTCCTTTCACTATTTATTCAGATAATGCCATCTCCTAGGACTTAATTACAGCCTTTATAACCAACAATTTTCTGAGTTTTGTATAAGCTTCCTGGGGTACATTTTTTGGCCTTTTTTTTTTCTTTTTTGGCACATAAGTAATCACTGTTTTGCACCTAGGGAAACACTTTAACTGTAAGAGGGAAAATAAGGTCATATTTTATTTGTGAAAGTCCTTTTCTAGCCTTGCGTGAGCCTTTCTAAAAATTTTATTTCACCAGCTCACTGAAGTTGATTCATACAGCCTCCTATTTGAACACCCCTGTCTCCCATTCTTAGCTCAAGGAGAAATGTTTCTCTTTGCTCAAGGCCTTGTTTGCCTGTTAACCTTCAGAAGCCACTCTGCTCCCAGAGTCCCTTTCTTAGAAAAAAGCCTGTCCGTTGCTCTGTAAGACTAGCCAAGCGCTACTTTCTCCTCCATTGCGGAAGGAAACTGGACTGACCCATTCAGCCTAGCACTAAATCTAGCGCCTCTCCAGGCTCTCCCTCCCTCTCCTCGTCCCCACCGTCGGCCAGCTGCAGCACTGCGCACTGCAGGCCACTCCAGGCCCAGGGCAACGCGCAGCCGATGTCCTCCCAACGGTCCAAGTCAAGGTCGTAGCCCACCACGTTGCGGGTAGGCACCTGGCGCGAGTCCCGCCACTTGAGGCCGCCCAGCAGCAACGCTGTCTCCTCGACCACGGCCAGCCCATAGCAGAAGCGGTCGTAGGGTAGCGGCCGCAACCGAGTCCACTGGTCGGCGCCGGGATCGTAGCGCTCGATCTCAGAGAAGGGCTCGTATCGCCCCAGAAAAGCAAACACAGCGCCGCGCAGCACTGCCATGTGGTGCCCGAAACGTGCGGTCCCCATGGGTGCCCTCTTACTCCAAGCCTGCTCCTCAGGGCCCAGGACGTATAAGTCCCGGAGGCTGCTCGCTCCGCCCTCGCCTCTTCCTGCCTTGCCCCCCGAGATGTACACAACACCGCGGTCCCCGACGGCCCCCGCGTGACCGTGCAGAGCCCGCGGTAGTGCCCCAGCTGCCGTCCAGCGGTCCCGACGCAGGTCGTACATCTCCACTGAGGCCAGCGCCTCACCGCCCGCGCCCAGGCCCCCGACGGCCAGGAGCCTCCCTCCCACCGCACCGCACCAGAAGTGGGCCCGCGCTTCCTGCATGGCGGGCACCTCCATCCAAGCGTGGAAGCGCGGGTCGTAACGGTGCACTTCGGCCGTGACTACCCGCGGGCTGTCGGCCAGGGTCGAGGTTCCACTGCCGGAAGGGCTCTCCCCACCCAGAACAAACAGGAAGTTGCCCGCGGTGCACACGCTGTGCCCCAGCAGTGGTGTGGGTAGCTGCGTGAGGCTGCGCCAGCGGTGATTGTACACATCGAAGGCCACCACGTTCTGGGTGAGCTCCCACTCCTCCTCCTCCTCTTCCTCCAACTCTTCCTCTTCCTCTTCCTCTTCGGGCTCTGGGGCGGCGACCCGGCCCCTAGCTGCCCTCTGCGGGGCCACGACTTCCTCAATCACCACCTCCCGTGCCCTGCGCCCCCCCACCAACAAGATTCGAGTCTGGGGGCTCCGGATGCTGGTCTGCTCGCCCTGCATGAGTGGCTGGCGGGAGGGCGTCGTGTGGTAGTTGAGGGCCTGGATGATGAGGCCCTTGACCCGGGCGGGCAGCACGAGGCCGGAGCCCGAGTACACGCGTCGCAGTACGTCGGCGGGAACCAGGCCAAAGCGGACATGCTCCAGCAACTCTGTACAGTGTGCCAGGCGCTCAGTAGTGGGCTCCTGCCGCAGCCAAGCTAACGCCAGGCCCAGCAGCCGGGCCTCGGGCACCCGCGCCACGTCGGGGGCACCCAATACAGCCCTTAGCGATGTAGGGTTGAGCTCCAGCAGTCCCGCGGGGCCCGCGCCCCGCGCCAGCAGTTCCCGCAAGTGGCGCACGATGCAGCGCTCGGCCGCGTCCAGCGTGTGAGCCAGGCCAAAGCGCGACGCCACGTTGGCGGCGAAGCAGCAGTTCTCTGGAGCCAGCTGGCGCTCCAGGTAGCGCCCACAGAGCCCCAGGGCCTCGGTGACCTGCAGGTAGCTGGCGGCCTCCAGAGTGTCCTCTACAGTGTCCATGGAAAGCGACAGCCAGGCAGTGTAGATGAAGTCCAGCAGGCGCTGCAGGCCGGCTGCCGATGGCACGTGCAGGTGGATCACGCGCGCCCGAGATTCCTGAGTGTGGCTCTTGAACAGGGCCCTGAAGTAGTCACTGGAGCACGCCAGGAGCGACCTGTGCGCCGGGAATTCGCTGCCCTCGGTCTCCAGTGTCACGTCGCATAGAAAGCCCTCGGCGCGCAGGGCCTGGTAGCCGGTGAGCAGCGCGCCGCCATGAGCTTTGCAGTAAGACAGGAAGTAACTCATTCTGCCCAGGGCTGGAAGCAGCCTGGCGGGACCAGAGGCCTGCTGGGCAGGGCCGGAGGCATCCCAGGGCACGACACTCCCGGGACCCCCGCGTAAGCCACAGAGCCCCTAGCAGGGGCCCATTTCTGCCTGTTCAGTTTAAAGCCCAGGGCTCCTTCATCCAGACCTGCAGATCGCCCAGTGCCCCTCTCAGAGCAAATCCAGTCTGGAAACGGTTTTCGTAGGTCCCTAGTAACGGAGGGCGCGGAATTCTGAGGCTTCTGGGGAATGTGGGGCTTGGTTTCCACGACTGTGGAGGCTTCCAGCGCGTTGCCCAAAGTCCCCTCCCCGGCCCAATGTGGAGAGCCCACACCTGCACGCCAGGGGCGGCGGTGGCCGCACACCATCACCTGGAAGGACCGAGCTGCGGTGGACTCCGGGGGTGCTGGATCTCCGACGGCGCAGACGCGGCGTCCGGGGAGTGCAGGGCGAGGACTCTGACCTCTCGGGGGTGGACGAGGAGGACGGGTTCTGCGGGCACCCGCAAAGGCCGGGGACAACTGGTTACGGGGCAGTGGTGGGGGGAGGGGGTGAGCTTGTTCCGCGCAGAGGATCAACTGAAAGCCTAGGGGATTAGGGAGGGGAGGGCGCAGGTCAGAGCGGCGGGTCAAAGGCGTGACTGGGAGCCGCACATAACATGCCGGTAGCTCACAGTGACAGGAATAGCGCGCCGCCTCGGCCTCCCGGGCGCGCCCCGCCCGGCGCCCTGACTGCTGGCCGCGAACCGAGGGCACGGGTGAAGCAGCCCGGGCCAAGGGCTTGACTCCAGTGACCCTACTGGCCACCAGTGTCACCAGAGGGTCCCAGGAACCCGGCTGGGGTTGCGGGAGCCGGAGTTCACTGGAGAGGCACGAGTCGCAGGATCCCCTCGACCCGGTAGTGTCCGCGGAGGGGCGCCCGGCTGGGCAGGAGGAGTGTCGACCTCCCGGTGCCCCTGTGTCTGGGAAAGAAGCCCTGGCTCAACTTTCTGCTTTGAAGAGGCCCTAATTAATCCAGCGGGAGCGAGGATTAAGCTGCGACTTTGCGCGGTGACACCCAGTAGGCCGCTGCGCGATGAAGAGGCACTGGCGGGAACCACGCCCGGGCGAATCCCAGGCTCCCCGCCAGCAGCGCTAGGTAACATGTCCCTCACCTGGACTCACCCTTGCGAGATGCTGGGCCTACTCTGAGCCCTTCCTGAGGCAGCTCGCGTCTCCCAGGCTGGCTCATTTCACCTTTGTTCCCATGCCCGTTCCCAGACCTCACCTGAGTTTTCCCTTCCTATTCTTGGACCCTCCCCCGACCCATCCCTTTGCAGCATGAACAAGGAAACTGTGGTTGACTTGGATTTTCTGCCACTCAGTGACCACTTCCTTTAAAAAAAAAAAAAAAAGCGATTCCTTCCAGTTTCTCTCCCCGATTTTCCACGCTCTGATCTAATTACTGGCTACTACATCTTCGATGTTATCCCGGAATAATGAGCAGTACGGTTGCAAAGCTCGGTAAAGCTGGAATTTCTTAGAGCCCTTCCTCATAAAGTTATTTTTTACAAGAAACACCCCAACATGGAAATGACTAAAACCACCCTGATCTTGGGACATTAGGAGAGCATCTCTCCATCTCCATCCTGTTCTTGAATAACTAAATGATTAATATAACTGGTCTTTTTCTATTTTTTTTTTATTTTTGCCAATTTGGGGACTTCTTTTGCTTTCATCAGGGATTGATTTTTCTATTTTCTAGTGCAACCCCTCTGGCAGCCTTTTTTAGGTGAGCCTTTTGAGGGGATCTGTAATAACTCGTATTTCTGACAGCTGGGGTTGTATTTCATAGGGAAAAGCAGTTCAAGGAAGGATAAAATTCTGTCATTTCCTACCTGGCATGCCATTAGTACTTACAAAGTCTCCAATTAGAAGTAATTCTTTAAATGCATAAAAGTATTAGTAAAATGATTTTGCTGTCAAAGATGAAACTGTATTATGACTTAAATTAGCCAAATTATAAAGTGCAGGCAGGGGCTCCAATTGGGCTTCCTTAAACTCCAGAGGCTAAAAATACTCCAATTTGAATTCCTAATGTTAGAGCTAAAGCTGGGTTGGGGGGGCGGGTGCTGGTTTTGTGGGGATTTGGGGGTTTTAGCATTAAACTTATTGATTCACAAGTAAAATAGCAGCTTGGTTCACTTTGCACAGATCTACATTTTGAATTCAAATGGCCTTTACCAAACCTAACAGAATTTTGCTAGAAGGGATTTTTGAGATCATTTAGTCAAACTTTGTCCCTTTTCTCTGAAATCTTGTTTTACTTTTTAAACAAATGTGACAAACAAGCTCCAGTGAGAGTACGGTTTGTCTGGATGACTTGGATATTAAGTTACCAAGTTTGTACTAGAATCAAGGGCTCCCTCCCCACTATATTATGTGACCTTGTGTATGATAAAAATAAAATAGTGCAACACACAGTTTATTTAAGCCAAATAGTCAGGGTGATGAAGTACACTTATCCCCTTTTCAACTTAAAGCTGTTTAAGTAGGTTTTTAAAACAGCATATATTTAATCCAGAAATTGGATCCTATCCCATCTGATCTGTCCATCACCACACTTCCAGATTGATCCAAAATGTCACGCTTACTTGAGAATAAAGATGCCGTGAGAGACTTTAAACTCTTAACATCAAAAATCCAGTTTTACATAACAAGTATGTGTTTATTGTTGACCCAACATGCTACCTTAACATATTTTGCCATTGAAGGTTTGATGAACTGTGTTAACTGAAGATGTTTTCATATTAGGTGTGTTTATAAGACCTTCTTTAGAAAATGTAACTGTCAGTCTACCTAAAAAAATCATTGTCCTTTGAGTAATATGTATGAAAAATATAAGTATTTTAATTTCTGTGCATTTTTTATTTTTAATTTTTGTGGGTACATGGTAGGCGTATATATTTATGGAGTACATGAGATGTTTTGATACAGGCATGCAATGTGAAATAAGCACATCATGAAGAATGGGGAATCCATCCCTCAAGCATTTATCCATTGAGTTGCCAACAATCCACTTACACTTTTTATTTTAAAATGCACACTTATGATTGACTATAGTCACCCTGTTGTATTATCAAATAGTAGGTCTTATTCATTCTATTTTTTTTTATCCACTAACCTTCCTCACCTCCCCAGCCCCCACTACCCTTCCCAGACTCTGGTAACCATCCTTCTACTCTCTGTGTCCGTGAGTTCAATTGTTTTGATTTGTGCAATATTAAGTATGCTAAATAAAATTTCAATGTGTGCTTTTTAAAGTTGTTGTAGATGTGTATCTTAAGTTGATGTCAGTCCGTGTCGGCTGCTATTACAAAACACCTTAGTCTGGGTAATTTATAAACAATAGAAATTTATTGCTTACAGTTCCAGAGGCTAAGTCCAATATCAAATTGTCAGCAGATTTAGTGTCTAATGAGGGCTCTCTCCTTCATAGGTGGTGCCTTCTGACTGTGTACTCACATAGCAGAGGGGTGAGGGGCTAACAGACTCCCTCAGGGTTTTTTGTAATGACACTCGTCACCTCCCAAAGGTCACACTTCTTAATACTATCATATTGGAGATTAAGTTTCAACATATGAATTTCAGGAGGACATATACATTCAGAGCATAGCGATTTGGATTCCCTAGAAGCACGCTTTGCGACCCAACCTGAAGGAATGTTGATAGACAGATCTAACAGGATGAGGTCATTATGTTGAAAATGATCTACTTATGAATTGCCCTCCCTTTTAGGCTATAAATTCCGGAGGGCAGGGACTGTTTCTTGGTCTTTGTAGCTGCAGCCTCTGTCATGGTCTTTGGCATAAGTAATGTTGAGTTGAACAGATACAGGGAAGGAGTAAAGAGTTATTAAAAGAAACTTGATAGGGACAATTACTTCCTTATCTCTTGTTCTCCTTTCCCCCACACAGCTAGGATTTAGGGCACATCCTGGTAAGGTCTTGAGCTTACATCCCTAGGAATCAAGTGGATGACCATGGGTGGCCCCCGACTAAGGAGTCCAGGTGGACTCAACTCCTTTGAGAAAGCCTTACTACCTCGTGCAGCCCTGCAACTCCAGTCTAACCCCACATGCCTCTCAGCATCCAGGCACACATACTGCTACTCCTCCTACCCAGATGCAGGGCCCCAAATGCCCAGGTGCCCCTCTTGCCCCAGTGCACCCTCCATGCCCCAATTTATATGGCTGGGCTTCTGTTGAAGGCCCAGCTACTCACCCCAGAATACCTATTGAGATCCTGCAATTTGTCCTGAACCCCCTACCCCTCGTCAGGACAGTGAATTGCTGTCCCTGATCCCTTCATGCATCTTCACATCCTGTGACAGACCCTAGAACTAAAGTCTTCCAAGCACTCACCTCACTTCCCACATCAAGGCGGCAATGGTCATCAGCCAGAGCACTCCACTTTTCTCCAATTGGCCCTTCCTAGCTAAATCTAAATTACACAGTTCTTGCCACCTCTAAAATAATTGTATGTGTTTATAGAAATCCAAAATTATGAACTTCCATGTATAATGGCCATTTAATTTTTTTTTTTACAAATTTAATGTGCTCTTTTTGGTAATGGCTTCATCAGGATATAATTCCATATCATACAATTCATCCATTTAAATTGAACAGTGGTTCTTAGTATATTCGGAGTTGTGCAACCATCACCACAGTCTAATTTTAGAATATTTTCATCACCTCAAAAAGAAACTTCGTACCCTTTATCTGTCACCTCCCTATATCACCAATCCCCAAAGCTCTAAGCAACTGCTAATCTACTTTTTAGATTCTCCTTATCTCATATAAATGAAATCATACAATATGTAGTCTTTTGTGACTACTTTCACTTAGCATAATGTTTTCAGGGTTCATCCATTGTAATGCACTTTTGAGGAAGAAAAACCCTTTGTATAAGGATAATATTGGAAACCTTTTCTCAAAACCATAAAACTCTGAAATTCGCCTGTTTGGTATTTAGGATGCAGTGTTTTGGCAGGTTAATCCTTTCTCCTCTGTCATTACTGGCTCCTTTCAATCCAACTATACTTCTTTCCAACACATGGCTTCTGGCAACCTCTGTGGAGAGCCTATTATTAGAAATTGACACATAGTAAGTTTATTGTGAAAACATGATTGCAAACAATAATAGACATGCAGTAGAAAAAAATTCTGTTATCTGCACCTCCTTCTGAGACCATTTTTTGAACATGTGAAATGTATTTTTGTGATATGCAATTCAAGTGAAAGGATTTCAAGAGGTAGAGTGTGGGTATGTGTGCATATGTGTGTGTGTGTGTTTTATTATGAGGGATTTTGACATTCTGGCTCAGCTGACAGTTTAAAGAGCAGTGTGGTGAGTGGGGAAGAACTGGGCTTTGGAGTCAGACAGACTTGGGCTCCAATTCCAGATCTACCCTCATGTGACCTTAAAACAAGTAACTTAAATTCTGTGTCATTTTATTATTTTTAAAAGGAGACTACATTCATAGCACCTACATTCATAGCACTGTTAAAATAAGATTATAATATATTTGACTGCTCCTGGCACACAGTATACACAAGAGATGCGAGTTTTTCCTTTTCCTTCCCTTGACTAAAGCCTTCTGAAAACTCATGCTACCAGAGCCCAAGCAGTCAGGAATTGTCATAGAGGAGTGGGTTGTCGGTGATCCTCCTATAGCATCACCTGGAAACCTGCTATGAAACATAGATTCTCAGCCTCATCTCAAACCTGCCAAATCAGAAACTCTGGAAGTGGGACCCAGTAATCTGTTTTAACAAGCACTCTCCATGATTCTGATGCATGAGAAAGTTTAAGAACCACTGTCACAGAGGATTATTAATAATTTCTGCTGCATTCTGAATTCACCATTCTCAGTGACAACTTGTTCTGGCTATGATGTCAATGTTTTTCCAAAAAGAAAGGAAGTCTACTAGTTCCAAAAGATCAGAAGTCAGAGACCTAGAGGGGAAAAATTAGTGGCCACTGCCCCTTGTCATATGACTTAATAATATACTGTGGTCTCTTTTGCCCTTCTCACCGCCCCCCCCCCCCCACAAGATGACAGTGGATCACTGAGGCATGAGATGATGGCTTGGTAAGCAACACATTTTCCCAAACAACATTTGATTGAATATTCAAATCAGAAGGTACCTGTATCCCCCATTTTCCGTCTGGATGCCACATTTTCAGAGGCTCCTGGATGAATTGGGGAATACCCTAAGAGGCCAGCCAAAGGAGGTGGGGACTGGAAACATTCTTCCTCATTTAGGGAGGAGGTAAAGAATCTGGAGATTTTAGGCTAGGAGAAAAGGCCCCTCTGGGGGTTAAATGTTCATTATTTTCAACTTTCCAAAGGGTAGGAAGTAGAGGTGGTCTCGTGGCTACAGAGGGCAGACCTGGGACCAGTTAGTAGAAGTTACAAAGAGTAATGTTGTCACGGGATAAATCAGGACCTCTTGCCAATTTAGAATCTTGTAAGAAGAGGTACAAGTAGAAGAAATAGAATGTGACTGTCCATAAGAAGAATTACCTAAGGCTTGGAGAAGAGAGGGAACTTGTCCAAGGCGCCATGGTTTAGCAGACCCCATTGGAGCCCCGCCCATAACGCTTGATCCATTTGTCATTTGGGGGCCCACCGATCTCAGTGGCTTTTGCTCCCAGCAGCCAGCACGTGCGTCACTTTGTGAGCAGACCCTTCTGTTCTGCTGGAGTCCACCTTGCCTGTGCATGTGAAGAGAAGCAAAAGCACTTGCAAATATACTTCTCCAGGGGGGCCTCCCTTAACCAACGATTGACAGGCAGGGTGGCAGCAGGTATACAAACACCCCAGCTCCCTTTCCAGGTGTGACCCACACCATTTCCAGAGCTCCCCTATGGGACTGAGCCAAAGTTATCTTCTGTGGGAGCATGCTTGGTGTCATACATTGGCTTGATCCCCTTCCCTTCCCTTCCCTGTCTCACATTGCCACCCGCTTCCTATCGATCTTTTCCAGAAACACTTCCTACTAAATCACTTTCACACAAATCCTCACCTCAGAAGGAACCCCTGCCTTGCTAAACGCCCCCCAAGCCTCTCATCTGGCAGTTTCAGGTGGTTGGTGGGGCACGGGGTGGGCATGACACATACTACATCCACAAAGGTCCATCTGTCATTTGCTTGCAGACATGCATAAAACAAAATTGATATATTGTGTAGGTAGACATGTAAGCTCAGTGGCACACCTGGTCACAGAAATCAAGACAACAAGACTGGGTGTCTTGACCTTCACCCCTCTGGTCTTTCAGGACTGCTGTGGAAGCCAAAATGAACTCCAGAGTCCTTTCAAACCCAACATGCCACAGTTGAGAGCCACTGCCCCCTTAAGTCCCATCTGCAACTAGCATCTAAATGTGAACTTTACCTGAAGTCTTTGCTTTATAGGATTGACTGTGTTCTTTGTTACTGCCTCCCTGGCCCATCCCCAGGCTGACCACTGCCCACTACACCCACCCCCAACTTTTCTCCACACCTCACATGGCTTGAAGCTGTGTTCAGCTGCTTTCTTCTAATATTTCTCTCTCCTTCCTACATGGGATGACCTCATGTTCATTTCTTCATTCTACAACAGCTCACATGCCCAGTCCTACTTTCATGTGTTTTCGTGCATGTGGCTTGCCAGGGCTTGGCTGCCACTGAGCTTTGTACCTGGTAGTTTCCAAAGGGGCAATCGGTGACTTTGATAACATTCTTAGTAAGAGAGATTCAAACCATTTGTCAGTTCCCTGTGGATGTGTGTTTCTGACAGTGTGGCTGGGGACCACCAGCATTTGAATCTGCAGAACTTGTTAAGATGCAGGTTCCTGTGCCCCACCCTAGACCAACTGGATCAGAATCTCCAGGTGTGGCAGGAGTGGGAAGTGGCAGAATTTTTAACAAGCTTCCCAGGTGTTTCTCACTCCAAAGCAGGGCTACTCTGTGTGTGTGGTCAGCCAACAAGCAGCATCAGTATCACCTGGGAACTTTTTAGAACTGCAAATTCTCAACCCTCACCCCAAACCTGCTGAATCAGAAACACTGGGGATGGGGTCCAGCCATCTGTACTTTATCAAGCCCTCCAGGGGATTGTGATGCACACTAAGGTTTGAGAAACATTTCTCTAAAGTTTAAGAACCACTTATGTAGAATTTCAATCCATTCATTCAAAAAATATGTCTATTGTGTTCCAGGTGCCATGGTTTAGCAGACCTCGTTCTGCTAGACACTGAGGGTACCATGATGAGCAAATCAGTCAGGGGTCCTGCCCTTGAAGAGCTTAAGCTTTAAGGGATTCCATATCATGTTGCTGCTTCAGTATGTCTTCTAGGTTCTCAAGACAATCCAGCCTTTATGGTTCCTTTCATGAGGTCTTTGCCGCTTCTACTTCAGTAGACAATAAACTGTCTAAGTAGAAGACTCCAGTGCCAGTTCCCAAGCGACTGGTGTTAAGTTCCAGACCTCGGACCTGGCTGATGGGTTTATTAGAGAGGGGTGGAACATACGATATCAGCCAGTCTCACCCTGCACGAGTTCCCCAAATCAGCCCACAGCGAAGTGGCTTGGCTGTTAGTATTGTATCCCACAGTCAGCTGTCATCCACTTGCAGATGTGTACAACAAACCAAGCCCATGACTTTTGATAGTTGGACTTTCTTTGGAAAGACACAACACTCTGACTTCAATATCAGAGTCTCTTATGCATCTTTCAAATGGCTGCATAGTACAAACCAAGTCATACAATGGGAAGTGGTTCGGATATGTCATCTGAGCACAGAAATATAATCATGGAACAGCCTTGGAGTGTTAGTAAATGTCTTCAATCACTCACCTGTTTAAGGAGTTGCAGAGGCTGGGACTTCAAATGCTTTTTTTTAACCAACACTCTTCAACAGAGATATACTCCTTCCTGAACTGTCCCTGTGTCTGACACATGACCAATATGTCAACTGTGCCAATTGCTTCTGCTATTTTCAGAACCCCTTTCTAATGATGCTGGTCAGTGACTAATCGGGAAAAATTCTACCCAAGGTCTTGCCAACAGGGGAGAAATCATGGAATAGTTTGCTCTCAACTGCTTATATAATTCTTAAAGATATTCATAATATTAACAGCCTCAAAATCTTGTGCCACTTGTCCAGGGTTTTATTTTTTATTTTATTTATTTATGTATTTGACATGGAGTCTTGCTCTGTCGCCCAGGCTGGAGTGCAGTGGCGCAATCTAGGCTCACTGCAAGCTCCGCCTCCCAGGTTCACACCATTCTCCTGCCTCAGCCTCCCGAGTAGCTGGGACTACAGGTGCCCGCCACCACGCCCAGCTAATTTTTTGTATTTTTTGTAGAGATGGGGTTTCACCATGTTAGCCAGGATGGTCTCGATCTCCTGACCTCGTGATCCGCCCGCCTTGGCCTCCCAAAGTGCTGGGATTGTCCAGGATTTTATTTCTTAAGAAAGATTCTCCAAAAGTGTCTATTAAGAGTTACCTGTACAATCATGAGCAAGAAATGGTCATTAAACAATAACAGCCCAAGTGAATATTTTCTGATCAATATTTCATGTCACTCAGGAAGTCTCAGTTTGAACTCCAAGCAGGAGATCTGCCCTGCCCTGTCACCCTACAAAGAGCATTTTGCCACCAGAATGTGAGGACACTGGGCAAGCGCTTCCAAAGCCTGCCCATTGTAGGAAGACCACTCACCACAGTTCCAAGAGTCGATGAACATAACAGCCACCTGGCTGGCCCCAAACCCTCCAGCTGCCTTTAATAGTTCAGTAGAAATGGCACCAGCTCCCTTCTCATAGATGGCAGCAAAACTCAGTATTGCCCCAAGAATGCTGAGGAAATTTGGGGGCTTACATTTTTCCTGATAACTCCCTGCTCTAATTCTGGCTTCTGCTGACACCGCTATCTCCCTCATGTTTTGCTTCTTGGGATTATTCCCTACTCTTCACTCTGCACTCAGTCACCCATGGAACACAGTCCCAAGCCTTTATTCTCCCCCTTGATTTCTCAAACAACCTGTGAAGGACTAAGAAAGCTTTTACTGAAGACTTGGGCTGGACGGGCACAGTAAAGCAGCAAAGTGTAGAGTAGCAGATAAAACCAATAACCAATAATTCCTGTTTTAAAACTTGTCAGCTTGTCCTCCCCAGGGCCACCGTATCATGTTGCTGGCCCTGGCCCTGTCTCCTTCCCTTTTCCTCTTTTGCCCCACCCACCACTACTACCCCTCTCTCCCAGACTGGTCCCACAGAAACCCAAAATACATACGATTTCATTGTTCAGAGCACTTCAGCCTCCTTTCTTCCTAAGCAGTTTTGCCTGGCCAGTCCTGACTCTGTGTGTTTGTGTGTGTGTGTGTGTGTGTGTGTGTGTGAGAGAGAGAGAGAGAGAGTGACAGTGAAAGAAATACATTTAAAAAATTAGCATTTTAACAATTTGTAGATGTGCATTGGCATTAAGTACATTCACACTGTTGTATAACCGTCACCATCATCCATCTCCAGAACGTTTTCATTATCCCAAACAGAAACTCTGTATCCATTAAACAATAACTCCCCATTCCCTCTCCCCATCACTCTTGGTAACCATCATTCTACTTTCTGTCTCTATGAATTTGATTATTCCAGTTACCTCATATAAGTGGAATCATATTTGTCTTTGTATATCTGGTTTATTTCATTCAGCATAATGTCTCAAGATTCATCCATGTAGTTACATGTGTCAGCACTTCCTTTTTAAGACTGAATAATATTCCATTGTCTGTATATGCCGCCTTTTGTCCATTCATTTGTGAATTGACATTTGGGTTGTTTCCACATTTTCCCTATTGTGAATAATGCTTCTACGAGCACTGGTGTACAAATATCTATTTCAGTCCCTGCTTTCAGTTCTTTTGTGTATATACCCAGAAGTGGAATTGCTGGATATTGTGGTAATTCTATGTTTAATTTTTTTAAAAACTGCCATACTGTTTTCCACATCGACTACACCACTTTACATTCCCACCAGCAGTGCACAGTTTCTCCACATCCGTGCCATCGCTTGTTCTCTGTTTTATTTTTTGTAATGGCTATCGTAATGGGTGTGAGGTGATATCTTGTTGTTTCAGTTTGCGTTTCCCTAATGATTAGTGATATGATCATTTCATGTGCTCAGTGACCATTTGTGTATCTTCTCTGAAGAAATGCTTATTCAAGTCCTTTGCCCGTTTTTTGAATTGGACTGTTTGGTTCTTTTGGGGTTGAGTTGTCGGAGTTCTTTATATTTTCTTGATATTAATCCCTTATCAAATATGTGATTAGCAAATATTTTCTCCCATTCTGTGGGTTACCCTTTCACTGTATTGGTAGTGTTCTTTGAAAATCACAAGTTTTTAATTTTGATGAATTCCAATTTATTATTTCTTATGTTGCTGGTGCTTTGGGTGTCACATCCAAGAATTCATTGCCAAATCTAATGTCATGAACCTTTTCCCCTATGTTTTCTCATAAGAGTTGTGTAGTTTTAGCTCTTATGCTAATTAGGTCTTCGATCCATTTTGGGTTAATTTTTTTTTTTTTTTTTTTTTTTTTTTTTTTTTTTTTTTTTGAGACAGGGTCTCACTGTGTTACCCAAGCTGGAAGGCAATGGCACAATCACAGCTCACTGCATCCTCGACCTCCTGGGTTCAAGTGATCCTCCTGCTGCAGCCCCTAAGGTGCTGGGATTACAGGGGTGAGTCACCCTGACCAGGCTTGAGTTAATTTTTGTATATGATATAAGGTTAAGAGTCCAGCTTCATTCTTTTGCAGGTCAATATCCAGTTTTCTCTGTACCATTTGTTGAAAATAGTGTCTTTTCTCCCATTGAATGGTCTTGGCACACTTCTCAAAGATCATTTGACAGCATATCTGAAAGTTTACTTCTGGGCTGTCTATTCCAATCATCTGTATGTCTGTCTTTATGCCAATACCACACTGTTTGGATTACTGTAGCTTTGTAGTAAGTTTTGAAATCAGGAAGTATGAGTCCTCCATTCTTCTTCTTCAAAATTGTTTGGCCTATTAGAGGTCCCTAGATTTCTATGAATTTTAAGATGCAGTTTTCTATTTCTGTAAACAAATATCATTAGGATTTTAGTGGGGATTACATTGAATTTGTCAATTGTTTTGGGTAGTATAGACATCTTAACAGTATTAAATCTTCTAATCCATAAGCATGAGATTCCTTTCCATTATTTATGTCTTTAATTTCTTATTTTTATACATGATAGTTTTTAATATACATCTGAACTAAAGACCAAACACTGACAGTAGGAGAAGAACAAATAGCAAGTTTGTTAGCCTACATTTAAACCTCAAACAAAAGAGATGACTTTTTGTTTATCTAACAAGTTCTGCATTGATTACATACCATAAGTAATATTATATAAAAACACACTTGTATTTAGTAAGAATATTTTATTTTTTGGGTCGTATATTTCAACTAGGTGGTCTATCATAGTTGGTACTTTTGAAGTTAACTATATTAGATGAAAGTATGGTGTGAAATATAAGTACACTGTTGTTGGAACTGAACTATAGAGCCGGAAATAGAAGTAGTTGCTTCATGAGGTTGTAATTCTTAAGTCTATCTTATCTCATTTTGTTTTACATTTTATTTTATTTTAGATTCAGGAGGTATATGTGCTTATTTGTTGCATGGATATATTGCATATTGGTGGGGGTTGGGCTTCTAGTGTACCCATTACCCAAATAGTGAACATTGTACCAGATAGGTTATTTTACCCTGCACCCCCCTTCCACCCTCCCCTCTTTTGGAGTCCCCAGTGTCTATTATTTCCATCTTTATGTTCCTATGTACCCATTGTTTTGCTCCCACTTATAAGTGAGAGCATGCAGTATTTGGTTTTCTCTTCCTATGTTAGTTTGCTTAGGAGAATGGCCTCCAGCTCCATCCATGTTGCTGCATGAGACATGATTTCATGCTTTTTATGGCTGCCTAGTACTCTGTCGTGAGTATATATATATCATGTTTTCTTTATCCAGTCAACTGTTCATGGATACTTAGGTTGGTTCCCTGACTTTGTTATTTTGAATATATGAGTGCAGTTGTCTTTTTTGTATAACGATTTCTGTTCCTTTGGGTAGATACCCAGTAGTGGGATCATTGGATCACCTGGTATTTCTATTGAATTATTTCAGAAATCACCACACTATTTTCCACAGAGGTTGAATTAATTTACATTCCCATCAACAGTGTATAAGCATTCCATTTTCTCTGCATCCACACCAATATTTGTTGTTTTCTGACTTTTTAATAATAGCCATTCTGTATTTGTGTCTTTAATTTCTCTTTAGCAGTGTTTTATAGTTTTCAGTGAACAAGTCTTTTACCTCCTTGGAAAAGTTAATTCCTAAGTATTTTATTATTTTTGATGCTACTGGAAATTGAATTATTTTAATTTCCTTTTGGGATTGTTCATTGTTAGTATACAGAAATACAACTGATTTTTGCCTGTAGATTTTGAAATGATTTGTGACTATTAATTAGAGGGTGCACCCAAAGCTATGTTGGCCTGGTAATAACACTTTTGTCTCAGTGTTCACACTAAGAATTGTGCAAGAGATCAAACATTTTCCTGTCCTTATGGGTTTGGAACCACATTTCTTATAATTAACTCATTGCATAATAATATATGATAAAAATTGATAGCATTTTCTAACATATACATGTTTTCCTTGTAAATAAGCTATGTTGTTAATTTTCCCAATTTCTTTTCAAGGATATAGAAATTTCAGAATTTTGACTAAAACAAAAAGGAATAAGAAAGAAAGCAAAAATACCTGAAGTCTTTCCATTTCTGTATCAACCACCATTAACACCATAGTAAACTATATATTCATATAGGTTTATAATAAGTAATTTTGCAAGGGTGGGATCATACCACATGTGTTTTTTAAGCCAAATTTTTCACTTAACTATATCTTACAGTGGTATTTCCAAATACCCAAATATGGATATATACCAGATATCCTTTCTGATGTTTGTATAGTGTTTTTGTATAGATATAATAAAGTTAACAAATCTTCTTCTAATGTATATTCAGATTATACTCACTCCTATAAACCAAGGTACAATGAACATCATTGTACAAACCTCTTTGCCCTCCTGTGGGTTCAGCTCCTGAGGATATATACATATATATATTCAAGTACATATATATGTACTTGAATATGCAAATAAAAGTCTAGAAGAGAATAAGGCTGAATATTATCAGTAATCATAACTGGGTGAATGGTAGGTAATTGTGCTGTCATCTATATTTTTTATTTTCATAAGACTATACTTTCTTTCTCATATATTTTAATGTTCGTAGAGTTATAGGTAATTTTATCATCACAATTTTAATTTTTCATGGAAATATTATTAAAATAAAAGGTTTTTAGAAGCAAAAATACTGGGTATACAGAAATGAAACCAATTAATCACATATAAATACATTTTATTAGTGTTTATTGAGATTATGCCAACTATTGAAAAATTGAAGAAAATAGCCATGTTTCTGATAGATTAAAGTGTTTTACAAAACTTTTGGTTTTGCTGTTGGATACACCTGGAAAAACAGCAGAAACACATATATTTCCATTTCTTAAAATTAAATGCTTTGATATTTATATACTTAAAACACTGGTGGCCAAAAACTGATGGTCACCAATCTTCAAATGCCATACTGTTGAGTTACCCATATCCTAGGAATCTTTACTATAACCCCTAAATGCGAAGAAAGTAAAATGACCTGCCTTGTTTTTTTGCCTGTAACTGAGTAGAGTGGAAATCAATGCTGGGGGGAAATGAGAGAATTGGGGAAAGTGACCATTAGGGCTTACTCTTTCTCTGATAGAAATAATGACTCAAAGGTCATATGCTGAATTAAGGGAAACAAAAGGAATCCCAAGGATATCCTCTATAAGAACAGATCCAGACCCACAGCATGGTAACTGATCAAATGTACTCCATGCAATTAAATCAAGAATTCCACTTAGAAGAAAACATAGCACAAATAATATGAGGAAATTCTTCACAATTGCTTCAGGCTATAGAAAAACTTAATGAGAGCATGCGTTTAATAAGAGCTCAAAGACGAGATGATGAAACAGCAGAATGGAATGAAATGAGAGATTGCAGCTTTAAGGGAAACATTAAGGATCAAACTAGTATCATTTCAATACTAATACCTAAAGTAGAAACAGCAATGAACAAATGGACAGCTAAAAACCTAATTATGGCTATAAGATAAATACTTGGGTAATCACAGAAATACAGAATAAAGGATAAGAGATGAAGACAATTTTTAAAAATTGGATATATGGGGAAGACACATAATGATGATCCAAGATAAGGATAACTGATGTCTCTGAAATGAAGAAGCCCACTAATGACAGAAGGTATGTTTATCAGTATTATATAAGAAAATCTGCCCAAAATGAATAAATTTGCTGATTTAAAAGTTATACTTCATTCTAGGGAAAGATGACACAGAACATTCAATGTTGAGACATACTCTCTTTTTAAGTTTTTTAATTTTGAAATAAAAAAAATTATCCAGGAAAACAACAAAAAGCATCTATGGGGGGAAATAATAAGGTTACCTCAGACTTGCTCATACTCATTAACCAACAATTCTATACCTAGGAGTTTAATCTAAGTAAATAATCAGATGAGTATATAAGACTTATATACAGTGATGTTTACTACAGTATTATTTATAAACACTTTTTCAAATATGTGATTTTCAAGAAAGATCCAAATAGCAAAATACTAGATAACCTTTAAAATTGGTTTTAGAGGAATTTTTAGTGACATAGGAAACTGTTCATAATATATTGTTGTCAAGTGAAAGAATCATGTTACAAAAGAGTAATTACAATATTATTCTAGTGAAATCTGCACACATATAGAAAAAGTAGGGGGGAAAATACTGAAAAGATATGCATTAAAATGAAACAATGGTTATATCTGGGGGAGCATTCAAGGAATATGTTTTTCTTTGTGCTTTTTTACATATAACGTATTCTTTATAATGACATGTATTATTTTTATATTATAGAAAAATAACAAGTATTATTTAAAATATAATAAATAATAACAAATATCTTACCTTGATATTACTGTAACAAAACACAAAGGTTTAAAATGTAGAGTTATGACATTTGGGAACAGTTACTTTGACTACACTTTTAGAAAACTTAGCTCATCATATTTATAAGCAACTAGCCCTGGGGATGTGCTGGAAAAAAAAAGAAAGAAAAAGAAGAAGAAAGAAAGGGAAGAAAGAGAAGAGAGAAAGAGAGAAAGAGTGAAAGGAGGGAAGGAAGGAAGGAAGGAAGGAAGGAAGGAAGGAAGGAAGGAAGGAAGGAAGGAAGGAAGGAAGGAAGGAAGAAAGGAAGGAAGGAAGGAGAAAGCAAGCTAGCTTCAGGTCGGGTCATCATTAACCAGCTTTATTTGTATCACATCTCAGATGAAACGTCAGTATGATTGTAAATCTGAGCAAGCTATGTTAGATGGGAACATGGAACATCACTGTATACTTGTATAAGCAAAATTTACCTCATGGTGTGAATAAATGTATCTGTAAGACGAACCTCCAAAAAAATCAAGTTTCTGACCATTGTGTAAAGAGGTCAGCACACTAGTGATACATGGTGCATGTGAAAAATAGCATCTATTGAGGGGTCAATAAGCAGATGAGTGATGAAGCAAATGCAATCCCCACAAACTTGCATTATCTCATTGCTTACTGTAGGCAGCATTCCAGTAGAGAGAGCACACCCTTCCCCTCCCTATCATCCTCTGCTTACTGTAGTTCTAGGGTCAGGAGGCTGCAGAATATTGATGCCAGTATGTAACATAGTAAACACTTCCTGGTTGGAAGAATGGCCTTGTTAGAAAGGGGAAGTCTTCAGACCCAGTAGTTGGTATCAGCCCATCTGTTACTTGAGCTAACTCAGACATACTGAGCCAGATTTTCCCCAAGCTCCCAAAAGTAGGGAGGAAATCAGCTCCCAGAGCCATCCGAATGGGTGTTGCATCACTAGTTTTTTGAGGAAATCAGCTCCCAGAGCCATCTGAATGGGTGTTGCATCACTAGTTTTTGATACATTTAGCACAGAGACCAAGTTCCTCAAAATTGCTAAATATCTGGATTGTTCCAATAAGTTTACACCACCAAATAGGAAATAAGAGCTATTCCCGGACTTGGAAATTCATCACTCAAGATTTCCCACAAGACCTTGCCCAAATGACAGCTTGTCCAAGTCCTCCCTTCCATTTGCAGCTGGAAGCAACTTCTCATCCTCTAGTATCCAGCTAGAGGTTCTTCCAGCTCCAACATTCTGATTGGATGGCACCAGTGATGCCTTCTGAGACTCACCCCAGCTCCTTGGTGGCCTCTCCTGGCAATATATTAAAATTTCGAACCATTTTAGTCTTGGTTATGATAAAATTATTGCTAAGCCATAATCTTATCTGCTATCATAATTCGATCTGATCATAATATGATCTGCTATCATGAATCTGCTGTTTCTTTGATTTGGGCACTGAGATTTTACAAAATAATTTTTTATTTGTTTAATGCATTTCATGTATTTGTTAACTGATTTACTCTTCCATAGGGAAGCAATGTGTTAAACTGGAAATTATGCATAAGGGGGTCTTTATCAAGATTGTCATGCTCTAAAATATATTTAAGACAAAAGCCCTATCACAGATCGCAGTGGCCTTCCAAAAATAGCACAGACTTGGGTTTTCTCTTCTCACAAGAATTCCTTTTATGATAAGCTTAACATTTCTTCAAAGAAAATGTTACAATACCAGAAACTTCCCAGTTGACATTTACTTAGTTTTTACAAGAATATTTAAAATTTACACAAGGCTTACATCTGAATATCTTCAAGTTTTGTAGGTATAAACCTCAAAGGGTGACTCTAAAAACAAAACTTAAGGCCACTGCATTTTCACATGTAAATAGGAGCGTGTCCATATGACTGGTTCTAAGCCAATATGCTCATATCCTTGGAGCTTCACAGGGCTCTCACCCCAGGTGGCCACCTGCTTTCCAAGGGAAGCATATTCAGCAAGCATGTGATTCATCAACGAGAAGTGACACATGTTAGCAATCAATTATTTACACCCTTGTCCCATAAAACTTACCCATAGACTGCCTCAGGAATTTTGCATGAGTAGTTTAAAACAGGCTGTGCCATACACTCATTCTCAACGTTTTTCATTTTAAGGATCATTTACAAAGTAAAAATACTGAACAACCTCTCCCTTAATAGTGGTTCTACTCTTCACAATTGTCTTGTAGGAGAAAAAGCTCCAAAAGACCAAAAACTCCTGTGTCCTCGGTAGCAAAGATAACTGGTTTTGAAAATTTAAAACACATACACACACACGAAACTATAAAGGATAAAATAAGAATTGCCCACATTTACACATCCAGAACAAAGCACTGACAGTATCTTGGCATATTTGCTTCCAGGATTTTCTTCTCTCTCTCTCTCTCTCTCTCTCTCTCTGTCTTCTTTTTCTTTCTTTCCTCCCTCATCTTTCCTTCTCTCTTTTTTGTCTTTTAATAGAAAAATTAGTCTTATCCACATAGTGCATGCTTATTTTAGGAATTCAAATAGTTTAGAAAAGTACAAATTTAAGAAAGCTGACTATCACCCACAAAATACCATCCAGAAGCAATTATCACTGACATTAAAAAAAAAAAAAGATGCTATTTCTTAATTAACATAGGGGTAAAATAGCTAAATCTTATTCATTTAAAATGTTACTTTTAATTGTACTTTAATATCACAGAAAAAAGAAATTAAAGTGAAACAGAAGAATTCCTAATCAATATTTCTTCACCACAAGATATTATTTTCTAAAAGATTCTTCTAAAAAAGTATTAAGTGGTTGGAGTTGAAATTCTTTAACTGCCTGTTCCAGTTTTAGACAGTATTGACTCCCTGCTATGAGCAATGAGGACGTTAATACTTTCACACTACATCACACCTCTCTTTCCCCGTTTTTCCAATGTTTGATGGTTGTATTCTACTCTTCACATTGGCCATTTAGTTGGCCTTCACGTTCTTACCTGCAGTGACTGGATAGGTGAGAAGTCTTGCAAATGATCCTTCCTGAACTCCTCCTAAGGCCTTCCTGATGTTCTTGGTGGTCCTGCCCCCAGGCCTCCACTTCCCACTTTCTCCAGTGTGTCACTGCAGCCCCCAGTACCAGTTACCCCAGCATTACTTTACTAGCCCTTCATGTGCTGGTGGTAGACTGAGACAGTTTCCTTAAGATGAGGGGAATTTATTTTCACTTCCATTTTCTCCCTGTATTGTTTGTTTCTCAACCAACTAGGTAAAGCATCCCTCTAGATTTCTGGAGGCCCTTTAGGCAAGCCACAGCTTCTTTCTCTTCTGTCATCTTTCATAACTCACAGATGTGGGGTTTGTCTCTTTAAATAAAAATAAGATTATAAGAGAAGGAAACATGGCTTAGGAAAAGAATGTGGATATTTTAGAGGGTAAAAGTAAACAGTTCACCTAATAAAGAAAATTTCTGATGAAGTATAAAGCCCTTCATTGGGAAATTATAGGTAAGTGCTAGTTAACAGGAAAATATGTAAATTTCTAATGCAGCAGAGGGTAGTGGAAAGATGGTGGGAAGATCAGTGACAACACTTTTAAACCTCGTATTTTATATTTACATGTAGCAAAAACTAAAGCAGGACATCCTTCTATCCTGCCCCATGCTTCCCTGCACATATGATCCTGGGCTGAATAAAATTGAGCTCCTAACCTAGTGTCTTTTTTGTGATGATTGGCTGATTAAAATGTATGTTTAAGAAATATCTATCCTCAAAAATATTTGGCAATCACTGTTTCTTCAAGGTACTCACTTTTTAGGTCAAGGAAGAATAATCCAAAGATACCTTGAATCACAGTAAGCCCAAGACTTGTTTTCCATCTCACCAAGAATAGCCCATTTTTGTACTGCCCCTGACACTCCATCAGAACAATGTCCTTGGTGTAGTTGACTGCCTTCTAAGATGCCAGCAATAATTCCTGCTTCCTGGTAGTCACACCCTTGGGCAATCCCCTCCCTTTAAGTGTGGGTGGACCTAGTGATTTACTTCTAACCCATAAAATATGGCCAAGGTGAAGGGATGTCCCTGTCATGATTAGTTTACAAATAGTTGTGACTTGTGTCTTGCTAGCAGCCTCTATCTATTGACTTTTCAGCTTGCATGTTTTAATAAAGCAAGCAGCTTTGTGGGAGAGGTCCACATGACACAGAACTAAGAGCAGCCTCAGCCAACAGCCAGCAGGGAATGAAATGCTGCCAACCGCAGAGTGAGCTTTAGATGTGTTCTTCCCCTGTCAAACATTCAGATGAGATGGCAGATCCTGGGCAGCCTCATGAAAGACCATGAAACAGAGAGCCCATTTAAGCCATGTATAGACTTCTGATCCATAGAAACTGTGAGATAATAAACGTGTGTTGATTAAAGCCACTAAGATGGGGGGTAATTTGTTACACAGCAAGCAATAACTTGAATAGATAACTAATATACTGTGCTGGCTTTACTGATTTTGAGAATTGCCAAGTAGTTCACCAAACAAGGTTCAATGACTTCATCTACCTGTCGGGACTTTGGAGGCAATGCTGCATAAGCTATATAGACTCCACCTAAGAGGTCAAGAGCCTTCTTATTTCTCAAAGCTCCCTGGATTGGGAGATGGGGGAAGTCTTCCAGTTAAGGGAAGTCTTCCGGTTACTATTACTGTGTGACAGATTATTTCAAAACTTCACGTCTCAATACAGCCACTTAATTGTGAATTCAGTGGATCAGGCATGCTAGAAGTACACAGCTGGAATTGCTTGTCTCTGTTCCACAATGCCTGGGGCCTCAGTTGAGAAAACTCTGTGGCTGGTGGTAACTTGATGGCTGGAAGCTGGAGGCGTCTGGAGGCTTCTTTGCTGAAATGTCTAGTGCTTAGTGTTTATTGCCTGTCCACTGGGACCTTAGTTGAAGTTGCCAAGTGGAGTACTTAAGGTGGCCTCTCCATGTGGTGGGCCTCTTCACAGCATGGCCATCTTGAGGTAGCCATACTTTTTATAATATCAGCTCACAGCTCCAAAAGCAAGTGTCTCAACAGCAGGGCAGAAGCTGCTTCACAGCTTCTGACCTAGCCTCAGAAGTCACTCAGTGTTACTTTCACCACATTCAATTGTTTATAAGTGAGTCACAAGCCTGTGGGGTATGAGTTATTGTGAGGCCATCTTTGGAAAATTAAACCTGGCAAAGGAAGTAAGAGTGTCTCATAAAAGAAGGCAAAACCAAGGAATCCTTACCTCTGTCAACAATGGGAGAGACCATGAAGCAGAGGACAGTTAAGCCAGGCCAAGATTTCCAACTCACAGAAACTGTGAGACAATCAGTTAGTGTTGTTTTGAGCCACTAAGATGTGGGGTAATTTATCTGCAGTGAGCAATAACTAATGCTAATGCTTGGATTCATGTGCACTAATACATGCCACCTTTAGGCAGTTCACCTTCATGGAGAATCACTGAGCCAAGACAAATCATGTGAAAATGTCAAGAGTAGTTATGAGGAGTTTACAGAAAGAAAGTGAAGTTATTGTGGATCAGATTTTCAATTCAATCGACTGTGACAAACCACCACCATTTAAAATTAAAGCTCTAGCTCAGTAATTTATATCCTGTTTCTTTATACTCCAGACTCTTCTTACTATATTCTCAGTACAGTCCTTTTGGTTATTGCTGGCGTATCTTCATGAATTCAGTGTAAAACTCTCTGCAGATAAATGACCACTCAAGGGCAATTAGCTTTAGATAGTAACATTTGGATGTTTTTGTTGCTTTAAGTTCTTGAAGTGATTGCCAAAAAAAAATTTTGGTGTATTTTTCTATTTTTTCTATTTAAGTTTTCAGTATGCCTTTTGTCTTCAAACAATTCAGTTCTAATACGTGTTCTTATAACATTTATTTAAAATTCTCATCTTTCAAATGAGGAAAATAATACATCTCTCAAACATGTCAAGGGTATTAAAGATGATGCTTAAGGTACTGTGGACCTGAAAAGTGCTATTAAATTCATTTTTATCAAGTTTGCTCTTGTAAGCCATTATCACATCACACTGTTACACAGGCTCTGGATTGTCTACTGCCACCCAAAGAACAGGAAGTTCAGGCTTATTTTGTGAATCATTTGGTGCTCATATCAATCAGAGTCTTTGGCTGCAAGCAACAGACACTCTGGCTCACCTAATGTGCAAGAAATGATTAAATGGTATCAGGTGGCTTGTAAAATCCCCAGCAGAGCCAGAAAATAAGGCATGGAGGCTAAGCAACCAGAAAAAAATGCCCCCAAATCACACCCCAGCACTGGAACCACATAGCCTCCATTAGTGCTGCCACTGGGCATCGACACACTGCACCACTAGCTGCTGAACACAACCATGAAGACCACCACAATTCTTAAAAAGAAATGGCTCATTCTAGGGATGGAGCAAAGAAAGATCAAGGTGGGCCTGGAGCATCCTGTGATGTAGAAAGCAAGGAAGTGCTCAAAGAACAATGGGGATACATCAAAAGGACATAAGGTCTGCTGGAAGGGCCTCCTGCTGGTCAAATTTAGGACAATTTTTGGATCATAATGACTAATGGTAGTAATAGATTATAGCAAAAGGAAATCAATAAGTCCACAGTAATACTACATAAAAATGGGAAGAGAGAAAGCTCTTCTTTACAAAAGAATGTCAACTTAGACATATAGAAAGAATGACAGAATTTGAAAATCCTATTTTCACATCTAACAATACAATCATTGATTCAGGTAAAAATCCTCAATGGTTACACCAATGGGTAAGAGGTTGTTAGGAAACAAGGTATTCACACAATCTCAAAGTATCACCCCCACAGATTACTTATTAATTACAAAGGAGAAAAGATATCCTTACACTGGAGGGATCTGGTGGACCTCACCTTAAGCAAGTGATCAAACTTAGCACCTCCAGTAATGGGACAAACTGATAGCATGTGTCTCCTGATATGATGCAATGGGAAGAACACAGCATCACTTAGGTAGCATGCATGCACCAAAACTATTTAACCTAAATGTAATAGTGAAGGAATAATTAGACAAATCTAAAATGTCAATGATCATGAAAAACAAATAAAGCTGGAGAGACTTTTCTAGACTAAAAGAGCCCCCAAAAGTCCATGACAGTCACATGCAATTTGTGATCCTAGATTTCATCCTAAAATTTGAAAAGAATTAAATGATACTTTGCTGAAATTTGGGGAGATTTGAATAGGAAATGTACGTTTGATAATATTGTAGCAACATTAAATTTCTTGGATTTGACAATGGTCTTATGCACATGTAGGAGAATGTCTGTTTTTAACAGATGCATGCTGAGGCATTTAGATATAATATGCCATGATGTTTTCTGCAAAAACAAAACAAAACGTGTGTGTGTGTGTGTGTGTGTGTGTGTGTGTGTGTGTGTGACAGAGAGAGAGAGAGAGAGAGAGGTGGTTTGGGGAGGAGAGGGGCAAAGATTAAGCAAATGTGGCAAGATGTTAAACAATTTGTGAATATAGGTATAATATATATGGCAGATTAGACTATTTAACAGTGCCTCACGTATTCTGTGTTCTTTTATTTTTATTATTATTAAATAAAATTCCAGAGAGGAAAGAATTACTCCTAGGTGAGCAGAGATCAGTAACTGTTTTCCTCCTTCCTCTCAGGAAGTATTCTACAAGTGTCAGCAAGGACTGAAGATTAGGCTTGCGGTATGCAGAGAGACATTGTGGGGATAAAAAGAAGTCAGAGAAGCTTCTAATAGCTGTGTGGTCTGTGTGGGCTGGCATGACTGGTATCAAGAGGGGCCCCCAAAATACAGCCAGTTTTCCCTACCAGTTTTCTCCAAGGGGCCTTTTGGTGAGTTCTGGGGTAATGAGGGAGGCTAGGGATAGAGAAAACTTGGTAGATTTAAACCCAATTATATAATAATTGCATTAAATTATAATAAACCAAACATTCCAATGAAAAGTCAAAAGGCAGACTGGATGAAAAAAACAGCACCTAATTATATGCTGTTTATGAAAGACAAACTTTAAATAGAAAGGCAGAGAAAAGTTAAAAATGAAAGGATGGAAAAGATATACTGAAAAATAAATTCCCTGGCTCTATCAATGCCAGACACAGTACTACTTTAAGTCACAAATTGCATGTGACTGTCTATTATAAGAAACAAAGAGGACAATCCATAATGATAAAAGGGTCAACTCAACAAGAAGGCCTAAGGATCCTAAATATGAATGCACCTCTAATAACATAGCTTCAAGGTATATAAAGGAAAACTTGACAGCACTAAAAGTAGAGTTATATTCACAATCTTAGTTGGCCAAATTTAAACTTCTCTCATTAATTGACAGAACAAGTACGAAAAGTCAGTAGAGATTTTTTATTTAATTTAATTAATTTATTTATTCTTTTATTTTATTTGATTTGATTTTTGTGACAGAGTCTTGCACGGCTCCCCGGGCTGAAGTGCAATGGCATGATCTCAGCTGACTGCAACCTCCGCCTCCTGAATTCACGTGATTCTCCTGCCTCAGCCTCCCAAGTAGCTGGGATTACAGGTGCACACCGCCACACCCAGCTAATTATTTGTATTTTTAGTAGAGACGGAATTTCACTATTTTGGCCAGACTGGTCTTGAACTCCTGACCTCGTGATCCACCCGCCTCGAACATTTATAGAAATCATGTGAAACATTAACCACAATAGAACAATATGCTGGGGCATAAACGAATCTCAATAAATGAAGGGCAGAAATCATACAGAGTAAATTCTCTGACTACAATGGATTAAGTGAGAAATTGGTAACAGAAATATAACTAGGAAAAATAAGCAAAAACTTACAGTTCACTAAAAGCATTTGGATCCCTGATGATTCTGCCATGGGCTAGAATAAGGCTGAAGCTGGCTGAGAGATACATGTGGGTCATCATTCTTCCTGCCTGTAAAATAAAAGTAGAGTTCCTGAGATGAGACTGGTGGGTAGCATAATGAGATACGTGCTTCCAGAGCTGCCTGCAAAGAGCAGACTCCCTACCTGGCACCATTAGGTAGCCTTCTGTTGTTACTATCTGGAGAGAATTGGGAGGAAAGTGATGAATTTCTTACCCATATAGAAGAGCCCTCTACATTCTGAAGTATTTACAAATGAAGTGAGGTTTACTTCAAAACTTAATGGGAGGGAGGTCTAAATGGAGACATAGATGAAACAAGATAGGCCATGAGTTGATAATAATGAAGCTGAGTGTTGGGTGTGCAGAGAATCATTACACTCTTCTATTTGGTACATGTTTCACATTTTTCCATAATAAAAATATTTTTTAAAAAGGGGGAAAAACCAAAGAATTGATATGGCTACCTGTTTTGAGCCATGGGGATGATATATATCTTTTAAAAACTAACCTGGGAAGAAGGCAGATGAGAAGGGACAGTTCCTTTCTTCCCTTTTCCACATACAGAAACATAACTCACAGAAGGATGATTGGAGAGCAATGGAAAGATATCCGCTGGTTCTAGATGAGAATGTATGGGATGCATTGTGGATGAGATTGGTTTCTAATTGATTTAGAAATTGATTCCAGGGTCAGTGGTTTTAGAGGGTGCACCAGAAATAACTTGCATAGTGAAGCTTTGTATAATAATCACTCTTTTGACATTTTCTCCTTTCCAGTTTTTATTTTTAAGTGTATATAAAATTTCTCAGCCATAAGCCTAATGTTTTTTCTCTTCCTGCATCTGGTGCTCATGGTACTTAAAAGGCCAATTTTCTATTTTTAGCTTTTGTGGGTTTGAGCAATACTTCCAAGTTCAAAGGATAAAGATTGCTCATTAACATTTTTTTAGAGGATGAGGTAATTTCACAAACCAGGCTATGAAGATCAGCAAAGTATGGAATCTGGTGAAACTGAGTATCAACTCTAGTGAGGCGGAGCAATTCAACAGAATTTTACACAATTGTGGTGACATTGATATGATATATTTTATTAATCTCTTATGAACTGCATGAACTATTGGTGCATGTATATAACATATGGGCCATGCCTTAATAAGCACAATGTTGGAGGCATTAGCCAAAAGCAAAATAATGGAGATTTCCCCACTTGTATTTGTGAAACCAAGAGATGCATTAGGCTTAGTGGCTGTATTAAAACAGTCTTCTATTTATTCATGGCCTCATCCATTTGATAAATGTTCATGGAGTCTCCATTAGTGGGCCAGCCGCTGTATTTTTCAAATTAATGTCCAATATGCAAATGTCTCTGATACCCTTCCTTGGACCCTAAAAATATTAGTAAGGGGAGTAAAATTTCACCCATGAAAAAAACCATGTTAAGATTCAACTTAGGAGTGAAGCAATCTACTGCACTTGCTGCCTGCTGTCCCAACGAACTCCACAGTAGGTTCACTGGGAAAGATATATTGTAGCCTGCCTTTACAGAAATCATGACCTGAAAGTTCCACAAACTCTGAAATATGGCTAACAAATCCCATCAGTATGCGTTTCTGGTGTATCATCTCTCCAAACTATCCACCCCCACAATCCGTAGTTTTCTATACTTCACTCAGATCACAGAGTGTATTATTCTCTTCCTCAACCCCTGGACTTCATACATACTGCTTTGCAATACTTTTCCCACTTTCTTCTCATTTTCCCCTCTTCATCCTTCCACTGGCTACTACTATTCATCTTTTGGGTCTCGGTTAACTTGTGTATCAGCCAGGATAGGCTAGGTCATGCTACAGTAAAAAACAATTCTCACCTCAGTAGCTTAAAATAATGAGGGTTTGTTTCTCTTTCTCACAGAGTCCTTTGCAGTCCTAGAAAACTCTCCAGGGCAGCTTTCTCCCTCAGGATGGCTCAGGATTAAATCTCCATATCAGCACGTGCTTCCACAGTCACTGTGGCAGTGGAAAAGAAGAGCTGGGTTTCACATTGACCAGTGATTGTTCTGGCCTAGAAGCAACACATGTCACTTGCAGAATAGTCACAAGGCCAACGCCCTACCCAACATCAGGGAGGTATAAACAAAATATTTCTATGTGCCAAGACTTTTGAAAACCAGGATTACCAATTAGCAGCACTAATATTTATTAGAAGGTAATACTTCTAGTGAGAAGTCCTCTCTTGCCTTTTAAGTAGATAGAACTAGTTTATTTAGGAGTCTCAATTTGTTGGAGTTTGTTTTCATTTGTTTTGTCCAATTGCTACCTACCTCTTCTTCCTCACTGGGTAGCAGATCCTTAAAAACATCTTGACTTGTCACTTTTGATTATCAGAATAATTTCCACTCAGCTTAAATATTCAGTCCTTTTCGTTCTAGAACTTCAGTCTCAAGGTCAATTTAAAACTCATTCCTCTATTCCAGCGCAGGCTTGGAATGGAGGATGGTACGTGGTCTGCTTTTTATACACATTCTTTCTCTCTGTTGAAGGGACTAACTTCTCCAGGTGTTAGGGCAGATGAACAGTGACGGAAAATAGCAAATGTCCCTTTTCTTTACTGAAGAAGTTGGCATTCCTCTTATTAGATTTCCCCTGCTTCTCTTGCTAACACTGGCGGACCAACAACAGATGTCCTATTTCATGAGGCTTCTGATACCTGAGTCTCATGGAGCACATACTTGGGTCCTTCACAGAACCAGATTGGGTCTTCCCCAGTGCATTTCTTTCCTACCCTTGGCTACTAGTCTTCACCTGGACCACGTTCACCCCCACCCATCACCTCCAGAGAGACAGTCTACCCTTTAGCTTCTTTCTTCAGGGTACCCCTTTGGAGAGGAAATGTGTTACTAGCGACATGGCTCAGGCCCACTTACCTTCCCAGGTGCCCACTCCATCCACAGGAAACTCTCAGATCCTCCGTATTCCAAATGGTGGGTAGACAGCTGGGTCTGCTGCCAGCTCCTTGCTTAGCCCTGTCACCTTTTGCCTGTTCTCATTGCCCTTGTTCAGGGAAGCCAGGGATAAGTTGACAAGTCCAGTGACTAAGCCAAAATCCAACCAGAAGATGAAAGGTAAGTCCATCTTTACTGTCAACACTGTGTACAAGTGATTCTCTTGGCTTCGACGCACAAAAAGGAGAGAAACTAGCCTCTCCTGAACACTGCACTAACCCAAAAGGCCTCCGATGTCTCCCACTCTTGGTCATCTTATGCAGACTTGGGGGACAGGGTGGGTGTAAGCTGAAGCTCCTCAGCAAGCCCTTAGGCTTCCCTAACCTATGAAAACTCCTTGACTTTAGAATGTGGGGTGCTTGGTGTCTTGTCTTCAAAATGGACACTAGCAAGAATCTGTGCTATCAGGAAAAATCTCCTTGGACTTCATAAAGATAAGTGCCCTTCACAAGAGCTCCCAGAGCCCCTGTACTGCTTAGTTCTGAACCCCATTACATTGTGTGGCTCTTGCTTGCTGGATTATCCATTGCCCCCTGCATTAGCCACCCTTGGGCTTTCTGGCCCATCCTGGAGTCCAACTCAGTGCCCACCACATGGTGAATGCTGAAGAAGTATATTTTGACAAGATCAGCCAGGTAAGTTTAGTGTGGGAAGGTTTTAAGAAAAAGAAAATGGTTTTAAAGGATTTGAAAGAGAAGATGTATCTGTTTTCATGAAAAGAATGGACGATATTCCAAATAAGGGAAATAACTTGATGTGGGCGAAGGATTACCCAGGTGCTGAGGCAAGAGACTGAAAGCACAAACTGTTTCGGTATAATAAGGAAAATAGTTAGAATAAGAATAGTTATAATACAAATTAGATATAGAGATGATCATGGATATTATCAATAATTAGTATGAGCATTATAAATCATTTGCTTTTAATATTACTCTTTGTTGTATTACTAATATAACCAAGGAATGACCGGTGGGCATAGGGTCAGGTGCTGAAGGGACATTGTGAGAAGTGACCTAGAAGGCAAGAGGTGAGCTCTCTGTCACGCCCACATGAGGGACACTTGAGGGCTCCTTGGTCAAGTGGTAACGCCAGTGCCTGGGAAGGCACCTGATACTTAGCAGACCGCAAAAAGGAGTCTCCTTTCCTTGGAGGAGTCAGGGAACGCTCTGCTCCACCAGCTTCTTGTGGGAGGTTGGATATTATCCAGGCCTGCCCGCAGTCATCTGGAGGCCTAAACCCCTCCCTCTGATGCTGTGCTTCAGTGGTCAGGCTCCTTGTCCACTTTCATGTTCCTCCCATACTCCTGGTTCCTCTTTGAAGTTCTTAGAAGAAAATGGTGCAAGAAATAGTGAAAGTCTTAAAGTCTTTGATCTTTCTGATAAGTGCATAGAAGAAAACGCTGACATATGCTGCCTTCCCTCTATGCTTCGGCTACCTAAAAGGGAAGGGCCCCCTGTCCCATGATCACATGACTTGTTTGACTTTATCAATCACTTGGATGACTCACCCTCCTTACCCTGCCCCCTTGTCTTGTATGCAATAAATATCAGCGCGCCCAGCCATTTGGGGCCACTACCAGTCTCCGCGTCTTGGTTGTAGTGGTCCGCTGGGCCCAGCTGTTTTTTCTTTATCTCTTTGTCTTGCGTCTTTATTTCTTATGATCTCTTGTCTCCGCACACAGGGAGAGCACCTGCTAAGCCCTGTAGGGCTGGACCCTACACTCGAGTAGTATGTGTACACATAGGAAAATTCTGTGCCTATGAATAGAGTTAGATTGATTTAAATGGAATGAAATGGTGATCAAGTACTGTATCAAGAAATAAAAAGTTGCTTTAGAGACAATATAGTTTCATATATTAACTTGTGATTTTGTAGAATTATCTGCCTTTATTGCACATTTCCAGTGAACATATGGTAAGCTGTCAATATCAAGACATATGGCCTCAATTGTTACAGTGGGACTAATTTCAGCTCACCTTCAGAGTTTTTAGAACAGAGTCTTCAGGCAGAGATAGACAAAGAGTATTGCATCATGTCATCTCATTCCTTGCAGCTATTGATGCAATCAAGGTTTGCTGAACAATACAATCTCTTCTTTAAAGTTACTATTGATCCATTCCAGTAACTCAATATGTGCTGAGCAAATTCTGAAATCATTTAGGGCCATAAAGATAGTCATGGAATAAACAAAGTTTGAATGCCCTGACCGTGGTTTATAAATGCCTGATTAAAAGCAATACTGTTGTTGCCCTGTTCAGTGTTACATGTCTAGGGTCCTTTTGTAAGTGCTCCAGACCAAATGTAACGTACCTATAGTGGATAAGCATTTGTAAGTTACTCTTACAGAGATTTTCCCAGAGTTAAGAAAAACGTGTATGTTTTGAACTACGTATAATTGAAACAGAAGGGTAAAGCTGATTTTCTGGATCACCTGTCACCACAAGAAATTATCTTCTTGGATCACCGTGCTGTTTGAGTCTTTTTGAACTTTATGTAATCAGTGGACTGTTTCATGACTGTTCTGAGAAATGGCAAGGCTTGAGTGTAGACTTGTTGGATTAATGGTGTCTGCTCTTGGAAGGTTGACAAGTGGCGTTTCACTAGGAACAGAGTTTTCTGTTAGACCTGCTCTTGACTGGTTGTGGTTGATGGTGACCTGAAGAAATTGGGTTAATTGAAGAATCTGGTTCACATCATTTCTGTTTTCAAACTGCCATTCTCTCTATATAACACTTTTGGAGTGAGAATTTGAGCTAACATTCCATACAGCCTTGAGTTTTCCCTTCATGTTTCCTTCAATCCTTTTTTCTTAAAAATCCTAAAAAACTTTTACATAATTTTCCCAAGTATTTCATATCACCACTGCATAGTTTTTCCCATCTGGCCTATGTACACATTCTGTCATGAGGCAGTTACAAATGAGGCAAAGATGTGACAGCCTTTTTTTTTTTTTTTTTAGACGGAGTTTTGCTCTTGTTGCCCAGGCTGGAGTTCAGTGGCATGATCTTGGCTCACCGCAACCTCCGCCTCTCGGATTCAAGCAATTCTCCTGCCTCAGCCTCCCGAGTAGCTGGGATTACAGGCATGCACCACCACGCCTGACTAATTTTGTACTTTTTTAGTACAGACAGGGTTTCTCCATGTTGGTCAGGCTGGTCTCAAACTCCTGACCTCAGGTGATCCGCCCACCTCGGCCTCCCAAAGTGCTAGGATTATTGGCGTGAGCCACCGCGCCTGGCCAGTGGAGCAGCTTTTCAACCAGGCAGGCTGTTCATACTGTGAAGAAATTCTTGACTGTTGCCTTTTAATCTCTCAACATCCATGCTATCTGAATCTAATCCATTCCTGAAAACACGTTGGATAGCAAATTTTCATATAGAGGAAGCTTATATTCTATTATTTTAAATGGCAAAAATAATGTATTCTCAGTTCATCCAAAAGCCACAACCAATTTTCTCAAATATTACTAAAACATTCTTAAACCCATATGTAATCATCCACCAAAGATTTAAACATAATGGAAAACATTTAAAACACCTACTCCTGTACCTAATTATTTGTGTGCAGTATGCCATTATATGGTGGGACAGGGATTTTCAATTTTTGGCATGCATCAGAATCCATTGAGGAGTTTGTTAAAGCACAGATCCTGGGACACAGAGTTTCAGAGAAAGTAGGTCTGGAGTAAGGACCAAGAGTTAGCATCTCTAACACACTCCTGCTGATGCTAATCCTGCTGGTTTAGGACACTGAGAGATGGACTGTTGTAGAGCATATGAATTTCATCTTTCTTCTACATTCAGTGAGTATTACAAAACATAAATAACCATAGTGGAAGTAATACATTCAAGGTACTACAAAGGATGAATGCAAATTACACTCACAAGAATGAAATGAAATAATACGGCAATTTTCAAATAATGGTTATTGACTAATGGGAGAGTTGCCCCAGCAGAATCTGGCAACCAGTGGAAGCTTCAGTCGCAGTCGGGGTTTGAGGGTAAGTAAGAGAATGAGTGGAACAGTAGATGTCTCACATCCTCCAAGTCCAAATGCAGAGAACTGAAAGGCAGCTTTATTGGCATGCAAGACTCTGGAAGTGGTGGGGCCCTGAACCATCATCTGAAGCTATAGATGAAACAGCGTGAGGAGCACAAAAGCTCTCAAAACGGACATCTGTCCGTGTTCTTTTTGCTTAATGTTATACAGCTACTGATAGCATAAGACCCAGTTTGTCGTTGCATTTCTGGAATGTGGTTTTTCCTTTAACGTCATGATCATACTTACTTGCTATAGCAATGGTTTTGTGGGTATGATCTACAATTTCTTCTGAAAATTCTGCATTGAGTATTCATGGCTTCTCTTCTTCCCTTTCCCCTAAGGGATGATGAACTGAGTTCTACTTTCTGAATGAGTTCTACTTTCTTTTTTTATCTAATTTCTTTTTTTCGAGACAGGGTTTTGCTCTGTGGCCCAGGCTGGAGTTCAATGGAGCAATCTCGGCTCACTGTAGCCTCGACCTCCCAGGCTCAGGCGATCCTCCCACCTCAGCCTCTCAAGTAGCTGGGACTACAGGCATGTGCCACCACACCCGGATAATTTTTTCTGTTTTTTGTAGAAACGGGGTTTCACCATGTTGCCCAGGCTGGTCTTGAACTCCTGGCCTCAAGTGATCCATCTACCTTGGCCTCCCAAAGTGCTGGGATTACAGGCATGAGCCACTGCACTCAGTTGAGTTCTACTTTGTGAAAAGACATTTTCACTTAACAATTGGGAATGCTGATCTGGATTTTGATGATGTACATCTAGACAACATGTATCCCTGTCAGACAGTACCTGAGATGGGCCTGCAACACAATCTGCATCCTCTTACTTGGGTTCGCTTGCAACTTAAACAGATTTTCTGGCATTCACTTGCTGATTTGCAATGGCAGATTTTTATTTCAAATATTAAATCTGGAATAAAAATAATTGCAAGTTGTTATAGTGAGCAGTTAGGGAGTGAGAGTTCAAATAATGAAGGATACCTGGATAAATCAAAACTTTACCATCTGGCAGACATAGGCCTGGGTACCTGGGCATATAGTGATCAACACAATAAATATGAATTCATGACCTTATAGCTAGTGAGAGAGAGACAATAAACAGGCAAATGAATGAAATGTGTATTAGTACAACATATGATACAGACTGAGAAAGGAAAATAAGAAGATGCTGCTAGAGACAATAATGTAGGAATGGGGAATGAGAGGGGACCCCCTCTGAGAAGGCAACATTTTGTCTCTGTTTTTTTACAGAATATTTTGTTTTGAGTTTTCTACAGAAATGTTCAAAGTACAAACAAGTACCAAGAAGAAAATAACCACCACCCACATTTCTACCTTCTGGAAATAACCTTAACATTTTGGCATTGCTTCTCCCAATCAAAGTTGTAATGGATACCTCAGAGTAGCCTGGCTCAATCTAGTTACTGTGGCTATGGAGTAAAGGGAAGTGATGGAAAGTATTTTTTAAAAAATACCTATACTCAGGCCCCACTCTACACCAATTGGACCAGATCCTCTGTGCATGGGTACTTTTTTAACATGCCCAGGTAATTCCAAAGCACAGTGTTGTTGAGGCACGGCCTTGAGGACTTTCCCTTCCACTCATTTGTTCTGCTGAGGGCCGAGGGGGGTCAGCTTTTATGTCTATAGAAGCCCGAACCCTCCAGAGCTAGTGGGCAGAGGCTCCAAAGTACAAAGCACTTCCATAGAGAATATGGGAAGAGCCATCCAGAGACCAAAGACAAATATCTCCAACTAGGGATGGAGGTCTCAGCTGCAGCTGCCTTCACTGCTGATACTGTGCTGCAGGTCATCTGGGAGATAGGAAGGTGCCAAAGTTTAGAAGACAGACACTTCATTCTTTCTTTCATAAGCTTTATTAAAGATGCCCAATTTTATAGCCAAGAAATAAAAATTTGTTGATTCTACTTTCACAATGCAGCAGACAAAACTTTACCCATATGTCTTAGTCAGTTCAGGCTGCTATAACAAAATACCAAAGACTAAGTGGCTTAAACAATAGACATTTATTTTTTAAAGTTCTGGAGACTGGGAGTCTGAGATCAAGGTGCCAGTGACTCAGTTCCTGGTGAAGGCCCATTTCCTGGCTTGCAGATGGTTATCTTCTTGCTGTATCCCCACATGACAGAGAGAGGAAACTCTAGAGTCTCTTCTTCTTGTAAGGGTCCTAATCCCATCACGGGGGCCCCACCCTCATGACCTCATCAAAACCTAATTACCTCCCAAAGGTGCTAATACTGTCACACTGGGGGTTAGGGCTTCAATACATGAATTTGGAGGAAGGGCACATTCAGTCCATGGCACCCTACAATGTCCTGAGAATCTGAATTGAAATTATTAGAAGTGGTAGGAAACCTTATCTTTGGAATCTTTGGCTAAAAATTACAGAGGATTGCTATGATAAGGAGAATGTCTCCCCAAAAATGTCCATGCCCTAATCCCTAGAACCTGTGAATACATTATATTACGTGGCAAAAGGGGCTTCTCAGATGTGTTTGAGGCTATGAGCCTTAAAATAGAGAGATTAGCCTAGATTATCTGGGGATGGAATGGGGTGGCAGTCTAATCACATGAGTCCTTAAAACCAGAGAAACTTCTCTGGCTGGGGTCGGAAAAGATGTGATGTGACAAAAAGGGAAGTCAGAGAGACATGAAGCATGAAAATGGCTCTGTGCACTATCACCAGAATGAAGATGAAGGAGGCAACATGATGAGGAATGCAGACAGCCTCAAGGAGATGAGAAAGGTTAGATTAGAGTCCAGGGCGGGGGAAAAAAAAACACCTCTACAACAGCAAAAAACTGAGTTCTACCAATAACCTGAGTGATCTTGGAAGTGGATTTTCCCCAAAGCCTCCAAAAAAGAGCTCAAGCCAGCTGCCACCTGGATTTCAGCTTTGTAAGGGCCTAGAACAGTGACACCCGCCTGGACTTCTCACCTACAGAACTATGAGATGATAAACTTGTCTTGTTTTAAACTGCCCAAATTTGTGGTGATTTTTAAGGTAGCAATAGAAAACGAATATAACTGCCAAGGCAATTTTGAGCTATTACCCCACGGATAAGCAATTTTAGTGACATTGACTTTGATTGCTGAACACAGACCATAAGCTGAGAGATGAGTGACCTGGCGAGTTTTGGAGGTCAGTTTGCTCCTGGAACATTTACCCTGACTTGGATAATGTTGTTTTCTAAAAGGTCCGGAAACACTATAAAGGAAAATGTTGATGGATTTCAGAAATTATTGTGTCTGGCTAGCCATGTTTTAAAAACATGACAAAGCTATGACTATTGCAAAAAAAAAAAAAGGTTGAAAGGAAATGCATGAATTTAGAAGAGATTTTACCATCATCAAGATAATTCTCTCCTATAATAAACCTACAAGAACAGTAGGAACTTTGGGGCAATTTATTTTGCTCCGTGCCCGTGGATATTATGCTAAGCAGCTGGACACGTCCCCAGTCTTTATGGTCTTCTCAACTTCCCAGCATCAGATTTCTAGCTGCTAGCCAGGGGTCCCGTTAGGAAATGCCTGCATTCTGAAATCACAGCATGATGCTTTCAAAGACTTCCTTCTGGGCATATTTTATTAGCTCCAACAACAGAAACCAACTCTACTTACCTTAGAGAGAAAATGAATTTATAGCAATGTATCGAATAGCTCACAGAATTAACAGGAAGGTTAGAGAATCAGCTGTGAAAATGGGCAGGAAACAAAGGAAGCCAGGCAGTTGTATCCACTGCCAAAATTACATCATAGAAAGAGTCTATTAAAGAAGCTGCCTCTGAGCCATGGATGCTACCCCTGGCTCTGTCACCTTTGGATGCCAGCTACTGTGGATAAAACTGCAAAGAATTCTAAACTGTTCCCTATTTCTTTCTCCAGATCTGAAATCCTGAGTGAAAGGATGCAATTTTTCTCAGCTTATATAATATGGGGAAAAAAAAAATCTAGGCCCGAAAGGGTGGGAAAATCACATATTTTAGTTTCCCTAGTAGGCAGCAGGACTCTTCTCATCTCCAAAACTTACACTGTGGATCATTCCCAGACATAGAAAAAGGTGCAAGGTTTACTGAACTCTCTACCCCTTTGGCTGGTCAACATCTCTGAAGATTCATCTTCTCATATATGCAATGTTCCCATTTCAAATAATGCAAACTACCCTAGTCCCAAATAAAATAATCCAATATTTCATCACTTTTTGTAGCTCCTCATCCAAGATGTCGGAGGGATACTATTTCTGTCACGATCCCTTCTCCACCACCAGCTCACTAATATACAATAGTGATGTAAAGGAAGATGAAAGAAAGAGAAATCACTCAAAATGTGAAAATATGTACACGGCACAGCAAGGAAGAAAATCTGAGTAGAGCCTGTAGTCCTAGTTTCTGCTCCTGATAATGAGTTCATTCTGACTTAGTTTCTTTTCACCCATTTCATTGCAGTTACCTTCAGTCCCATCTTGGCTGGCTGTGGTGATATGCTGGTAAATGTTTAACTATCAGATCTCTAGAAAAAAAGATTACATTAATTATAAATTTTACTAATGTAAAGGATATTTAGTGCAAAATTTACATCATAAAAAACATTTATGATGTTCTTTATTATAAATATTATAAATTCCATAGAGCCAAGTGACTGTCAAAGATCACTTTTGTTAATTTTTTTTCTCCAACCCACGTTTGCAATTCGACAATGATCTGACAAAACCAGACTGCAAATAAAGGCTTGCCTACTACCCAATTTGGCCAAAAAGTTACTCATATTGCTAACTAATGAGTATAGTTATGACAAGGATATTGGTTGATAATTTTGTTTGCATTAACAAGTAAGAAGAAACTAAAAAAATGAAGATATATGACTGAACTTCATTTGTTCATCAATGATATGAGTTACTGCTTTACAGAATCAGATGAGTTTTCAAATATTGAAAGAATATTTTCTCAAATTTTTGTGCTATCCACAATTTAATGGCTACAGATAGAATGCGGTTTTAAGTTTAATCTGCATTATTAACATTTTCTCCATCATTTTCTTTAGACAATCAACAAAATATCATGATTTCATTAATTTAAAAAATACCAAAACTAGCTTTTGTTTTGTTTTGTTTTGGAGACGGAGTCTCACTCCGTCACCCAGGCTGGAGTACAGTGGCACCATCTCAGCTCACTGCAACAACGTCCACCTCCCTGGTTCAAGCGATTCTACTGCCTCAGCCTGTAGTAGCTAGGATTATAGGCACCCGCCACCGCGCCTGGCTAATTTTTGTATTTTTAGTGGAGGCGGGGTTTAACCATGTTGGCCATGGTTGGCCAGGCTGGCCTCGAACTCCTGACCTCAGGTGATGCACCCGCCTCAGCCTCCCAAAGTGCTGGGATTACAGGCGTGAGCCACCATGCTCAGCCTAAAACAAGCTTTTTGTATTAAAGTTTTACATCTTTTTCTTGTTGGACTTGGATTTCCATAGAATTTTATGCTAATAAGTATATAATTTTTATAGTTTTATTTGTACTCTATCATACTTCTCAGTGTGTGTGTTTATATATAACTATCAGCTGGAATTTTTTTCTTTTTTGTTTCCAGCTTTATTGAGGTATGGCTGACAAATAAGAATTGTATATATATGGTGTACATGTTTTGATAAACAGTGTGAAATGGTCATCACAATCAAACTAATTAACATATCCATCACCTGACATAATTACCATCATATTAACTGGAATTTTAAATTTCATCTCTAAGTGTTAAAAACATTCTTCTGAATTATCACTACCGTTATTATTTGCACACAATTGTCAAAAACAGTGTGCAAGTATAAATGTTGATAAATAATCATTAAATATAAGAAGTGAATTGAAATTACATTTCTTAGTAATATGGATGGGCTGACTTTTAAAAATTAGTTCATGTATTCATGGATGAATAGGACTTATTGCTGGAATGAGGCAGGGTTCAGCAACAATTCAGCAATTTATTCCTATTTTTATCGTGCCAGTTCCAGGAATAACCCTTAAATGACTAGGCAGTTCCGGCTTCTAGACTCTTGGAAGGCAGGTGCCTTATATTTATATTTTATTTGATATGACTTTGATATTGCCCTATTTTGATATTACTGGCACATTATTGTAGACATAAGCACTGAGAAACCTTGCTTTTACAAGTATGTATATAGGAAGGGAGGAGTTTTGCTATGCAAATGTCACTCAATTTGTTGAACTCTTGCTGAGTATATGCTAAATGTTACATAATCTATCAACCAAAAATTATTTTTAATGATGTATCTTTTTTCTCCAACAGGTACCATTTTTCTTTCTTCTTTTTTATTGGTAGAGACAGGGTCTTACTATGTTGACCAGGCTGGTCTCGAACTTCTGGCCTCAAGCAATCCTCCTGCCTCAGCCTCCTAAAGTGCTAAGATTATAGGCATGAGCCACCATACCTGGTCTCTCAACAGGCAGGTTGTTTAGCCTAATGTACTTAGAGAAGTTAGCACAAGTTTTTTTCATTAAGTATTTGTCACTACATTATTATTTCTTTTTTTTTTCTTTTTTTTTTATTATTATTATACTTTAAGTTCTAGGGTACATGTGCATAACGTGCAGGTTTGTTACATATGTATACTTGTGCCATGTTGGTGTGCTGCACCCATCAACTCGTCAGCACCCATCAACTCGTCATTTACATCATGTATAACTCCCAATGCAATCCCTCCCCCCTCCCCCCTCCCCATGATAGGCCCCGGTGTGTGATGTTCCCCTTCCCGAGTCCAAGTGATCCCATATGACCCAGCCATCCCATTACTGGGTATATACCCAAAGGATTATAAATCATGCTGCTATAAAGACACATGCACACGTATGTTTATTGCGGCACTATTCACAATAGCAAAGACTACATTATTATTTCTAAAGAACTTTCATTTCAACACATGCTTTAATTCTATTTTCATTAAAAGCTTGGAAGTGCAGCTTTAGCTCATTCAAGATGCCTGCCATATACTGCAATCTAAAAAAGCTCATCCTCATTGTCAAACCAATTAGTCAAATAAGAGTTGCCTCTCTGTCATGTGACATCTTATATTCTAAGACTCTCCTTGAGACTTGGGCTTCTCACAGCATGGTGGTCTCAGAGCAGTTTCACTTCTTATAGGGTGGCGGTTTTCCAAGAGTCAGGAAACAGAAACTGCCTGGCCAGATAAGGGTTACACCTGGAACTGACACCATGTCATTTCTATCCTACTGTATTGATCAAAGCAATCATAGAGCCCTCTCAGATTCAAGAGGGTGGAGAAATAGACTCCACTGAGGGAGGGAGTCTCTGAGGGAGTCTTAAAGTCACATTCAGAACACCATCAAGATTGTAGATATCATTGCCACCATCTTTGGAAAATACAATCTGCCATAAACAGTTTCTGAGAATGTTTCAGTAATATTTAGAAACTGAGGAAACAACCCTGGGATGGGTTCAGTGTCCCACAGGCCCTACCATTAGGTGGACTCCTGTCCAAACTCCATTTAACTTCTGTCCATCTGATTAATGGGTCACAGTAACTTTCTTGGTCCTTAGGAATTAGTGAGATCTCAGAGCCAGTGTTCAATAATCCCCCAAAGATGTACACTTTTCCCTTTCCCAGTGCACATTTACTAAGGTAAAATGAGTCTCCCAGTAGAGTCTCACTGATGAGGGCTAGAAGGGAGATCCAGAAAGAATTGAGGAAGTGTTTGCAGTGTTATTTCTTGGAGCACACAGCCTCCCTTTCACTCAAGGAGCCCTGGTCTGAAAGTTCGGGGACCAGGTTTTAGAAGTAAGTGAGAGGTCCCAACTTGGTATTTTTATTTTTTGGCATATGTCTAACCTCTGTTCATCAGATATGGAATGGTAGTGGTGGTGTTACAGAATCCAAATTAGTGGCTTAATAGACTATCTAGGATCTTCACACCTGGGGATCCCATGATCAATCCATTACTGCCACAGATCCCTGTGGCTTAGACTCTTCTAATTTTCAGTCTAGGAACCATGATCATCTTGCTTCTGGAATTAAGTACTGCCTGCTGGTCTCCATCATGTCAAGATACTCATAACACATTAACATCATGAAGCCTGTTTCTACATATTATCTTCTGTCAGTAATTCTGGTTGACAGAGGAGAGGCACTCCCCTCACCAATTAATTTCTCAAGGCCATGAGGGAAGGAATTGTCTTTTGGGGGTTCTCAACTAACATTATCAGTGTAAATGTGGAAATGAATCAACTCAAACATTACTATGTTCGTAAGTCTTTAGAGTTATTGCAAATGAATTTCTTGCATCTCAACTTTATTTATAATAAGCCACAACTGACTCCAGGTTTTAGCCAAGCAACCAAGTAAACTATTAGAACTACTTTCAGCCTCAAGTTAGCCTACTGGATCAAGAATATCTGGTAAGTGGACCCATATTGATTAATTCATCCCAATATAGAGTTGTAGGTTTTTTTCATTTTCATTCTAGCACCTCAGAATCCATTTCCACATATATTTCCCAGATTTTTATAGATTGTAAATCACCAACCTGCAATAATTTTGGCATGTAAGCCTTCTTCTTCTGTGGAGACTTGGTGATTGGCCCCCAGAACATGCTGATCTGACTCTAGAGGTGGGAGTAGAGTGTGAGAATTGGCTTTCTGTTTAGTTGTTCCTTTTGGTAAGAAGTCAGTTAAAATTCAGGGGTTTTATTACTGAGGAAGAAGGGGAGAATGCATACTGTGAGACACCTAGATCTTTCTGCCACTTTTAAGATATTTTTACATTTTACAGTGGTGAAACTGCCTTCTACCTTTTCTATGTCCCCATCACCTCCAAACCACCATGGTATGGAAGCTGCTCAACTGGAAAGACTTGCTCGCTGCCCTTCAAGCCCAGGGCTTCCCAGGACATCATATGACAATCTATTCAACCACATTTCCATTGCTGATAGTTTCATTTCCTAATTCTCTCTCGATGCCATTACCTCATTTGCCCTTATCACTGCAGAGCCTAGCAGGCGACCAAATCATTGATATTGATTACATGTTCTGTTCAAGTCCTCTTTCTCTTTTGCTCTTTTCATCAATTTATTCAAGGATGCTTTCTCATTGAACTAATACTTAAGTCCCAAATCGTGTACAGTTTTGTAATGACTTGCACAAATAAGAGTGAGGGAAAGTCTGGTATGCTTTCGAACTGTGGGATTTAACCATAAGGATATTTTATTGAAGCCTTCAAAAAATCCTAATAGATTAAAACATGCCGCTTTTTCAAAGGGACATTTGGATCTGATCAACTGTTTTCTTAGGGACACATCTATTTTTTAAAATAAAAACAAGCCTTTGTAATAATGGTAATCTTATATGTTAATAGTATGTGAAAGAGCTAGTAATACAACCATGTAATGTTATTATACAGAAAGATATTAGGTGAATATAGATACATGGATAGATAAATATATGCTTCCTTGGCTTTATCTCTACATCATTATGATGAAAATGTAGTTTGGAAAATATGCAGGAGGGGAGAGATATTTGTGGAATTATATGACATAGGATGTTCTTTCAAATTTCTATTTTTTAAATTATTTTCATCATCAATACTGTTTCCAAAATGGGAGCTCTGCTAGGCAAAAACAAGTATGCCACTTCCCTATCCATCAGGTATTAGACCCCTCACCAATTTTTAGTGGGAAAATACCAGGAATAATTCACGTTGATTCACTTCCTGAATTAAAATAATGACATATGCTTAGCAAGTGACATCTTCAGTAGAAAATGTGTACTGTGATCTGCTACAATAAGTATTTTATTTTGCCATTTATACGTAGAAGTTGTAATGGGCCCTGTACTTCACCCATATCCTCCTGGCTACTACGTTTCAGTGCACACGACCCAGCTTCCAAACTGCCAACCACTGCATTCCTTGTTAACGGCTTTCCGTGTCCCACAAAGCACACTTTGCCTGCCCTGTGTTGCAGGTAGTCCTCAATAAAAGAAGGATGGGAGTTGGTACACAAGTACCTCAGCTCCCTCACTCCTCAGCTGAGATCACTCTGGGGTGTATGTTCTGTTCAGACTCCCAGAGCTTCCCTGGTGAGATTAAGCCTGTTACCCATAGTCATATCTGACTTCACAGCCCCTCCCTCCAGTTGCCTTCCCTGCTTCATCTCACCTCCCCAGTTCCCTACTGGTGTTTCCTTTCCTGCCTAAACAAGCTACCTTCACTTGAACCCTCATCTCAGAGTCTGGTGCTGGGGAAAGCAAACTAAGACAGAAGCCAAAAAGAAAAGAAAAGCTTATTGGTGTGCTAACTACACTGGACTTTGGCCTGAATCGTAACTTCTGATTTAGATAGAGAAATCTGGATTATGGAAGATACTGAAATTAAGTCAAAATGATTTAAATCATGACTTCAATCACTATATAGTATGGATTAATTTTTAAATCATTGTTGGTCTTTTTTTAATATAAAATAGTCCTCCATATACTCATCAAGTATAGTCCTCAATGTAGCCCTCAAAAATGCTTATCAAAACTCCAGTAGACTATTTTGGAAGTGTCTGGGCAAAGGAAAGCGTAGTATCCTTTCCTCCAATGGCACATGGCCGTGTGCTGGATCAGGGCTCACGGCCTATTGATTTTGCTGTGGGTTTAGTTTTGAAAACATATGCAGCCATTTAAAGTGATTATTGCTCTTTCTAATATGGCAGCCAAGGTTAAAATGTAGATCAGTCTGAGCGAGAGACCAAGCTCTGGCCCATAAGAAGCTGCAAGCAGGTGGGAGGGCTGTGGCTATGCTAATGTCACTGGAGGAAGGAGAGCAAATGGGGATTAAGGAAGGGCTGGGGCCCGAGTCATCCCAGGGCAGTTCCAGGTCACATGTGCATCAAGACTATGTGACATTTAGATGTCTCGGGTCACCCCAAGCCAGATTCTCTTCTAATCCTTGCTGTACTTGGAAGTTCCTGCCATACTCCTTACACATCAGAAGAAAATAGATGATGAGTGTTCGATTGTGCATGAAGCAGATAGGTTTCCTCTGCTCAGCTAGACTGCAAAGAAGCCACAAAACCTTCGGTGACCCACCAAAGGGCTCTAGGAGTAAATCACTCTCCCTTCTCCCTTTCTCTCATTCTGTTTCTCTTCCTCCCTTTTTTTCCCCCTAGCCCTCCTACATGTCTTCCTCTTTACTATGTCTTATGCAGCAAGCAAGCTCTGAAGCTTAATAAACAGATGATCTTTTACATGTCTTTGTTTTGGTAAAGTCTTGTGACACCAGACTGCCCCTGAGTCATTCTTCACAGCTCCCACCTCCCTATGACCCATCCACCTCGTATTTGGGCATCTGTAAAGTTCCCAGTACATCTGTAATCAGACAGAATGCATCAGGCCTCCCGAGGAAGAGTCTGTTGTCCTAAAAATCTGATTTCCAGACCATAGCAAGTGATTTCAGCTTATTTACCAGGATCAAAAGTTGGCAAATAACCATGATGTTTGAGGACCAGAGACTGTTACATGATCATCCTTTGGTGGAGACAATGAGGTCACATGTTTACCCATCTAATCGCTGATCAAGGACATGTTTCATTGCAGATAATGTGCTCACTGGCCCATAACTTAATTACTGAGTGTCTTGAGTGTCTGAATCAACAAAGCTTTCAGATGTAGGTCTTGCCTAACCTAATGGTGCATCTGTTAAAGATCATTGCTTCTGTTTGGCCTCTAAAAGAAAGGTCTGGGGGATACAACGGGCCATTGCCAGTGCTGTTCTCAATGACCTCTCATTGAAAAACATGCCAGATAGTTGGTCCAAGTGTTGTGGGTTATTGTTAAGTTGAAAAACATTCCAGTTCCCACGGTTTATTTTCTAGCCAGCAATAGATATTATTGTTTATATGCAGGGCCAAATAGAACCAATGATTCCAGGGTGACAGATATTGGTAAATCCTCTAGTGAAAGCATGCTCTCCGAGGAAATTAATGCCACACAACAGAGAGGGGATGGCTCCCCTCCCAAGCTAGGAAAGAAAATATGTCAATAAAAGTCTGGGGAAATAAGCAATAAGCAAAGTAGGACTGAAATGTTGGGTGTATTGGTTGGGGTTCTTGCAGTAGACCAGGATCTAACTACAGAGTTTGAAGTCCAATGGTGTCTCTTGAAGGGTCATTTCTCCTGGTTAATTCTTCCTTCTGAATTCCCTACCCTATGTGTGTGATTTGTCCGGATTCCAAATAGAGCTCCCACTCTCCCGCTCCTGGGCCATCACGATCACAACCATGATGCCTAGCAATGAATTCAGAATTTGGGAGAAAGAAAAGTTTGGAGTTTTTGTTTGTTTTTTCAAGATTTAAAGAGTCTTGGCCAGGCGTGATGGCTGACACCTATAATCCCAGCACTTTGGGAAGTCAAAGTGGGTGGATCACTTGAGGTCAGGAGTTTGAGACCAACCTGGCCAATGTGGGGAAACCTCGTCTCTACTAAAAATACAAAAATTAGCTGGGTGTGCTGGTGCGTGCCTATAGTCCCAGCTACTCAGGAGGCTGAAGCATAAGAATCACTTGAACCTGGGAGGCAGAGGTTTCAGTGAGCCGAGATCACACCACTGTACTCCAACCTGGGAGCCTGGGCGACAGAGTGAGACTCCATCTGGAAAAAAAAAAAAAAAAAAAAAAAAAAAAGACATAAGGAGTTTTGGTCCATGCACTATTATTATATCACTGGAGGCAGCTATGCTATCTCCTGTTTCCTCATCTGCAAATTTAAATAAATGCAACATGCCATTTTAAGGAAATTATAATAAAGTTGGATCCACCAGATGATTTTAGAATGCTAAGCAAAGGCCTAATTTCCAATACTAAGCAGAAATCCCATGCCCTCATGGGTGTCTGGCCTTCTACAAGTTGAGATGTGTCCTTTGGCTTCTTCTGATGCTCCTCTTCTCCCATTGAATGCAGGAAAACTCACCTCCATCAGAGTGAGGAGGGTAAGGATTGCCTGAGATCAAGAATCTGTGTGTTGTCAGGACCAGAAGACACAGTATGAAACAAAGCAAAATAAAATCATAAATCAAGAACAAAGCCTTCCCTGTTTTTTGTTTTTGTTTTTGTTTTTCCTAAACCTTGCCATCAGCCATAAAGCAGCATGGCTTGCGTGGGTGGATTGGATGTTGGTGTGTTCCGAATACTTCAGAAAAGAAATTCCTCCAGGATACTGTCTTTTCTAGTGCACCATTGATGTGTGAACAATATTAAGCAGCAGGAATAGTTTCCAGAGAAGTCTAGACCCCCATTCTGTATGTCTAGAGACCATGAGCTACCCCCACACTGGAATAAAACCTGTGGGCACACCTCCTCTAACCATGGCCCTCCCAACAAACAATCAGATTTGAAAAATTCAATTTGAGAGTGCAGACCTGCTTTGGCTTTGCAGCTAATCTGCAGACATTTGAAGCCCAAGGGGAAAGCCTCCTTCCCTCTAGAATCTGCATTGTAATATATCCTCACTGAGCCAGGGAAAGAGCTGGTCATAAAAAAGAGCCTTGTTATTTGATAGCGTGGTTTATCCTAGTTGGTGGTGTCACTGAATTGTTTTGCTAAGAAGTCAAATGTTAAGGGATTGATTTCCTCCTTTAATAAACAAGCACAGGGGTGAAGGATGTGAGGCCAAGTGCATTCCACAGTCTGAAAATGATTGCTTAATTGAGGTTGTTTTTCTTTCTCGGAAGAACACAAAGGTGATGATGTTGTTAAGGCTGCAATCTTATTTTACGGCTGAATCCCCTCTTTTAATAATCGGCATATATATATATATATTTTGACAGTGTGATTTGCCTTCAGTGTAAGATCTAAACAAGTTTGGTTATTTGCGTAGAGAAAAAAATGAACTCAATACATGACCGCTAAGGATTTTCTTAGTCTGGCAACATCCTGGTGGGTTGCTTCCTGTCTTCGTGAGTGCTCTTTGTATGGCTTGCTGAATGAATACATGATTGCATATGAACATTATGGTAATATATCCTCCTTTGGAGAAGCACAGAAATGTAATTAATGGTATGTGAGGCAAAGAACTAGCGATGGGCCACAGATGCATACATTCAGCATCAGGTTAAAATCCCAAGAGAGCATCAATTATCAAGTTAAATGCAGTTTCTATTTCAAGCTAGATTGCAAAGCAATGGGATAATGCCAGAGGCCCTCAAAGGGAACTAATTTTAATTGATCAACCCATAGTCGTGGAATCCAAATAAGCCCTGTTCTAATCGCCAAAGGGGGAACCCTAATTCTAGGTCAGCTCAAGAATGTAGGAGAGGGGATTTCACAGGATGGCACATTAAAATTAGTAGTGTTCCTTACATAGGCCTGATCATAATGGGAGGCTTTTTGTAAATCCTCTAACTGCTCTAGTTAAAAATGAGGGATTCATTTGGATAATTATCACCTCCCATGCCCTGGGCGTAACTTAGAAAACTACTGTGTCATTCAGCTATTCAGTAAGTAACCTTGGAAACAAAGCTAATTACCTTTCAGTCTGCACTGTTGAAATGTAAAGATCATACAAAATGAGTGCTTGAGATAATTCTGGAGAGGCTTATGTGTTCCTAATGGCTTCTGCTCCAAACAGAGAAGCTTTCCAAGTGTCCCGCAGGTCCTGGACCCAGCAGGGCCTTCTTTCACTCATGCCTCAAGCACAATATAGGAAAATCCCATACATGGGGGAGGGGGAACAGAGAGGTATGGTTTTTTGTTGTGTTTTTTTTTTAAAGCAAGGTGATTTTCTGGACGAACATGCTTTGTGTTCCCCCAGCACTTAGCATATAGACTGACACATAGTAGGCATCCAGGAAATGTGGGTGGAGTGAAAGTTGTATTGTACTCAAAGACACTCTCCTTATAGTAGAGTATGATTATCATACCATTTACAATGTGCACACTAACAACTGGGTATGGTACCTTATGCTTATTCACACCAGAGTTGTTTCCCTCCTAACGAACCTTCATCTCTTTGTAGTTTGCTTCTCCTTCATGGAAAAGTTGCATGATTGGTTGTTTATAAACCTATAAGATAAATAAGGCTGTTTCCATGAGACATATGGGTTTTTAAAGAGCCATTTAGCATGGAATGTGTGAAGTTTGAAAATTATAACTTCATCGAAAGCAAAGACTGTCTTTTCCTCTATAGTGAATTTGAGCCTTAACAAAATACAATACATATTAAATTTAAAATTCAAAAAATCCATTGAATTTGTCTAATGACTTTGGTATGTATTGTGCTGCAAATTTGCCTTGGAAGACATTAAAATATGAAGACAATTTTTATAACTTTATACCAGAACTTAATTTTGAAACTGAACATAGATAATTTACATTAAAACAAAGTGAACACTGAGGTAAATTTGGTAACCCTACCCAACTACTCTAATCAGTATAGAGTGAGACAGTCTGAGGCAACCTAGCACCTATTCAGAACCTGTTTACCTCATCTGCTGACAGATTATTAGGCTGGCATATTTTGTTCTGATTGATATTCCCCCTGCCATATGTATATATTAGATATAGATGACCAGATAAATCACAGTCTGGTGAAACACATGGGACCTATGACCAGACAGGCACCTTTTTGGGAAAACTTAAACTCATCAGGCACTGCTGACTCTGTGGCCAGTCACATGTGTAGGCAATGATAGCCCTGCTTTTCGAAGCTGAGCTCTATGAAACAGAAAAGTGGGAGAGTAATTTACACTTGGGATATTTCAAAGTACATCTGACTTTTTACAATGGTTGACTCTGAAGCAAGGATCAAAGTCATTCAGCCTGAGAAACGACGTTGAGGTCTCTGCATACCAGGTAGGTGACATGCTTGCTTTTCAAACAGTGTGCTCTTGATAACCTGGTCCCTCAAATCTTCACACTGTGAAGTTGCCCAAGCCTTTCAGAAGATCATAAGACTCTAGAGGAGCACAGGTGATTCTTTTTGGTCTATGATAGTGTTGGACATTGATTCAGTTGACATAGAGACTCTCCATTATAGCAGCAGGAGACATGTTTCATCTTTGGACGGCTCTTCTCCTCTCTTGTTCTGTTTGCTCAGCTTTACTTTATTGTGCCTTATAATGAACTCTATTCCATCTGGGTGAGGGGAATTTCTAACTTATAATGAACTCTATTCCATCTGGGTGAGGGGAGTTTCTAAGCCTCTATAGATGTAAAATGCACTCACTGTAAAACTCTTCATCCTTGGAGGAAGAATATCAATGATATCCAATTCCTCAAGTGATATTTAACTTCATATGAGTGATCAGCCAGCCATGGTTTTACCCATGGTACTCAATAATTCAGAATGAGAGGCCCTCACTTAGGCAATATGGGATTGGGCTGACTCATATCTCATTTCTCTCCAGGTTAGGGAATATGTAGCTATCTGAAATATAAAAATTAATTTAGTCTAGATTCACATTTTACATTTAGTCAAATATTTATTTGAACTCATAAAAAGTTTAGTGACATAATTTAAAAGGTGAAGAACTAAAACGCATTCCAAATATTGACCAAAATACTCTAGGAAGTAGCTTGGGAAACTTTTCATCAAAATCATTAGACACATTGCCATATCACTCTGCATAAAATCATATCCCTCCTCAAAACCACACCCTCCAGGTGTTGAATTTATGGGCTAATTTGTTCTGTGAGATGCCAAAAATGAAGATAAAGTAAGAAATACAGCCAACTAGAAGGAAGAGATATAAATGTACAAACAGGTCATTTCTGCTAGAGTCTCAGGCGTTCAGGAGGTTCGTAATAGTCATACAAATATATAAAATTTTAGTGAGCTATTGAATCCATCTTCCTCCTCTTTAATTCTTCACATCAAGCCTGCAAAAGAAAAACCAAAGGAACCGTGAGTTTTTCCTGTCCAGTGTCATTAAGGCATAATTGACAAATGAAGATGGTATATATTTACAGTGTACAATGCAATGTTTTGATATATGCACACATACATTGTAAAATGTTTAAGTCACCATAATTAGCATATCCATCACCTCACATACTTATTTTTGTGGGGAGGACATTTAAGATCTCTTAGCAATTTTCAAGGATACGTTATTAACTATAGTCATGATGCTGTACAACAGATCTGATATGGTTTGGCTGTGTCCCCACCCAAAATCTCATCTTGAATTGTAATAATCCCCACATGTCAAGGGTGGGACCAGATGGAGATAATTTAATCATGGGGGTGGTTCCCCCCATACTATTCTCATGATAGCAAGTGAGTTCTCATGAGATCTGATGGTTTTATAATGGCTTTCCCCCATTTTGCTCTGCACTTCTCTTTTCTGCTGCCACGTAAAGAAGGACGTGTTTGCTTCCCCTTCTGCCATGATTGTAAATTTCCTGAGGCCTCCCCAGCCCTGCAGAATTGTGAGTCAATTAAAACTCTTTCCTTTATAAATTACCCAGTCTCAGGCATTTCTTCATAGCAGCGTGAGAATGGACTAATACGAGATCTCCAGAATATATTCACCTTATGTATCTGAAATTCTCTGTATTCTTTAACCATCATCTCCCCATTCACACCACCCCTCAAGCCCCTGGCAACCACCATTTGACTCTCTGCCTCTATGAGTTCAATGTTTTTAGATTCCACATATAAGTAAGATCATGCCATATTTGTCTGTGTCTGGCTTATTTGACTTAGCATAATGTCCTCCAGGTTATAAACCAATATGATAGGAACAAGTCAAAATTGAAGACCCCACTTTCACTTGAAAACTTCATCTCTCAATTCCATGAATGTAAATGAACTATGGGTAGATGCTGTGGCCATCAACTTTGGCTCTAGTGATTTAAGTAATTCTAAACTAAATTAGGATAGCTTCTCCTGAAGGATTAGAGTATAATGTTAGTCTTATGATTATGGCTTGTAAGACCACTGGTGCCTGAGGTAAATTTGCATTTATGGCTCCAGTTCTTCACCTCTCCCTACTGCCATGTAACTTTGTAGTTTTCTACCACTGTGGGTGGGGTATAATTCCTCATGCCTGAGTTTGGCCACACATCTTGCTTTGGCCAACAGAATGAGGCAGAAATGATGGTGTACCAGTTTTGAGCCTATGCCTCAAGAGATATCACATGTTTTTGCTTACTCTTGTATTTCTGCTGCTGCCATAACAAGGGTATGCCCAGGTTAGCCTTCTGATCCCAGAAGAAGGACAAGAAATATGTGGAGCAGAACCACCCCTGCTAAAGCACCCTAACCAGGCCCCATGTAGAACAGAGCCCCCAGATGACCTGCAGACACATCAGTGAGTCCAGCCAAGATCAGCTGAGTCCAACCTGTATCAGCTGAGGCCAAAACACATGAGTTAGAATAAGAAATTATCTTGTTTTAAACATTGAATTTGGGGGGTGGTTTGGTATGCAGCAATAGCTAACTGATATGGTGCCACTTCTTTTCAAAGCCCTTGTAATGCAGGGATTCTTGAACACTATTTACACATTTGTTTTCCATTAGTCTTTGGTGTCATTCCTTGTGTGTTTTACTTATGTGAATGAGCTGAATCTTTTCTTAAAAATAGAATGCTCACCTTTTTTTATTGCCAATGGCTGGAGAAAGAAAACTCCATAAACAAGGATCTTCCCCCTGGTGGGGCAGAAACTCTGGTTTGGCACCCTCCATAATCCTTGTTTTTCTCTACTACAAAGGCTGGTGAGCGAAATACTACACTCTATTTCTCAGTCTCTCTTACAGCTAGGGGGAGCCATGGGACCCAGTTCTGGCCATTGAGCCCGAAGAAGTCTACAGCAGAGATCTGTCTAAGAAAGCTTCCCTTTCTTGTATATTTCTTTAGAGATCACAAAGCCCATAGTGTCATTGAACATTTCTAGCATTGCTGTGATGCAGGTTGTGTTGTACTCACTGTTGAGATGAAATACATAGAGGTTCAAAAATCAAAGTAGGTAGCTCAAAGTCTCATAGCTGGTAGATAGAAAAACTGTGATTTTAACAGAGGTGTCCTGACTTTGGAGCTGTTTCTACTCCACTAACAGGGTATGGATGGTTTGTGAACCAGAGGAAAAAGTAGGAAGTTATTAATGATTGCAAAACTGAAAATGCTATCAACAGCAGTCAGCATAGGTTCTTGTATTTCCCCAGCATCTTATCTTATTATCAAAAGAACACAATATGAGATTTACTCTCTTAATACATTTTTAAGTGTATAATACATTATTGTTGACCATAAGTACAATGTTGTACAGCAGATCTCTAGAGCTTACTCATCTTGCTTGACTGAAACTTTATGCCTGTTGATTAGTAACGCCCCATTTCCCCCTACCCCCCTGGTAACCACCACTTCACTCTTTGATTCTACGTGTTTAACTATTTTAGCCACCTCATATAAGTGGAATCATGCAATATTTGTCCTTGTGTTACTGACTTATTTTACTTTGCATACTGTCCTCAGAGTTTATCCATGTTGTCACATATTGCAGAGTTTCCTTCTTATTCCAGGATAAAAATTCCAGTGTGTGTGTATCACATTTTCTTTATTCATACATCTACCAATGGACATTTAGGTTGTTTACTAATTTTTTTAAGAAATTATCAATTTTCAGTCCATGCCAGTCACTAAGTGGAGGTAAGACACCACCTCCTTCCCAGCCCATGGTTTCTAAGTGACTAGCAATTTCACAGCTTCATCCTGGGGTACCAGGATCCAGGCTCATCTCTGGTCATTCTCTCTTAGGTACCCTATACTCTGAGTTCACTAGACCACGTTTTGCTCCTGTAATGACAAGAGGCTTTGGGCCTCTCCCTCTTTGGTTATAACTTTTGACTAAAATCCCACCTCCCCATGACTCTCCATATAACATGCTGAATTGTGATTATTTGCTTATATGCATCATCTCACTCCTCTCATGTCTCCCACTATAGCTGCCCTGCCACTAGGCTGGGATCTTTTAAGGATATAAATATGTTCTATTCATTTTTACATCCCATTGCCTATCATGGCACCTGACACATAGCAGGGGTCCAGTGATTGATGAGTTGGACTACTGGAGAAATGAAAATAGGAAAAGAACTGGAGTTGCAGTTGTAGCCAAACCCACATTCTTCAATGTGAGGCAGCAGTAATGAGTGAAGATCCATAGATGCAGAAATCCAGGAGTGTTGGATTGATGTGCTATGTTTCTGCTATGCTGCCAGTTCTGCCCTAGGTTCCAGCTCTGGCCCCATGATGGCCAGGGTATGCTCTAGCCACTTTACTGCTATGGTCACTGTGCTGGATGACATATGGCCAGTCTCTCTGGCTAAGTAAGAGGCCCATGACAAGCTTCCCTTGAAGCCAAGGTATTCCTTGGGCTTCTCTGAGCAGCATGGAATGGGTGATGATCCATAGGAAATTGTCACTGAAGCATGTTTTATGAGGTGTGATTTCTCTCCAAGATGTGTCCAGACTGAGAAGCACCATCTGCAACCCAGAAATAGGTACCATTTATATGGCAGGCTTGACATGGACTCTGATAATCCTTTATCTGTCCCAGATACATAGGTGAAATTATGGCTATACTGAGAAACATAGAATGAGCCATTTGCATTGGAGAGCTGTAAGATATCCTTCACGACTGGGTTCAGCTTATAGCCCTCTCTGACTTTGAGACAGTTTTGTAAACAGAGAACTAATGAGTGGATAAAGAAAATGTGGTATATATACCCCATGAAAGATTACTCATCCATAAAAAGGAATGAAATAATGTCTTTTGCAGCAACTTGGATGGAGCTGGAGGCATTATTCTAAGTGAAGTAACATAGGAGTGGAAAACAAAAAATTGTATGTTCTCATAAGTGAAGCTAAACTATGAGTATGCAAAGGCATACAGAGTGATATAATGAACTTTAGAGCCTCAGAAGGGGAAGGGTGGGAGGGGAGATAGGGACAAAAACAGCATATTAGGTACATAGACACTACTCAGGTGATGGGTACACTAAAATCTCAAAATTCATCACTATACAACTCATCTATGTTACAAAAAAACCACTTGTGCCCCAAAAGCTATGAAAGTAAGCATTTTTTTAAAAATAGAGAAATCTTGATCCAGTTTTCCCAGACCACCATGACTACTGTGAGACGACTATATTTAGAAAAATAAATGCATGGAATTCTTAATATAACATTAGCCCCAGGGGAACTTTGCTCTTCCTCTTTATTTACTGCAGTTGAGAGCCAAGGGAGACCTGAAAAAAAACTGTGAAGAGGGGGAAGCTGGGCCAATGCTATCAGCCTGTGCTCACGTGGGAGTGGAGAAACAGCTGATGGTGGCAGTGCCAGTTTTGAGCACCTACTATGTGCCAGGCACTCCACCAACTGACTACACAGCTACCTTATTCAGCCTACAAAATAAACCTGATTCTTCCTTGCAGAAGGAGCCAGGCATGAGGTGACAGATGAAGCAGGAGCCATTGCAGGTGTCCTCGTGCAGATCACCCTGTCCCTCAGCTTCCCCCACTCCCGGGTCCCAGTATAATTCAAGAGGGCCCAACAAGCCTGGAAACAGGACGGCAATGATGGATAAGGTCAGATATAGTCCATCCCAGAGTCCAAAGTCCCCAGAGGGCAAGAATCTCCATCCTTGGCTTTGTGGGACTCAGCGTGTGCTCGGGATGCTGGCATGATACCAGAATACAAAAATTCGGGAATCTAGAGACCTGAGCTCCCTGCTCTGCATCAGGGCTCGAATTTAGAAATGAGAAACAATGGGAAGGGATCCAGAGCTAAAATTGCCCACACTGTAAAGCACTCTTGTTTGTCAGGGTGTTGGAATGCAAGTGTATTGGGCTGTCTCCAGGGCCACGCTGCTTTGCTGCCTAGACAACAGTTGTCAGCTATTCTCCTGTGCCCTGTTCTCCTGTAGGAGACATTTGTGAGAATGATGGGGAAGGTACAGCAACTAGCTGAAAAAGTCCTTCTGTAGCTACCCCACATACCTTTTGTACCCAGACCAAAAATGGCATGGAAGCACAACCTCTAGTTTACATTTGGGAAGGGTACATCTTGGCTGGTGTGGGGATGATACACCAGATATCTCCCTTGTGTCACCGTAAGTCCAGACTGAGGAACATGTGATGTTTACGCCTTGCTGTGACCCATTTATAGCTGTGTTACTCATAGTCGCCGTGGCCCCACATACATCATGTGGGAAATGGAGTCCACTCAACACTTGTCTGCACTTGGTCCTTTAACCACACACTCGGGGGCAGTGCAATGATTACTTCCTCCTACATGGTGCTAAATCATAGAGCCATAAACACAGTGACACTCAAAAGTACTTGAGAGAAGGCAGTGCCTCATGGTCTGGTTCCATATGCAATGGCCAACCATGCACCCAGAGCAAACTGGTTAAAGCTCTGGAGTTCCTTAGAGTGCATCAGAAATAAGACAAACACCTAGCATTTGTAAAGTCTTCTAGAGTTTACAGAGCACATTCACACATATTGTCCCTTGTACTCATCAGGACCACACCCTAAGGAAGGTGGTGCAAGCTACAACTAAGGTTTGTAAGGAACAACACACACCCAAGGTCAGAGAGGCACTCAGCCTGGAATTGCACCCAAACAACTCCAAACCCAAACTCTTTCTTTTGTCCCAAACAGGTACTCGTAAAGTCAGAGAAATAAAACTCTAAGTAAAAATTAGGAACATTTTTTCCTAAATTGTGAAACATCCACCAAAGTTGCCTTTGCAACTCATAAAGCCTTTGGTGGTTAAAGTGAAAATTGAAATGCTTCTAACAATAACTGTATAAAAACAGGGAAGAAGAGGAAGGCACAAAGACCAGAATATTTGCCTTGGTCAAATCCTGCACCTGAAATCCAGATTAAAGTAGTGTTAAGTGCAGGACCTGGAGAATTCAAGTGACCTTAAAGAAAAGGCAAATTGCATATCCAGGTTGAATCTCATTAAAATATTTTTTATTAATCCTATTGTATTGAGAGTTTGTTATATTGGATATCAACTCAGAGTTAGGGGCTGGCAACTGAGATACAACATTTGTTTGGTAAGATCTTGGTGGAGAAAGGGGCATCATCAAAGACCAGTCACCATAGGCAGCTCCAGATTTTGTGGGAAATTTCTCTTCATCCATCAGAACATAGTCCTCCCTGTCTCAAAGGGGCTACTGACTTCATTGGAGAAATATTGACCCAAGATTTCCCTACCAAGGCAGAGTTCAATAACATCTAGAAGTAGACAAAGTGATAAATAAGCCAAGGAGACTGCTGTCTTAACCAAGAGGTTCTCAGCTTTTCTAAAGATGACAAAATCTTTCTATATTGTTTATGCCTTGGCATTCAAGGCCTAGAGACAATGGTGATTATATCAGAAGTACCAAGAATCCTCCTACAACTGTCCAGCAATGATCTGTGGCAGCCAGGGGTTCCGGAGCAACCAAACGGAAAACTAATTTTTTTGACATTTAACTAACAGAGCATGTGAAACAAATGTAGGCCTCCCTGCCTTCTTCCCATAATGCATTCCTGGAAAGCACATTGTCATAGAGATCACCTTAAAGCTGATTGATTGTTTTCACAGTCACAGTGATGGTAATGAGTGGTCCAAAGACTCAGTAGTCAGATAAAAAGATGGCCTTTGATGTATTATTAGGCAAAGATGTAACTATAAGGCTTTATAATCTTTTAAAATAGTAAAACTTTTTCAAAGACAAATGGAACTAGAGTTTTGGTATTGCTCCTCATTTTAGAAATTAGGAAATTGAGATCCAGAGGGGTTGAGTCACTTGTCCAGGATCACACAGCTAGCTATTGGCTGATCCAGGATGAGTTTTGGAGCTCTTTCTGCTACACCAAATTCTTTTGAAAAACTTGTAAAAATTAGCATACATGTATTAGTCTGTTCTCACACTGCTAATAAAGGCATACTCAAGACTGTGTAATTTATAAAGAAAAAGTGGTTTAATGGACTCACAGTTCCACGTGGCTGGGAAGGCCTCATGATCATGGTGGAAGGCAAAGGAGGAGCAAAGTCATGTCTTATGTGGTATCAAGCATGCAAGAGAGAGCACGTGCAGGGGAACTCCCCTTTATCAAACCATCAGATCTCATGAGACTTATTCACTATCACAAGAACAGCATGGGAAAGACCCACCCCCATGATTCGATTACCTCCCACTGGGTCCCTCCCGTGACACATGGAAATTATGGGAGCTACAATTCAAGATTTGGGTAGGGACACAACCAAACCATATCAATAAGTAATCTGTACATATTGACAGTACATTAGAGGCACACATTAACAACTGATACACAGAAATGTATCTGTAGTGTACCAAAACGTTGACTTAACAAATATTCATGCATTTGTTCTAATGAACACCAAAATTTCACTTAAAAATATTTCTTGCCTTCTCAGAATCTAGCAGTGTTTCTAAAAATACTTTATATAGAGTAAAATGCTCAAATCTTAAGTGAACTTGATAAATTTTTTACCATGTATATACCCATGTAAGGCCTTTATTTTTACATAGCTCTTAAATACTACTGTATATGCCAGCAAATCCATGAGGTTTTGTTCATTTGAGAAATACTAGTTTCAAGAGATGATAAAACAAGTTTTCCTTTGAAAAGAAAGGGAGAGGAAAAGAGGGAGAAAAAGGAAACCATCAATCATCAGATAGATTGAGAAACACTGGATTAAGCAAAGATAAACAACCTTCTTAGTTTAAGGGCTCCTTGGAACTTTAAATATACAAATATATAGTGTGTGTGTTGGGTGTGGGGACCATACCATTGTATCATTTTCAAAATTCACTCAATCACTGAAGCATTTTTCCAGTTTTATACTGTATAAATTATTTATCATTCATTATATCACAAATAGTATTCATAGCATTTCATCAGGTGGCTGCACCAGAGTTTGCTTAATTGGAATCCTATTATTGGACACTTAGGTTCTTAATCAATTTTGCTACCATAAATGAACACAACCTTTTCCATGGGAACATTTTGTTTAGAATGGACTTCCATCAAGACACGACTGGATTGGAAGAGATATAAATCCACAATGACTGGGAATTTCTCCATTTATTAACCCCCCCAACCCTCATCATTTATACTACTGTGTGCCTGCTATACAGAAGATACTCAATATTTTTTGAGAATGTGCATATGTCTTTTTCACGATCACTTTCCTATTCATCTTTGTGGATTTACTTAAAGGAAAATCAGTAACTGTTTTCTTGAGCACTCCATTGATTTCTACTGAAGTTGCACATTTTCTTAGGCTTCTCTACTAATTATACATCCACTTTTGTGAATTGTGAGTTCATTTCCTTTGTCTATTAAGGTGTTACCATTTTGCTTTCCAATTTACACGGGCTCTTTCTATAATTATATATTTCATGCAAAACAATTTTCTTGATAGAGTTTGCTATTTAATGTTTGGTTGTTTTTTTTTTCAAGTACCTTTTTTTTAATTATCAAGAATTTGAGGGATGATTTTGATGGCTCTTGTTTTAAAAGCTACCCGGGGAAGTTTAAATCAATGCCTTCGTTTTTTCCTCTAAATCATTCCAACCATTATTTTAAAAGCTACTTATATCCAAATCTTACCTTTTGAAGCTATCATCAGATGACTTAATTTTATAATCTTAAAAGAGATGAGGCCAAATAAAGAAGGATGTTTATGGAAAGGAAGAAAGCATAATTGATTTGGAGATTTGAGATCTTGTTTATAGGCTGTTGTAACTCACTCTGCTCTGTGTGTGTGTGTGTGTGTGTGTATGTATGTATGTACATGCACACGTGCGTGTGCTGATGGGGGTTTAAACCACCTAGAATGGGAGTTCAAACATGGCCGCACATTAAATCTCCTGGAGGGAGTTTTTTTCACCATCCCAAAGCCCAGGCTGCCCCAAACCAATTACATCAGAGTCTCTGGAAGTGCGATCAGTAATTTGTAAAGCTCCCAGGTGCTCTGATATGCAGACAAGATTGAGAACCAAAGCCTAGAAGGGCTTCTCAGTCTTCAACATCCATATGAATCCCTGGGGATCCTGTTAAACTGCAGATTCTTACTCAGGAGGTCTGGGGAGAGGCCTGAGACCACACATATCTAGTAACTACCCAGGGAATGCTGTTGCTATTGGTCCATGGACCACTTGAAAATGAAGGTTCTAGACCAGTAGTTTTCAATAGAGGGAGAGAATGATTTTTGCCCCCCACCCCGTGGTGAGCATTTGGCACCATGTGAAGACATTTTTTGTTATCACAATCAGGAAGGGGAGGGTACTATTGGCATTTGGTGAGTAGAGGCCAGGGATGCAGCTAACTATCCTAGCATGCCCAGAACGGCCCCAGTGACAGAGTTGTCTGGCCCAATTGTCAATAGTGCTGAGGTGGAAAAAAAAAAAATGCCAGTTTAGAGACAGCTGTTTCTGATGAAAGAAAATGATCTCTTGGACTCTGGAAGGGGAACATCATATACCGGGGCCTATCATGGGGAGGGGGGAGGGGGGAGGGATTGCACTGGGAGTTATACCTGATGTAAATGACGAGTTGATGGGTGCTGACGAGTTGAAGGGTGCAGCACGCCAACATGGCACAAGTATACATATGTAACAAACCTGCACGTTGTGCACGTGTACCCTAGAACTTAAAGTATAATAATAAAAAAAAAAATCCACTGTCCCAAAACAGAATATGTTGGCTTATTTTTATATTTGCTTCAGGTCTTTTTTGTTATTGTCAGTTTGTTTTGGAAAATAAAACTGGAGTAAAAATTAAAAAAAAAAAAAAGAAAAGAAAGAAAATGATCTCAAACCTGAGCTAGAACAGAGCTTTGTGCACTGGTGTGTTAAGTGGTCCCTTCTGGGAAGCATTGCTGATAAAACATATTAGTAATTTTCTAATCAACTTCAATAAGATTAAGAGCCCCTTCTGGGAGATCTGATATACCTGCCTCACTAAAGTCACCTTGTAACAGAGTTTACTGATCACTTGTACCTCGTCTCACAGTGTTATCTAACCACATGTTTTCCTATTCCAAGTTTTAGAACTGGATTTTTGAAGCCGCTTTAAGCAACTTTGAAATAAAGCTTTGACATGTGTTTCCAATAAATTCATCAGAGAAATTGCTTTTACACCCTTTGCCTTGCCAGTCTCCAGGCTGGTTCCCAAGTGGGACCCTGTCTCTGCAGTCAACAAATGTTTCCTGAGTGCCTACTGTGGAGACATTTTCACAGCCCACTCTGCCTTCAAACCCAGCTTTCCAGCTTTCCACCTATGCTACCTTGGGCAACTTACCCAACAACGTGAACCCCAGTGTTTCAAAGGATAGAGAAATAGTAGTGTCAAATTCACAGGGTGGTTGGGAGGATAACATGGTAAAGCATTTAGCAGAGTGCGTCTGACATAGTCAACATATACTATTACTATTATTCAAGGACAAAGGTCCACAAAGAGCTTATAAATTAAAACATCCCTTCCTCCTTTTCTATCTTCCAAACAAGATTCAATCTTTGTCATCTTGGCTTCAAGCTCTTTGTGGTGCTGATGGTTGGGGAGATCTAAATGTGTAGAGAGGGAACTGAAAAAAGTGAACTGAGTCTAAATTACATAGAAAAAGGGCTTGGGGACTCAGTGGAAAATACGATTTCTTGGAAACAAAGAAGAGATTTGAGGTAAAACGGCTCTAGGATGAGGGAATCTTGGGCCAATGAGAATATTTTTAGGTAGTTTTACTATGTGTTTTACAATGTAAATCTTTTTTTTTCTTTTTTTCTTTTATTTGCTTAAATTTAAGGAGTACAAATGCAATTTTGTCACATGGATACATTGCATAGAAGTGAAGTCTGTGCTTTTAGTGTAACCATCACCAAAGAAGTGTACCCTGTACCTGATTACAATGTAAATCTTTCTCAGGTGAAGATTTACATTCCTTCTGGAAGCTGATATGGTTTAGCTGTGTCCCCACCTAAATCTCATCTTGAATTGTAGTTCCCATAATCCCCACATGTCGTGGGAGGGACCCGGTGGGAAGTAATTTAATCATGGGAATGGTTATCCTCATGCTGTTCTCATGACAGTGAGTTCTCACGAGATCCGATAGTTTTATAAGGGACTTTTCCCCTTTCTGTTCGACACATCTCCTTCCTGCATCATGTGAAGAAGGATGTGTTTGCTTGCCCTTCCACCATAATTGAGTTTCCTGAGGCCATCCCAGCCATGCTGAACTGTGAGTCAATTAAACCTCTTTCCTTTATAAATTACTCAGTCTCAAATATGTCTTTATTATCTGTGTGAGAACAGACTAATACAGGGGCCATTTTTAGAAATCAATGTATGTTTCTTTTGGACACAATTCTGTGCTTAAATATGCTTAAATGGTCTTAAAAGTGGAAAGCAGAATTCCTAGTTTTATTTGGGCTACATTATATGCTAGAAGAAGTATTAGGCACTGTGGATACACTAGTGGACAAGTCAGACAAGTTACCCCCTTCATGGAACTTAAGATCTAGAAGGAAAATCAGAGAGAATAAATAATGGCAATCCAGTCCTCCATTGTGATGGGTGCTGCTATCCTGGGACAAACACAGGGAGCCATGGATGCTTTATCCAGTTTAAGAGGCAACAGAAAAGTTTTTAAAAAATAGTATTTTACTGAGACTTGAATGATGGGTAGGAGTTAGCCAGATAATGAGTACAGGAGGGAATAAAGATAAAAAAATAACATTCTGAGCATGTGTAAAGGCCTGGAATCAGCATGGAACCTCCATCAGCTGGGAGAAGTTCACTAGGGTTGGAGCGAGGAATGTCCTGCGCAGGCAGAAATGTAAGATGAAAAAAGCCTGCCAAGTCTGAGACAGTTAACACAGGCCAGAAGGGTCATGGGGCGCTGCTGAAGGACGTGCAGCGAGGCAGTGACCCGATCCATTTTGTGGGGTTTGGTTTTGTATTTTTTTAAAGATCCGCTGACTGCAGGGCTCTGGCAACTGAAAACAAGTGAGAAAAGGCTTTGAGTACTGAAGTGCACGGGCCACTTTGACAGCTGTGGGCCATTAATGCTCCAATTGTTCAGCGAGGTCACCTGTGTGACAGCAACAAGAATATGCAGTGGATGAATGAAATTTGCAAACCTTATTTCAAGGTGAAGAGAGGGGTCAAACATATGAGAAGATCACAGCACTTGTCCAATGGCTCATGCCTGAGGATTGAGAAGGGAGTCCCTTGTCCATTAGCAAAGGCTCAGGGGCTCCTCACTGAAGCATTTCAGTTCCAGATCTCAAACTTCCATCGAGGGCTGAGGAAAATTCCCACAGGTTACACAAACATTACTTTGAGCAGTAAATCCAAGACAACCTGCAAGTGACCACATACTGTTGGGCAAGCAGTGGGAACTCATACTGAGCTCTCTTCTGGCAATTTGCAGTATTTTGTGGGCTGTGAGGAATTTGAGCTTAAATAAAGCAGAAATGGGCAGTCTCTCAGATCCCTTGGCTTAATTTATTGAACAGGGGAAATAAGCCTTGTGAGGGAGACAGTTCCATTCCTAACGATTTAACCATTAATAAAGCCCTGCTATAAATGGAACTCAGGAGAGAAGGTAGCTTGTCAGAGGGCAGAGGAGTGGGCCCCATTAGACAAAATAGGTCAGGCGGGGAGAAAGTTGTCATTTCCTGACTAGTTAAGCTGATCAGACATGACAAGCCTTGTCATTTTTGAACTGATTGAAAAAGGATAGAGAATATACAAGAGGTTGCTTTCTTTTTGTTTCATTTCATAGAAGATGGCTATTTCAAAGAGGATCCTGAAAAGGAACTTGATAATATTTAGCACAATTTTGAGGTTTGTGCTTTAAAACATGTGTGTATGTTGGCCTGAGTGTGTGTGTTTGTGTTTTCAGAAACATACGTTTTCACAGAAAAAAATTCTGTGCTTCTCCTAGGAAGTTACTTGGGATTCATTCACTTTCATCTGAGATTAATGGAACTCCAACTCCTGAGGAGAGATTTCCCTCCCATTGGTTGGATTGTTCATAATATCCTCTGCTTTTTTCTTGTTGTTCTGGTTTTGATCCTCAGAAATCAAAAGACAGGCCGGGCACAGTGGCTCACGCCTGTAATCCCAGCACTTTGGGATCCAAGGCAGGCAGATCACCTGAGGCCAGGAGTTCGAGACCAGCCTGGCCAACATGGTGAAACCCCATCTCTACTAAAAATACAAAAATTAGCTGGGTGTGGTGGCACATGCCTGTAATCCCAGCTCCTCTGGAGACTGAGGCACGAGACTCGCTTGAACCTGGGAGGGGGTGGTTGCAGTGAGCAGAGGTTGTGTCACTGCTCTCCAGCCTGGGAAATAAAGACTCCATCTCAAAAAGAAAAGAAAAGAGACAAGACAAACAAGACAAGACAGGGACAAGATAAAGACAAAGACAAAGATGAGAGAGAGAGAGAGAGAGAGAGAGAGAGAGAGAGAGAGAGAGAAGAAGGAAGGGAGGGAGGGAGGGAGGGAGGGAGGGAGGGAGGGAAAGAAAAGCAAGCAAGCAAAAGAGAGAGCAGGAAAACCGTTGCATATGGGAGCAAGCTGAGGAGAGGGAACAGTGTGCAAAAGCTAAGATGTATCACTCAAACAATGGATTTTTAGTTCACTTCTGGGTTTGCCTCCCTGTAGAGGTTCTGCCTTCCTATCCCTCCTTTTGGAGCCCTTCCCCACTAATGACTCAAGGACATGAAGAAAAGACTTTCCTCAGTGCTCACACTATGCACTGTGCTTGTGTACTGTCTGATTTATAAGGGCTTTCTCTGTTAGAAGCATCAGAGAAACTGGCTTCACATTTGGAAATAATCTTCCTAATCTCCCCAAAGATAAACAACGTTTGGTGTTTTAAATAAATATAAGAAATTCTGGGTGGTAAGGCTCAGGAGGGGTGAAAGAAAAGCAAATACTGAAATGTCACAGCTATGTAACTTTGAGAATCTCACTTCTTTGGACCTCAGTTTTATCATCTAAAAAACAAGGGGGGTAGGTGGCTATGGTAGGCAGCCTTCAAGATGGCTCCCAGTGATTCTTGCCTCCTGGTATTCACATCCTTGTGTCGTCCCCTTCAACACAGAATAGGGCTGACTTGAGTAATCAGTAGCATGTTACAAAAATGGCAAAGTATGAATTCCAAGGCTAGGCCATAAAAGACTTTGCTGCTTCTGCCCTGCTTTTTCTTGGATTATTCACTCCAGGGAGAGTTGACTGCCATGTTGTGAGGGCATTCAAGCAGGCCCAATGGGTGGGTCCACATGGGAAGGCACCAAGGCCTCCTCCTGATAGCAGTCATTACCAATTAGCCAGTGATGTGAGTGAGCCATCCTGGAAGTAGATCCTTCAATCTTAGTCAACATCTCACTACAACCTCATGAGGGACCCTAGTCTAGAACCACCCAGCTAAGCCACTCTAAATTCCTGATCCACAGAAACTGTGAGATAATATTTATTGTTCTTTTAAGTTTTGAATAATTTGTTACACAGCCAAAGATAACTAATACGCTGCCTTAGCTCAAGCTCAGCTCTTGTATTTTATGTGTCAAGGAATAGGCAAATTGATGGAAATCATGAAAAGTTCGTGTTTAGTGTGACATGTCAAAAACTGGATCCTGGCTACAGGGTAGGACCATATTGCTTTGGGCATTTATGAAATGGGGAAGAAAGATAAGTAGCCAGACTCTAGAGAGCTGGCATCCTGAGAACTTATGGATTCAGCTTTGTGGGAGTGGGCCAACACAGCTGGCTGACCTTGAACCAAAGTTTACAGTGCAACTGTTCAGCACCCAGTGATTAGTCCTTAGCATGTCATACCACAAACATAACCCACTTATGTTTATACATGCAGAGACTGAACTTGTTAAAAAAAAAAAAAAAAAAAAAAAAAAAAAAAAAAAAAACCTCCAATGGAATGGGGACTTACTTGGGTTCTCCCTATAATGAGTTATTCCGAAAGGGTACAAGTGGGATTATCTGAAGGGAATAGTGGCCCTGGCAGTTTTTAGAGGGAGATGAATTAGATAAGGGTTAAAAATTGCTGAGTTCATAGTTAAACCCACATGGTTCTCCAGGGTAGAGTACATATCTGGAAAGCAGTGAGTATAGAGAGATTGCTGCATTAGGCTGGGTCTCGGTTGGACTAAGTGACATTGATGGTCCCCTAACCTGTGAGAATATGACTCTACATATTGCTGGGTAGACACGAGCCACAACCCTGACAAGGCAGCACATTTATTAGTGGGAGCTAGAGTATCCTCAGCCCCTTCTAGGCTTAATATGGCTATTGTTTGGACTCATATTGGCAGTCCTGAACTTAGTATCTCTTTCCCATGTCTATCCCAAATAAAGGCTATGGCTCACCACTGGTTCACCCTATAAATAAATACACATGTATGCTGCATGAACTTTCCAAGACTGCTTGGCTGTTTTCCACCGTTGGATACTTTCATCTCAGCAACATTCAACCAAAGAAATACTTTTCCAAGCAAGAAAGATTTCAGTCTAGTTCATCAAAGGACACTCTGAGAAACACCTTCTCAGTCCTTCTCAGACCAAGACACACATAAAGATCACCTGAAGATTCTGTGGAACATACCCATTCCCAGGCCTATCCTGCCAACCTCCAAGAATTAACTGATAGCAAGTGGCACTCAGCAAGTCCAGGTGATTCTAATGTGTACTCAGTGCTGAGGACCATAGAGCTAACTGTATCCAGCGTTTTGCTGCTGCCTGACTCTGTAGCTAAGAAAACTAGAATAAAAACAATGGTTCTCACCCAAAGCCCAAGGCTGGACAACTGAGTTGTTCAGAAACTAGCTTCAGTTCTTCTGTCATAATATTTGAGAAAAGCTATAAAGCTGCCTATCAGGCTGGGTGCGGTGGCTCACACCTGTCATTCCAGCACTTTGGGAGGCTGAAGCAGGAGGATCTTTTGAACCCAAGAGTTCGAGACTAGCCTGGGCAACATAGTGAAACCCCATCTCTACTAAAAAAAATAGCCAGGTGTGATGGTGTGTGCACCTGTGGTCCCAGCTACTCAGGAGGCTGAGGTGGGAGGATCTCTTAAGCCCAGGAGGTCAAGGCTGCCATGAGCCATTATCATACCACTGAACTCCAGTCTGGGCAACAGAGTGAGACCCTGTCTCTAAAAAAATTAAGATAAAGCTGCCTATCAGCCTGCCAAGTAGCTGTGATCCTTTGGTCCTGTCTTTTCTTGGACTTGAAAAGTGTTCAAATTTAGAAAATCTTTTGTGTTTTACTTCCACTACCTAGAGATCCACAAAAGTATACTTGAATTAAAATTATCAAACCCAACTTTTTTGTCTCAGCATATATTTGAACCTTGGCAAAGCCTTATTTAGAAATACTTTCATTAGAGATTGGAAAAAATGACTTCATTATTCCCAGTCATTTCATCCAGGCATCTCTCTCTATTATTTCTTACAACTGCATGTAAATCTAGAACGATCTCAAAAAGTTAAGAAAAAAACAGGTGATGGACTGGATTTGGTCTGTGGGCTCTGGTTTTCCAACCCTTGAACTGTAACAGTGTCAGCACTTACTAAACAGCTACAGAAATGAACATCGTATCAGTAAGGTTAAGTGACTGGTGGGTAAGATGATGTAGAATTCCTCATCCTTTACATTAGGATTGTCCCTCATAATTTACCCAGCTCATTTCACCCCCTGGACCTCTCTGCCACATTGAGAGTCAGACTGGGGTAACGATTAAAAGTCAGACAGCCTGGATTTGACTCCTGGCTGCCCCACTATCTAGTTGTATGACCTTGCGGAAAGTCATTTAACATCTCTGTGCCTCAGTCTTCTCATCTGTAAAATGGAGCTCTTACGTGTACTAACTCACTGACGTCTCACAAGGTAAAGTGCTTGCAACAGTGCCTGACCATTAGAAGCACTATTACAAGCATTTGTGATTATTGCTTCATTGATGCTTAGTATATATAAATTCCAGCAAAGAAATCTGACCAAGCTTCTCACTGTACTTTTGGAAACTAGCCTGAAAACTGTGGAGGAGGTGATGGGATAGTTAGGGGATTTCTGAATGTCCAGACCTAAACAATCTGATTGATGGCTTTAGGTCAGTGGTTCTCAAAGTGCGATCCCAAACCACCACCAACAGCAGCAGCATTCCCTAAGAACTTGTCAGAAATGCATACTCTGGAACCCATCCCAGACCTACTGAATCGAAAACCCTAGGGCTTTGGCCTGGCAATCTCAGTTTCAGCAAGCCGTCTAAATGATTCTGATTCATGTGAAAGTTTGAGAACCACAGCTCTAGGCCAATCTGAAAAGGGTGTCCTTTGCAGCCACCCACAGGATGCTGTCCTTGGTGCTGCCCTGTCCCCACTATCCTCAAAGTCTCAGTTAAAGATGCAAAAATGCTGGCTTCTCAAATTGGCAGGTCATCCATGCAAAGCCAGCCTGCAGGAATAATGACACTATTTGATGCTAGAATATGGACCTGAAATGATCTCCGTAGGTTGGAAATGCCAGCCAAAATTGTTTTGATTTTTAATAGAGATAGCTTTATTTTTACCTAAGTCAAGTTTCTAACTCAAGTTTCTTGGCATTTTAGCTCCTACATGTTCAGTGAGGTTGTCAGTGCTGCTGTGGGTATCCAGGCACTGTGACCCCAGTTAGCACCATAGCATAGGCTTCAGAAATCCAACCAGTAATGGAAGGTTGGCCCTGAGTACAGGAGCAAAGTCTGGCCTACCACCTCTTGGTATTTCAGAATTCGATCACATAGTTAAAAAAAAAAAAAATGGTGCCACACAGGAGAGAAAACTGAATCTGGACTCAGTTATGAAGGGATGGCAGTGAGGGTGGTAAGGAGGATCAAGAACCATTCTAATGCACTTGCATTTGCCATCTGTGCTGGTCTAGAGCATTATCAGCTGTTTTGTCTTATCTGGGGCATGAGCTTGTCTTCCTATGTGCTGGGAATCCCTGCCAACCAGGAGCTCTGACACCAGCTGGGTTGCTGGGGTGGCCTGCTCCTGGCAGTGAAAGCAGGTCTATAATTGGCCCATAATTGGATTGGATTTGGCTCAGAATGACTCCCAGGCTCTCTCTCTCCTGATGGATAACAAGCAGTAAACTTTGTATATGACCTCGCAGGGTGTCTGGGACACCATTTCTTAGCTGTCAGTGAAAATGAAGAGCTTTCCAGAAGAGTTGACCTTTAGGGCAATGGTTTGGGGACATCTTGAAATGAAGTTTTCCCCAGACCCATTTGTTTGCCACCTGGTCTTTCTGAAATTAAGACATTTCAACCCAATTTCCAAATCCTGGATCAAATCTGTCCTCTACCATATGTGAGCATGTATGTGCAAGTGTGTGTGTATGTGGTATGTTTGTATGTGTATAAAGATTACAGTATGACTTTTTTAAATTAAACAAGAAAATAGTAAATAGAGGTAGAATAGTAAATAGAGGTAAATTGAGATAATACATTTCCTTTGAAATATATCTATAGATAAAGGTGGGTAGATTAACCTTGAATATCTTTCCATGTCAGTGACAAAAGTCCATCTGGGTATAAGCAGAGCCATTATCTGTTCAATTCTGGCCCATGGAATGGATTGTAACTAATCCCCTTCCTTGGCACCTGTTGCAGACTACACGGTGATCCTACTTTTCTGATTAAAAGGGATTACAACCATTTTCTACAGATGGACTTCAATAGGCTTAATTAATAATTAGTCTTAAAATGAACCTTCTCTGGAGGGAGAAGACAATACAACCCACAATATTCCACCCTTTGTGAAGTTGGAAGTCATGTAAAAATGAACTGCAAAGTCAATTCCTGCCCTACCTATCTCACAGAACTGTTATGAAGTTCAAAAGAGAGAATGGACATGGAAGTACTTTGCAATTCTTAAAATCAAGTGCAAGGGTTTGTTAATATTATTGCTACTATTATCCCCTAGTTAAAAGATGTGATTTTGTATGTGTTATAAAACTTCCAAATAAACCTATTTCCGCATTGCCTGGCCTGTGTGATGCCCCTTAAGCAGCCATTTCACAAAGTCTCCAGGCTGCCGGGTTCTCTGGCGCCTGTATTTACTAGCGACTGCCTACCTGTTATTGCAACGTAGACATAACTTGATTATCAAATTAAGTAATGTCAGATAGAGGGAGAAAACACTTCTGTAAGGTGATCATAGCTGGAAATTGAATGTGAATGGGGCATAACCCAGGACAGGGTGTCATAGAGAAGACACCCAGGGCACTTCTGGACGTTGAGATCGACATAGCTCTCATTTTATTTTCTGGACCAGACTCCAAAAGTGCATAGCCTATGTATGAAAGATTACTAAAAAGGTGAAATGTCTATTTCTGGCCATAAAGCCCATTCAAAATGCTCAGGAAAATGCTGTATAAAGTCCATTATTTAACTTTTCCTTGAGAGTAGGGCAATGGCAGCTCAACTCTCTGAGTATTTCTTAAACTGATTCTCTTCAGAGAAAAATCAGAAATTACAAACCAGATGCATTTGCTAGTTAAAAATTAGGGCGAGAGGAGGGAAACTCCTTGAAGTCTCCAAAACAAAATGAAAATGCTAAAGTGAAATGTTTGTAATTTTGCTGTCTTGAGACAAAGGCCTTGGAAACATGAGCTGCTGCAGGTTTTGAAAACTGGAACTGCAATGCCTCCTCCAGGAGAAAGAGGATAGTTGCAGGTTAGAAATCATCTCATGAACTGGCTCAAGCTCAAAGGATTCAGGTGATTGAGAAAGAGATCCTCCCAGATGTTTGCAAGTGCTTCAGTGAGCTCATATTAGTTACAGATAAGATAATTAATGGATTTTAATTTTCAGTGAGCTTTCTTCATATTCTTTGGGGAAATGTGCAGAGCTACTCTTCAGACAGTATTTCACTTAAAAACCAATCAACTCCTAGCCTTGGAAGCAAGGGGCACAGGGCAGAAGGTATGGGCAGACTGTGAGAACAGCAAAGGGAATGAAGACTTCCTGGAAGCTGCTGTGTACCAGGAGCCCTATCTAAGTCAATTAACTATCTTTACGGTCCCCTCAAGACTTACATTATTATTCCTATTTATAGATGTGGCTCAGAGTGGTCAGGAAGTTGCCCAAGGTCACTGAATTACTACGTGCCAGAGCTGCAAGTGAAGGACAGGTGTATCCCACTCTTTCCAGCACATCCAGTGTCCAGTGGCTGCTGTAAGGTGAGCAAATGTGCTGCAGAAAGCCTGTCCATGCCACCTGACACAGCCACAGCCCACTCTGCTATGATTGCCCCACTTCTTCCCGCAGAACTCAGGCTCCCAACCCTTCTCAGCAGTCAGTACCAATGAAACAGATACAACACTCAAAATGAAAACTGTTTGCCTTTCCTATAAAGTAGGAACACAAAACTGGGAAATAGGACACTGGGATTTTAGACTGGTACTGACCTTGATTCCATTGCTCCTGGGACTCACTGCTAATAGATAGGCGATCTTAAATTAAGTTCATTCTAATGGTAACATTTTGTAGTTAATAATGGTAATAGCTCCCGTGGTACACAGAACTTTAGATATACACACTATGTGATTCAGTGCTTCTCAGCCCTGGAACTATCGGTGCCTGTTGTGAGGACTGTTCTGTGTGTTGTAGGGTGTTTAGTACCATCCTTGGTCTCAAGCCCCTGAATGCCAAGAGTACCCACCCTGAGATGTGACAATCAAAAATGTCTTCAAACATTGCTAAATGTTCCTCAGGGTGGACAGCAGAATTGCCTCTGGGAGTTAGGTATTTTTCTCATTTTTCAGATGAAGAAACCGAGGCAGAGCAATTATATAAAATCACAAAACAAGGGAATAGCAAAGCCAGGGTATAAACCTACACTTGAATCACCTCTCTTCCACCTTTCTTTCAGTGGAATAACTGTTTTCCAACATCCTGTCTAGACTCTTTGTCACCTGTGTTCAAAGGCTGTACCTTGTCATTTCTTCTCCATTCCTGCTGCAACCATTATGTGCTAATATCCCCTCTCACATCCTTACTCAACTAGACTGTGAGTCCCTTGAGGGATGTTGTCTTGTATCACCTATTTCTAATGTAGTAGTGCCTGAAACAGTCAGTGAATAGATGTTCATTTCATAAATGAGTGAATTTATCCCAGCACTTTAATCCTTCCCACTCAAATCCAATTCATGCTGCTAATTTGCATTATGAAGAAGAAGGTTAATATGGCCAAGGTAAATTCCAACTAGCCCATGTACAAAATGATCAGGCAATGAAAACAGTCTGAATAGATGGATGATTGAACACTCAGAATTTAATAAACCTGTTGGGGTAGTTTTCAGGAATTAATTGTTGCCTCTGAAACTAAACTGCAGCCATGATTGTTATCATCTGTATCCAAAATTGGGGGATCAGGTAAGAGCTAGGCAGTAAAATGTGTATTACTTGTTAAGGATTCTATTAAATGTGACAGGTGGAAGGAAGTGCCACTATCTTCTAGGGTAGAAGGAAGTGCCACTGTCCTTCCTATAGAAGGCATCCAATGACTTTCTGGCAATAGGACATACTTGCTTTCTGCTGTTTATCCAGCAGTCTAGATGAATTGTTCTGAGCAACCTTTGTGCCACCTGCCTAGACGAAAGAGACTCCAATCTGTCGACTGCTTAATAGAAATTTCCCTCAGTGAGAAGCCAATTGACTGACCCTGCCTCCGATTAAACCAGCCACCCCCTCGCCATCTGCATAAAGTCCTAAACCAGAGGGTGTGGAATGATCAGTTCACAGGCAGGGAGCAGTGGCAAGGGAGTACAAGTTAAATTTGCAAGTCTTGATTTGCTCCTCGTGATTCCTTCTCCTTCTCAAATGCCACAGCATGTGCAGGGAGTTAAAATGAGCAGCATTGTCACGATGCAGCCAACCCTGATTAGACAGCCTGGAATTCACTTCCCCAGTTTTCTGCGTGGGCTGCACACAGCGTGAGAGGGAATGAGCGAAAAGGCCTCATGGGTCGGAGACTGCTGCACCATGAATGACACAGAGACTCCTGACAAGCCCTTGCTCATCTCCGGAGCAAAGGCAGGTGGGCTCTGCAGCGGTCTGGTATTCCTCTGCTGCAGTTTTGTCAGCACTGGGCAAAGTCCATGTCATCCCCAGCACTGCCATAATCAGTGTTTTTCTGTCACTTCTCCTCTCCTTTCTCCTCCCCTCCCTTCCTCTCTCTCTCTCTCTCTCTCTCTCTCTCTCTCTCTCTCTCTCTCTCTTTCTCTCTCATACTTTCTCTGATATTTATGGGCATTAACTCTTCCTTTTTGTCAAAATCCTTAAAAACAGCAAATTATTTGTGCTGCCATGCAATGTTTTGCCCATTAAACTGTGAACTTGGGTAGATGCTCTGGCATATTTGAATCCCTAATGCCTGATATACTCAGCACCTGGTGCATCTTTTGTGTTTAGTAAATGCTGACTAACTAAAAGAATGAATATGTGAATGAATAAACAAATGAGCAAACAAAGGAACCCACCAACCAACATGCCAGGGTTGTGTTTCAGTGCTCATCTTTGTGACAGTGACAGTTTCTGTAATCTCTTTAGCCTTTGCTTGCTTTGCTCTGACCCAACATGGTGAAATATTATTTGCAAAGACTATAACTAAAAGAACATTTTTAAAGAATGCAGTCGGTGATAGTGATTAAAAGGACTGGCTGTTTAGTGTGACAGATGATGGTTTGCACCTCACCTCTGTGACTTACAATCTGGGTGACCTTGGTCAAGTTGCATAAACTTTCTTAGCCTTCACTCTCCCATAAATAAAATGAGCATTGTAGTATATACCTCATGCAATCAGCCCAAGGAATGAATGAAATAATGCATGTGAGGTACAAAATATGGTACCAGGCATATCACAAGCATATAATAAATGGGAATGCTCATGAAGACAATCAAAATGATGACATTGATATTGATGCTGGTGACTACTAATGCTTCACATTAATACTTTAGAAGACTTGAAGAACTGCTGAGATAACCTACTGCTTTCTGATACATTTGAGATGAAAAGATAACCTATAAAAATAGTTGGGTTAGAGGCAATTCCACATAGACCATATACCATAAATATGTTTAATCTGCCAATTGACAAGAATCATATTTAAGAGTGCTTCATTCCTAAGTCTTGATTACTGTGAAGAGATTATAAATATTGGGCAATTAATTACTTTACTCTTTTTATTACTGTCTTAATTTCTGTGAAATGCAATGCATTGGTTGCTTGGAAAGAAAAGTCTGCAGCAAGATGGACCTGACATCAACCTTTCAAGCAGATAAATCAGGGTTACTCACTCTCAGCAGTACTGACATTTGAGGCTGGATCATTCTTTGTTGTAGGAGGCCATCCTTGGCATTGTGGGATGTTTAATAGCATACCTGGCCTCTCCTCACTAGAGGACAGTAGCAGCCCACCCCTAGTTGTGACAATTCAAACTGTATGCAGACATTGCTAAATGTCCCCTGGGAGGAAAAATCCACACCCTCCCCCCGCCCACTGAGAACAGATTAGATAGATTAATGAGTTCCATTACATTGACAGTAGAACAGGTGCCAGGTGTAACTGTCTTTTGGCCCATGGAAATGTGTGTGCCAGTATAGGAAGATCAACAGAATTGGGTTCTGAGTCACCTCTGCTTTCCACCAAGCTGGCTGAAGCAAATGTGTTTCTCTGGTCTCACGTCTACTTCCTAAAAGCTCTCGCACCAATTCCAACTTCTTCCTGATAATTCACACACTACACCCTCCAAACCTCTGTTTTAATAGAAACTACACTGGTAGTTTCTGTGTGTTTACTGTTGAGAGGCTCTTAAAGCAACTGCAACAATCAACTCAAAGTCTTCTTGCGTTCACTCTCAAGAGTCCTTTACACCCACCTTTACAAAGGCTGTAACCAGGGTCTAAAACAAGAGTTTTGCCAGCCAGGAAAACAAATGAACAAGACCTTGATACAGTTCAGAATCACTGCAGAACCTGTCTTTATCCAAGCAAGTGAAGATCAGGAAAAATTTAAAAAGAGCATCACAAATCAAAAGAAATGTGGCTTCACTAGAGAATGAAAAATTTCAGCATAAAACCATTTCCTTCAGAGAAAGTGAATAGAGCTCTGTAATTGGGTCAAAGCAGGTAACATTTCAAAAATGAGGACAAAAAATTTCCACAAACCACACAGAAGACATTTGGAGAAGTGTTTTTAAGTCTAGTTCTATGTAAAACAATAAATCAGTCCTCTGTCTTCTGGCAAAAGGAAAAGGTTATGAAATCATGATAAGTCAAAGACTATGAGAAATAAATCATCTTAATTCTGAAGGCTGAAAAGCAACATGAAAAATAATCTTGTGATAAAATGTAAAGTGGAAAAAGCAAGATACAAAACTATACAAGTGCTATAAATGATGCTATGTAAGAAAATATATAAGAACCAGTTCCTATTTACTGAGTAATTACCCATCCCAGGTACTGTGCTTGGAGATACTTTCAAAAATACATCTCCCTAACCCTTCACAACTACTGACTGAGAGAGGTACCATTTTCTGCTTTTACCAAACAAGAAAATAGAGACATAGAGTGCAAAGTTGCAAGCACAGAAGGAAATGAGACCAAGTCTTCACAACCCCAAATCAACATATTGTTAGCAACTTGGTTGTATTGCATCCCACATGTAAACCCAGAGGAAAAGACTAGAAGGGGAAATACCAAAGTCAGTATTTTGCTAAAATGGTGATCTACTGGGCAATCATTTTTTATTTCCCAGCCTCTGTTACATTGTTATAGTGTTTATACAAATAGATTTATTACATTTATTATGCCTTACCATTTAAAAGGAATGATATTTCCATTCACGTATCAATTTAATCATAAGTTTACTATAAGATGATAAAGGGCATGTTTCCCAAATATGGAATAGGTGCTAATATTGATTTGATTGGTTGGTTATGGGATTTGAGATCTCCTTTTTTAATATAGTCATTTATAACTGTAAACTTTCCTCTAAGTACTGCTTTCATTGCATCTTATAAATTTGGGTATGCTGTATTTTTGTTTTCATTCGCCTCAAAGTATTAATAGTTTTAAATTTACCTTGTGATTTCTTCTTTGACTCATTGGTTATTTAGAAGCATGTTGTTTAAGTTCCACAAGTTGTGAATTTCCCAAACTTCCTTCTGTTACTGATTTCTGATTTCATTCCATTATGGTCATAGAACATACTTTGTATGATTTCAATCCTTTTAAATTTGAGACTTATTTCATGGCCTAACATATGGTCCATCCTGGACAATGTTCCATGTACACTTGAGAAGAATGTGTATGCATGTACTCTGCTTTGTTGGGCAGTGTTTTATATGTGTGTATATATACATATCCACACACTATATATAATATATATACACACATACATGTATAGAGAATGTATATATGTATATATACATATAGAATGTATACATAAATAATGTATATGTATATATACACATATATAATGTATATGTATGTATATATACATACATGTGTGTGTATATATTATATATATTATATATGTTAGGTCTAGTTGGTTTATGGTGTTGTCCATGTCTTATATTTCCTTGTTGATCTTTTGTCTAGTTATTCTAGCCATTATGGAAAATGGGATATTGAAGTCCCCAATTATTATCATTAGATTGTCTGTTTCTCCCTTCATTTCTGTCGCTTTTTGCTTCATGTGTTTTGGAGGTCTGTTGTTACATACTAAATACACTTTTTATCAATTGTCTGGGTATATCAATTTGCCTTCCTGCCAACACTCTCAGAATTAGCCCTTGAATCAGTAGGAATGATGATAATGCTTAACATTTAAGAGTAATGAGCGCCTTATGTTCTCCCCTATCAGAGATGACAACTCTCTGGATGACAGGTTGGTAAATATGTCTTATCTAGACATAGATGTTATTTGAAAAATAAAGCCAAAGAATTCTCGAATACTAAGTTTTCTTCTGGTTTACACGTCTTTCTCCTCTTTTGAGGAATATGAGACAAATTTGACATTTTCCTTAATTTTTTAGTTTCCCAGAGGAATACAATCAATTAATTTAAAGTCAAATTTCTGGGCCCATTACTGATTTTCGTCAACAATGTTAACTATGGACCTTTGTGAGAGAAGCAAGTCTTTCTTTTAAAGTGGTAAGCTCCCTAAGATTACAAGGACTTGGAATGTCTACATTTCTAAGTGATCCCACACTTGCTGTGGTCAGGGCACTGGCAACATCCTCCAGACTTGCCCTGTGTACCTAATATGTATCATGTGAATTGCAACCTTTAAAGGAGCTATGCAATAGCATCATAAAGAAGATGTAAACAAGAAAATAAATACATTACGATTCGGTAAGTTTGTGACAGGATAAACAGAAGATGCTAGGGATGGGGCAGAGTGCTGGAGGAAGAGGACTGTTATGGACTGAATGTTTGTGTCCCTCCCCCAAATTCATATGTTGAAGCCTTAATCCCCAATGTGATAATATTAGGAGGTGGGGCCTTTGAGAGTTAATTAGGTTTAGATGAGGTCATGAGTGTGGGGTCCCCATGATAGAATTAGCACCCTTATAAGAAGAGGAAGAGACATCAAAGGACACAGCAAGAATATGGCCATCTGCAAGCCAGGAAGAGAACTCTCACCAAAACGTAACAATACTGACATCCTCATCTCTGACTTTTAGCTCCAGAACGGTGAGAAATAAATGTTTGTTGTTTTAGCCACACAGTCTATGGTATTTTGTTATAGCGGCCCGAGCAGACTAAGATAAGGGCACACCTCCCCCAACAGGGCATTATAAAGATTCTTTTCAAATCTACAAAATCCAAAATCAGGGCTGGCTAGCTGATGTGGGGTATGAGATGGAGACTAACTTGATATTATGAGGCTGTATATGGGTACAAAAGGCGCTGCAGATCATTCCAACTCACTCTCATTTACTGCCCTACAGCAATGTTTCTCAAAGTATGGTCCAAGGCCCACTGGTTGACCTCAAAAGACTTCTCGATGCAAAAACGCAAGTGCTTTCTTCAGTTCCTAATGACGAATGGGGATTAATTCCATAGATTTTCACTTCTATACACAACCAAAACCTGCTAAGTGAGCTATCAAGAATCACTAAAATTTCACATTTTTCTAAAACCCTAGTTTAGTATATAACCATGAAGTCTGACTACCACACATGTGGCCATGCTGAAATGTCCAACACAGAGAGAAGGGATTCCTGCAACTTCAGAATGAGAATTTCTTTTTAGAGCTTCATCAGTCCCAAGGCTTTCAATTGCAACTTTCTTGGTGCTCATCAGCATCATTGTAGAATTATTCTTAGGTTTTACCTTTGTTAATCATTTCTTTTTCTTATAATTGATGCATCATTACCATTTTGATACTTATTTTGTTCCTCTTCAATTCTTTGATATCACTGAATTCTTTTACCACTGGAAAAAGAGATGAGATGATGTAGGGGGGCTGTGGGTTTTATTTTGTTATGCTCCAAAAGTTTAAGATGTAGTGCCTAGAGGAACTCTTTGGTCTCACTAGGCTGGTCTAATTATTAACAATACCCTGAATGCTCCATATGTCCAGAGGTGATCTCTGAGCCTCTGTTTAAACCATTCCATTCCCACTGCCTCTTTGAAATTATCCCTGACCCCAAATCATACCTTAGCCCCTCAAAAGTCATAGCATTATCTCTACTGCCTAGTTGTTAGTGGGTCATAAACAGCCTTGGGATATCTTTAATAATTAAGCTGCTATCTAATTTTTGAATTGTTAGCTACCTTTTGAAGTATTTTATCTTTCCATCAAGACTTAAGTATCCTGAGAGCAGGGACCAAGTTTTATATCTATACATTTTACTACAGAAAGAAGAAAGTGCTCATGGTATAGAAGCTAGTTTCAAGGGTTATTTACTGAGTACCTATGCTCTGATCTAAGGGTCGGGAGCAAACAGAAATGGACACAGAGTCTGGACACCAGCCCAGAGCAGTTCTGCAGGTTCCCCAGACCTTTGTCCATGAAGCCTGAGGTGGTATCTGCTACAACTGTAAGCAAACAAGTTGACAGTGGCTTCTGATAGTGGCCCTGCGGGATTCCTGATAATGCAGCAAACAAGCAGGATTGGAAGTATTGGAGGACACCTGGTTTCTAGATTTTGCCACTGGTCCTTCCTCTTCATCTGGTTCTTGGACTTTCTTAAGTCACCATCTGGCTACCTTAAATCACAGCCAGGAGGATTCCAAAATTTATATGGCTGAACATCCTACCTTCCCTGTCCCATGCCAGTTCCAGCCTGGACTGAGGCCCCATTTGGGACACTCCTGTGTCTTTTGGCTTTGACTTGGTATGTGCTGTCTCTATATTGCCTGGTCTGGTTCCAGTTTGGGTCTAGGCCCCAAGTCCTTTCCCATAAGCCACCATTTCTGGTGCCCAACGGGGTAGTCACTGGCCTTTCTGATTCTTGTTCTGTAATGTTTTTAATTGATTCCTGTTAACAATTCTATCCATGACACAGGGCATGGAAAGAATTTGAAATCCCACATAAAAGGAGGCACTCATCTTGGCTAAAATGAGATGCTAACCTGTCCTATATGTCTAAAGTACTGTAATAGTGATAGTATTATGTGGACCTTGAGCCTTGTGGTTTTCACTGCATTTGACACTATGGACATGATGGACTTATTCAATCTTCAAACCAATGATCTGTTTGATCAAATAACTGGACAACACAGGGTGAGGGTGGGTGACAAAGTGGTGACCCAAGAAGAAAAATAATCAATCCAACCAGTGAAGGGTTAAGTGATGGCTGGTCCAGGGTATTTACTGCTTATGAGTTCACTGAATCAATCAATGTTAAGAAATGTTCTCCTTCTGTAACCACAGACTATGACTACTGAAGTCTTGAAATCTCTGACATATCTGCAGGAGAAAAATAAGTCAAAAGCAAAACAGCTTGCTACAAAAAGTAAAGATCATTCCTTGGCTTAAAACAATGACTGTACTCATTTGGAATTCAGATCAATTACCCTGACAACTTAGATTTTCACATTACCGTAAGAATAAAGAAAAATAGGTCTCTCTGAGTGGTTTTGCATTAGAATTTGTTAAGGAGAGAAGAATCATTAAAGTCTTCTCTGAGAAAATAAAGTAACAAAAATGTGTTCTGGATATTCTGGTACATTTTTAATATTTGATTGAGTTGTTATTCTTCCTTGTTCCCTGTAATCACACAGCCAAGGCTACTGAATCAACCCCACTGCTGAGTAACACTGCAAGATCCTCTCTAAGCTCATTTTAAAACAGCATTCCTCTGAGTCTTCAAAACCAAATTCTTCTGAAACCGGAACTGAGGTTAAATTTAGGTCAACATGGATTTCATAAAAGAAAAAACCTTTAAAGTTTGCATTAAAAATTCATGTGTCCAACTGAACAGCCTTGGTTGGGTGATGATAATCAATATGACAAAAAGTTAAGTTCCCCTCTCCAGGCTTTCTAACAAGAAAGTTCTGAAACTTCATCCCTACCACACTGAAATATTTCATCTCAACTTGGCAACACAAGCAGGACTGAATGTGATACTCACTCATCAATTTGTTCCATTCTGTCATCAGTAGTAACAAGTACATGTAGCCACGTGTCAGGTTAGTTCCTGCTCACATCAATTTGTCCCCATCCAGGTTCCTGGGATTCAATCTATGGTCATAGATCCACTCTGTTTTACTCTTACTCCTGTGTTCTTTTATGTAACTGTGCTGAAAGCACCAGTTACTGTTCTTTTATTTTAACTCAAAACGGCTCCTCACTTTCTCTGACTATAAAGAAACCTTTTCGGCAGAACTAACTTGTAAACATCCAAGTAAGTCAGTGTAAGTGACACAAATAACACTGCCACAATGCATTGGACTGTCTCACAGAACATTCTGTTCCTTATTCTGTCTAGAGGAGAAGATACAGCAGGGCCCTGTCTGCCCCACTGCTTGCCTCTGCCATCCAGTCAGAAGATTTCACCCCAACACCAACAGGAAGCATGCAATCCATCTGTAAGGTGTGGTGGGAGGAAGGGATTGAAGCAATATAACAAGTAGGTGATAGCACTAACTTTGAAGGCAGACTCCATTTTTAGAATACGTGATAGATGGGGAAACTCAATCTCTCTAAGACTCATCTCAAGAATGAGAGCAATAATTGGGTATCATGAGGCTTAAAAAAAATGGACATATTGTTCTTCACATAATATCTTGCTCATGGTAAGTGATGAATAAATGTTTCTAGTGTTCAGCATGTAGTGAACACTCAATAAATATTGATTGAATAAATGGGTGAGTGACTAAATGAATGAATGGACAATCAACCAGATAAAAACCTGTTTTATGTTCCCAATACAGATTCCTCTCCTCTAGACTTAAATTTCTGCTTAAGAAATGGAATAGATTGTACATTGTGGGCTTAGTAATGTTGGAAAAGGGTAGATTTGCTCCCAGGGTCTCCTAGGAGAAAGAGTGATGACTTGGGCCAATTCCACACTCCCCTGCTGGCAGAATTCCCATACCAATCCACAGGAGCCAGGTGGAGGGTTGTCTGAACCCTCACCAGGGGATCATTATTGAACAAATGCAATTAAAATGAAAATAAGATCACAAGCCCTGCTTGCAGTGCCTTGTAAGGCAGCATGCAAGTTTTGAGCCTACCCTAGAGTCATTATGGCATCCTCTTGGTCTGCCTTACACAAACCTGGGTTACTTGATTAAAGGACTGAACTCCTGGGTCTCTGCCTCTTTATACTCCCAAACTTGTTCAGTTCCTTGATCCTCTGATCCTCTAGCTCATGAATAGCTTGTTGCTTTTTGTGATACCTGGGTGAGGAAACTGAAGCATGAAGTGAGGGAGGGCTCCCTGGACCTCAAGATCAAAACCTCAAGGCCTTTTCCCAAGCATCTTTCCTCTCCCAACTTCATCCTTCCACAACTAAGAAGGATGATCAGAAGGAGAATGGCAGGCTAACATCCTCAATGGATCTACGACTGGTGATGGAATAAGACAGGCCCCAAAACTTGGCTTTACCAGAAAACTGCACCAGAAATACTGACTTAAATTGAAGGCCCCTGGTATTTAATGAACTCTTGTAGAATTTTCCAGATTTCTTCAGTGGAAGGCTTCCTTAAATCATTTTACAGAGGCCTTCTTGAGACAAAGAAGATAGTTTCTCACTCACCTTTTTTCTTCCAACTACTGTTCAGCTTTGGGGACATATTTTAGTTCACTTTTAATATTCTGGATTTCCGATAGATTGACTGCAGGTCCTGGAAGTTTCTTTGCTCCTGGAATTGGCTTCTTCTCCTCATCTGAGGTGGGAGGAACACCCTGAAGAGAAAGGAGAAGAAATCCAACTCACCAAAAAAGACATTTGATCTCTTTGGGCCATGAGCATGAACCAGAAAAAAAAAAAATTAAAGCAACAATGATGTCAAAGTGTGTTTCTAGCAGAGTGACTGTCCCTTGTGTTGTTGAGACAGCCTTAGAGTTTCAATAAAATCTCCTAAAGTTTGTTGTGAAGTGTGGAATAAAGTTGGAAGAAGAAAACAAGTAATTTCCACATAACTTAGAAAACACTAGAGTACATTCAACTTCTGATAACTAACAAAAATTACCACTAGTTCAAAGGATTTGTGTTTCCAAGAGAAACATCTTACAAGATTGACTTTAATTTGTAATCATACAATTATAATATGCCTGACAGCAAAGATTTGTACAATGTTAGAGCATAGCAAGCTCTAACAATAATTTAGTCCAGGAGCTTCCTGTTTTGTTTGGGGTGTAGTGGCTGCCAGTCTTTGTTCAAATAACATCTTTGGGATGCATAAACAAACTGAAACAAACGTAAGCAAAACCTTTTTGAATATGGGCACCACAAGGGAGAGCGGCAGAGGAAGCCCAGCTCTCTCCTGCTTTGAGAAGTATTTTAAATTTCCTTTCATTGAATGTTATATTTTTGTTGCAGCTTTAGGGCAGGACCCACATCCTATCCTTTTCTGTGGCATTTCCAATGTCTGGCACAGAGGTGCGCGTGCATACTTGTTGATTGTTGTTTAATTGGATCAATCCCAAGAATGTACCATAATGAAAATCTATGCCTCTATGTGCATACACCAAACACACATATAATGGTAACTATAAAACAAGATCAGTTGCTGTGTGTGGCTCCGAGAACTTCAACTCATGTGTACAGAAAAAAGGTTGATTATTAGCCCCTTCCTTCTATTTGCTAGAGGTGGTGGGTAGGGGAGGATTGTTCTCTGTGGCCCCAGGGAAAGGTGTTGGAGAACATTTGATCACCGTGGCAGCCTTGAGAACGCGCCTCTCGGATCAGTTTACTGCAGAGAGGATAATTGAATGACGGCTCCAGCTGCTTCACATTGAAATCCAGCCATCCATCACCAAGCTGAGGTCACACTTCCCACGGCTGCTTGTAGCCAATGAGTGAGTGCGACAGGAATTCTAAGGCGGGCCCATTCCTGGGAAACATGGGACTCGTCTGCGGAGCGACTTCACCTGGAGAACTTGCCTCACTACAGCACTGAAGTCTGAGATGCTTCCACCCAACCCTCTATCCCTCTCTCCCTCCCAGCCTCATGCAGCTCCCTCCCATTTTTCCTTACAAGTGTTTTCCCCAGCAAATATCTTTGGGTCAGTTTCCTGAAGGACCCAAACTAACACAGACTGGCGGAGAGCTCCATCTGCTTGGCCAACAACTGGGTGAACCAATACAGTTCCCGGGAAAAGAAATAAGTAACTGCATGTTTGCCTCTCACCAGAGAGGGTGGGCCCTATGCTCTATGCCCCGCCTCCACCCCAGCCTTACCCTCAACCCCCACCAGCAGCCCTGTCAGTTGGGTATTAAAGCTGATGGTGTGTTTTAATCCCTGTCTGGATCCTATGTCTAGTTCTCAAATTGGTTAGAACCTAAAGGAAGAAAGTATTCAAGCTTCCCCAAACTCTAACAAATTGCTTAGTAGACACGTCCTTTATAGAAATGTTTTAAAATTGTTTATCGGAGGGGATAAGTAGACATAAAATATTGAGGTGCTATTTTTCTACTAAGGGCTAATGGCTTTTCCTACAGTCATTTTCTTTAGATCTGGTACAGTGCTGATGAAATAGCTAACGTTTCACCCAAACAAAATGATAAAGTATTTCAATGTAGACTATACCTGCTGTAAATATCTGGAAAATACTGTTTCCCTGGGTCAGTGTACAGAGCCCTAGAAGCAGCTGGTTTTTTGTTTTTGTTTTGTTTTGTTTTGTCATGCATACAAATTTATCACTTATAAATGTAGATTTAGAAGCAATAATTAAAACCATAAAGCATCCACTTGGAGGACTAGATATTCCAAAATGTTCTTTGCTATGCTTTCAGAAAGAATTTTTTAACAAGGCTATAAAGTGCTGTGTGTGTGTGTGTGTGTGTGTGTGTGTGTGTTTTATATACGTGTAGTGGTGAAATAAAAAATGTTTCCTCACTTAAATAAATGTTCCCACGGCTGTTAGGTGAGTAGATCTTAATAAGGAAGCATGAAAGAGAAAAATGTTTCCAATTCCTTCTGTTAAGTTCCTGGATAACTCACATTTACTAACTTTGTAACATCAAAATGTTCTGTATTGGCACATTTAACACATTAAAGCCAATGTCTGTACTTACATGTTTATATGCAAAAATTTTGAAGTGAACATATGCAGATTAATAATATTTAATACGTACCTTCCTCTCAAGTTATTAAAACTTCAATGCATTGTGTTTTTTAATTTATCAGCGTAAGACTTTTACCACTTGATTTGATAAAGTCACATATAATGAGAAATTATAATTCAATACATTTAGTAATTAGACATGATATTGACTCAGGAAGAAGGGGGTTAATGGTGCATTTTCTTAAATGAAACTTCTCTCATCTTTTAAAAACATAACAGGAATCAGATTCCATTTATTTTATGGATTTGTAATTGTAAGAATTATAGTAAGTTAAGGCATAAACAAACAGGGTTCCAGATGGCCCCATTTGGCTAATAAATAAGTCCTTTTTTAATTTTGTAAGTGGATGTTTGAATGAAGAAGGGACATGAAAGACATTCTTTGGCTTAGATAAAGAGAGTGTAAAAGAAGCCTTACCAGCTACAGCAGCATTCTCAGTTTCAGGAATGGCTGTTGTGAAGGGAAATGTTTCCCTTGGGGGTCACAGAGTATTTGTAAAACTTGGCAAAATAGTGAACCATATTCATCTCCCTCATTATTGCCAGATATCCTACTGAGTTTTTCCCTAAACTCTCCTGTGTGAGACAATACAATCTGACCTGCTCATTCATGCTCAAACACCAAAGATTTAATAATAACGGCACACTGTTAACTGTTCTAAGTTACATGTACTAACTCATTTAATCCTCATCTCAACCATATAAATCTGGTACTATTATCATCCCTGTCTTACAGTTGAGGAGACTCAGGCAAAGAAGGGCTAAGAAACTTGCCCCAAGGCCACACAGCTAGGAAGTGGCTAGACCAGAATTAAATGTTTGCATCTTGTAAAGGAGCCAGGTGTAGAGGGAAATAATTAACAGAAAATCCCAACATGCTATTTTGTGGCTTAATGATGATAGTGTTTCAGTCAAAAGAGAGATTTGGGAAGCTTAGTAGAGGCTTGTCAATACCCTTCAAATCACTTCAAGCAAGCAGCTGATTGTCTTACGCAAAAGACCAGCCCTGTTTATTAAGGTTTAGCTGTAAGGCCTCAGAGTTGGGCACATGCCCATCTGTGGCTGGGCCAAGCAGATAGGTGTACTCCAGCTCTGTGAGCAGAGCAAATGTCTTACCAGAACCATAGGTGAGCCAAAGACAGGGTCAGTGCTCACAGGCCTTGGCAGACAGCCAAAGATTCATTCTGGCTTCCTGCTGGGGAACATCCTCTTCACATCTGAGAGGGTGTCAGGATCAAAAATCCTTCTGAGTTTAAATGAGGAACCTACTGAATGTGATAGATAGAGGTGATCTGTTCTGTTCAGAGATGGTATGTTATGATCTCTAAACAGTAATTATCCTCATGCAAAGCTAGGCAATGAACGAATTTTAAGTCTACAAAATTAAGCAATTCCAAGTTTGCAAACTAGATAATGATAATAAATGTGGATGTATATGTTATTTCAAATCCACATTTTATTTTCCCTTTCAAACTATGCCTTAAAATGTGGCTGGGGCCTGAAGCTAATTGGCAAAATCCTGCTTAACCCACCCTGTGGCCAAGCCAAGCTGTCTAACTACTCCCCTCACAATGTTGTCTTCCTAAGAAACTTAATCTGAGGTCCAGGCCAGAGACTGAATCATTAGATCCCACTCCCTCCCCAAGACTCCACAAATCCTGAGAGTTTATTTCTGCTTTTATGGTAAAGAAATACCATCCCTAGCTCCACCCTCCTGCCCAATGAGCTCTATGAGAAAGGTATGGTACAGTTCAAGAAACACTCCATCTGTTGGGCAATAAGTTGCTCCAAAAAAAAAAAAAAAAAAAAGGAAGAAAGACAAAAAGAAAAAAGAAACATCCCTGGGGTCTTTGTATCTTTGTGAATACATCACTCCCTCCATCCTATGAAAAATACTAGTTGGCCATTTGTATATGTGGTTAATTATAAAGTGGTTGTTCACAAACCAAGCTGTATCAGTTCTTGTCTATTTTAGAATGCACTGCAACCATCAGATTAGATACAAGGCAAGAGAGAGCAAAGTGCTTCCCCAGTCCCCTGAGACACTTGTGTGGAGGAAAGTACCAGTTGTACAAAGAAGAACCAGGGGCCATCTGTACCACAGGTGGAAAATGAAATGTGAGCCTCCAAAACAGCTGTTACATCAGTCAATTTAGTGAGAAAAGTGGGTCAAACTACCTTCCGACTGATTGCCATGGTAGTGACAGACACAGTTTAAGAGGAAGCACAGGAAGCAAAGAAAATCTAATTACAGATAAATGAAGGTATAGAAGAATTCCACCGCCATCCCTTCTACCTCCCCATGCCTTTTCCTTACAACATGCAAAAACAATAGGCCCAGGAGTGCTTCATGAAAATTGGATAATTACATCAAGTGATGAAAAATAGTTTATGGAATACCTACTAGGCTATGCTATGTCCATTATATCATGCCTCTTCCCTCACAGTGACCCTCTGAGGAATGGAGGGGATCCTATTTTGCAGACGCAGACTCTGAAATGCTTGGCCCAAGTCCCAGATGGAGACCTCATGATCATGAGTAAACTTGATGGCAAAGTTAACAGCACCAGAACTTGAGATTATGTAACTATAAAAGCAGAGTAGGGCCAGGTCTTTCCAACTGATATGTTCAAAATTTGTATTCATCAAGAGTGACTTAGTGGCTGCAATTCCAGCACTTGATGATATCACTCAAATACTCCATCTGCTCCTTTCAAAAATTATCTTTCTACTGATAGGAGACTGGAACCACTAATTTAGGACCACATCAGGAATATTCACAGGAAAAAAGGTTACAGGCAGAACAAAGTTTTATTAGGAACCTTTGAAATGGTAATAGATATTCTTTTGGGACAAATACCAAAAATGTCACTTGGTAAAGTTTAAAAGCCTTTTTACCTTTTTAAAAAGATGAAATATAGTTTGCTGTGCCTTGTGGCTTTATTTGATTCCATTTTCCATGTCTTATGCTGATAAAATATTCCAAAACCTTCACTATCTTTTTCAGAATCAGACCTTCCAGGTTTCAGCAGAAAAGTTACAATTGGGTAAGAAATAAAAACATCTGAGGAAGAAACTCTTCCCTTTTTATGGCATTCATTATTAATTGTAGCCTCCAATTTAGCAGACTGGGTACTTGAATTTGGGGGAGAAGTAAAGAATTAGAAAGAGGAAAAATACAGAAATGGAGGCTTGATAGACTCCCTTGCAAAGTACCCTTTTCAAAGGAAACATTTAGAGATTGAGTTTTTGTTTGTTTGTTGTTTATTTGAATCCTCAAATAATTTAATGTGCTTACTTCCTGCATTCCCACTTATCAGAAGCTCTACTAAATATTATTACATCCTGCTCAGTTGGATAAATGATCCCAAGTGAAAACTTGCCAATCTAGTGACTACTGCTAGACCAAAAACTTATCAGAGGCTTTATCCTCCCCACCACACACATGTGCACACACACACACGCATACACACAATCAATCAAATAATCAGTCAATCAACAGACTGGAAGTTAAACTCAGTACCTTCAAATAATGGTGCCAGGTACAGTACTTAAATTTGGCTGAAGGGAAGGGAGAAGGCAGTGCATTTCAGGGCGGACTAAGCAAGACAACTAAAGAAACGTACATACTGTATGTGATTCCTTGACACACAGTCATTTGCCCCCTCCCTTGTCCTGGAGAGCCAGCCCTTGCCTTGCCTCTGCCGCCTCTGGTGAAGATTTTAGAAAGGAAAAACATTGCTGTGTTCTGAGAGCTGAGGTTTCCTCACCTCCTCCACTTCAGGAGTACATTCTTTTCTTCTGGGGGGTTGACCTGCTCCTGGTCGAAAGGCTCCCATTGGAATATTGATATTTGCCTAAAAGAGAAAACAGTGTAGGTTTAGCTCAAGAAAAGTAAGAAATTGCAATGACATTCTGAGACAGTAATCATTGTGAAGAAAAATGCATCTGAAAAGTACATCTTCAAAGCTTTTTATCTCAGGAAAATTGCTGTAATGACAGCATAAAAATATGCAAAGGAAAATTTGACTTCCACTTATTACAGATTACATTTATTACAGATTTCATTTATTATACATGCTTAGGTCTGTGCAGTGATTTTACAATTTCTTGTTGGATGGAAGAATTGGAAGACAGTTTGTTCTGGCTGTTGCCCTCCTGAGGTGCATATTATTTTTCTCTCTTGGGGATAAGGAGGGAACATATAATGACAGGCAAGGAGGAAAGAGCATCTGCATAAGTCATCCCACACCTTAGCCCCCCTTCCAGTCCCTTCAAATTTACCACGTGGGAGGGGAGACATTTACACGTCCTAAGCTACCTCCTCCTTTCCATAATGTCCTGCACTTTATTGCTTTAGTCTCTGAAATTGACACTCTTCTACCTTTTTCCCAACATGTACTTGTGTGGGTCAGTAAGGAGTAAAGAGGGTGCTTGGCCAAGCTCCCTTTGTATCACCACTCATTGACTCTTCTCTTTTATGTTGATAACATACTAATCTCCATCAGTGGTAAACATAAAATACCTTCATGACATCCTCTAAACATTAAATTAGGTAGGGATATATTGACACTGTAATTTGAACTTGGTGAGATAATGTGTAAATTTGAATTTTTCCCATACTTATTTGATGTCAAATGGTGAAAATATGTAATGCAGATCAAAAATGTCTTTAACCAGTATTATCACTCACATAAAACAACCATCAAATACCATTTTAAAGTAGAATACAATATTTTTCCACTGAAGATAAAGTGTTGCCTTATGAGTAATTGGATATGTGGGCTTGAAAAGTTGAAATTTCGTTTAGATGTTATGCATGTAAATGATGCCTGAACAAAGGGAGCAAAGTATTTTTTTATCTTATGACATGCATTGTATGATTTTGGCACCACACCAAAGGAAGTTATTAGGAAGTGTGGTAAGTCCCATTTGGAACTGCCTGGTACAAGCTCTGTTGCCAGGGGAATGATTAACCCTATGAAACAGGAAGCATCCAGTGTCCATGTTCATGCAACATGGCAAGTCTGTGTTGTGCTCCCTTCAGGAGCAAAGCAGGAGGTGACTTTTCCTACCCAGGAGCTTTAAAACACCCCATCCTTACTAGAATAATGCTGATACCACAGAAAGAAATAGATCCAAAGTATTTGTGGAAAGTAACCAGAGAGGTACATCATTGTGGAGCCATTCCTAGTACCAACAAGCCAAGGAGTATTTTTAATCAGTATGTACCACATATGTTAAAATATAAACCCAGCACAACTTTAGAGAAAAGCATTTTAAAAACCTAAGGCTGAGCTTTCTATGCTATTCTTACGTGTAATGGAAATACCAGGTGGCCTAGAGTGGGAGGAGGAGGGAGCATAAGAGAGGAGAAAGATTTGTCTTATATGGTGGCAAATATGGAGCCATACTTCATGAATTCCAAGATGCATCTCTTTTAATATCTCTGGTCAGAATGTGTCTTACAACCAGCAGTGTCCTACAATTTTAGTTGGCACATTTGCTTTATTTTGGCAGGATGTAAAATAATGGTATTTTACAATTGACAGCGTCTTAGATTGGATGAAATATCATAGGGGCCTGAATAAAGAAGATCAAGACAGTGTAAATAATACAGAAGATAATCCATATTGGACCAATAGACTATTTCCATCACTACAGTTTGGATGAAAGAGGGGAAAAATCAATATAGGGATTATTTGGGGAAAAAGTTAACCAGTTAAAAGTTTAGTTAAATTGTCCCTACCCCAACCCATTTATTAAGCATCTACAGGGGGCATCTTCCTAATAGTGAGCTCAAGTTATCATATTGTTTCTGAAAGACTTGATTGCTAAATTAACTCATTTAATCAAGTATATATGCTCTATAGTAGATTGTAGTTTTTAGTAAGGGGACATGTAAAGGTCATCCAGAATAATATAATATTGTGAAGGGCATGTTATGAGATGACTACTTTTCCTGTTTGGAGATTAATTTTAGTGATGTGCCCCCATGTGGCCTCTCCATGTTTCATGGGTGGCTTACAGTAGTGAAAAGAGCCTAATGCTAGCAGTTGCCACAAGTTATCTGTGCTTGAAAAACTAACAACTGCTCTGGGTCTCATTGTCCCCATTTGTAATATGAATGTTAGGCTGTGTCAATGGTTTTCAAACATCTTAACCAGGGAACCCTTCCTTCCTTCAAATGAAGTACTGTAAGAATATATACAGTGCAAAGCAGGCAGAGGTAGAGGGTTTAAATACCTGCATCCTCACAACAAACTTTTGAGGTTAGTGTTATCATCTTCATTTTACTGATGAAGAAATGAATCCTCGGAGAGGCTAATTCTCTCAAGGTCATACATATAGTTCCAGGAAAAGGCAAGATTCCAAATTGAAGCTGCCTGACTTTAGGGACAGACCTTCTCACTCTCTCAAACCCGTCTCTAAAGAGCTCTTTTCACGTGGCCAAAAATAGCTCTCACCAGCTCTAAAATTCTCTAAAGCAGCTCTGATATTGGAGACTTACACTTTGAGAGTGGCCTTTGAAAAGGGGCACATAAAATGGATAATTTCATAATAGATACCAAAGAAAAGCCACATTGAAAAATGAGCCATTAACTCACCGACTTGACACTTTTTCTTCTTTAAAAGCATCACTCAAGAAATCAGAAAAACCTAAATGGAGTTTTTTTTTTTTTTGACAGCAGATATTGACAGGAACCAAAGCAGCCTGAAAATATGTCGAACATTGAATCATAATGTGCACCAATAAGGGAGTATAAGAGGCGTGCTTTGTCAATTGAGGCATGCATTATACTATTAACAAGACGATTAGAGATGTTTCATTAGTATAATTGTAGGGCAGTAATCTTTGAGTGACAAGTCATAGAATAAATTATAGCCATAAGAAAAATTCCTTATAATTTGAATTTGATAAAAATATGTAGATCTGTAGCTCTCGGTTTTTATTTCATTGGCCAGAAAATTGGGTCATATTTTGTCTCTTTCACTGACTTACTCTGTGTTTAAACACAAATGAAATACTTTCTCAGCGACTAATTTTTCTACCTACAAATTGAGTATGGTATTTGCTACTCAAAATAGGCTTAAAATACAAGCTAAACTTTTATGAAAGAATAAACAAACAGAAAATGTTTAACATCAATGACCTAGAGTTGATATTAGGTTAGGCTTCCTTCTCCCCACAGATTCTATGTAAATGCAAAGGAAGCAGTCTCTTTTTTTCCTTTTGTAATGCAATCCTTTGTATTTCTTTTCCCTCCTTGAGGTTTATTCATTTTAGAGATTTAAAAATATGCCCCTGATGCAGCAGACCTGGTGCATCACTTTCCCAAGCTATATATAATTTGTTACATCCTCCAAGTTGGGAATGGAAAAAAAAATCCACTAGATCATCTTTTGCCAGAATAGGATACAGTTCCCTGATAGAAGACCTATCTGATGTGAAATTAATACTACACTTGATCTCACTAGGTGAAGAAAAGTAGAAAGAATTCCCTGTAAGTTAATTCCACTACTCCCTTAATTATTTGTATGGTTCTCTTTGCTTGGCTCCGGGCTTTAAGCCCAGAGGATTCTGGAAACAATATTTCCTCCACACCCCTTTCTGTGTAGCTTACAATGGAATGACATCTTCTTTCCCCAGTGGGTTGGATTCTGATAGCTGCCAGCCGGCTGGGTACTGACAATTCCTATTGAACTTTGCTTTCCACAGCCATTGTTCTCTTATCTCCCCCTCCCTTTTTGTCCCCACTCTGTCTCTCCTTTTCTGAACCCACTGTGAGTTTTCTGAACAGTTCAGAGGCTTCTGGAGTTTCCTCCCAATGCATTATTTGTTTCAGATGACCCCATACTGATTCGATCTTTACTTTTCAAAGGATTCCAGCAGCTCCTGCCAGAATCTATAGCCTCCCCCATGCCATTCTTCTGTAGTATGGGCAGAGGAAATCCTACGGGGTTGCATTTTGCATTATTTCTTTCTGCTCTTTCCTATTCTCAGTCGTTCTCTGAACGGAGCAAGATATGACATTTTGAGATTTATAGCATCTTTACAGAAGACTTCAGAAAGAGGTTTGTTTTTTCATAACGGATTAGAAAATGAGATTCTTGTTTGATATATTAACAGAAAATGAGAGACACATACATATCTACCTACTAAAATATAGTCAACTTATTTTAAAATAAAATTCTATATCACTGGAATGCATAACTGCTTAGGGATTCTTGAAATGTGGAGTAGATTCAAAACACGGAAAACTTTCCCACACAACACAATTTTGAGAAACTTCTACTTTGCCAGTGTTCTTCACCCATGATGTTTCACACTGAAAATGTTTTTATTTTTGCTCTGTTCTCAACACTTTTTTGTTCTCTTCAATAATTTCCTGAATGACTCAACTGTAATCTCATCATCCAGGGAAAGGCAGATTTCAAGAATATACTGTACAGCTATTAAGATAATGTGCACAATTGGTCGGGGGTAGGTTGTATTTCTGAAGTGCTTTTGGATGTCAACATAAAAAAACATGACATCTTTTTGCAAGTGTATGACTGCTTTGCCTCATATCACAAATGTAGAGCTAGGCAGAGCCGCAATGGTCATTAGCTGGAGGTAATACTGAACCCACTTGAGAGTAAGACTCCTACATTCCAGTTCTTAATACACTTAAAAGAAACCAGCATTGGAAATCATAAACAATGTATTATAGTGGTTTATGTAAGAAACAGTAGATCTATGATCAAAGAAAAGGCCTTGTCTCTACATTAAAACAAATGGCAAATGAAAGTTAATTTTTAATGTTTTAAATTTATATAAAATATTGAAAGAAGGCATGTATGGTCATTATGATTTTTAGCTTTAATCTATCAGATTAACAATGGATGGTGATAGTCTATTCCTCTATACCAATGATTGTCATATATTTGGAATCATTTTTAAACTGGAAATCCTACACAGGAAACACTTAGAGTCTTTAATGCCTATCTGTAAATATTTTCATCTTCCATGGAAACTGCTTTCTTCTTCCACATTATGCCCTAGATAAAGGAGAGTGGAAGAACAATGACAACTAGTGGGGAAAGGAAAGAAGTACTGAAACATGGAGCGTCAGAATATTCTCTTTCTCTTCTACACATAGATTGGGTAGCAACAGAAAACTTCCCATGCAAAGAAGCCACACACTCACTAATGATGCAGGACTCATATAATTTTTTTCAAATGTATGATAAGTTAGATTTAGTTTTACAAATGCCTTACATTGATTTAGCCATGGTTGTTTGAATTTCAGGACCGTGTTTATCATTGAGTCTCTTTACTTTGTACTTTTAACTCCAAGGCAACTTACTCTTAAGGTGACTTTAATCAGTATAGACTATCTTCTTCACTTATATGCCGACACTGTTTCTAAATATTGAGTTCTTTAAAAGGGAGGCACCCAGCATCCATAAAACGGTAATTGCCTCTCAAGTAGCCTTGCTGCTTATGATTATCCTTAAGATGGTCCATACCCACTCCTCCAGCCTTACTCTCTGTGGCAATGGTGGGGACAGTAAGTAAAGACAGCATTGTAGAGTGGTTCCAAACACAAGCTTTGGGATCAGACTGAATAATTGATGTTAGGGCTTGACTATCCTACTTGCAAATTGTATAATCCTGGGGGAGTTACTTCCCTTTTCTAGACCTGACATTATGATCCATGGAAATCCCACTGCACTGGGCCAGGTATATGGTAAACCTTGAATAAACTGAAACTGTTATTGTCATCCTGATAATAAACCTTAGAAGTTATTCTCAAGAAGTTCACAGACTTACAAGCTGGACAGAGATTAGAAGTCATTTAACTGAAGCCTCTCCCTTTGAAGATCACAAGGACCAGGGGTGTGAATTTACACAGTAGAGCTAAGACTGGGGCACAGGACTCTTTCTGGTTAGCCATGAAGTTCTCAGATCTCATGGAAGAGGACAAATAATACTCAGCTTACTTTCATTAACGGTGGAGAGAAAGGATCAATGACAATCCAGAGAAGATTGGCTCTGTGTGAACTGGGGCCCTAAGGAGGCCTGTGGTGGTTCCCAAAGTGGGTGTGTTCAGGAGAAAGGACAGGCAGGTGCTGCCAGTGGCTGGTGTCACTTGGTCTCATTAGAGAGAGTCACCAAACAGATCGCTGATGGGATTAGGTTCCAGCAGTTCTAGCTTTCCCCACCACCTGTCATGTCAAATTCTTTCATTTGAAGGAGAGGACCCAATATGCAGAGTGTGCTGATGTTACCTTGGTTGCAGCTCAATTCCCACCAACAATGGGGTTGTAAGAATCAGCCTGGAGAGACCAGAACTGGAGTTGGCAATCTAGAGCCCACAGGCCAAATCCAGTCCACCACCTGATTTTGTAAATAAAGTTTCACTGGGACATAGCCACAGTCATTCATTTACATACTGCCTATGGCTGCTTTTGTGGTACAACAGCAGAGCTCAGTAGCAGGAACAGACCAAACAACTCACAAAGCCTAAAATATTTATTATCTGGTCCTTTATATAAAAGATTTGTCAACCTCTGGCATAGAACTTTATCAGCTGCTTAGGGGACAAAGGCCCTCTCCAGGCTAAGAAAGAATCAACTGATTCTTTCAGGATATTTTTATGCCCCTGGCAGAGATTTAACTAATACAACTAAAGAGAAGTGTAGGCTTAGAATCCCTTTACAATTCAAAAGTCATCTCTTCTTCAGTGTGGATGTGAAAGACTACTGTCTACCTCCTGTAAGGGTGGTTCTGGTTCTGGCCTCCCTCTTATTCTGGTGTACAGAGGAGATAGAATAAGTTGAAGACAAAGCCAAGGCCATTCCATGCATTATTTGGATAGTTAGAAGGCCCATCTCTGAAGCAATTTGTATACAATAAACCAGGCACTTGCCATAGATTATTTTGTCTATTCATTATAATAACCCTATTAAGTAGTATGATTGCCCCCATTTTACAGAAAGGTGGACTAAAGGTGAACTAACATTGCAAAGATTTGTAACTGTTTGACTCCATGTTGTCTGGAGGTGCATTAATTCAACTCCTGAAATGCCTGACTGTTCAAACTATGGTCAAAAGTAACTTAAATTCACCCAAGCCAGACACACTAGAAATCTAAGTCATTGTTTCTAGAAGTTTGCACTGCAAAACACTATCTTGTAAAATAGTCACTGAAAAGGTCCCATATGTTTAGAAAACATTGCATATGTTTCTGCCCTCTTAGAAATAACTTGATGCCATTCGCAAGTTATGGACTCTGAGAAAAAATTTCAAACATTAAACCATATTAGCCTCTAATCTAGAACAGCATCCCATAAAACTAGTATGCCAAGGAACACACTTTGGGAGCTGTTGAAGTAGATGATGGTGGTGAATGATGATAATAGCTAATATTTATTAAGCAATTACGGTGAGCCAGGCACTGAGCTGAGTATTGACAAGCATTAAATTCATTTAAACTTCATAGTAATCCTATGAGATAAAGACTGTTACTAATTCTTCTCTTGATAGATGAGGAAACTGAGGCACAAAGAGGCTAAATAACTTTCCCAAAGTCTTGCAGCTAGTAAGTACTGGAGACCTTGAGCGCCTCAAACACATGAATCAGAGATCAATTCATCTTTGTGTATACCCTACACTTAGCACAGTGCCTGGCACATATTATGCACTCAGGAAATAACAAATGAACTGAATTGGAGATAAAATCCTAATAAAAATAAGTGACTAGAAGGTATGGAGTAGAACATTTCAGAGCTTTAAATGGTATTTACAGTGAGGAGAGTCCCTTATTAATCAGGGCTTCTATTTGTTCCAGACAAGACTAATCTAGATAATGTCCCTACTATAAACCATTGTGTATGGTGTAACCATGTTCATATTTTATTTCATGTACCCTACTTAAGGTTAATGCAAAGATAATAGGAAAATATCAGATAGTGCTGATCCTATTTACCCACAAGAAATAATATTTCATTTGAAGGTGCATTAAATTGGGCCTTTTGTGTGGCATAAAATATATCGAGAGAGGCAATACCACATCTATAAGGAACCGCTGTATTGCCTTTGTTGGCAGAATGGATGGATCTTTTGTAATGCGATATAATAATGGCTACTGAGAACAGTCAGTCGCAGCTTTTAAAATATTACAAATCTAAAAATATATCAAGGTCAAAATTAGTAAATAAAATGCTAGTGAATTTTCAGTGTGGATTTGAGGGAGGCCAGGGACCATTAAGGAAGAAAAACCAACACACTTTCCGTTTTAAAAGTAAGAGGGAAAAAAGGCAGCCCGAGAGAAGACTGTTTTTGTGTCCTGAAAAAATAAAAAGGAATTTTTATGTTTAGCACTTCCAGAGGTTCAAATTCAGTGATTAAAAGATATTACTTCTCACAACTTTAACATAAAGTATTCCTGAATGATGATAATAATTCTAATAATGGTTGACACTCAATGTGTGCTTACTATGCTGTTTGTTTTTTGTTTGTTTTTTTGTTTTTTTCTTTTTTAGATGGAGTCTCACTCTGTTGCCCAGGCTGAAGTACAGTGGCACAATCTCGGCTCACAGCAACCTCTGCCTCCCAGGTTCAAGCGATTCTCCTGCCTCAGCCTCCTGAGTAGCTGGGACTATAGGTGTGTGCCACAATGCCTGGCTAATTTTTTGTATTTTTAGTAGAGACAGGATTTCACTGTGTTAGCCAGGATGGTCTTGATCTCCTGACCTCATGATCCGCCCACCTCAGCCTCCCAAAGTGCTGGGATGACAGGCATGAACCACTGAGGCCGGCCTACTATGCTGTTTTAAGCATTTTATACATGTAGCCCTAGGAAGTGAATACTATTATTTTATCTCCATTTTACAGATGTGGAAATAGAGGCGCAGAGAGGTCAATTAGGGAGAGTAATTTTCCCATGATCTTACACCAGTCCAGGATGGATTAAGGACCCTAGTAATATAGTTTCAGAGCCCATGCTACTAACTGCTTCTACACTGGGTAAAAGAGAAGATTCAAAGGCTCAAGGATGTCCACAGGTCTGGGAGACAAAATATAATTCCACTACCACTGTCAGGGAAGTCAGAGGCTCACTAGGTAGACACCAGAGGGCTGGATGTGACAATGCAGAGTGGAATCTTGCCAAATGCATAGGCCCTTCCTTGGTGGTTTGTTCAATGACATGTTTCCAGAGGTTGTTGTACATCCTGCCACTTAAGAACCTCTTCAATTTAAGGATCTGTATTAATCGTGACAAGTAAAGATCTGTCCTTCCACCTACCTCTATCAGTGGTGTTTGCTAGGATTTCTAAACCCCTTGATGACGTGTTTACAACCTGGCCACAAGCACAGCCCTCCATAATACAGTCAACCATTTATGACTGTGTTTCTGTTGTGATAGTACATCAGGCCTAAAATATTCAGGAACTGCCACATGACCTGCAGTATTCAGAAAAGTCCAAGGAAAAAGTTCCTTTGGAGAAAGCACAGACAGGCTCCATGTTGATGGAAAGATGGAATTTTACAATAAAGCATTGTGCCCAGAGTTTCAGGGTGGAAGCCCCTTGAGAGTCAAATACAGAGCCCTTAAGAGAAATAACAAATTAAGTATTGAGTAAAAACAAATACTGAAAGTTATTTTCATAATTGTATTTTTGTTTCCAAATGCCTGCTTCCTCCTTCCCTTTTTGTGGGTGACACTTAAGTCAGTTTAAACAACCAAGGAATTTGTTTGCTGGAGGGCATGTGGAGAACGAATAACATGTGAATTTTAAAAGATAAATACCCAAGCCCTGGGAAGAACACTTAACTACAAAAGGATATTATTTAAAGAAAGATATATTTCAAACAGATGAGTCAACAAACTGTGACTCATCTGTTTGTGCACATATCAATTGGAAATTAAAAATAAAATTGAATATATCCTCTATCAATGAACACATCAAAAACATATCAAAAAACATACACACTACATTTTTTAGAAGATAATTTAATTCTCACTTATAGACTGATTGTCTTATAATTCAGAACAATTAAACAAAAATAGCTTACTTCTCCTGTCTCAGTTGTACCTAACTGGTTTTATATCCTTTCTCAATTGTACCTTACAAATCTTACGAAGAACTTTATTTTCTTCTTGAAGTTCATCATGTGCTAGGAGTGAACAATCACCAGAAATATGACTTACTAAGCAATCAGGCAAGAAGTTGCAGAGCTGTTGTTAAAATACAAATATACCTACTTACCTGGATGGCTCTAACATTGGAAACTGGCTGTTTCGACATATTCATGCAGTCTTATCCCTAAAAAAACAAGTAAGAAACTGTTAGAGGTGGCAGCATTCAGATTCTCAGTCTTGATAAATTAGAATTTAACTCATGATTCAACTGGGCAGTCACCCCTTTCACTGGCCATATATTCTTTCAGTCTCAGTTTCCAAAGTTACTAAGAGACTCTCCTTCCTAATGCCTCGGGTGAGGGAACACTAGATCGCCAGGATAAATCATTCAGGAGGAGAAATGGTGAGACGCCTCGCCCCTGATGCTAATGATATACAATCAGAAACTTGAAAGGTGCTATCATCTCCTTCCCTGCCCTCCTGACCTTCTGCCAAGAGCAGCAAAGCAAAGAGATTGTGGGAATAAAACACCTTTGTTCTGGGCCTCTGAAGTTCTTGGCTTGAAACTGAACTTTTAATCTGAATTCATAATTGCCAGGGCTGCTATAGTTCATTGGGAGTGCCTCCTCTTTGTTGAACACCCAAAAAGAAATGGCCTGTACCACTTCCTTAACTGCTGCAATGCTCTCTACTTGCTGTGCAGTATCTGTTCTGCCCAGCAACCTAGGAGATGCTCTGAGGACGTAGGTCCCATCTCCTGCTGTGTGTGCCCCTACCCTATGCTTTCAACCAGGTGCCTCATACAGAGCCCAGGCTCTGTAAACAGGCAGACAGCAAGCCTCACCTGTAAACTTTTCTTTCTAGGAGGCAAGGAAGACTTACACATGACCATATCAAATCCTCAAGATGTAGAAGTGCTTCCTTCCCAAAGGACTTTTGCTTTCTTTAAGCATGTGAGACCTGATTTAGAGCACAGTGACTACAGCACATTAGGGGATGTGGGATGCAACTTACTGGAGATAGGGGAGAAGGGAATGGCCCAGCTCTGGCCTGTTTTTGTAGCTTGGCCTATTAAATGTCAGCAGGACCAACTGAAAAATTAAAAATTCATTGAATTCAAAGCATGCTGTGTTTTAAACCCAAACTGTAAAACAGGTTGATCGAGGTCTATGGACTGGTGTAAGTGATGTGTTCACTGGTGAGTAAAAGAATGCAAAAAGTAGTGTTGGCATTTGCCACACATCTTGTGTAACCTGGGCAATGTCACTCAATATTTCTAAGCCCATTTCCTCTTCTTTAAATTTTACCTGCTTCACAGGTTGTGGTAAGAATCCATATGACATACATGCTCCTGAAAAGACCTTGTGAACTGTAAAGCATGATGCAAATATTTATTGTTTATTACCATCATCCATAGCTAATGACTTTGGAGTGCTGTACTCATCTCCAGCTTTAAGTTCAGAGTAATAATTTTTATAGGTATGTTCCCCAACACCTGTAGAGATAAAAGATCTGAAAAGAACTCTGTGAAAAAAAGTTTTTTGAAATCTCCAAAGTCTTAGGCTCTATTATGTGAAGTTAAACAATTCCATATTTTTTAAAAACCTCTATACTCAGGGCATCCAAATATATAGTTTTTGGAGCCACATACATGAAAACAATAGGACTCTTTTTTAAAAGTTTCACCTGAATGTCTTTGTAACATATAGATTTAGCCTCCACGCATAAGGGTCTAGGTAGAATTATTTTTAATATGGTTACAAAATTAAAAAGCAACAACAAATGGAACAGTCAAGGATACATTTTTCTCTATGATATGCTTCAAATAGATTGCTGTCTTTCCTGCAGCGTCATAAAGAAATGAAGGATTTTTAGGCCGGGCGCGGTGGCTCAAGGCTGTAATCCCAGCACTTTGGGAGGCCGAGACGGGCGGATCACGAGGTCAGGAGATCGAGACCATCCTGGCTAACACGGTGAAACCCCGTCTCTACTAAAAAATACAAAAAACTAGCCGGGCGAGGTGGCTGGCGCCTGTAGTCCCAGCTACTCGGGAGGCTGAGGCAGGAGAATAGCGTAAACCCGGGAGGCGGAGCTTGCAGTGAGCTGAGATCCGGCCACTGCACTCCAGTCTGGGCGACAGAGCGAGACTCTGTCTCAAAAAAAAAAAAAAAAAAGAAATGAAGGATTTTTAATTTGTGGATCTAGGACACACAGCTTAATTCCAAAAAGAAAAGCTTGGTGGCTTAATTTTTAATGTTTTTATTCCTCAAAAGCTGTTAGAAGTCATACAAAGCAATAATTTTCACAGAACTTTAAATATCTTAGCATATGGTATTCTCTGTGGGTGTACAACTAAAGTTTAACTATCACTTGGGAACTTGTCCAAAAAGTTATTGTACATCAATTTGAAACAGGGATTAGAAAATTTCTTTATGTTATGACAATAGCAAGTTGAAATATTTTTTTAAATTAGTGAATGTTATACTGTATTTTTTTTAAAAACCAATTTTATATTTTCAATGGACTGATTTAACTTACTACTGGATTGCTGCTTTTGTGTGAACCTCTGAACCTCAAGAATGAATGGGCCTTGTCTCCTGTACAATTTTGGTATATTCTAATTTGCATACAAATCTCTTAACATGCATGTCAATCTTTGAAAGAGACATCTATAAAAAGCTGGTCAGATCCCAACTCTCATTCCTCACAAACAGGCTGGATAACATTTGTGTAAATCAGTTCAGCAGCAGTTCCTGCTGTCCTCATTATTTTCAGAGAAATCAGGGCAAAGCATACTGATGAATTAAAAATAGACAGTGTTCCCTGTTTCCCTGGCCATGCAGTCACCTCTATCAGAGATGTAGAGTGTGGAACACACCTTCCTTCTTCATCTGCATGCTTCATCCCCGGACCAAGAAAAGAAAACTATGCCTTAGATACACACTCCACTCCCATGAGGGCCACCGCTTTTCATCCAAAGAGGTACTCTTTACAGCACTCATATTGTCTCCTGATTCTGGCTAAAGTTTTGAAACATGGAAAGTTTGACAAGGCATATACTGACTTTTACAAAGCCTATAATATAATGAAAACGCTTGCCAGCTGAGCACCGCTGAGTTTTCCTGGCAGTTCTTTAAGTCGGTGGGGACCATTAATGGTCTGTATGCTGAGTCACCTGATATATCCCTACTTGTCTTTGATTGGGTAGCACCTAATATCTGACTTCTAAATAGAACTCTTTGACTTACTAAAAATTTGTCAATAGTAATATCACTCATTTAATAAGAAGGGATTCAGAGGAAAATCAATCACTATTCAGAGATAAGAGCTTTGTTTGTTCTTTTTAAAGGTCGAATAAGTGGGTAAAGCTCCATCTCAAAGGGAATTATCTTCTGTCCTGTAGCTAAAAATAATTCCTGAGAAGGGTGTAGAAAGATGTTCAGCTGTCTGAACTGACTAACTCCTTATTCACTCTGCTTTAAATATGCTGAGAGGAAAGAGGTACTCTTAGTGTTCTCATGCTTCAGAACCTGGTGCCCACATAGAAAGGGACAGTGAGTGCTGCCCTCTACCCTGCTGAGTATGGGAATACTGTGACCGAAGTGAAGATTTTAAAAGATGGTTCTATCATTGATAGAACTTTATCATTAAGACCAAGCCTGGTGCTTAGGGAAAGGAGAAAATCCTTTTAAACTTGTACTGTATAAAAACTCTGGCAATAATTTGCATTTTGGTGAATCAAAGAATTAGCATTATAGCTTTTCTCTGGCCCAAATTCTGATGATTTCTTGGCTTGGGGCTTCAATCAATCTGCAGCTGACCGACTAATCCTGGCCAGCACAGCTTCAAGGTCACAGTTATAATTTCTAGACTGTGGACATTTTATTATTGCCACTATCGATGAAAACTGCCCTTCAGTATTTGCCTAGTTCAATATTCTTTCAGCACCCTCACCCCTCACAATTTATAAACAGAATCAGCAATACCACCAATGAAAAATGAATTTACAAGGAAGCTATACTCACGGTTACAAGCCTACAAAGTTAAAAGTAGTCACTTCAAGTTAGGTATCAAGGAAATTTCCTTTAGAAAACCCAGTTGCCGGGAGCTGGGTCCTTCTGCTTACCTGCTTTATGTATTTGTTTACTGCCTAAGGAAAGTCCCAGGCAGCCAGATGCAAGAATATAAAGCTCCTTGGAAGGTGGAAGGGGTGCCCGGTGTCCTCTGAGCTGCGATCTCAATTCCGATGCTTTTCATGTGGCTGAAATAGCTCAAGTGCTCTGTGCCTCTCCCAGTATTGAGAGCTGCTCCTGGCTCGGGGCTGGAGGGGAACTTAAACCGTTAAGGCTAAGTGTTAAAGAGAATTCCTGTCATAGCTCACAGTTGTTCTTCCTAAATATAGAGTTTGATACAAGCCATACGCTGGCTGCCTCCAAAAGGCTTGACCGTGCGGAAAGCAGGGCTCAAATGTCAGCCGGGAGGTGGCTATGGTATCTTACGTGCCCTCCTAATCTTCCAGAAGATGCTGGCTGCATTTTCTCATATATTCTGAGGGGGTATAGCAAAGTTCAAAAAGTAGGAAAAGTCTATCTTTAGCTTTATTACCTGGATGCCAGAAGATGAGCATTCAATAAAAATTGTGGGGGGGGGGGGTGTCAGCATGGCACCATGCCTCTCAGCAGGGGTACTGACATTAAACAGGGCTTGAATCCTAGCTTGGTCACTTGGGAGCTGTTAAAGTTACTTAATAATAAGTACTCAACAAATGGTCACCAAATAATGATAATTATCCTATTAAGTTGAACTATATGACATTGCCCTTTTTGTAGGTCAAAAATGGTCCAAGACCGACAGGCTGGTGAGCTTCCAGGGCCCAGAGCCCTGCCCACTCTGCTCTACTGCCTCTACTAGTGACAAAGATTTTGACCCTAGAGCACATGAGACAACAGAACAAAGAAGAAATGTCTATTTTAAATATGACAAGGGCCAGGAGCAGTTACAAGGCAAAACATTTTTTAAAGAGAAAACTTCCAAATCCTAAGATATATGCTCATTATTTTTAACACTACTTTTAATTTTTTTTAACCTCTCCAGTCTCTGAAATTACCTTTACATAGAGTTGTACTTCAGTAGAAGCATTAAACAGAGTGGAGAGACTTAAAATCCATCCACTGTGGAAGTGAGCTCCATGTCTGAGTTCTTGACAGTATGGTCAAGCCACTGAACTATATTACCAGCAATCATTGCTTACCAGTCTTCTTGTTACATGAGGAAAAAAAGCTCCAATTTGTAGGAACCCTAGACATCAGGCTTCTGTTCCCTGTAGCTGAATGCATTCCAGATGGAAGTAGTTGGCTTTTTTCAGAACTGTAAAAGGAAAACCAACTTTCTGGGAGTTTAGGAGGTCAACAGATAATTTTGGTTCATTTTAGATTGGGGTTCACCATTAAGTTCTGTTCATGTGCTGTTCAAAAGAATTGTATCTTTAAAATTCAGTTTAGACATCATCCTTTGAGATCACATGGTGCCAAAAGTGAGTTATTTATACACTGGAGAAGAGAATATAGTGAGCACCTTAATATTTCTCCAAGTGTTTCGCTACTTCTGTGTGTTCAGAGCTCTTCACCAGACAAATGATGGCATCACTCCATGGACCAACAATGAGCCATTTTTGGCCCCTTGTGCTGAAGTTAGCCCATGCATTTTGCCACAGTCCTTTTGCCCCAGTGATGGTGTATACATTGAGGAAACTGCTCCTGGCAGAAATGCCTTGTACACAGAGCTGGCCCAATATGAGTGTGGCTGCCTCTGTGGGAAAAACTAAGGTGAGATGCATAACCAGGGCTCTGTTGGTCATAAGTCACAGTAACCCAAAGGGAACTAATTTAAGCCAGGAGGGGTGTGGCAGACGGTCAATGTCTTTCTCAGTATCACTTTTGTCCACCTGAGTTCTGTAGCTGTAGGCAGCTTCCAGTACACTGTCAGCTTCACACCTCTCTCTTTTTCTCTACACTGGGGCGCTGCATATCATCCAGAAGCAGGAGACATAACCCATAAGTGCCAGGAAAAAACACCCCTAGGGACAAGCCTCAACCAATGGGAATGGAAGTCGAGCGATAGACATCCCCACTTCCTCATCCTGTGGTCGGAAGATTCTGAGGTGTGATCTACAGTTTCCCAGAGGTCCCCAGCAGGACCAAGCCCCAGCTGCCCACCATGGGGATTTGCTCATTAATATACCCTTATTGGCTTCCTCTTTTCCCTCACTTCCCCCGCTTGCATTATCTGGGATCATCCCCCAAGTAGATCACCTACAACCAAGTCCTTGTCTCAGCATTTGGAGTTGAGGCAACCCAAACTAAGAAAAAATAATTTATTAGGAAGGTTTCATATTGAGAGAGGAAGGGCAGGGGTGCAGGTGAACCTCATCAATTACCAGAACCAAGAACTCGGACCTCACTAGAGAATGATGAATCTATTTCTGCAGCTCCAATTTTAAAGACCTCAGGGCTCTGGTTGCCCCAGCCTGAGTCAATACCGCACTCCTGGTTAGTAGCAAGGTTACCGAGCATAGAGGAGGCCATTGGGGTACATACCTGTGCATTAGGTCCTTCCCAGAAAGGGGAATAGTTGTGAGCTGAGCAGCTCTCCCAGTTGGGTCTCCAAGAGGCACCAAGAAGCCAAGTGCTTTTCCTTGACTTCTTGCAATAGCCTGAAATTTCTACTCCTGTTGTCAGGTTATTGATTTAAGACTCCATAAAAAGACACATGCTGGCTGGGTGCGGTGGCTCATGCCTGTAATCCCAGCACTTTGGGAGGCCGAGGCAGGCAGGCCACTTGAGGTCAGGAGTTCGAGACTGGCCTGGCCAACATGGTGAAACCCCATCTCTACTAAAAAAAATTACAAAAATTAGCTGGGCATGGTGGTGCACATCTGTAATCCCAGCTACTTGGGAGGCTGAGGCATGAGAATCGCTTGAACCTGGGAGACGGAGGTTGCAGTGAGCCAAGATCATGCCACTGCACTCCAGCCTGGCAACAGAGCGAGACTCTGCCTCAAAAAACAAACAAATAAAAAAAACACATGTTGTTTGACAAGGGTAACAGAAGAAGTCTCTGACACACACCAACACATACCAGGTTGGTGAGTGACAATTAACTGGGCCTGAAGGGATGGGGCACAAGATGAGTCCATTTCTTTTTGAGAGGATTGAGATAGGAGGAGAAGTTGGAAAAACATAGCCTTAAAGTATGAAAAATGGAGAGCTGGGGGTACTGGGCATTGAGGGGGTAGCCTGAGTCCTTTGGGCATATTTCAGTGGAGATCACAAAGAGGGGTATGGTTGGGGGGGTGTTGACAAAATCAAAATTCACTTAAGTCATTCCTACCTGCATGCCTTCACCCCTCCTCCCCTATGGTCAAAGAGCAGGATATCTAACAACATCTTACATGTATAGAACCCTTGCTCAGTTGCAAAGTGCTTTCATTTGTATTATTTTATTTAGTCCTCCCAGCAGCCCTGTGGGTTCAGTGGCATTCTTCCAATTTTATCGATCAGTAAGCCAAGGCTCAGACTGTCATTTCAGAGCCAGTTATCCCCAGCTTTTGACTTTCAAAGTTACTGCTCTTTCCTGTTATACCACAGTGCCCTCAAGGAACCACACTCATCTGTATGCCCCACATAAGCACATACAAATATGGTAACAGGATGCATCTGCTTGCAAGTAACAGAAAACCTAACTAGCAGTGGCTCAATCAACAGTCATTTAATCATCTCACAAACCTAGGAACTTAAAGGAAGGTAGTTATGGGCTGGTTCAGAAATTCTACAAAGTCAAAAACTGTCGGGCTCTTCCCAGATCCTCTTTGGGAAGGTGGATCTACTCTGCCACCCTCAACAAGTCAGCTTTTCATCCTCATGCTTCTTAACGTGTGTTCCCAAGATGGCTGCCACAGCTCCAAGTGTTAGGACATTTTACAAGCATCCAAACAAGAAGGAATAGCAGTGATGATGGGAAAAGGGGCTTTTCTTCCCAAGGAGGAAACTCTTTCCCAGAAGCCCCAAGCTGACTTCCCCTTACATCTCTTTGGCTGGAACTGGGTCTCATGGCTGCAAAGGAGGCTAAGAAAAGAAATAAATGGAAACAGGTGGATGGAATAGAAATGATTAGCTAAGATCAAATGTCCCATATAAAATTGGGATGCTCTTAGCAATGAAGAAGAAAGGAAACAGCAGTGACACAGACAAAACGTGCACACACATACAGAGCTTTAATGGAAAATGTGCTTCCACACACACAATCTCATTTAATTCTCACCACCTTATGAAGCAGGTATTGTTTGTCTATCTCTATTTTATAAATGACAAAACACACTGGAAAAGGTCAAGTCACATGCCTAGGAAGTGGCTTAGTCAAAACTCTAATCTAGGTCTGCAGGCTCCAAATTTCATGTGTTTCCCCTATTCCTCCATGCACAAACCAACAGGAGGAGCCAGGCTGCTCATACCATTGTCCCATCTGTGAATGCCCTCTTGGCATGTGCCCCAAATTACAGGCTTCTTTTGGGTTTGTCTTTGCTTGGTTATACTCAATCTTAGGCCTACCTACAGTTTGGGCAAAGAGTAAAATAAACCATATTACAGAATTTTGTAAGTGAATTAATAGATAACTCTTTGTACCATTATGTATAAACATGTAACCTCCAAAAAACATTATAGGCTGACAAAGAGAATAAAAAATAACAAATAAAGAATGGTTAGCTAGGAAGAAAAAATTATGAAAAAGAAACTAGCTATGATCTAATGAAAACACTTTTCCCATAATATTTACTTCTATATTCAATTTGAATTCTAACAGGATGACTGTGATCAAATCAATGTCTGTTTTTAATCCAGGAGAGCAGGTGACAAGGTTTGTCCCCTGGGTTGCATGCTGCGTGATGACATCCCTCCTTCCCCAGCAGATGCTGGCACCTTTAAAAAGACTGATGTGCAAGGTAGGAAAAAAAATTTGTTGTCATTATCTTTAAAGAAATTGATACTCTTATGCATTAATAATGGAAGCATAAACTCATACAACTACTTTGGAGGATAATTTCTCAATATTTTATGAAGCTAAAGTTGTGCATATCTTTTGACCAGTTTCATGATTTGGCCAGTATTTGTAATTTTTGGCAAGTGTGTACAAGAAGACAGATAACAGAATATTCATTGCAGTATTGCTTATAATAGTGAAAAAATCTGAAAACAATCTAAATGCCTATCAACAGAGAATAAATAATGATTTATTCATTTGATTGAATCCAAATAATCAAAAAAGTGAGCCAGAGCAACATTTATCAAAAAAGATACATTTATACATTTCAAAATCAAACTGAATTTAAAATGTACACATACACACACACACTGAATTCAAAAAGAGTTAACAATGTAAAAACTTGCAAGAAAGTAAGCACAATATTTTAAAAGTGATCATCCCTGGGAAAGAAGAGGGAGCAAGAGGATTTCATAAATAACTTTAATAGTTTCCATTATATCTAATATCCTCAAAATAATTTAAACTAAGGCAAAATATTAGACTTTGGAAGGACTGAGTTGTGAGTATATGGGTGCCATTTTGTTATTTTGTGTGTAATTTTCTGTATGTTTGAAGTATTTCATCACAAAAATGTAATAAAGGATTTCAGCTGTCAAAAAAAAAGAGTGATGTGCAAGTGTGGCCCACCCTGTCTACCTCACCCCCATCTGGCCCACAGCTTCGCTTGGCCAGGCCAGATCTCCAGCTTTGGCAGAAAATAATTCAAATTTTTCCATAACATCTATCAGAGTAGAGTCAAAATTTCATAAGGCATAATCAGTTGATAACAATAAAAATAAAACACATCACAATATTGGTAAGACCCAACTAATGAGATAGATGCTTTCTGACTGAGGAATTGGTTGCAGTTCTCTATATTATAGCATCAGGTAATGGCACTACCCACCCTCCCAAGGCCAGTAGCTTTTAGGAACAAGAAAGTTAGAGAGGATATGGATTTCAGTAAATTTACTATCAGATAAAATACAGGTGATTAAAATATGATCATTAGAATGATACCAACCAAGGATAATTTTATCCTTTGTTTTTTTACCAATATTGTTGTTTCCTGTTTTTCTCTCACCTATGCCTAAATCCCCATTTCTCTATGCAGTATTATCATCTTGAATCAATTATAACTGCAGTGGGCCCTTTGTATTAGGCATGATGTACATGTGGTATTATAGATTATAAATGGATTATCATTGTCACTAAAGGCACGTTGCCCAATAATTCTACAACCAAATGATTTATTTTTATGTGTTCTGGCATTAACTATGATTGGAGCTAAATAATATGACTCAAATGTCTCCTAGGCACCATAATTTTGTGGCACCTGTAGGAGTCACTTTGAAGGTGTGTCTCCAAGTGGGTGATTCACTATCCCTCCATGAGCCAAATGGCAGGACTTCCACTCTCCTTCCTTATATCTCGCTAGGGGTTCCCACAGAGAGATGTATCTCATAGGTCATCCACAGTCCTGCTCTGCTGTTCCACATCCCCTTAGTCCCCAGTGCCTCAGAAGCCACCTTTCTCATTATCACTGCATAGAAGGATTTGTTATGGCCTCTGGGAACCAGCTTCTTACTTATTCTTTGGCATGTGAGGAGGTACCTTCTCCATCTTAAGATTCAATGCTTTAAAAAAAAATAACATGTGCATACTAAAAAAAATCACCCTTAGAAGGCATAAAGTATACAGTTCATTGGTTTTTAGCACATTCACAAAGTTGTGCATTGATCACCACTATCTAATTCTAGAACATTTTCATCATCCCCGAAATAATCCCCCTACCCATGAGTACTCCCCATTTCCTCCTTCCCCTGGCAAAACTCATCTGCATTCTCTTTATGGATTTGCCTGTTCTGGACGTTTCATATAAATGGAATCATACAATATGTGGCCTTTTGTGTTTGGCTTCTTTCATTTAGCATAATATTTTCAAGGTTCATCCATGTGGTAGTATGCATCAGGACTTCATTCCCTTTCATGGCTGAATAATGCATTGTGTGGTATGCTACGTTCTGTTTATCCACTCATCAGTTGAGAGATATTTGGGTTGTATCTACTTTTGGGCAAACATGAATAGTGCTGCTATGAACATTCATGTACAAGTTTTTCTGTGAACATGTTTTCAGTTCTCTTAGGTAAATGCTTGGGAGTAGAATTGCTGGGTAATACGGCAACTGTTTAATCTTTTCAGGAACTACCAGGACCTTTTCCAAAGCAGCTGCATCATTTTACATTCCTACCAGCAGTGGATGAGGGTTCTGTACTTCTCTATACCTTATCAACACTTGCTATTGTCCATCTTTTTTATTATAGCCACCCAGTAGGCATAAAGTAGTATCTAATTGTGGTTTTCACATATATTTATCTGATAACTAATGATATCAAGCATATTTTCATGTGCTTATTGTCTGATGGGATATCTTCTTTGGAGAACTGTCTATTCAGATCATTTTCCCATTTTTGTATTTGGCTATTTGTCATTTTTATTATTTAGTTGTAAGCATTCTTCATGTAATCTGGATACAAGTCTTTATCAGATATATGATTTGCAAATATTTTCTCCCATTTCTTGGTGTATTAGTCTGTTCTCACGCTGCTAATAAAGACACACTCTAGACTGGATAATTTATAAAGGAAAGAGATTTAATTGACTCACAGTTCCATGTGGCTGGGGAGGCCTCACAATGATGGCAGAAGGCAAATGAGGAGCAAAGTCACGTCTTACATGGCGTCAGGCAAGAGAGTGTGTACAGGGGAACTTCCCTTTATAAAACCATCAAATCTCATGAGACTTATTAACTATCATAAGAACAGCACAGGAAAGACCTGCCTCCATGATTCAATTACCTCCCACCAGTTCCCTCCCACGATATATGGGAATTATGGGAACTACAATTCAAGATGAGATTTGGGTGAGAACACAGCCAAACCGTATCACCTGGGTTGTCTTTCACTTTCTTGATGGTGTCCTTTGAAGTACAAAAGCTTTTTTAAGTTTAAATAATAACTAAATAAAATTTATTTTTTCTTGGGTTGCTTGTTCTTTTGGTGTCACAGCTAAGAAACCATTGCCTAATCCAAGGTCACAAATAATTGCACCAATGTGTTTTCTAACAGTTTTATAATTTTAGCTCCTACATTTAGATCTTTGATCCATTTTGAGTTAATTTCTCTATGTGGTCTGAGGTAAAGGCACAGCTTTGTTCTTCTAAATGTGGATATCCAGTTGTCCCAGCACCATTTGTTGAAAATACTATTCTTTTCTCATTGAATTATATTAGCACTCTTTGGAAAATCAATTGACCATAAATGCAAAGATTTATTTTTAAACTCTCAAGTCTATTCTGTCAATCCAGATATTTATCTTTATCCCAGTACCATACCATCTTGATTACTGTAGCTTTGTCATAAGTTGTGAAATCAGGAAGTGTGGGTCCTCCAAATTTCTTTTTCTTTTTCAAGCTTGTTTTGGCTATTCTAGGTCCCTTGCATTTCCATATGAATTTTAGGATCAGCTTATCTTTTTCAGCAAAAAGAAAGAAAGAGAGAAAGAGAGAGAGAAGGAAAGAAAGAAAGATCAAGCTGGAATTTTTAAATAGGGTTTGCACTGAATCTGCAGATTGATTAGGGGCATATTGCCATGCATAAAAGTGGGAAGTCTTTCCATTTATTTAGGTCTTCTTTAATTTATTTAAATCATTTTTTTATAGTTTTTGTTATACAAGTGTACTTCTTTTGTTAAATTTATTTTTAAGTATTTTATTCTTTTTGACGCTATTATAAATGGAATTACTTTCTTAATTCCACTTTTGGATTGTCCATTGTTAAGTTCATGAAAATATAACTGATTTTTGTATATTGATTTTGTATCCTGTAACCTTGCTGAACTCATTTATCAATTCTAATAGTTGTCTCTGTGTGTGTGTGTGTGTGTGTGTGTGTGTGTGTGTGTGTGTGTGTGTGTGTGTCTGTCTGTCTGTTCCTTAGGGTTGCCTTAAGAAAATATCATCTGTCTATAAAGACATCTTACTTTCTCCTTTCCAATCTGGAAGAATCAATCTCTTCCTTCCTTCCTTCCTTCCTTCCTTCCTTCCTTCCTTTCTTTCTGTTTGCCCATGTTTTGTCAGATTCCCATTTTCAAGTGTTTCTCAGAATCCCCAAGAATTAAGGCTCATCCAGAATTTCTGGAAGAAATCCTTCCAGTGGCCACATGCCTCCTTACTAATGGCCTGGATCCATACCATTGCTCCTACTGGCTTGAAGCCCGCTTCTCCCAAACTACCATTCTTCCTTGTCCAAAATGTAAATCCAGGCCCATCCCTTCATTACTAAAAGTACAACCCAGACAAGATTCTAATATTCAGTAAAACTTCATTAAAGATTTGGACTAACCAAATAATGGCAAAGTCCAAAACAAACAAAAAGTCAAAACTGGACTATTATCTGTGATCACATGAGCCAAGCTCCTTCTCCCCTTAGCCCCTGGTCCTATGCCATGATGCAGTAGCCATGTGTATGTCTCCCTCCTGGGAATTTAGCTTACTTCCATGAGTACCCACAGAAAGAAAACATACTTTTTCTAAACAGAAGCAATGTGGAGAGCTGTAACTCTAGTTACAGAGGAAAAATCTTTTACGTTATTGTGCAGAATGGTTTGGCATCTCCTTATCTCCAAACATCTCATTTTAGAAAGGAACTCTTTTTTCACATTTGTGTAGCTCAATAGCTATTCTCTCCCCCAACCCAAATTTTTTTCCTACCAAAAATGAAGGAGCTATCTAGCTTCAGAAGTGAATTCCGACCTCCGTCTCCAAAAACATGCTAACTGCTCCTCTGTCTTCAGAAAAAAAAAGCTGGCATCCACCTCTCAGTTACTCCCTGCTTTTAGTTAACTCACTGTTTTCCATGAGAATAGCATTTCATTCATTCATCACATATTTTGTCAAGTGCCTACTGTGATTCAGGCACTGTGCTAGATGCAGAGGGTTTAAAAATGAGAAAAATATAGTTCCGTGCTCTATGAGCGTATTCACCATGGTCTGGTAGAGGAGACAAACAAGTAAACAATAACGTGATTATTAGTTTTATGTACTGTGGGAAAAGTAACTATAAAAACTGCTATAGGACTCCAGAGGAAGCAATCTCTGACTCTCCCACGGTGCTGAGGGCTTCACAGAGAAGGAAATGTTTGAGCTGAATTCTGAGCACCTATGTGCCAGCACTGTTCCATCCCCACTGTCACTATAGAGAAGACAATTGATAAGACTGAGTGTGTCCCCACCCTTGGAGGTGATCATGGGGATAGGAGGAGACGAAGCCAAGTAAATAAATAAACAAGATAATTATAAATCCTGTTAAGTGATATAAACATTTTTTAAAAGACTAAGGAAGAGAATAATAGGGAGAGGGGTGGCAGAAGATGCATCTGTCCAAGAAGAACTGAGATGTGATAGGCTAAGAAGGAACTGAGGAAAAGGACACTTCAGGCACAGGGAGCTGCATGTTCAATGGCCCTGAGATGGAAAAGTATGTTCTCAGGACTCAAAGAAAAACAATATGGCCTGAGCATACAGGAGAGTAGCATGAGATGAGTTAGAAAACTAGGGAGAGGCTAGCAGGGCCTTGGTAGGCCATTTTGGCAAGAGGTACTGGTTTTGTCCTAGGTGTAGTGGGAATCCTTGGAGGGTTTTAAGCAGTGGAGTTGCTTGGCTTGAGCTTTAATGAGCTCACTATTGCTACTATATAGAAAATGGACTGTGTTAGAACAAACAGGAAAAAGGAAGAATGATGAAAAGGCTAGCAATGATGATGACCCGAACAAAGGTGTTGGTAGTGGAGATAAAGAGACGAACACAGGTTCAAAATGTATTTGAGTAATAGAATCAAAATATCCTTGCTAATGAATGGGATATGGTAGGATGGAAAAGGAGAATGGTGGGTGTCTTACATTTCAGGCTTGGATAATGAGATTTAAAGGAATGAGTTACATTGCGGGAGGAGTGGAGGTACCAATGAGAATCTGAAACACAACTTAAGTGCTTGACATTGAGCCTGGCATATAGCAAGCTCTCAAGGTGGAGCATGAAGACATAAAAAGTTATTGTTGACCTCTGAGAGAAGAGTTTCAATAGATTGTGGGGCTGCTCAAAAACCAGGTCACTGCAGGTTGTGGTGTGAATGAAGGGTTGAGGCAGCAAGTGGATTCATCTCTCCTCAGACCCCTGACTAAGAATTAAAAAGGACAATAGCTGGGTTTGAAGATATACAAAATGGAGAGAAAGGTTTTTGGCTGTATTTTATTTAAATCTGAGCAATATTTACCTATGTTTATAAGCCAAGGTGAAGAGGATGATAAAGGCCAAGAGGAGGGAATGAAATCCAGCCTCCAGAGGCGAGAAGATGGCTTATTTCCTCCGAGAAGGAGCTGAAGTAGAAGGCTGATACCAAAATGTTTGTAAGAGGGTCTATGGAGCTGACAGAGGAGGAACAGGGAGAATGGAGGTCTCCTGATGGCCTGTCTCAACTTTCTAAGGGTCTTGAAGAGGAAATCAGGTATAGGGAATAGAGAAACACCAAAAGGATTGCCCAGCAGTGGTTAACAGTCCAGCTGAGGGTGGAAGCCTTGCTACCTTGGAGATAGCTATTCTATCAGCATGGTGACTGCTTTGCTGAGACACTGGTTCTAAAGAACACATGTCTTCAGTTGGATTCCCCAGAAGCAGATCTTGAAATGAGGATTTGTGTGTAAGTGATTTATTTTAAGAGTATTTCCAGGAAAAACCAGGAAACAAGGGTGCAATCTCAAGTCCCACAGAGGATATCTTCTGTCTTATCCTACAGCTCTGGAGTATAAGTTATGCCATAAAGTTGTCCCAACCCAAGCAAAGGAGTGGAAGCTACCATACTCCTGTGCCCATTAGTCATTGGTTGAGTGCTACCCAGGGGAATAAATTCCCAGAGCTTCTGGCTCTCCTTACCAGCTGGAAAGATAGCTCCAGAAGCCCTAGGCCAAACCTCCAAAAGAGAGCTAAGGTATTAGAAGCAAATGCACACTGAAGCCAGGAACAGATCACAAACAGGGGAAGAAGATCTGGGCAGGTTACAGTCATTATCTGCCCCAGCACAGCTATCTATTATGGCATATGGGCCTCAGCACAGTTGTTCTTAACTACAATGGCATCTCATTTTGAAAAAGCCGAACTTATTTCTATCAGTCTTCCAAAGTTATATCATTGCAATGTTGGGATCTGTTTCTTATTGGTCATTTTCCAATGAGTGTTGAAATGGACAATTATTGCAGGGTTTAGGCATCCTATAAATATATTTAGAGTTACATTTTCCTGCTTTGTTACGTGAGACCTCTATAATCTGGCTCTTTTTCAAAAATGAGGTAATTCTATTCTTTTTGGTGACACATGGTAGATGGGGTAAGGGGGGATCCTCCTCCAGGGACTGAAGCAGTAACAGTAGCTACCCTGGCACATGTACCAGAGATCTGGAATGTCACAGAAACATCACTGCAGCCTGTGTGCCCTTGAACCAGATTTTTACCCCACTGGAATTTTACCTAAGGTCAGGATCTGTAAGACTGGAGAGAATCACAGTGACACCACACACTATGCAGGACAATTTCCCCAGTGTCCTTTCCCTCCTGCCCTGCAAAGGCTTTTAAAAATAACTAGATCTGGCCGGGCATGGTGGCTCATGCCTGTATTCCCAGCATTTTGGGAGGCCTAGGCAGGCAGATCACCTGAGGTCAGGAATTCAAGACCAGCCTAGCCAACATGGTGAAACCCCGTCTCTACTAAAAATACAAACATTAGCCAGGCGTGGTGGTGGGCACTGGTAATCCCAGCTACTCAGGAGGCTGAGGCAAGAGAATCACTTGAACCCAGGAGGCAGTTAGCTGAGATCATGTGCCACTGCACTCCAGCCTGGGCGACAGAGTGAGACTCTGTCTCCAAAAAAAAAAAAAAAACAACTAGATCTGTGGCCACAAATGAGACAATAAACCTGTAAACAACTGGGTCCTCATAGAGGAAAAAAACGAATAAAACCTGAACTTAAAGCATATCACAGAGACAATGCAGTGAATTCAGCACATGGCCCCTCTTCCTGGCACCCAGGGCACTATACTTTCCAGGCTCACTCTCAATTGGACTGGGGACATGTGATTGAGTTCTAACCAATAAGATGCAAGCCTAATTACTCTAAGCCAGTGCTACTCAAAGTGTGGTCCATGCACCAGTGCCATTTGCAAACCGTTACCAGTTTGCAGTGAACTAAATACAGAAATTTAAAAGTAAGCAATTAGGTACTTTTATAGCTGTTTGATATTGCCACTACAGTCAAGCACCATTTCCTTTTCTAGTAATTAATTTTTGTTGCATTTTACAAAAGTATAGGTCTGTGATGAATTTAAAATGTTTTAAAATTTGGTCCTTGAATTGTTTAAGAAGCACTGCTTGTAAGCCATTCCAGGCCCAGCCCTTAAAAACATCCTGTGCGATCCAGACCTTTCTTCCCCATCTGCAGCAACTTAGCAGTCATTGGTCCTAGATGTCATAACTACAGGATGGTAAATGATCACCCAAACCATATGAGACTCCAACATGAGTGGGAAATAAACTTTTACTATAAAAAGCCACCGAAATTTGGGTTTATTAACTGAAGCACAGCCTAGGATTATTTGACTTATACATGGAATTATTGCCCTTATTCTGGGAGCTGGATCAGCTAGGGCTGGAGGATCCACTTCAAAGATGGCTGCTTCACTCATGTCTGGCACCCCTTGGCAGGGGTGGCTGGAAGGCTGGGCTTGGCTGGGACTATCAACCAGAGTGCCTACATGTGGCTTCTCCAGGGTGGTGGCCTCAGGACTGTTGACTTCTTACATGGAGGTTCAGGGCTGTGAGAGCAAATGATGCAGTATAAAACCAGAAGCTGCATAGCCTTTTATGCTATCCTTGCAAATCACATAGCACCACCTCTGCCATACTCTATTGGTTCAAGCAGTCACAAGCCTGCACAGATTCAAGAGAAGAGGAATGGAGCTCCGTCTCTCTGGTAGAAGTGTCACAAAATTTCTGGCCATGTTTTATATCCACCTCCACCATGATTATAATTTGGGACTCTGGTTCCAGATATCTTACATTCCTTTCAAACCATCAGACCCAGAGCCTTATCCACAGCAGGTATACACTAAGTGTGTATTGATGATAAGGAGAGGGAGAAGACAGGAATATTGTTCCTGTTTTGAGAAGAACTGAGTCTATGGTCATGGGAATTTGAGTGTGCAACAGTTTGTGGATTCTAAGATGCACATTTTTCACATTTTAACATGTCTGGAATTAACACTCATTAAAATGTATGGGCCTTGCAATGATATTTACAGTGTTTTTCTTTCTTAGGTTACATAAGATAACTGTGTATCATCCAACCAGTAGCTTCTTAAATAAATACAGGAAATGCCAGGGATGCTATGGCTACTAGATAAATCCTTAGTTAATGAGAAGCAATGAAAAGAAATTAAAGGATATAAAAATTCCTGCTACCTCTGAGCTAAAACTAATGAGCACCCTAAGTAGGCTAGATGGAGAACCTGCAGTCACTGCAGTCAGTGAATAATAATATCATCAAGAACCTGAAAGGGCAGCAATCCTGAGAGGATCCACAGACCCTCTGAAGGAAGCAGACTTTGCCTGCAGAACCCAGGGCACCCCCCAAAAACTATGAGCGCTCCATAGACAGTTTACATCACAGGACTCTGTGCAGACAGCCCCCAGTACCAGCTTGGAGCCAGGTAGACTCACTGTGTGGCTAGACCCAAAAGAGAGACAACAATCACTGCAGTTCAGCTCACAGGAAGCCACACCCATAGGAAAAGGGGGAGAGTACTACATCAAGGGAACACAGCCTGGGACAAAAGAATCTGAACAACAGCCTTCAGCCCTAGACCTTCCCTCTGACAGAGCTTACCCAAATGAGAAAGAACCAGAAAACCAACCCTGGTAATACGACAAAACAAGGCCCTTCATCACAACCCAAAAATCACACTAGTTCACCAGCAATGGATCCAAACCAAGAAGAAATTCCTGATTTACCTGAAAAAGAATTCAGGAGGTTAGTTATTAAGCTAATCAGGGAGGGATCAGAGAAGCGTGAAGCCCAGTGCAAGGAAATCCAAAAAATGATACAAGAAGTGAAGGGAGAAATATTCAAGGAAATAGATAGCTTAAAGAAAAAACAATAAAAAATTCAGGAAACTTCGGACACATTTTTAGAAATGCAAAATGCGGGAACTTTCCAGAATGCTCAGTGAGAGGCAGAGGAGCGGTAACTGCCGGAGCTGCGCACAGCTCCGCACTCCTTCCTGCTCCCTCACACACTGGCCTCAGCCCACACCAGCAGTAGAAGATGGTGAAAGAAACAACTTACTACAATGTTTTGGAGGTCAAACCCAATGCTACTCAGGAAGAACTGAAAAAGGCTTATAGGAAACTGGTCTTGAAGTACCATCCTGATAAGAATCCAAATGAAGGAGAGAAGTTTAAACAGATTTCTCAAGCTTACGAAGTTCTCTCTGATGCAAAAGAAAAGGGAATTATATGACAAAGGAGGATAACAGGCAATTAAAGAGGGTGGAGCAAGTGGCGGTTTTGGTTCCCCCATGGACATCTTTGATATGTTTTTTGGAGGAGGAGGAAGGATGCAGAGAGAAAGGAGAGTCAAAAATATTGTACATCAGCTCTCAGTAACCCTAGAAGACTTATATAATGGTGCAACAATAAAACTGGCTCTGCAAAAGAATGTGATTTGTGACAAATGTGAAGGTAGAGGAGGTAAGAAAGGAGCAGTAGAGGGCTGCCCCAATTGCTGAGGTACTGCAATGCAAATAAGAATTCATCAGATAAGATCTGGAATGGTTCAGCAAATTCAATCTGTGTGCATGGAGTGCCAGGGCCATGGGGAGCAGATCAGTCCTAAAGATAGATGTAAAAGCTGCAATGGAAGGAAGATAGCTCGAGAGAAGAAGATTCTAGAAGTTCATATTGACAAAGGCATGAAAGATGGCCAGAAGATAACATTCCATGGTGAAGGAGACCAAGAACCAGGACTGGAGCCAGGCGGTATTATCATTGTGTTAGATCAGAAGGACCATCTGTTTTTACTCGACGAGGAGAAGACTTTTTCATGTGTATGAACATACGGCTGGTTGAAGCATTGTGTGGCTTCCAGAAGCCAATATCTACTCTTGACAACCGAACCATAGTCATCACCTCTCATCTAGGTCAGACTGTCAAGCATGGAGATATCAAGTGTGTACTAAATGAAGGCATGCCAATTTATCATAGACCATATGAAAAGGGTCGCCTAATCATTGAATTTAAGGTAAACTTTCCTGAGAATGGCTTTCTCTCTCCTGATAAACTGTCTTTGCTGGAAAAACTCCTACCAGAGAGGAAGGAAATGGAAGAGACTGATGAGACGGATCAAGTAGAACTGGTGGACTTTGATCCAAATCAGGAAAGATGGCGCCATTACAATGGAGAAGCATATGAGGATAATGAACATCATCCCAGAGGTGGTGTTCAGTGTCAGACCTCTTAATGCGCCAGTGAATAACACTCACTGCTGGCATTTAATGTGCAGTAGTGAATAAGTGAAGGACTGTAATCATAATATGCTCACTACTTTCTCTTGGTTTTGTTTTAATATTTAACTATAGTAGTGTTTTAAAAAGTTAAATGAAGAATAAACACAAATATAAAAGCTCAAAAAAAAAAAAAAAAAAGAAATGCAAAATGCTCTGGAAAGTCTCAGCAATAGAATTGAACAAGTTGAAGAAAGAAATTCAGAGCCCGAAGGCAAGGTCTTCGAATTTAGCACAATCCAAAAAGAAAAAGAAAAAAGCATAAGAAGATATGAACAAAGTCTCCAAAAAGTCTGGGATTATGTTAAATAACCAAACCTAAGAATAATCGGTGTTCCTGAGGAAAAAGATAATTCTAAAAGCCTGGAAAACATGTTTGGGGGAATAATCAAGGAAAACTTCCCTGGCCTTGCTAGAGACCTAGACACCCAAATACCTATAAAACAAACATACAAGTTAAAAAGCAAAAACGAAAAACAAAAACAAAGTACACAGGCAACAAAGAGCACAATTAATGCAACAGTACCTCACATGTCAATACTAACATTTAATGTAAATGGTCTAAATGCTCCACTTAAAAGATACAGAACCACAGAATGGGTAAGAACTCACCAACCAACTATCTGCTGCCTTCAGTAGACTCACCTAGCACATAAGGACTCACATAAATTTAAAGTAAAGGCATGAAAAAAGGCATTTCATGCAAATGGACACCAAAAGTGAACAGGAGTAGCTATTCTTATATCAGACAAAACAAACTTTAAAGCAGCAGCAGTTAAAAGGGACAAAGAGGGACATTATATAATGGTAAAAGGCCTTGTCCAACAGGAAAATAGCACAATTCTAAACATATATGCATCTAAAACTGGAGCTCCCAAATTTATAAATAGATATATCAACTATTTATAAATAGATTATGAATTAAAAATATTACAATAGACCTAAGAAATGAGATAGACAGAAGTACAATAATAGTGAGGGACTTCAGTTCTCCACTGACAGCACTAGACAGGTCATCAAGACAGAGAGTCAACAAAGAAACAATGGATTTAAAATGTACCTTGGAACAAATGGACTTAACAGATATATATAGAACATTTCAACCAACAACCACAGAATACACATTCTATTCCACAGCTCATGGAACTCTCTCCAAGACAGACCATATGATAGGTCATAAAATGAGCCTCAAAATTTAAGAAAATCGAAATTATATCAAGCACTCTCTCAGACCACAGTGGAATAAAACTGATAGTCAACTACAAAAGAAACCTTCAAAACCATGCAAATACATGGAAATTAAATAACCTGCTCTTGAATGAGCGCTGGGTCAAAAATGAAATCGAGATGGAAATTTTAAAAATTATCCAAAATGAATGACAAAAATGACACAACCTATTCTGGGATACAGCAAAGGTGGTGCTAAGAAGAAAGTTCATAGCCCTAAATGCCTACATCAAAAAGACCGAAAGAGCACAAACAGACAATCTAAGGTCACACCTCAAGGAAGTAGAGAAACAAGAATAAACGAAACCCAAACCCAGCTGAAGAAAGGAAATAACCAACATTAGAGCAGAACTAAATGAAATTGAAACAAAAAAATACAAAATATAAATGAAACAAAAACTGGTTCTTTGAAAAGATAAATAAAATTGATAGACCACTGGCAAGATTAACCAAGAAAAAAAGAGAGAAAATCCAAATAACCTCACTAAGAAACGAAACAGGAGATGCTACAACTGACACCACTGAAATACAAAAGATCAATCAAGGCTACTATGAACACTTTTAGGCACATAAACTAAAAAGCCTTGAAGAGGCCGGGCGCGGTGGCTCAAGCCTGTAATCCCAGCACTTTGGGAGGCCGAGACGGGTGGATCACAAGGTCAGGAGATCGAGACCATCCTGGCTAACGCAGTGAAACCCGTCTCTACTTAAAAATACAAAAAAAAACTAGCTGGGTGAGGTGGCGGGCGCCTGTAGTCCCAGCTACTCGGGAGGCTGAGGCAGGAGAATGGCGGAGCTTGCAGTGAGCTGAGATCCGGCCACTGCACTCCAGCCTGGGCGACAGAGTGAGACTCCATCTCAAAAAAAAAAAAAAGAAAAAAAAAACCTAGAAGAGATGAATAAATTCCTGGAAAAATAAAACCCTCCTAGCTTAAATCAGGAAGAATTAGATACTCTGAACAGACCAATAACAAGCAGTGAGATTGAAATGGTAAATAAAACATTATCAACAAAAAAAATCCAGGACCAGATGGATTCACAGCACAATTCTACCAGACATTCAAAGAAGAGTTGTACCAATCCTTTTGACACTATTCCACAATATAGAGAAAGAAGGAATTCATTCTATGAAGGCAGCATCACCCTAATACCAAAAGCAGGAAAGGACATTACCAAAAAAAGAAAACTACAGACTGATATCCTTGATGAACATCGATGCTAAAATCCTTATCAAAATACTTGCTAACCAATCCAAAAACATATCAAAAAGATAATCCATCATGATCAAGTGGGTTTCATACCAAGGCAGGGATGGTTTAACATACGCAAATCAATAAATGTGATACACCACGTAAACAGAATAAAAAAAAAAAATCACATTATCATTTCAATAGATGCCAAAAAAGCATTTTAAAAATCCAGCATCCCTTTATGTTTAAAAATCTCAGCAAAATCGGCATACAAGGGACATACCTTAAGGTAATAAAAGCCATCTATGACAAACCCACAGCCAAAATAATACTGAATGGGGAAAAGTTGAAAGCATGCCCTCTGAGAACTCGAACAAGACAAGGATGCTCACTCTTACCACTCCTCTTCAACGTAGTACTGGAAGTTCTAGCCAGAGCAATCAGACAAAAAAAAAAGAGAAAGAAAAGAAAGAAAAGAAAGAAAGAAAGAAAGGGCATCCAAATTGGTAAAGAGGAAGTCAAACTGTCGCTGTTTGCTGACGATATGATTGTTTACCTTGAAAATCCTAAGGACTCCTCCAGAAAGCTCCTAGAACTGATAAAGAATTTAGCAAAATTTCCAGATACAAGATTAATGTACACAAATAAGTAGCTCTTCTATACACCAACAGCAACCAAGTGGAGAATCAAATCAAGAACTCAACACCTTTTACAATAGCTGCAAAAAAAAAAAAAAAAATACTTAGGAATATACCTAACTAAGGAGGTGAAAGACCTCTATAAGGGAAACTACAAAACACTGCTGAAAGAAATCATAGACAACATGAACAAATGGAAACACATCTCATGCTCATGGATGGGTAGAATCAATATTGTGAAAATTACCGTACTGTCAAAAGCAATCTACAAATTCAATGCAATCTCCATCAAAATACCACCATCATTCTTCACGGAATTAGAAAAAACAATTCTAAAATTCATATGGAACCAAAAAAGAGTCCTCATAGCCAAAGCAAGACTAAGAAAAAAGAATAAATCTGGAGGCATCACACTACCTGATTTCAAACTATACCATAAGGCCATAGTCACCAAAACAGCATAGTACTGGTACAAAACTAGGCCATAGGCCAATGGAACACAATAGAGAACCCAGAAATAAGCCCAAATACTTACAGTCAACTGATCTTTGACAAAGCAAACAAAAACATAAAGTGGGGAAAGGACACCCTTTTTAAGAAATGGTGCTGGGATAATTGGCTAGCGACATGTAGGAGAATGAAACTGTATCCTCATCTCTCACCTTATACAAAAATCAACTCAACATGAATTAAGAACTTAAACCTAAGACCTGAAGCTATAAAAATCCTGGAAGATAACATTGGAAAAACCCTTCTAGACATTGGCTTCCACAAGGATTTCATGACCAAGATCCCAAAAGCAAATGCAATAAAAACAAAGAAAAATGGCTGGGACCTAATAAAACTAAAGAACTCTTGCATGGCAAAAGAAACAGTCAGCAGAGTCAACAGACAGCCCACAGAGTGGGAGAAAATCTTTGCAATCTATACATCTGACAAATGACTAATATCCAGAATCTGCAATGAACTCAAACAAATCAGTAAGAAAGAAACAAACAATCCCATCAAAAAGTGGGCTAAGGACATGAATAGACAATTCTCAACAGAAGACATACAAATGGCCAACAAACATTTGAAAAAATGTTCAACATCACTAATGATCAGGGAAACGCAAATCAAAACCACAATGTGATACCACCTTACTCCTGCAAGAATGGCCATAATCAAAAAATCAAAAAACAGCAGATGTTGGTGCAGGTGCAGTGATCAGGGAACACTTCTACACTGCTGGTGGGAATGTAAACTAGTACAGCCACTATAGAAAACAGTGTGGAGATTCCTTAAAAAACTAAAAGTAGAACTACCATTTGATCCCACTGCTGGGTATCTACCCAGAGGAAAAGAAGTCATTATTCAAAAAAGATACTTGCACACGCATGTTTATAGCAGCACAATTAACTCCTGCAAAATTGTGGAACCAACCCAAATGCCTATCAATCATTGAGTATATAAAGAAACTGTGGTGTGTGTGTGTGTATATATATATATATGTTTGGGAAGAATGGAGGAGGATCATAGCACTGCACAGCTCAATAAACAATTTTCAGTTGCTGTCCTGCTGTCCTGAATGTCCTTGGCTCTTCCTGCTGTGAGCACTTTGTCACTAGCATATATATAACAGTTTCTTTATATACTTTATATATACTTTGTATACTTTATACATACATATATATGTATATACTTTATACATACATATATATATATGGAATACTACACATCCATAAAAAGGAATGAATTAACAGCATTTGCAGTGACCTGGATGAGATTGGAGGCTATTATTCTAAGTGAAGTAACTCAGGAATGGCAAACCAAACACCATATGTTCTCACTGATATGTGTGAGTTAAGCTATGAGGACACAAAGGCATAAGAATGATGCAGTGGACTTTGGGAACTTGCGGGGATGAGTGGGAGGGGGACAAAGTCTAGACTACAAATATGGTGCGGTGTATACTTCTCGGGTGATGGGTGCACCAAAATCTCACAGATCGCCACTGAAGAACTTACTCATGTAACCAAATACCACCTGTACCCCAAAAACTTATGGGGGAAAAAGAAACCTTTATAATTAGATTTTAAAAACCTTTATAAATAACTAAAAAAGAACCTGAAAGGGCACCGTATCCAATCCCTCACCCAATGGCTGTCCCCCACCACCACACTTGCCCCAAATCTATGTAGTCTCTAGACACCTCCCCACCACCACCCTCCACTGTAATAGAAAATACCATAAGCCTTGGAGAGGGGGCAGTCGAGGTTCAAATTTGGGGTCTGCCATTTTCCATCTCTAAATTTCAATGTCTTCATCTGCAAAATGGGTATTATAATACCTAACTTGAAGTGAGCTAATAGAACTAAAGCACAGGGCAAGGCATATAGGAGGTGCTACACAATGTTATTTTTCTTTCATTTTCCTTCACAAAAATCTCCCATTGTTTCCAACTTGTCTATTTCCTGTGAGTCTTGTGATAATCCTCCTTATTATGCTTTAGACCTTGAGTCTCTGTTAAAGAAATCTATTGTGAATGGTCTCAGACTATTTAATATTCCAAGATCCTACCCCTGAGTCTGAAGAATCTGACAAGATGGCCCCATTTTAGCTCAAAGAATGTTGCCATCAATTCACCCAAGGCCTGCCCTCCCACTCTTTCTGGAAGTTTTCCTGTTGTCTCCTTAAGCCATTCAAGCATAGAGGAAGGCACACATTAAAGGAGCTATGAATTCAAAGGAAGAAAACAGCCTAAATTTGCTCCTTTATTTATTCAGTCAGTCAACAAACTTTTTTGATCATTTACTATGTGCCAGAAACTGCACTAGGCCACGAAAACAAAGCACTGAACACGACAGGCATGGAAATTGTCCTTAGTGTTCACAGCCTATGCTGGAGACCAACACTGAATAAGTAGTCACTTCAAAGAGAGAGAGGAGCACTCAAGGTGGAGAAACCTGATATACCTAGGGATCCAGGAAGGCTTCTGTCTTAGTCCAGGTGCCTCTAAATGCAGACCACGAGAGAAAGACTTGAGTGCAATTAGTTGATTTGGGAGGTGACCCCGAAAAGCAGGAGTGAGGAAATGAAGAGAGTAAGATGGAAAGATGTTTTTAAAACCCAGTGAAAGGTGCTGGGTGCAGTGGCTCAACCTTGCAATCCCAGCACTTTGGGAGGGCAAGGTGGGAGAATCACTTGAGCCCAGGAGTTCAAGACCAGCCTGGACAACATGGCAAAACCCTGTCTCTACAAAACACCAAAACATTAGCTGGATGTGGGGGTGCACACCTGTGGTCCCAGCTACTTGGGAGACTGAGGTGGGAAGATCACATGAGCCCAGAGAGGTCGAAGATTTGGTGATCCGAGATTGCACCACTACACTCCAGCCTGTGTGACAGAGCAAGACCTTGTCTCAAAAAATAAAAAAGAAAAGAAAAAGAAAAAGCCAATGAAAGGAGCAATTTGTCTTTGTGGGCAACTGAGGCTCAGTCCTGCGGAGGACCCTTTGAGAAACTACGTGGAATACACCTCAGAATTCTCTCACCAGAAGCCAAGGAGCTTCAGGTATCTATCCACTGGCGCTGTTCCTCATTCCTTGAGGGCTGTCTCCCAGGAGCCTTAACACCCCCCTCAACATGCAGACACACTTCTGGGTGTATCTACATCAGGGTTTCTCCACCTCAGCACTATTGACATTTGGATCCAGGTGATCCTTTGTTTTGGGACTGTCCTGTGCATTGTAGGATATTTAGCAACATCCCTGGCCTCTACTCACTAGATGCCAGTAGCATCACCCCCTGCTCCTCCGAAGTGTGACAACCAAAAAATATTTCCAGACACTGCCAAACATCCTCTGGTCTATGTGCAGCTGAGCAAGGATCCACAATGCCAAAAAATGCCCTCAATTAGAGAAGAATGATGCTGGAGAAGAGTGGAAGGCTCAGGGGACATGAGGCCAGCATCAACACCAGCTGCTGCAGCTTCCCCAAAGATGTTATGGTGTTTAAGCTGGAATTTAAAGAATGGGTATGAATTCACCTTTGAAAGTGGAAAACAATGAGTCTGGAAGCACACCTGCTTTGTAGATGATGGAATCCCCAGTAGCCAGCACAATGCCCAACAATGTATGGTAGCAGCTCAATAATTCAAGCCTGGGCTGCTTCACATCAATGGAAATGACAAGAAGTACAACCTAGATGAGCAAAAAGACAGAGCTTCAAGAAAAACGTGGCCAAGCACGGTGGCTCAAGCCTGTAATTCCAGCACTTTGGGAGGCCAAGGCAGGTGGATCACCTGAGGTCAGGAGTTCAAGACCAGCCTGGCCAACATGGTGAAACTAACAACATGGTCTCTACTAAAAATACAAAATTAGCCAGGCATGGTGGTACATACCTGTAATCCCAGCTACTTAGGAGGCTGAGGCAGGAGAATCGCTTGAACCCGGGAGGTGGAGGCTGCAGTGAGCCGAGATCGTACCACTGCACTCCAGCCTGGACAACAAGAGTGAAACTCTGTCTCAAAAAAAGAAAGAAAAAAAAAAAACGTGTCTTGACTGTAACCCCCACTACAAAAAGATGCAGCCCCATGGGCACAGGGCTTGGCAAATGGAACATGCTTGGCTTGATTTCAGCTCCACTTGCCCTTTGTCCAACCCTGTATATATCTAACAGCCCTGCCACAGGCTCCATTCTGCAAATCACCCCTATTTCCTTCATACCCCCAAATCACCATGTACAAAACTCTGGGGTGGGTAGGTTTGGGAAGAATGGAGGAGGATCATAGCACTGTGCGGCTCAATAAACAATTTTCAGTTGCTGTCCTGCTGTCCTGAATGTCCTTGGCTCTTCCTGCTGTGAGCACTTTGTCACTAGCTTCCTTTCTCCCCTGGCTCTGCTCTCTGCCACGTTGCTCTGTCTGACATTCACACCCACTATCGTAGTTGTCTCTGTCTGTGGCTCTGTCTGCACCTGCCTCTCTTTATCACTATCTCTCTCTGTCTGCTTGTCTGTCTCCCCTTCCCTGACCCTTTCACTCTTCCTTTCAATTTCCTTGTCTTCCCCATGACAGCCCACCTCAGGGGCCTTTGTCACTGCATTAAAAAATTTGGGACTGCAGCTCTAATCCCTGGGACAAGCTTGTTTTCTCTGTCTCTTTCACCTTGTTTCCTCCTGCACAGGTGGAAAGCTGTGGCCTTCCTCAGTTAGGAGGGTCAAGACTAAACTTAGGTTTGGACTTAGAAAACAGGACTATTTTTTTAGGTGAGCCTGGCCCAGGCAAATGAATATTGCATGATGTCCGTGAGTTTGTAGTGTAGTCTGGAGACACAGCCCCAGGAAGTAATACAGCCTGATTTTCCTCTTGTGTGCATCTATTTACCTTTAGGACCATATTTGGCAGGGTACGGGGAGGAGGACAATAATGACTAGTAAAATATTTATTTGGGTATTCCTGAATCTCCTTGAGAATTTTTTCTTAGATTCATCCTCTTAATATCACCCCCAAACCAGGTTGAAGAATTAAGAGATGCTTGTCAAAATACACAGAGCAGAGACTATTATAAACACAAAAGAAAAAGTTTTGATAAAACACCTCTTCTAAATTTGGAAAAATCTAGCTAAAAATGGATGTTAAAGATTTTATTTTATACTACAATTATAAAACTTGATTGAACATATATATATATATGTTCACACACACACACATGTGATTATACATTATTTTATGTGGATATATGTCTTAGTCCATTTTCTGTTACTACAACTGGGTGCTTCTTGCTTAGGAATAAATGACTCAGAGTGGGGACCAGCAGAAGTCACAACTGGGTCCAAAAGCACTCACTAGCACCTCATCCTCTCCAGTCACTCCCATCTCAGGGAGGTGGCCAGATGGAAAGAGCATCCTGCCTTGATTCCAAACTAGGGGAGTAGAGAAATAAGGGATTCTGTCTTTTCCTTTTTTGTCCACTGTGCCAGTATAAATAGTCCTTTACCTTTTTAAGTGCCTGATGATAGATGCTCAATGAGGTTGATCCACATAGGCCAGTTAGATATGAGGGAGAAAAGCCATTGACTCCACCCTAGTTCTTTAGGTCAACTGAAATATCTTTAGGAATACATGTAGATACTCAGCATAAGTATGGAAGATTCCAAATGTGTACAGGGTCAAGGGAACAGCTGCTGGGGAGAGTAAAATGCATCACTGAGACAGGAAGAGGCAAGGAAATACAATAAGTACATGGAGTTTATAGGAAATGCACTGATTCAATTCAATAGACACTGCCAGGTACTGGAAAATAAGATTTGAAACATGTCTTCAAGGAACTCATGGTTTGGTGGAGGCTTTCCTACAATGTTCATTATAGGTTTTTCCCTCAGTGATGGAAAAAAGTGTTGAAATCTAGAGTGCTTCAATGAAAAAAATACATGTGAAATTATGTAAAAGGTTGTAAAGCACCAAATTCTGTATTATTTTCACTATTTATTACTTGATCATAAAGCTCTTCCTAATAATATATAGCAAGGGTTGGCAAACCACAGACTGCTGCCTGTGTTTGTGAATAAAGTTTTATTGGACCATAGCCATGTCCATTCATTTACCTATTACCTATGGCTGCTTTCATCCCTATAGAAGCAGTGTGGAGTTGTTGCAACCAAAATGGCATGGCCTGCAAATCCTAAAATATTTCCTATCTTCCCTTTACAGCTGAAGATTGCCAACATCTGATATATAGAGTCATTCAAATGTTCCCTGGGTCACTCGATTCTCCTGAATCTTTTTTCTTTCCCTGTAGAGAATGACTGTTTTTTTCACATGTGAAAAAAACCCGTCATTCAAAAAAATTCTTTATAATTGAGTGAAAAACACAGGATGGTAAGTTTTCAACACTTCCAACAATAAAATAACACAGAATCATAATTATTATTTATTGCTTTCTATTTTACTAAATTATTGGAAATAAAATTTTGCTTTTATAAATTAAAAAATTCATTCTGCCATGTGGTAACTTGTGTTTTTCCAGTTTTTTTTTAAAGATGAAAGCTTTTCTCCTTAAATTATGACAATCTGTCTTGTAGAAGAAATAATTGCTTTGCATTAAGGTGACTTGCTTTATTCTGTGTTATTATTGCCAAGCAACCTCATCTTAAATCCCAAAGTTCTAACTTCTTTTAATAGACATAGAGGTATTATCTGAGTTCCAAGAATTTATATTAAGCTCTTACAAAGTGTATTATGAATGTAGCCCACACAAATACTGAAACATAACTCTGGGACAGCTGCACTAGACCCAAGGCTGGTTTCAGTTACCATTTACTCTTTGAATATAGCAAATATCCAGAAGTTAAAAAAAAAAAAACCTCTGAGAAACCAAGATATGAGTTGGCATTGGATTAATCCCACACTGGTATTTGTGATCATCAAAAAACTGGAGCCACAGCCATGTGGCCTAAACCAGATGGTAGCATGAACTTTCTTCCTCTCTGCCAAGTATTATTTCATGTGTATTTTTAAAATCATCACTACACCTAGAACCAACAGGTTTGCTATCCTTTAACATTTGAATTAGGTTTTAGGGCAGAAAAAACCCTTGGTTTGTTTTTGAGTTAGACCTTAGAAAGCCACTCCTGTGGTCCTGAAGAAATAAGAACCAGGTAAACATCAGCTTTGAAAACCTGAAAGATAGTCATTCTTAATATACACAGTTTACTTCATTATTGCCATTTGGGCACATCACTTGCCTAGTCCGTGACTCTTCTTCTATTGCTTTCTTCTTGTCACCATGCACTAGGTGGTTTTGGCAGTGTTAGGTCACCTGTTGCAAAGGCCAAAATTATCCCAAAATAGAAGCAAAGTAGCAGCATAGGCCAAGGAAGGCCTTAAAGAGAAGCATATGCATTAACATAATAAGATTTTGGAAAGTAGATGAGAGGGATGTCTTCAGGCCAAAGAGAGGAAGAATTCAGTTTGGTTAAATAAAGTGGCTAAAAAGATTCTGGCTAATTCTGAATACATTTTATATCCACATTTTATCTAAGAGAAGAGTTTATCCATTAGCAACCTATATCTGGGCACGGCCAACCTTTAAAACTATAATTGCTACCTTTCCCATTAGTAAATATTATGAATTGAATTGTTGTTCCCGCCCCTCCAAAATTCATATGTTGAAGCCCTAACCCTCAGTACCTCAGAATGTGACCTTATTTGGAAATACGGTCATTGCAAGTGCAATTAGTTAAGATGAAGTCGTAATGGAGTAGAGTGGGCCCTAATCCAATACAACTGGTGTCCTTATGAAAGGGGAAAATCCTGACACAGATATGCACAGGGAGAAGAATACAATGTGAACACCAAGGCCGGGATCAGGGTAATGAATCTACAAGTCACGAAGGCCAAAGATTGCCAGCAAACCACTAGAAAGTTAGGTGAGTAGCATGGAACAGATTCTCTCTCACGACCCTCAGAAGAAACCAATCCTGCCCATACCTTGATCTTGGACTTCCAGCCTCCAGAACCATGATACAATAAATTTCTGTCGTTTAAGCTGTCCAGTTTGGTACTTTGTTACAGCAGCCCTAGCAGACTAATGCAGTAGAGCCCCCATCAGATCATCAGTCGGCATATCTACATGTCTACAACAGCATCATTCTAGGTCACAGGGCATCCCCCCACCCCAGGTTCATTCCTTCTGCAGACCACTCTAGAGAAAACTCTGGCCTACCATATATAGATTGGTGTTCCTGTATATGGTACTGGTGAGTTCACTTTTTCATTCCTGTGTTAAAGAAGGTATTTCCCAACTTGAAATTTTTCACTTCTTTTTAGTTTCCTAACTAAAGTTTTTTAGTAAATAAAAATGCATACATTATTTCCTTATCCCTCACTGGATTAGAATGAAAGTAGTATCTTTTTGAAAAGGCATTAGTTTCAAAATACAAGTAACCAGAATACTCATTGAATGCTTTTATAATCAGGATATGCACAATTACCTCTAGTATATGGTCTCAATTCTTATTTCATTATTTTTCTCCTGATGGTAAATACGCAAAACTCTTCTATATTTGAAGACTTTTGTTTCACCAAGTCAAAAATCCCTCAAATATGAATCCTTCAAATTCCCTTTTAAAAAGTAAAATTAAAGCAGTAAAATAATCCTGACAAAAGGATAATAGTCAAAGTTGTGAGAGAAAAGGATTTGGAGATTTTCAGCTACAATCAAATCCATGAGACGTGAATAAACTGGAAAAGAATCGTAGATATAATAAGGCTAAGACGTAGCTAATGTTTTCTATATTGAGAGTGGTAAGTGTTTTAGTGAAATCAATTATTCCATTACAAAATTGTATAAATTAGGTAGTACTATTATTTTCACCATTTTATAAATGTAGAAACTGAGACACCAAGAAACTCTGTGAATTGCCCAAGGTCACAGAGCTAGTCATTGATGGAGTAGAAGTGACCCCCAGGCAGCCTGACTCCACAGTTCACACGCTAACCCCTTGGTGACACAACTTCTCAACATTGTGGTTCATCGCCAATATTCATAAGTGAAATAAATATTAAATTTCAGTTATAGGATAATGAAAAGAAATATTTAAGTCCTTAAGCCCCCCAAATTAACTCTAGGTTAAGAAGCCCTGGTGTAGATAGACTTTAGAAGGCAAGTATCATGTCAGTCTTACTAACTATTAAGTAGCTAGTACAAACCCTCAAACATACATGCACAATAGAAAAGACAGATTTGTGCCGCATTCCATCAGGTCCAATGCCATGATTCATGACTTGGCTCCCACAAAGCCCCAGTAACCCTGCCTCTTTTGGTATCCAAGGCCATCCCACAGTCCTTGGGAACAAGGTCAGACATTAGACAGGTACACTGAATGTCCTTGAAAAGTAAAAATAATGTATTATCAGAAACATTTAACCTGAAAAGGCCCAGAAATTTGGAAGATAAAAGTTCAGCAGTAGAAAATGACTTGCCAACACAGTGTAAACTATGTGGTTTGCCAGATGTTAACTGCAATTGGCACTTCTGAGGCTGATGTGAGATGTGTTGTCCTTCATCTCCAAAGAGCTGTTTCTGACCTACTTTCTTCCTGATCACCCCATTTGGAAAAAGGAAGAAAAAACTTTGAATTTGATTCTAAGTGTTTTACTGAGCTATTTTAATTAAAATATTTTGAAGGATAATGTGCTTTCATGAAACTTGAAATAGCAGTTTTCCTTAGAGCTCACACTTTATGTCAGCGAGCAATTATGGCCTAGATTGAACACATTTGGACCTGACTCATTTTTCTATTAATATAGTAATAATCCCTCATGAATATTCATAATTCCTTCATTCGTACTGTATTTACACATCTCCTTCAGATGAAATACATTAAAATTTCCATTTTATCATGGAAAAAGTAGGCATAGCAAATTTCAAACAAGTAACTTATATTTTTACCAAAACAGGGTTAGTTTTCTTCATTGATTTTGGTATAGACATACTTAATTCTCAAATGAAACTCAAGTTGATTCAGGCCCAGTCCTTGAAGGCTAACACATCAAATTCTTTCTTCCCACTCCCACATCATAAGGTCTCTCTGCCCCCTTGTAAAAGCATTGTTTAGTCAATTCTTAGCTGTTTAAATGTTCTAAACTTCCATTCATTTGTTCAACAAATATTTACTGAGAGCCTCCTATATGATAGGTGATGAATTACAACTGGCAATGCAGTGATACATAAGAAGTGTCTTGGGGCATGCCCAAGATGGCCGAATAGGAACAGCTCCAGCCTCCAGCTCCCAGCATGAGCAACACACAAGATGGGTGGTTTCTGCGTTTTCAACTGAGGTACCGGGTTCATCTCACTGGGGCATGTCGGACAGTTGGCACTGGTCCATGGGTGCAGCCCAACCAGTGAGAGCTGAAGCAGGGCGAGGCATTGCCTCACCTGGGAAGCACAAGGGGGAAGGGAATTCCTTTTCCTAGCCAAAGGAAACTGAGACACACAACACCTGGAAAATCAGGTAACTCCCACCCTAATACTGCGCTTTACGAAGGGTCTTAGCAAACGGCACACCAGGAGATTATAGCCCACACCTGGCCCAGGGGGTCCCACGCCCACGGAGCCTCCCTCATTGTTAGCACAGCAGTCTGAGATCTAACTGCAAGGCAGCAGCGAGGCTGGGGGAGGGGCGCCCACCATTGCTGAGGCTTAAATAGGTAAAGAAAGCCGCCAGGAGGCTTGAATTGGGTGGAGCCCACCACAGCTCAAGGAGGCCGGCCTGCCTCTGTAGACTCCTCCTCTGGGGACAGGGCATAGCTAAACAAAAAGCAGCAGAAACCTCGACAGAGGTAAATGCCGCTGTCTTACAGATTTGAAGAGAGCAGTGGATCTCCCAGCACGGAGGTTGAGATCTGAGAAGGGACAGACTGCCTGCTCAAGTGGGTCCCTGACCCCTGAGTAGCCTAACTGGGAGACATCCTCCACTAAGTGCAGACTGACACCTCACACCTCACACGGTGGGGTACCCCCCTGAGACGAAGCTTCCAGAGCAAGAATCAGACAGCAACACTCGCTGTTCAGCAATATTCTATCTTCTACAGCCTCCGCTGCTGATACCCAGGCAAACAGGGTCTGGAGTGGACCTCAAGCAAACTCCAACAGACCTACAGCTGAGGGTCCTGACTGTTAGAAGGAAAACTAACAAACAGAAAGGACACACACACCAAAACCCCATCAGTACATCACCATCATCAAAGACCAAAGGCAGATAAACCCAAAAAGATGTGAGAAAAGCAGTGCAGAAAAGCTGGAAATTCGAAAAATCAGAGCGCATCTCCCCCTCCAAAGGAACGCAGCTCATTGCCAGCAACGGAACAAAGCTGGACGGAGAATGACTTTGATGAGTTGAGAGAAGAAGGCTTCAGTCGATCAAACTTCTCAGAGCTAAAGGAGGAACTATGTAACCCGTGCAAAGAAACTAAAAACCTTGAAAAAAGAATGGATGAATGGATAACTAGAATAATCAATGCAGAGAAGACCTTAAAAGAACTGATAGAGATGAAAACCATAACACAAGAACTACGTGACAAATGCACAAGCTTCAGTAACTGACTCGATAAACTGGAAGAAAGAGTATCAGCGATTGAAGATCAATTGAATGAAATGAAGCGAGAAGACAAGTGTAGAAAAAAAGGGTAAAAAGAAATGAACAAAGCCTCCAAGAAATATGGGATTATGGGAAAAGACCAAATCTACGTCTGATTGGTGTGCCTGAAAGTGACGGGGAAAATGGAACCAAGCTGGAAAACACTCTGCAGCCTATTATCCAGGAGAACTTCCCCAACCTAGTAAGGCAGGCCAACATTCAAATTCAGGAAATACAGAAAATGCCACAAAGATACTCCTTGAGAAGAGCAACTCCAAGACACATAATTGTCAGATTCACCAAAGTTGAAATGAAGGAAAAAAAGTTAAGGGCAACCAGAGAGAAAGGTCGGGTTACCCACAAAGGGAAGCCCATCAGACTAACAGCAGATCTCTCGGCAGAAACTCTCCAAGCCAGAAGAGAGTGGGGGCCAATATTCAACATTCTTCAAGAAAAGAATTTTCAACCCAAAATTTCATATCCAGCCAAACTAAGTTTCATAAGTGAAGGAGAAATAAAATCCTTTACAGACAAGCAAATGCTGAGAGATTTTGTCACCACCAGGCCTGCCCTACAAGAGATCCTGAAGGAAGTACTAAACATGGAAAGGAACAACAGGTACCAGCCATTGCAAAAACATGTCAAAATGTAAAGGATCTAGAACTAGAAATACCATTTGACCCAGCCATACCATTACTGGGTATATACCCAAAGGATTATAAATCATGCTGCTATAAAGACGCATGCACACGTATGTTTATTGCAGCACTATTCACAATAGCAAAGACTTGGAATCAACCCAAATGTCCATCAGTGACAGATTGGATTAAGAAAATGTGGCTCGCTGTTGCTGCAGGAACCGCGAGGGAGGCTTGGGTGGGCGCAGCGGCGGTAGCCTGTCGGAGTTCCAACCCTCCGTCACGGGGCCGGGCAGCCTGGCGAGCCTGCTCCAGGCCCCAGTCCCTGGCCCGTGGTCCTCCAGGCCATCTTCCCGCTTTCCTGCTGGCCCCATTTTCATCCACCGTCAGCTCTGCGGCCTTGGGCAAGGCCCTTAATGATGGTGGTCTTCAGTTTTTCCATCTGTAAAGTAGATATAATAGTCGTTCGTTCAGAACTTTACTGGGCACCTATTCTGGGCCAAGTGCAGACTTAGATTCTGGGGACTCAAGACTTACGCAGACGCCCCCTTCGGAGACTTAATGAGTATGAACCAAGGGGCGGGTGCGTTGTCAATGTAAAATGCAGTGTGGATGTTATCAACAGTTATCCTGTGTTCATCATCCTATCCAACAGACCTACAGCTGAGGGTCCTGACTGTTAGAAGGAAAAATATCAAACAGGAAGGACACCTACACCAAAACCCCATCAGTACATCACCATCATCAAAGACCAGAGGCAGATAAAACCACAAAGATGGGGAAAAAGCAGGGCAGAAAAGCTGGAAATTCAAAAAATAAGAGCGCATCTCCCCCGGCAAAGGAGCGCAGCTCATCGCCAGCAACGGATCAAAGCTGGACGGAGAATGACTTTGACGAGATGAGAGAAGAAGGCTTCAGTCCATCAAACTTCTCAGAGCTAAAGGAGGAATTACGTACCCAGCACAAAGAAACTAAAAATCTTGAAAAAAAAGTGGAAGAATTGATGGCTAGAGTAATTAATGCAGAGAAGGTCATAAACGAAATGAAAGAGATGAAAACCATGACACGAGAAATACGTGACAAATGCACAAGCTTCAGTAACCGACTCGATCAACTGGAAGAAAGAGTATCTGCGATTGAGGATCAAATGAATGAAATGAAGCGAGAAGAGAAACCAAAAGAAAAAAGAACAAAAAGAAATGAACAAAGCCTGCAAGAAGTATGGGATTATGTAAAAAGACCAAATCTACGTCTGATTGGGGTGCCTGAAAGTGAGGGGGAAAATGGAACCAAGTTGGAAAACACTCTTCAGGATATCATCCAGGAGAACTTCCCCAACCTAGTAGAGCAGGCCAACATTCAAATCCAGGAAATACAGAGAACGCCACAAAGATACTCCTCGAGAAGAGCAACTCCAAGACACATAATTGTCAGATTCACCAAAGTTGAAATGAAGGAAAAAATCTTAAGGGCAGCCAGAGAGAAAGGTCGGGTTACCCACAAAGGGAAGCCCATCAGACTCACAGCAGATCTCTCGGCAGAAACTCTCCAAGCCAGAAGAGAGTGGGGGCCAATATTCAACATTCTTAAAGAAAAGAATTTTAAACCCAGAATTTCATATCCAGCCAAACTAAGTTTCATAAGTGAAGGGGAAATAAAATCCTTTACAGATAAGCAAATGGTTAGAGATTTTGTCACCACTAGGCCTGCCTTACAAGAGACCCTGAAGGAAGCACTAAACATGGAAAGGAACAACCGGTACCAGCCATTGCAAAAACATGCCAAAATGTAAAGACCATCGAGGCTAGGAAGAAACTGCATCAACTAACGAGCAAAATAACCACTTAATATCATAATGGCAGGATCAAGTTCACACATAACAATCTTAACCTTAAATGTAAATGGACTAAATGCTCCAATTAAAAGACACAGACTGGCAAACTGGATAAAGAGTCAAGACCCATCAGTCTGCTGTATTCAGGAGACCCATCTCACACGCAGAGACACACATAGGCTCAAAATAAAGGGATGGAGGAAGATTTACCAAGCAAATGGAGAACAAAAAAAAGCGGGGGTTGCAATACTAGTCTCTGATAAAACAGACTTTAAACCATCAAAGATCAAAAGAGACAAAGAAGGCCATTACATAATGGTAAAGGGATCAATTCAACAGGAAGAGCTAACTATCCTAAATATATACGCACCCAATACAGGAGCACCCAGATTCATAAAGCAAGTCCTTAGAGACTTACGAAGAGACTTAAACTCCCATACAATAATAATGGGAGACTTCAACACTCCACTGTCAACATTAGACAGATCAACGAGACAGAAAGTTAACAAGGATATCCAGGAATTGAACTCAACTCTGCACCAAGCAGACCTAATAGACATCTATAGAACTCTCCACCCCAAATCAACAGAATATACATTCTTCTCAGCACCACATCGTACTTACTCCAAAATTGACCACGTAATTGGAAGTAAAGCACTCCTCAGCAAATGTACAAGAACAGAAATTATAACAAACTGTCTCTCAGACCACAGTGCAATCAAACTAGAACTCAGGACTAAGAAACTCAATCAAAACCGCTCAACTACATGGAAACTGAACAACCTGCTCCTGAATGACTACTGGGTACATAACGAAATGAAGGCAGAAATAAAGATGTTCTTTGAAACCAATGAGAACAAAGATACAACATACCAGAATCTCTGGGACACATTTAAAGCAGTGTGTAGAGGGAAATTTATAGCACTAAATGCCCACAAGAGAAAGCAGGAAAGATCTAAAATTGACACTCTAACATCACAATTAAAAGAACTAGAGAAGCAAGAGCAAACACATTCGAAAGCTAGCAGAAGGCTAGAAATAACTAAGATCAGAGCAGAACTGAAGGAGATAGAGACAGAAAAAACCCTCTAAAAAATCAATGAATCCAGGAGTTGGTTTTTTGAAAAGATCAACAAAATTGACAGACCACTAGCAAGACTAATAAAGAAGAAAAGAGAGAAGAATCAAATCGATGCAATTAAAAATGATAAAGGGGATATCACCACCGACCCCACAGAAATACAAACTACCATCAGAGAATACTATAAACACCTCTACGCAAATAAACTGGAAAATCTAGAAGAAATGGATAATTTCCTGGACACTTACACTCTTCCAAGACTAAACCAGGAAGAAGTTGAATCCCTGAATAGACCAATAGCAGACTCTGAAATTGAGGCAATAATTAATAGCCTACCAACCAAAAAAAGTCCAGGACCAGATGGATTCACAGCTGAATTCTACCAGAGGTACAAGGAGGAGTTGGTACCATTCCTTCTGAAACTATTCCAATCAATAGAAAAAGAGGGAATCCTCCCTAACTCATTTTATGAGGCCAACATCATCCTGATACCAAAGCCTGGCAGAGACACAACAAAAAAAGAGAATTTTAGACCAATATCCCTGATGAACATCGATGCAAAAATCCTCAATAAAATACTGGCAAACCGGATTCAGCAACACATCAAAAAGCTTATCCACCATGATCAAGTGGGCTTCATCCCTGGGATGCAAGGCTGGTTCAACATTCGCAAATCAATAAACATAATCCAGCATATAAACAGAACCAAAGACAAGAACCACATGATTATCTCAATAGATGCAGAAAAGGCTTTTGACAAAATTCAACAGCCCTTCATGCTAAAAACGCTCAATAAATTCGGTATTGATGGAACGTACCTCAAAATAATAAGAGCTATTTATGACAAACCCACAGCCAATATCATACTGAATGGGCAAAAACTGGAAAAATTCCCTTTGAAAACTGGCACAAGACAGGGATGCCCTCTCTCACCACTCCTATTCAACATAGTGTTGGAAGTTCTGGCTAGGGCAATTAGGCAAGAGAAAGAAATCAAGGGTATTCAGTTAGGAAAAGAAGAAATCAAATTGTCCCTCTTTGCAGATGACATGATTGTATATTTAGAAAACCCCATTGTCTCAGCCCAAAATCTCCTTAAGCTGATAAGCAACTTCAGCAAAGTCTCAGGATACAAAATCAATGTGCAAAAATCACAAGCATTCTTATACACCAGTAACAGACAAACAGAGAGCCAAATCAGGAATGAACTTCCATTCACAATTGCTTCAAAGAGAATAAAATACCTAGGAATCCAACTTACAAGGGATGTAAAGGACCTCTTCAAGGAGAACTACAAACCACTGCTCAGTGAAATAAAAGAGGACACAAATAAATGGAAGAACATACCATGCTCATGGATAGGAAGAATCAATATCGTGAAAATGGCCATACTGCCCAAGGTAATTTATAGATTCAATGCCATCCCCATCAAGCTACCAATGAGTTTCTTCACAGAATTGGAAAAAACTGCTTTAAAGTTCATATGGAACCAAAAAAGAGCCCGCATCTCCAAGACAATCCTAAGTCAAAAGAACGAAGCTGGAGGCATCACGCTACCTGATTTCAAACTATACTACAAGGCTACAGTAACCAAAACAGCATGGTACTGGTACCAAAACAGAGATATAGACCAATGGAACAGAACAGAGTCCTCAGAAATAATACCACACATCTACAGCCAACTGATCTTTGACAAACCTGAGAGAAACAAGAAATGGGGAAAGGATTCCCTATTTAATAAATGGTGCTGGGAAAATTGGCTAGCCATAAGTAGAAAGCTGAAACTGGATCCTTTCCTTACTCCTTATACGAAAATTAATTCAAGATGGATTAGAGACTTAAATGTTAGACCTAATACCATAAAAATCCTAGAGGAAAACCTAGGTAGTACCATTCAGGACATAGGCATGGGCAAAGACTTCATGTCTAAAACACCAAAAGCAACGGCAGCAAAAGCCAAAATTGACAAATGGGATCTAATTAAACTAAAGAGCTTCTGCACAGCAAAAGAAACTACCATCAGAGCGAACAGGCAACCTACAGAATGGGAGACAATTTTTGCAATCTACTCATCTGACAAAGGGCTAATATCCAGAATCTACAAAGAACTCAAACAAATTTACAAGAAAAAAACAAACAACCCCATCAAAAAGTGGGCAAAGGATATGAACAGACATTTCTCAAAAGAAGACATTCATACAGCCAACAGACACATGAAAAAATGCTCATCATCACTGGCCATCAGAGAAATGCAAATCAAAACCACAATGAGATACCATCTCACACCAGTTAGAATGGCGATCATTCAAAAGTCAGGAAACAACAGGTGCTGGAGAGGATGTGGAGAAATAGGAACACTTTTACACTGTTGGTGGGATTGTAAACTAGTTCAACCATTATGGAAAACAGTATGGCGATTCCTCAAGGATCTAGAACTAGATGTACCATATGACCCAGCCATCCCATTACTGGGTATATACCCAAAGGATTATAAATTATGCTGCTATAAAGACACATGCACACGTATGTTTATTGCGGCACTATTCACAATAGCAAAGACTTGGAATCAACCCAAATGTCCATCAGTGACAGATTGGATTAAGAAAATGTGGCACATATACACCATGGAATACTATGCAGCCATCAAAAAGGATGAGTTTGTGTCCTTTGTAGGGACATGGATGCAGCTGGAAACCATCATTCTTAGCAAACTATCACAAGAACAGAAAACCAAACACCGCATGTTCTCACTCATAGGTGGGAACTGAACAATGAGATCACTTGGACTCGGGAAGGGGAACATCACACACCGGGGCCTATCATGGGGAGGGGGGAGGGGGGAGGGATTGCATTGGGAGTTATACCTGATGTAAATGACGAGTTGATGGGTGCTGACGAGTTGATGGGTGCAGCACACCAACATGGCACAAGTATACATATGTAACAAACCTGCACGTTGTGCACATGTACCCTAGAACTTAAAGTATAATAATAATAAATAAATAAATAAATAAATAAAAGAAAATGTGGCTCATATACACCATGGAATACTATGCAGCCATGAAAAAGGATGAGTTCGTGTCCTTTGTGGGGACATGGATGCAGCTGGAAACCATCATTCTCAGCAAACTATCGCAAGAACAGAAAACCAAATACCTCATGTTCTCACTCATAGGTGGGAATTGAACAATGAGAACACTTGGACACAGGAAGGGGATCATCACACACCGGGTCCTATTGTGGGGAGGTGGGGGGAGGGATAGCATTAGGAGATATACCTAATGTAAATGATGAGTTAATGGGTGCAGCACACCAACATGGCACATGTATACATATGTAACAAACCTGCACATTGTGCACATGTACCCTAGAACTTAAAGTATAATTAAAAAAAAAAAAAAAAAAAAGAAGTGTCTGGATCCCTGAGGGTCTCATAGTAAGGAAGACAGATAAACCTAACCAGACTATAAGCTGACTGGTGTTGTAGTAGAGGTAGTAACTGAAGGCTGTGTAAGTACTAGGGAACTTACAGTTAGTCTTTCTAGAGTATTAAAGAAACGTTTCAAAGAAAGACCAAGGCATGTTTAGAGGCTTGGGGCTTTCAGCCCCACTCCATGACCTCAGGGAGGTGAACATGTGGAGGTTTCTGGAGGGTGACCCACTAGGAAGGGCATAGAAGTTCTACACCCCTTCTCACATGCTTTGCCACATGTATCTCTTCATCTGTATCCTTTGTAAATCCTTTATGATAAACTGGTAAACATAACTAAGTGCTTCCTTGAATTCTGTGACCTGCTCTAGAAAATTAATTGAACCCAAGAAGAGGATCATGGGATTCCCGATTTATTACCAATCAGTCAGAAGCACAGGTAAAACAAACTGGGGCTTGCAACTGGCATCAGAAGTGGGAGTAGTTTTGTGAGACTGATCCCTCAACCTGTGGGATCTGATGCTATCTCCAGTAATGTCAGAATTGAATTAGAGGACACAAAATTGGTGTCTGCTGCAGAATTGATTGCTTGCTTGCTGGTAAGGAAAAAACCCCATACATTTAGTCGCCGAAGTCTTCCGTGTTGATTGTTATTGAGTAAGAGAAAAGAAAAAGAACTTTGAGTTTAAGTGTATTTTTTGCACTCACAACTTAATTGAAATGACATCCCAGGGAGGAAAAGTATGATGTTAAATTGCTAATGAGTTGATTAAATCAGGGAGGTCAAATGCCACAGGCAAAATTATAGGACAAGACTGCAGTGAAAAAAAAGTTTCATTTCAATGGAGAATTTCCCTCAGATATGAGTTTTGGAAACACACTGGGGTTTAGATCTGGCAGCAATGTGGATCATGCCCATTCACTCATTCTTTACTGTTACCCTAATTAACCACCAGTGCCTTATGCAGACTTGTCCAGGAGGGAGGGGATCGTGGCCTTAAATATAAAAGGAGAGTGCTAGAAAGAGAAATTGAGCAAAGATGAAATATGAGGCAGCATGGTGTGAAATAATGAAAAAATTGGAAAAAGCTGAGGGAGAACAGAGTAGCGGTAAAGGTGCTGAACCTGAATCTGTTTACTAGTGATTGAGAACAAGAGTATAATGTAGCTTACCTCTGCTGTGTACTGACTGGACTTCCAACTATCGGCACCTATAGCCCTTGGCTTGAGAGCTCTTTTTGGCTGCTACCACCCACACTCTCCCTGCGCACACAACAGGCTAGAAGGGGCAGAGGATTAAGAGCTCCTGGGAACAGTCCTCAACCAATATCTGGCAGGAACTGTTAGATAAATCTCCCAGCTCCTGTGCCCCCTAGATGGGATAACTCTGAGGTATGTGTTTTATCTTTCAAACCAGACAAAGCTCTCATTGCCCAGAGTAGGCACCCTTGATAATACATTCTTATTAGCTGCCTTCCCTGCCCTTTCTCGCTTCCCTACTCCACTACTGGAATCTCCTAGGATCACCTCACAAAGGAACAACTTGTACTTGAATTCTCATCCCAACTGTCGATTAGAAAGAAAGTAGGTGTAAGGGAACAAATGAGAATGGAAAAGTGAAAGGTTGAAAAGTGAATATGAAAAACAAAACAGTAAGAGGCAGGAAAGACAAAAAGGAAAATTGCCACATCCTTGAAGAGATGAAACAAAAGAATCCAACTATATATCCCTTAAAGCAGAGGTTTTTAACTTGGACTGCACATTAAAATCGCCTACGATTAATAAAAACAAAAACTAACAGTACTCAGGTCCCATGCACATAACAATTATAAATGCACAAGTTCTGTCTCCTGCATATCCTGCCCTCCAGTCGATCCTCTGATAGTTGAAACTGTATTGTTGTGATCAAGGGAATAGGTAGAAACGCATACTTGTTAGAGCAAGTGGCTGGAAATAAATGAAAAAGGAAGGAGAATGAAAAGAAAAGCTAGCTGAGTATTGAATAAATATCTGCATCACTCTTGAAGGCTTTGGAACTATAATAGATTTTTCTTTTTCTTTTTGAGACAAGATCTTGCTCTATTGCCCAGGCTGGAGTACAGTGGCACGATCATAGCTCACTGCAGCTTCCACCTTCTAAGCTCAAACAGCCCTCCCGCCTCAGCCTCTGGAGTAGCTGGGACTACAGGCATGCACCACCAAGTCAAGCTATTTTTTTTTCTTTAGTAGAGACAACATCTTGCCATGTTGCTCAGGCTGGACTTAAACTCCTGAGCTCAAGCTATCCTCCCGCCTCAGCCTCCCAAAGTGCTGGAATTACAGGCATGAGCCACGGCACCCGGCCTACATTTATCTTTTAAAGGTACCACCATACTGAGGCTGGCCTCAAGGTGGTCTAGTTTTTTTCACATTCAAAATAACAGTTTTTCTAATATGCATTTAATCTACAAAATCTGCAAGAGGAATGAACAAATATGCCTAAGAGAGAACATGTGGCTGGGCCCAGGAGTACCTTTTACTTCACAAATCCAGTAGACTAGATAACTCTGATTAATGAACTCTATTGTCTTGATTTGGGGGTAAAAAAAATAATTTCTGATTTGATTTTGGACAAGTTTTTAAGGAAAACAATCAGACTGGTCAATGTTTGTTAAGCATTGGATTGGCAGGAAGTCCCAGGTTGGGAATAGATTAAAGATCAACCCCAGGGATTATTATTGAGTGAACCAAGGGTTCTTAGTTTAATGAATGGGATGAAAATAAACACTGCAACACATGTAAGTCCCTAAAATTTTATCTCCTCAAAAAGGAGGATGAAAATTAGTGACACATATATTAGCAACACCCCTGCCCCCAAAGAAATCTATAGCAAATTTAGAAATGAAAGAAAAATCAAGTTCACTTTTATTCTTCAGTTACTCTTCATTGGTATCATTATTCTACCATTTTAAAGATGATTGGTGGTAGATGACATTGTAGGTGCAATAGAAAGAGTTGGACTTTGAAGTAAACACAACTGGGTATCAATCTTAGGTCACTAGGTATATGTTCTGGTGAATACTTCATTGTGTTGTTGCCAGGATTAAATGAGATAGGGAAATACAGAGCATGTGCCTAGTGCATAGCAATTGCTCAATAAAATTGACCAGCAGTCATAACAGTAGCATTAGTAATAATAGTATTATGTAATAACTTTTCTGAACTTAATTTTCTTCATCTATAAAGTGAAACAAATAAGACCAACTTTGTACAATTCTAAGAATAAGTTTGCAAATGAAATAACATATTTTTTTTAATACTTTTTAAAAATTATACTTTAAGTTCTAGGGTACATGTGCGCAATGTGTGGTTTGTTACATATGTATACATGTGCCATGTTGGTGTGCTACACCCATTAACTCGTCATTTACATTAGGTATATCTCCTAATGCTATCCCTCCCCCCTATCCCCACCCCATGACAGGCCCCAGTGTGTGATGTTCCCCTTCCTGTATCCAAGTGTTCTCATTGTTCAATTCCCACCTATGAGTGAGAACATGCGGTGTTTGGTTTTTTGTCCTTGTGATAGTTTGCTGAGAATGATGGTTTCCAGCTTCATCCATGTCCCTACAAAGGACACGAACTCATCCTTTTTTATGGCTGCATAGTATTCCATGTTGTATATGTGCCACATTTTCTTAATGCAGTCTGTCACTGATGGACATTTGGGTTGGTTCCAAGTCTTTGCTATTGTGAATAGTGCTGCAATGAACATACGTGTGCATGTGTCTTTATAGCATCATGATTTATAATCCTTTGGGTACATACCCAGTAATGGGATGGCTGAGTCAAATGGTATTTCTAGTTCTAGATCCTTGAGGAATCGCCACACTGTCTTCCACAATGGTTGAACTAGTTTACAGTCCCACCAACAGTGTAAAAGTGTTCCTATTTCTCCACATCCTCTCTAGCACCTGTTGTTTCCTGACTTTTTAATGATCATCATTCTAACTGGTGTGAGATGGTATCTCATTGTGGTTTTGATTTGCATTTCTCTGATGGCCAGTGATGATGAGCATTTTTTCATGTGTCTGTTGGCTGCATAAATGTCTTCTTTTGAGAAGTATCTGTTCATATCCTTTGCCCACTTTTTGATGGGGTTGTTTGGTTTTTTCTTGTAAATTTGTTTGAGCTCTTTGTAGATTCTGGATATTAGCCCTGTCAGATGAGTAAATTGCAAAAATTTTCTCCCATTCTGTAGGTTGCCTGTTCACTCTGATGGTAGCTTCTTTTGCTGTGCAGAAGCTCTTTAGTTTAATTAGATCCCATTTGTCAATTTTGGCTTTTGTTGCCGTTGCTTTTGGTGTTTTAGACATGAAGTCCTTGCCCATGCCTATGTCCTGAATGGTATTGCCTAGGTTTTCTTCTAGGGTTTTTATGGTTTTAGGTCTAACATTTAAGTCTTTACTCCATCTTGAATTGATTTTTGTACAAGGTGTAAGGAAGGGATCCAGTTTCAGATTTCTACATATGGCTAGCCAGTTTTCCCAGCACCATTTATTAAATAGGGAATCCTTTCCCCATTTCTTGTTTTTGACAGGTTTGTCAAAGATCAGATGGCTATAGATGTGTGGTATTATTTCTGAGGGCTCTGTTCTGTTCCATTGGTCTATATCTCTGTTTTGGTACCAGTACCATGCTGTTTTGGTTACTGTAGCCTTGTAGTATAGTTTGAAGTCAGGTAGCGTGATGCCTCCAACTTTCTTCTTTTTGCTTAGTATTGTCTTGGCAATGTGGGCTCTTTCTTGTTTTGATATGAACTTTAAAGTAGTTTTTTCCAATTCTGTGAAGGAAGTCAATGGTAGCTTGATGGGGATGGCATTGAATCTATAAATTACCTTGGGCAGTATGGCCATTTTCAAGGTATTGATTCTTCCTATCCATGAGCATGGTATGTTCTTCCATTTGTTTGTGTCCTCTTATTTCGTTGAGCAGTGGTTTGTAGTTCTCCTTGAAGAGGTTCTTTACATCCCTTGTAAGTTGGATTCCTAGGTATTTTTATTCTCTTTGAAGCTATTGTGAATGGGAGTTCACTCATGATTTGGCTCTCTGTTCGTCTGTTATTGGTGTATAAGAATGCTTGTGATTTTTGCACATTGATTTTGTATCCTGAGACTTTGCTGAAGTTGCTTATCAGCTTAAGGAGATTTTGGGCTGAGACCATGGGGTTTTCTAGACATACAATCACGTCATCTGCTAACAGGGACAATTTGACTTCCTCTTTTCCTAACTGAATACCCTTTATTTATTTCTCTTGCCTGATTGCCCTAGCCAGAAATTCCAACACAATGTTGAATAGGAGTGGTGAGAGAGGGCATCCCTGCCTTGTGCCAGTTTTCAAAGGGAATGCTTCCAGTTTTTGCCCATTCAGTATGATATTGGCTGTGGGTTTGTCATAAATAGCTCTTATTATTTTGAGATACGTCTCATCAATACCCAATTTATTGAGAGTTTTTAGCATGAAGCGCTGTTGAATTTTGTCAAAGGCCTTTTCTGCATCTATTAAGATAATCGTGTGGTTTTTGTCTTTGGTTCTGTTTATATGCTGGATTGCATTTATTGATTTGTGTATGTTGAACCAGCCTTGCATCCCAGGGATGAAGACCACTTGATCATGGTGGATAAGCTTTTTGATGTGCTGCTGGATTTGGTTTGCCAGTATTTTATTGACGATTTTTGCATGGATGTTCATCAGGGATATTGGTCTGAAATTCTCTTTGTTTGTTGTATCTCTGTCAGGCTTTGATATCAGGATGATGTTGGCCTCATAAAATGAGTTGGGGAGGATTCCCTCTTTTTCTATTGATTGGAATAGTTTCAGAAGGAATGGTACCAACTCCTCCTTGTACCTCTGGTAGAATTCAGCTGTGAATTTTTCTGGTCCTGGACTTTTTTTTGGTTGGTAGGCTATTAATTATTGCCTCAATTTCAGAGCCTGTTATTGGTCTATTCAGAGGTTCAACTTCTTCCTGGTTTAATCTTGGGAGGGTGTATGTGTCCGGGAATTTATCCATTTCTTCTAGATTTTCTAGTTTATTTGCATAGAGGTGTTTATAGTATTCTCTGATGGTAGTTTGTATTTCTGTGCGATTGGTGGTGATATCCCCTTTACCATTTTTTATTGCGTCTATTTGATTCTTCTCTCTTTTCTTCTTTATTAGTCTTGCTAGCAGTCTATCAATTTTGTTGATCTTTTCAAAAAACCAGCTCCTGGATTCACTGATTTTTTGGAGGGTTTTTTTTGTGCCTCTATCTCCTTCAGTTCTGCTCTGATCTTAGTTATTTCTTGCCTTCTGCTAGCTTTTGAATGTGTTTGTTCTTGCTTCTCTGGTTCTTTTAATTGTCATGTTAGGGTGTCAGTTTTAGATCTTTCCTGCTTTCTCTTGTGGGCATTTAGTGCTATACATTTCCCTCTACACACTGCTTTAAATGTGTCCCAGAGATTCTGGTATGTTGTATCTTTGTTCTCATTGTTTTCAAAGAACATCTTTATTTCTGCCTTCCCTTCATTTCGTTATGTACCCTGTAGTCATTCAGGAGCAGGTTGTTCAGTTTCCATGTAGTTGAGTGGTTTTGAGTGAGTTTCTTAATCCTGAGTTCTAGTTTGATTGCACTGTGGTCTGAGAGACAGTTTGTTATAATTTCTGTTCTTTTACATTTGCTGAGGAGTGCTTTACTTCCAACTATGTGGCCAATTTTGGAATAAGTGTAATGTGGTGCTGAGAAGAATGCATATTCTGTTGATTTGTGGTGGAGAGTTCTGTAGCTGTCTATTAGGTCTGCTTGGTGCAGAGTTGAGTTCAATTCCTGGATATCCTTGTTAACCTTCTGTCTCATTGATCTGTCTAATGTTGACAGTGGAGTGTTAAAGTCTCCCATTATTATTGTATGGGAGTCTAAGTCTCTTTGTAGGTCTCTAAGGACTTGCTTTATGAATCTGGGTGCTCCTGTATTGGGTGCATATATATTTAGGATAGTTAGCTCTTCTTGTTGAATTGATCCCTTTACCATTATGTAATGGCCTTCTTTGTTTCTTTTGATCTTTGTTGGTTTAAAGTCTGTTTTATCATAGACTTGGATTGCAACCCCTGGCTTTTTTTGTTTTCCATTTGCTCAGTAGATCTTCCTCCATCCCTTTATTTTGAGCCTATATGTGTCTGCACGTAAGATGGGTCTCCTGAATTCAGCACACTGATGGGTCTTGACTCTTTATCCAGTTTGCCAGTCTGTGTATTTAATTGGAGCATTTAGCCCATTTACATTTAAGGTTAATATTGTTATGTATGAATTTGATCCTGTCATTATGATGTTAACTGGTTATTTTGCTCGTTAATTGATGCAGTTTCTTCCTAGCATTGATGGTCTTTACATTTTGGCATGTTTTTGCAGTGGCTGCTACCGATTGTTCCTTTCCATGTTTAGTGCTTTCTTCAGGATCTCTTGTAGGGCAAGCCTGGTGGTGACAAAATCTCTAAGCATTTGCTTGTCTGTAAAGGATTTTATTTCTCCTTCACTTATGAAGCTTAGTTTGGCTGGATATGAAATTCTGGGTTGAAAATTCTTTTCTTGAAGAATGTTGAATATTGGCCCCCACTCTCTTCTGGCTTGGAGAGTTTCTGCCGAGCGATCTGCTGTTAGTCTGATGGGCTTCCCTTTGTGGGTAACCCGACCTTTCTCTCTGGCTGCCCTTAACTTTTTTTCCTTCATTTCAACTTTGGTGAATCTGACAATTATGTGTCTTGGAGTTGCTCTTCTCAAGGAGCATCTTTGTGGCATTCTCTGTATTTCCTGAATTTGAATGTTGGCCTGCCTTGCTAGGTTGGGGAAGTTCTCCTGGATAATATCCTGCAGAGTGTTTTCCAGCTTGGTTCCATTTTCCCCGTCACTTTCAGGCACACCAATCAGGCGTAGATTTGGTCCTGACTGTTAGAAGAAAAACTAACAAACAGAAAGGACATCCACACCAAAACCCCATCTGTACGTCACCATCATCAATGACCAAAGGTAGATAAAACCACAAAGATGGGGAAAAAACAGAGCAGAAATGCTGAAAATTCTAAAAATGAGAGCGCCTCTCCCCCTCCAAAGGAACGCAGCTCCTCCCCAGCAACGGAACAAAGCTGGCGGAGAATGACTTTGACAAGTTGAGAGAAGAAGGCTTCAGACGATCAAACTTCTCCGAGCTAAAGGAGGAAGTTCAAACCCATTGCAAAGAAGCTTAAAATGTTGAAAAAAAATTAGACGAATGGCTAACTAGAATAACCAGTGTAGGGAGGTCCTTAAATGACCTGATGGAGCTGAAAACCATGACATGAGAACTACATGACAAATGCACAAGCTTCAGTAGCCGATTCGATCAACTGGAAGAAAGGGTATCAGTGATTGAAGATCAAATGAATGAAATGAAGTGAGAAGACAAGTTTAGAGAAAAAAGAGTAAAAGGAAATGAACAAAGCCTCCAGTAAATATGGGACTATGTGAAATAACTTATTTAAAATGCCTAGATCAGCGTCTGGTTCAAAGTAGGCATTCGGTTAATGTAGCAGCTATTGTTATTGGCTTGTTTTTGTTTGTCCAGGACCTCAGGACCTTTCCTCACTGGTCCTTGTCCCCATTCACTGGACATTTCTTCAAAACCCTTGGAAGTCAGTTTTGTGGCAGTGACCCATAATTATCTCTCCACCATGGTGCACACAACATGCAATTACAAATGTCTATTATCTTCATTAAAACAATAGTTAGGAAAGCAAAGCTGGTTTGGGTTTGGCTGTTATTCTAAGTTTTCCTTCCCTGATTCCTTCGGCATTCTTTCCTGCACCGGCACTTTTTAAGTGCTACCAACCTCCTTTTAGCCACTGTTTAAATACAAGTATTTTTTATCTGAGGGAAGGAAGCTGAATTATTGCATAAGACAGTCCTCAGGGCAGTTGCATATGAAGACCTCTACTCCAGGCAGATTGTGATATAGTGAAATCTCCATTCTGAACAGCCTTGTGTAATTTTTTACTTGGACAATGGAAGGAGCAGCCCAAAGAACAGATAAAATGGGAGAGAACCAAAATCCTACTCTTATGAACCACAGGATAAGCCAAGTGGTATCAAGCGGACAATGAAAAATGAAGGCTGCTTCTTGTTTGGTAACTTATTTATAAGCCTCAAGCAATCTCCATTTTGTTGAAAGGGACCTTTAATCTTTGAAATAGGTCGAATCCAAGCTTTGATTAAACACCTTTATTGTGAATTTCTGAAGCATCTGAATTTACAAAATGTGGCTCCTGAGAAAGTGAACTGTGCAGAGAAATCTGGCTCATGATGACAAACTCAAGCACAGAAGAAACAATCATCTCCTGTTCCACTCAGGTTGCTGAGGTTGCTTTTTCATTTCTTTTCAATTTCCTTTTGATTTAATGTTAGTTGTTTCAAATAAGCAATGAATGTAGACTAAACATGGTCTAAATTTTTATTAACTATTAAATCCTATAGGACTAGCATTCCCATTTTCCATTTCCTCTCCTCTGTCCCAATTCAACAAAATTATGAAATAAAATTCAGACCGATTCAATCAGCTTATTTTTTCAAAAACATATTAATTTTTTGAATAGCAAATTAATAGATGTTCATTGTAAAAGATATGCAGAAATTTCACAAAGATCAAAGGAGAGAAAAAAGTCACACGTAACCCCACCAGAGAAATAAACACTATTAACATGTTGATGAAGATTGCACTTGTACTTTTCCATGCATTTATGTTTATTTCATCAGAATCATAGTACACATATTGCTTTTGTGATCACACTTTAAAGTCATTCAAGACCTCTCTCAGCATGATTTTAAATGGCTGCGTAGTATTCCATCAAATAGATAATTTAGGTAGCCAATCCCAAATTGTTGAACATTTGGGTTGTTTCTAGGTATTTTTGTTATTTTGACACATCAGGGAACATTCCTGTACATATATATTTGGGCACATCCATGAATATTTCTCTAAGATAAATTCCCAAGAGCAAAGTTTCTGTTCAAATGGCATGCTCATTTTAAGAGTGTTTTAAGACTATTTTTTACTTTGTAGAGCCTACCACAATTGTAACTAAATGACTATTCTTGTAATTATTTTTCCAGTGACTGACTTTCCAAGTAGTTAGTAAATTCCAACAGTTTGGCTCCCAATCTATATCTCCCTCACTGTCTTTCATGCCTGAAAAAAAGTGTAAAAATCTTTTGCCAATAACATGTGTCTATGTTTTTAGCTTGGGAAACATGGTAGCCATAACCATATGCCATGAAAGCAAAATATTCAGTAAAGTTTCAGATATTTGCACACCTAACACTGAGTTGTTCCTTATATCCAGTAACTTCTAGAAGGACAAGCATCTCATATCTGCTTACACCTGTGTCTGCAGATACAGTATAGCAGCTGGCACACAGTAGAAGCTCAAAAAACATTTCCTGAATGAATAAATGAATGAATGGTCACCTGGTAAGGGGTATATCAATTTACATTCCCACCAATAATGAGAGAAGCTTCTCTCTTACAACCTCAGTCAGCTTTTAGGTAAAAATTCTACATATCCCACAAGTGCTCAGTTGTTTAAGAAAATATATTTTAATAACTTAAGCAGATAAAACTATCTAAAGGAGTCACTCAGTCACACCAAATTTAAAAGCATATGATGTTTATTTACCCATATCATATGTAATATGATGATCATTCTAGAGGAACAGTGTCTAAGAGAAATATGATGTAAGCCACACATATAATTTTAAACTTTCTAGTAGCCATACTTTAAAAAAATAATAAGAACTGAATGAAATCACTTTTAAATATATTTTATTCCAGTATTTCTAAAATATCGCTCCAACATGTACTAAATATTGATAATAAAAATTACCAATAGTTTATATTCTTCTTCTCATACTATGTATTCAAAATCCAGTGTGTTTTATAGCACAACACAACTCAGACACAAAATTTCCATCAGAAATACTTGACCTCTATTTAGATTTCACAACATTTATAGTTGTTCCATACTGAAGGGGTTCCAAATACACATGCTTAAATTGTTCCAAATATACTTCAAAGTTTTTCAGTAACTGAATCAACAATCATTTTTTTAATTCAAATTAAATAAAATTAAATTACTCAGTCACACTTATCATATTTCAAATGCTCAATAGCCACACATAGCTAGTGGCTATTATATTGAACAGTGTTGCAGAGGTCAACCCTTTAAGTAAGTGTCTTTTGTATGGTCCATTAGCATTTAATAAGTTATCACACAAATTAGTTCTTATCATCCCTGTTTTCAGATGAAAACATAGAAGCTTTGAGAAATTGTCACTCATATAAGACCATATAGCTAGAGATTAGATAAGACTCACATCTAGGCATGTGTCCCCCAGATGCTGAATCCTTTCCTCTGTCCCACTAGCTGAAAGAACAGCAAAATGAAACATCTGTGTTAGGTGTGCAAATATCTGAAACTTTCCTAGATACTTTGCTTTCATGGCATATGGTTATAGCTACCATGTTGCTCAAATTAAAAACATAGACACATGGATTTGACAAAAGATTTTTGCACTTCTTTCAGGCGTAAAAGACAGTGAGAGAGAGATAGTTTGGAAACTAAAATGCTAGAATTTGAGGACATTTCAATAGTTTATGGCAGTGATTTCTAACTTCTTTTAAGCAGCAGAACCTGTTTGTCCATGAGATCTCAGAACCCCAATATATAAAATCAACAAAGCTGCTGTACTAAATCATAGGTAAGGGCTCCCAGAGTATTGCCACTTGACATCCTCCTCTGCCAAATCCTCTCCTCACCATGGCAGCCCCTGAGGTAAAACCCCAGAACCCTAAAATGGCATGAAACAGCATTTTAAAGCCACCCTTCATAAAGGACCTCTGCTTTCAGAAAAATGAAATAGATGTATTTTTCCCTATTTCAGCTACTAAGTACAGCTAAACCCCCCTGGACATTATATATAAAACAAATATTAGAAGACCCAGAAAGGTAGAAAGGAGAAGACGGTAGACGAACCAAGGGCCTTGGAGCCTGAAGAACAGCACAGTGGTAAATTCCTTCTTTTTTTGTTTGATTTTTGTTTTTGCCACAAATGTACCAGGCTGGATGCTGGAGAAGCCAACAAACTGGAAAATCCAATGGGCGCAGACAAGAAAAGCCTGCCCTCTCTAACCAGAGGACCAGGAAAGGGACAGCCTAGAAGGACAGAAAACTTTTAGACAGTAACTGCTCTACTCCAGCTAAACACAATAGAGAATACTACAGCCCCTACCCCCATCTTCATCAGCAAATGGTGAATGGGAAACCCATACTTCCACACTTGCCAGCCTGTAACAAGGCACCACAAAACCCCCCTCTCCCACCAGGGTGTTGTCAGAGAAGGCCACATGAGGACTTTCATTTCTGCTCACCCACCTCCTGGTGTCTACGAAGACTATGTGGGGAACCTGGACTTTCATTCCCATTTGGCAGTAATGAGGCACCCCTTGGGCAACTGGAGTAATGTCAGAGGAGGCCTGATGAAGAGTTAAGACTTTCACCACCACCCAGTGGTCATGAGGCCTCCCACCCATGGTGTCAATGGAGGCTACATGGGGAGCAGTAAAGTACTCTTGTTTCTTCCAGTCACAGTTATATGGGCAGAAGCCTAGTAAGGAAGAAACCTGAATTCCCACCGCAACCCAGCAGTAATCAGAAGTCCCTCCTCCACCCCCAGGTATCACTGGAAGCCAATGGAGAGCCTGGATTTGTAGTGCCACCTGGAAGTAACAAGTTAGCACCCCTCCTTCTCTCTGCCAGAGTGATGTCAAGAGATGCCAGCTAAAACAGAAAATTTAAGACCCAGCATCTCATAACATAATAACCAAGATGTTCACCTTTCAACCAAAAATTATTCTTCATACCAAGAACCAGGAAAGTCTCAACTTGAACAAGAAAAACAATCAACAGATATGATCGCTGAGATGACACAGATGTTACAATTATCTGACAAGAATTTTAAAGAAACCATTATAAAAATGCTTTAAGAAGCAATTATGAACATGCTTGAAAATGAATAAAAATCAGAAAGTCTCAGCAGAGAAGTAGAAAATACAAAGAAAAATGAAAATTTCAGAACTGAAAAATACAATAACCAAAATTGTAGAATAACCTCAAGAGATGAGCTTGACAGCAAAACGTAGAGGTTAGATGACAGATAATCAGTGAACTTGAATATAGAACAATAGAAATTACCCAATCTGAACAACAGAGAAAAGATCAACTGAAAAAAAAATGAATAGAACCTCAGAGACCTGTGGAACTGTAACAAATGATGTAACATCTGTATCATCAGAGTCTCAAGATGAAAGGAGAAAGAGAGTCAGGCTAAAAAAGTATTTCAAGAAATAATGGCTAAAAAATTTCCAAATTTGGAAAAAGATATAAACATATCCAAGAAGCTATGCTAACCCCAAACAGGATAAACCCAAGGACTTTCACAGAAAGATACATTAGAGTCAAACTTCTGAAAATTAAAGACAAAGTAAAAATCTTAAAAGCAGTGAGAGAGAAATGACACCTAACCTGTAGGGGGAAAACAATTCAAATAATAGCAGACTTCTCACAAGAAACTAAGGAGGCCAGAAAGAAGTGTCACAAGATTTCTCAAGTCCCAATGAAAGAAAAAAGAACTGCCAATCCAGAATTTTATATCAGTGAAGATATCCTTTGAGAATAAAGGGGGAAGCAGAGACATTCTCAGATGAAGGAAAAACAAGGAATCTGTCACCAGCAGGCCTATGCTGAAATAATAGCTAGTGGAAATTCTCTAGACAGAAAGAAAATGATAAAAGAAGGAAATCTTGCAACATTAGAGAGGAAGAAATAATAATAGAATTAAAATATGGATAAATACAATAGATCTTACTTCTCTTCTTGAGTTTTCTAAATTATGTTTGACAGTTAAAGCAAAAATTATAACATTGACCGGTTGATATGGTTTGGCTGTGTCCCCACCCAAATCTCATCTTGAATTATAGCTCCCACGATTCCCACGTGTCGTAGGAGGGACCCAGCGGGAGGTAATTGAATCACAGGAGCAGGTCTTTCCCATGCTGTTCTCATGATAGTCAATAAGTCTCATGAGATCTGATGGTTTTATAAAGGGCAGTTCTCCTGCACATGCTCTCTTGCCTGCTGCCATGTAAGACGTGACTTTGCTCCTCACTCGCCCTCTGCCCGATTGTGAGGCCTCCCCAGCCATGTGGAACTGTGAGTCAATTAAAGTTCTTTCCTTTATAAATTACCCAGTCTTGGGTATGGGTATGTCTTTATTAGCAGCATGAGAGCAGACTGGTGTAGTTCTCAATGTATGTAGAGAAAATATTTAAGACGATTATAAAAGGGGGAGGGTAAAGGGACACAAAGGTAAGTAAGGTTTTCACATTTCACTTGGACTGATAAAAAATGTTGACACTAGATTTAGTAAGTTATATATGCAATATAGTAAAGTTGTTCAAAGAGGTATACTCCATAACACAAAAAATCAAATAAACACAAATTATAAAAAACAAAAATAAATCAAAATGGAATTCTAAAGAATGTTCACGTAACCTACGGGGGGAAAACCAGGAGAAAAAAACAGAGAAATGAAAAACAGAGAGAACAAACAGAAAATAAAAAATAAACTGGCAGACTCAAGCCATAGCGTATCAATAATTACATTAAATGTCAAAAGTCTAAATACACCAAGTAAGAAATTGGCAAAATGAATTTTTAAAAAATGTAACCTAACTATATACTGTCTACAAGAAAACTCACTTCAGATCTAATCATACAGGTAAGCTAAAAGTAAAAGGATGAAAAAGACATACCATGCAAACATTAATCAAAAGAAAGTAGGATTTGTTATATTAATATAAGATAGTAAAGTTCAGAGCAAATAAAATGACCAGGGACAGAGAGGGACATTAGATAATAAAAGGGCTAAATAGCCAAGAAAACAAAGTAATCCTAATGCATAAAACAACAGAGCTGCAAAACATGTGAAACAAAAACTGATAGAACTAAAATGAGAAATAGAAAAATCCTCAACAATTGATAGAACAACAACTAGAAAAAAAATCTGCAAGCATATAGAAAAGAACAACCCCATCAGCCAACACGATCTAATCACCATTCATAGAACACTCCACCAAAGAACAGTAGAATATACATTATTTGCTTCTTTGTTTTTGTCTTTTTGTTATTTGGGGATGGGGAGTCTCCGTTGGTTTTTTCTAACTTTTATTTTAAGTTCAGGGGTACAAGCACAGGTTTGTTACATTGGTAAACTTGTGTCATGGGGGTTTTCTTTACAGATTATTTTGTCACCCAGGTATTAAGCCTAGTACCTATTAGTTATTTTTCCTGATCCTCTCCCTCCTCCTATCTTCCACCCTCCAGTAGGCCCCAGTGTGTGTTGTTCCCCTCTGTGTGTCAAGTATTCTCATCATTTAGCTCCCACTTATCAGTGAGAACATGTGATATTTGGTTTTCTGCTCCTGCATTAGTTCATTAAGGATAATGGCCTCCAGCTCCATCCATGTCCCTGCAAAGGACATAATCTTGTTCTTTTTTTTTATTATGGCTGCATACTATCCCATGGTGTATATGTATGTACCTTTTTTTTTTTTTTTTTTTTTTTTTTTTTTTTTTTTTGAGACAGTCTTGCTCTGTCTCCCAGGCTGGAGTGCAGTGGCATGATCTCCGCTCAATGCAACCTCCACCTCCCAAGTTCAAGCAGTTCTCGTGCCTCAGCCTCCCAATTAGCTGGGATTATAGATGTGTGTCACCATGCCCAGCTAATTTTTGTATTTTTGGTAGAGACAAGGTTTCACCATTTTGGCCAGGCTGGTCTCGAACTCCTGACCTCAAGCAATCCACCCACCTCAGCCTCCCAAAGTCCTGGGATTACAGGCGTGAACCACCATGGCCAGCCCCACATTTTCTTTATCCAGTCCGTCATTGATGGGCATTTAGGTTGATTCCATGTCTTTGCTATTGTGCTACAATGAACATATGCAAGTATGTGTCTTTATAATAGAATGATTTATATTCCTTTGGGTATATACCCAGTAATGGGATTACTGGGTTGAATAGTATTTTTGTCTTTAGGTCTTTGAGAAATTGCCACGCTGTCTTCCACAATGGTTGAACTAATTTACACTGCCACCAATAGTGGAATATACATTACTTTCAAGTGCCCAGAGAAAATACACTGAGATAGACATATTCTGGGCCACAAAACAAACCTCAATAAATTCAACGAACTGAAATCATACAGAATGTATTCTCTTTCCACCATGGAATCAAACTAGAAATCAATAACAGAAAACTAACCAAAAAATCCCCAAACATGTGAAACCTAAACAACACGCTTCTAAGTGTTCCAGTGGTCAAAGAGGAAGTCTCCAGAAAAATTATAACAAATACATTAAATGAAATGAAAGTGAAAACAAAGAATAACAAAAGTTGTTGAACACAGCTAAAGCAGTGCTGAAAGGTAAATTTATAGCATATATTAGAAAAGAAGAAAGGTCTCAAATGAATAATCTAAGCTCCTACCTTCAGAACCTAGAAATAGAGCAAAATAAACCCAAAGCAAGCAGAAGGAAGGAAATAATAAAGTTAAAAGCAGTAGTCAGTGAAATTGAAAACAGAAAAACAATAAAGAAAATTGGTGAAAAACAGCAATCTCAAAAGGTCGCAGACTGTATGACTCCAATTATATAACATTCTCTAAATGACAAAAACATAGATGGAGAACTGATCAGTGATTGCCAAGGGTTCCAAAGGATGTGGGGAGATGGTGGGTATAACTGTATACAGGTGGCATGAGGGAAGTCTTTGTGGTGATGGAACAGTTCCACATCTTGATTATGGTTCGTTGAATCTGTAACTATTTCAAAATTGAAAGATTTTTTTAAATGGTAAGACTGAACCATATCAAATGTTGGTAAGAATGTGGAGAACTGAAACATTCATATACTGCTGGTGGTCATATACAGCAATACAATCACTTTGGGAAACATTCTGACCACACATATTAAAGCTATACATATATGTATATGCATATATATGTGTATGTGTGTATACACACACACATATACATACATATATCTTTTGGTTTGACAATTTCACTCCGTGGCATATACTCAAGTGAAATAAGAGCACATATCCACCAAAAGATATGTCAAAGAATGCTCATAGTACTTTTATTTATAATATCCAAAGACTAGAAGCAATTCAAATGTCCATAACCATTAAAATACATGAGTAATTAAGGTATACTCATACAATTGAAATGAGACAGCCCTGAAAAGAATTGGCTACTGCTACACGCAACCACATTGAGGAATCTTAGAGACACTTTGTTGAGCAAAAGAAACTAGACACAAAAGAACACATATTTTATGATTCTTTTTATGCAAAAATCAAAAACTGGCGAAACCAACCAATAGAGGTGATGGAAGTGAGAACACTGATTATCTCAGGTGAGGAGTATGGGTGTGGACTGGGAAGGAACATGAAGGAAACTTCTGAGGCTGTGGAAATAATCTACATCTTACCTTGAGTGGTATTTATATGGGTATATACCTATGTAAAACTTCATTAAGCTTATACTTAAGATTAGTGTACTTTATGAATGTAAGTAAAAATAATAAGAAAATAAAAACAAGAAATGAAAAACCAAACCATTCTTTTTGGGAGACTGTTGTGCAATGCTGGGCTATTGTGTCACTTTGAATAAGACCAAAGTGAGAACTGTGATGATGGACACAGATATATCCTCCTGCTCTTTTGGAGGCCTGCTCCATGGAATGCTTTTCTCACCTTTGCACCTCCCTTGGTGGCATTATTTAAACCCTATATCTGGTGTCCCTGATCACTTGACCCAAGCAATGGTTCAGTTACATTATGCATTTACTTACCTCTATGAAAGACATTATCACACCTTGGGTGAGTATCTGTTTACAAATATTTGCAGGGAGGAAGACAGCACAGTGGTTAGGGGTGTGGACTGGGGAGTCAGATTGCATGGGTTTGGATTCCCACTTTGTCACCTACTAACCCAACTTTGGGAAAGATCTTAAGCTCCAGGGCTCTGCAGTTTCCACTTCACAGTAGGACTATCCATTGAACACTAAATGAAAGGTGGGTAAGAGAGACAAGATAATATACCAGTCTCTCTGGAGGACAAGGAGCAAATCTGATTCATTCTTATGTCCCTAGAATTTAATGCAGTGTTTGGCACAACACAAATAACTAATAGAACCTAATGGTTAAAAGCAAGGGTTTTGGAGCTACACATACCTGGGTTCAAAACCCAGCTCCACCACTTACCAATTGTGTGGCTTTGTGCACACACACACACACTTCTCTGATATCAATCTCCTTGTTATAAAATGAGAGAATTAAATTACATAATTTATGGAAAGTGCCTAGCACAGTGTCTGATACCTAGAAGAAGCTCAAAAATATTGATCTAAAAATTCAGTTGAATGGAATTGAACTGACAAAGGATTGTAGTTGATTCTACAAAATGGACAATTGTACCTCTCTGACTAATCTGGAAAAGTCTGCTTGGTGTTTAGAAGAAAATGTTTGCCCTTAGAGTGTCCATCACAGCTGAAATGTATAATGTGTGTTTGTGGGAGGTGAGCTTCTTTCACCTCAGACTCGAGGGGAGAGAGGTGGGAAGTGCTCCCACTGGGGCAAAATGCCAGCGGGAGGGAATGAAAAGCAAATGTTTCCACCCCTCCTTCTGGATAAAGGCAAAGTACTGTGCAGAGGCTGGTATGTGGCACTGGGCCCACTGAAGGGTATTGATTTGTTCTTTCCAGGAAGAAATGCACATTACTCATTTTTAAACAGACTGTCTTGTTCTGGACAGTAACTCCTGTGACTTTGAAATAATGCACTTGTGTGTTTTAGGTATAGGCTGCTTTTGGAGGGAAAGTGTGCTGTTTTGATTAAGTGGATACACAGGAGAGCTCTGTTCTTTGTACCATGATTAATGGGAGAAATTTCTTTAGCCCTGCTCTTTTCCTGTTCCTCACTCAACTCTCAAGGCACATGACCTCCCTAGAGCTCATTATGACTAAGAACTTGTTCTATGGTGCTGTCTTCTCCCATGCAGTCAAATGTGTCATTCTAACGGTGGTTTGAAAAGTTCCTAGTCCAGTATCACTTTGCCTGGTACTTACCACTTTTCCAAATATTTCTGCAGTACTGTATTATTCAGTCCTCACAGCACCTACCCAGTGAGGTAACATACCGACCTATTTCACAGCTGAAAAAACGAAGGCACAGGGACAGAAATGGAGGGCAAAAAGAATGGGACTTAGCCAGCCTGAAGAAGGAGGAGCTGCAGAGACACTTAGGACATCATTAATCATTTAATTAATTAGTTAAATAAATACACAGCAGGTGGTACCTTTTCTACTAAGAAAAAGACAAGGAAAAAAATAGATACGTTGAAACATAGGGAGTTTAAATCATATACTTAGGGATGCATCCCCAAAATATACTGGCACGCCCTACTTTATAGGGATTCCAAAAAGTTGTACTAAATATCATTCGCTTCTATATTCATAAGTTGATTCATTAATTATTTCTATAAATGTCTATTGCATGTCTCTCCAGTACAATACATACTGGAGAAATGAGAAAAGGAAGACAAACATGTGTCATGAAGTTTACCATATAGGAGAGGAGATTTGAAGATACACAGATAAAACGGAATATGGAAGTGCCATTAGGTTTTCAGAGGAGGAAGGGGCCTGCGGGAGCAGCAAAGCAATCCCAGGGAGGGTTTTGTAAAAGTCATCTTTGAACCTCAAGAAGTTCTGAGCACAAATGGAGAGGGCGGGAGAACTCACCAGAGACCAGGGCTGGCATAAATAAACACATCAGAAGCCGGAAAGCACAGGATTTTGTCACCGAGTCTAAATTACTACCGTTGGACCTATTACTACAGAGGCCTATTTATAATGCTTAGGGGAACGGAATTTCTAAAGAACATGAACTAATATCTCTCATAATGTGAACTCTCCTCCCTTAGATTCTGCTTTTTGCAAGTTCAAAGCAATGTCTGTGTGCTTTCTGGATAGCAATTGTGTTAATTCTGTCTGGCAGGGATGTGGCAGAGGAGAGAACCTTTCCTAATTATATCTGGATGTTATTTTTAGTACAAATCAGTCCCAATGAAGGCTCACAGATTAGGCTAGATTGTGCTTTGCAACTTCTCACCCCAGAGCATTCGGTCTACAAGGCCCATTGAAAAAATACCTGGGATTTCCAGCTAAGCAGGTTTTGTACCATCCAAGATTTGTATAGCCTCACTTGGTAAGCATGAGAGTATACAGCTGTATCATCCTGGGCTTAGTGCTCACCTACTGTGAATGTGTCCCAGGCAGCTGTTCTCCTGACTGTCTTCAGTAGATGACCTTTAGGGAGAAACCTAAAAATGAGGTGTAAAGTCCCTTCCCAGCAGGCTGTAGGTCAGGGGGATTAGGACACCACCTGGTTTGTACCCTCATGGAATTACTAACCTCAATGGCCTGGAATGGCCTTTGCAGTTATTTTTAAGCCAAGTAGATGAGGATTAGTCATCACCTAGAATTTAATATGTGTGTTTCTTGGCCTTATAGCAGAAAATTTTGCCCAGTACACATGCCATATATTTACCCTCAAGTGCAACATGTAATAAAAACTGCTGTTCTGTAGTAGTTGTTCATGTTATAGTTACAGATGATGGATCATCTTGAGCCTTTAGCTGCTCATCTTGGTCTCCAAGAGGGAATTTCTTCAGCAGTTCTTTCCCACAAGTAGGCTTGGGTCAGGATCTGCCCTTACTTTGATACCCTCCCCTGAAAACCAAGAGCCATCAGGGATTTTCTCCCTGTATCTGCAGGAGGGGTACAAGAGACTTTCTAACTTGGGGAAAATTCCCACAAGGTCATTTGGCTGCCAGGGCCCTTATTTCCTAGATGGCCAGCATTTGGCCAACAACTTGGTCCTCCTGCCATGTCCACCAGGCTCACTGAGCCTCACCCTCTGCCTGTTGCCTTCCTGGCTGCCCAGTCTCCCTGTCACTCTTCTCTGCCCCACTCTCCCTGGAGCACCTGCAATCTTTCTACAAAGGAACAATTCACCAGGCTCCTGAAGCTTCTGCCTTCACCATGGGCCTAAATGAATTGCAGCATCTTACAGGAAAACTGCATGGTCCATCTTTTCCAACCCTTTATTTTCCTTGCACTTGGCTCTGATCCTTCACTTGACCCTTGCCTCAGCTCTCTGGACATGGCTACATGTCCTGTCTTTGCAAATCCCTGTGGCCTGTGTTGGTACTACTGATACCATGTCTATATGTAAAAAACATACAGCAATTCCACTCCTAGGTATACATATACCCACAAGAATTAAAAGCAGGGACTCAAACAGATCTCTTTACACCAATGTCCACAGCAGCATTATTCACAACAGCCAGAAGGTGAAAAAAACCAAATGTCTATCAACTAACTAATGGATAAACAAAATGTGGTACAATCATACAATGGAATATTATTCAACCATAAAAAGGAATGAAATTCTAATACATGTTACAACATGGATAAATCTTGAGGACATTACACTAAATGAAATAAGCCAGACACCAAAGGACAAATACCATATGAGTCCACCTATGTGAAATATTTAGAATAGGCAAATTCACAGAGATAGAAAGCAGATTAGAGGTTGCCAGAGGCTGAAGGGAAGGGGAATGAGGAGTTGTTGTTTAATGGGTACAGAGTTTATGATGGGGATGATGGAAAAGTTCTGGGTATAGATAGTAGTGATGGTTACACAGCTTGACAATACAGTTAATGAATTATATACTCACAAATGGTTGAAATGATAAATATTATGTTATGTATATTTTACCACAATTTTTTAAAAACTGATTTTTAAAAGTCTCTTTTTTCAATTTTTAAACAAACTTTTTAAACAATTTTCTTTTTTCAGTGCCCTCCACCCACTTTGACTCTCAATACATCTGTGGACAGTAGTTGGTACATAGATATGCTCACATATGGAAAATGGATGAGCTTACATAAGGATAGAAGTGCCTATACGCCTCACCATGTCAAGCAGAGTTTATTCAGCAGGACTGCTGAAGCCTTGCAGAGTCACAAAGACAGATACACTCCTCAGGAAAATAGTTAGGGCCTGTGTTTCTTAAGACAGCAGAGAGAAGCAGAGGCAACTGAAAAGGAGGGAAGCACTGTCTTATGCCGGAAAGTGGGAAGGCACACTGAGCTCATTCCCCTACCCTATCCCTATTCCTCAAGCTTCTTTCTTGGATCAGCACAACTGTAGGAGAAACCTCAGCTCTGAACAGCCTTTCTGTCCTTGGCACCGTTGCTTCCCCAAGAGGGCAGCGTCTCTGGAATCTGTCCAAGAGCAAAATGGATTTTTAGGGATCAAAGACTTAATTCACATGAAAAGCAAGGTTTACAGCTGGGCAGAATTACTGTTTAGTGCTTTTTTTTCTCCTTTCTGTAATTTATATCTGGTGTGTTAGAAAACCCTGGGGGAAATTGAATGTGATTTTTTTTCAATTAAGACTGACTCCAGCAAAATTTTCATTATACTCCCCAAACCTCAAAATTAAAAAGACACCATGAGTACTTATAGAAATATTCCTCAATGTTCTAAATAATTTCTTTAAGATGTACTCTATAATTTTTATTGTGTCTCTGTATTTAAAATTCATGTTCTAAATAGGTAAATGTCAGTGTCAGGCAAAGATCAACACTCCATTTTGTACACAGAAAATAGAAGTACAGAGAGAAACAGTAGCAGCATACTTTGATTTGTTTATAGGAGAGACAGGACTAGATCCAAAACCTCCTGACTAAAATTCCAGGCCTCTTTTCCAAAATACCATTTTGAACAGATGCAAAGCAAGGATCAAGATCAGGTTTCTTGACCAGGGCCAAAGCAACAAGTCATCAATATGAGAAATGCTAAGAAGTGAGGGATAAAGCACCAAGAACTCAAAATCTTCAGGACTGAGAGGAGCAGTTTCTGGGCCATAACCTTTCAGGATTCATGGGTTCCAACCAGCATGGACACACCTGCCAGACATGCTGGGATAATGCCTTTGCTGAAGGTCTACCAGGGAGGCATGAGTAGGCAGAACTGGGTAGGCCTGGGATAAAGGGAGCTGCCTTCACCTTGGGTGGCCTGTAGTTCAAATCAAAATGTTCAAAATTATAGGGAAGCCTTGGGTCTGGAAAGACATCAACACAGAAGGGGGTTCAAGTCAGTGAATGGGACACCATGGGCAGCATCTATGGCCAGATTCTGCATCATAGGGCAGGGAAGTGGAATATCCTGAGTCTCAGCCAGTAGTTAAAGATAATCAACTCGAGCACCATGGAGAAAAAGAGAAATGCAAGAGTTGGGATGGCTGTCAAAGCCTGGTCATACAAGGGCCTGACTCAGGAGAAAAAAAAAAAAAACGGCAGTTCAGCTACACAAGTTAGACACACAAGGTGAGAATTTAAGTATCATTTGGGAATGCTTCGGGTTGTGAATAACAACAACTAACAGTGTTAGAAACAACTAATAGTGACTTAAGCCTTAAGAGCATTCATTGTTTACAGAATAAAGAGTCCAGAAATAAGCAGTCCTAGGATTTGTTCAGCAGGTCAGTGATAACATTGAAACTTCAGGATTTTTTCATCCTTCCCCTCTACCATTCTTCAGCATATTCACTTTTTGCCCTAAAATGTGTTACCTAATGATCACATAATTGTTGCCACAGCTATAAGCATAAGATCCTCACATAATTGGCCCCAAAGGCAAAAAGTAAGGGAAAATATTTTTTAAAGAGTTCTCCTTATATCTAACCGGTGAAAGATGTGCCACATGAATACCCACAAGAGCAAATAGTATTTGACCTTTCTACCTCTCTAGTGTGAGGAAGGCAAGGGAAAAAGAGGAATGGTTATTGAATAACCAGGCAACAGTGTCTGCTGCAGTGTGGCAGGGAGGCTGGTGCTTCATGTGAAATGGTGGGACCCAGGGTCTCCCCATCAAGCATCCCAGATACCAGGCTTGGACAGCCAGACCAATTCCAGACTCCCTTTCCCTGGTGAGAATGCAGCTTCTAATACTCTTGCTCAGATGGCTCAGGAAGGTCTTTAACATGACATCAGTTTTTGGGGAAAAAAATCTTCTTAACCTAAAACTGCATGCATGCTCTCTTCATATAAGAAATAATACCAGGCCAGGCGCGGTGGCTCATGCCTGTAAGCTCAGTACTTTGGGAGGCCAAGGTGGGCAGATCACTTGAGGTCAGGAATTTGAGACCAGCCTGGCCAACATGGTGAAACCCCGTCTTTACTAAAAATACAAAAATTAGCCGGGCATGGTGGCCCACACCTGTAATTCCAGCTACTAGAGAGGGTGAGACACGAGAATCTCTTGGCGGAGGTTGCAGTGAGCCAAGATTATGCCATTGCACTCCAGCCTGAGTGACAGAATAAGACTGTCTCACACACATAAAAGAAAGGAAAAGAAAAGAAAAGAAAAGAAAAAAAAAGAAAAGAAAAGAAAGCCAAAGTCCTCCTTATGCCCTTCCAGGAGACCGGCTGCTGCCATCAATTAGCTTCCCATCTTTGCTTACATCTCAGGAACTTCCAGGGAGGACTTTGGCATTCTTTCTAACATGACAAGAGCATGCATGCAATTTTGGCTTAAGAGAATTTTTTTCCAAAAACTTATGTCATGCTAAAGACCTTCCTGAGCCATCTGAACAAGAGTATTAGAAGTTGCATTCACACTAGGGAATGGGAGTCTGGAATTGATCTGGCTGTCCAAGCCTCGAGTCTGGGATGCTTGATGGGGAGACCTTGGGCCCCACCATTTCCCATTAGAAAGGAGGCATTCCAGGCTGGGCGCAGTGGCTCACACCTGTAATCCCAGCACTTTGGGAGGCCGAGGCGGGTGGATCACCTGAGGTCAGGAGTTCGAGACCAGATTGGCCAAAATGGTGAAACCTTGTCTCTACTAAAAATACAAAAATTAGTCGAGTGTGGTGGCAGGCGCCTATAATCCCAGCTACTTGGGAGCCGAAGCGGGAGAATCGCTTGAACCCGGGAGGCAGAGGTTGCAGTGAGCCAAGATCGTGCCACTGCACTCCCGCCTGGGCGACAGAGTGAGACTCTGTCAAAAAAAAAAAAAAGGAAGGAGGCATTACAATCCTGGGGCTGTCCATGCCCCTCCCAGTGAACAAAGTTTAGTGAAACTTTCCCCTAAGACTGTGGACCCCTCGGGTGCCCCTTGGGAGGAGGCCAGGGCCTCAAATTAGTTCCTATGGTGGGTTTTCTAGGTATCTTGGCAACTGAGTGCCCTGATAAACCAGATAAACCCTGTCTTGCCAAATGCAATTCCAAATCACAGTAACTGTAACCAGAGGCAATAGTCACAGCTAACACTTACATAACATTTACTATAAGCCAGAAACAACATGTTCCATGCCCTTTATATGCCCAATTCATTTGGTCTCACAACAACCCTGTTAGTAGATGCTGTTATCATTACCCCTATTTTACGGATGAGGAAACTGAGGTACACAGAGGTTAAGGAATCTGCCAAGGACACATAACTAATAAGTGGCTGATCCGGGATTTGAAGCTAAGTAGCCTGGTCCCAGAATTCATGCTCCTAACCACTACACTGCTTCTTATCCAAGTAAATTTTGAGTGCTTTGATCAAAGACAGAAAAAAAAAGTGCAGCTCAGAGGCAGTAGGAAGCATGTGGATGAAGAAGGAGTGAATGGTGGGCACTGTCATTCATTCATCAACCCCCAGGGTCTGGTGCCTTTACCCAGTGCTGTGGTGGTAGATTGTAGTGGCACCCATTGGACTGTGAGGAACACTCCATCTGAACAGTCATATGCTGTGTTAATAAGATGCCTAAATATTTGCATCTAATCTAAATAATGTGTGAAAAGAGCAGTTCCCATAGCTAGGCTGCTCTGGGCCAGGCAAGATCAGACATGGCTTATGTTAGGATAGAATTGTCACTTGGGTTACATTTAACACTCCCACATAATGGAGTCTTTGTGAACTTTTCAAAAGATGTAAACAAAACATCTTGTTTCTCATGCAGTTACTTCAGAGAGATTTTATGTCTGCCTGCCTAATGTTGACATGAAATAGCTTTTGTCTTGACTATTGGAGTCATTAGGTATCAATATTTGAAACACAAAGGTTACTCCTATTGGTTTTAATTACTTGTGCATTTTTTATCCTTGAAGTACCAAATATAAAATTCATTTTAAGAAGGCTTTTATACACGTACATTTTATTCAGAGCTCCTTTTAAAGGTTACTCACTATTTTATAAAACATACAAATTTGGCTTAAGATATGAGGAATGTTTAATGATGTTTTCAGGTTATAATGACGAAAATGGATCTCCCTCTGGGTTTGGCAATACGCTTAGGTAACTCTGACTCTGTCAAGGGAAATACAAAAATTCCAGAAGTTCAAAGTAAATATAAAGCCTGGAGCAATGGTGTGTGCCTGTAGTCCCAGCTACTCAGAAGGTTGAGTCGGGAAGATTGCTTGAGCCCAGGAGTTCAAGGCTAGCCTGGGCAACATAGCAAGACCCCATCTCTAAATAATAATAATAAGAAGAAGAAGAGGAGGAGGAGGAGGATGAAGAGGAGGAGGACGAGGAAGAGGAGGAGGAGAAGTAGAAGATGATTTAACCTAAGTCAGGTGCTTAGAATTTGCTTCTGGGAAGTGTGTGATTCACAGGGCATATATAATATCTTCAACCAAAGGGTGACTCTCTTATGACACAATCCCATTGTGGGACTGCCATTACCTCACCTTAGGCTGACTCATTTTAATGACATACAATGGGTGACATTAATGGCATGTGATAAACAATCACCAATGATTACCTAATAAAACCTCTTAAATCATTTAACACTTGATTATGAAAAAAAATAGCAATAAAGAATGAAGACCTTGTTTTGCACTGCTAAGATGAAAATTGAAATGTAACATTTAGGATACATTTCAAAAGCTAGCAACTTAGCAATTCCTTCTGGCTGTGATTGAGGAATGGCCTCCTGTGAGAGGGTGGGTCAGATGGATGACATCGAGTAAGGAAGAGCTAATTCTCAAGATTGGTCCTACACAAAAATATGAAGTCAGGAAATTTTGTCCATCTTCAATCCCTCACATCCCTTTCTTGGCCTAGCCCCCTCACTCTCACCCTCCCACTTATCTCCCTTATGTCCTCTCTATTGGAGAAAGGGATGGTCAGGGAAGGCTTCGTGGTCTCTGACTCCTTTCTGAACTCCTGACTGTGATGTTGCGGTTGTCCAGTTTGATTAAATCCGTTTAGACACTGCTCATGCAACCCAAACTTATAGAAAAGGAATTTGTAGCAACAGTCCAAATTAATAGCTATAACAGAAATGTACTCTAGGTAGACCAATGGATAACACATTCTTTCACTTGCAAGACAGCCTGCTTATAATGCAGAAGAAAAATGCAATAGTTGGGATAGGCTAAGTTAGACTGTGGCAACAAACAACCTCATAACTTTGGTGGCCCACAACAGAAAAGAATATTTCTTGTTCACACTACATGTCTATCACAGCTCTGAGACTGAGGCAGGAGAATCGCTTGAACCCAGGAGGTGGGGTTTGCAGTGAGCCGAGATCACACCACTGCACTTCAGCCTAGGCAAAACAGCAAGACTCCATCTCAAACAACAACAACAACAAAATATAGTTCCTGAAGCCTCTTCATAACCCTCTGCCATTATACCCCAACAGACAGACATGCAGACACACAGACACTCTCTCTCTCTCTCTCTCTTCCTCTCTCTTCCCAATGGGATTACTGATATCCTTTGAGAAACAGTCTATTTACTGTTGATAATCATGCCCTTAAGTTGGCCAGGAAAGTCAGGACAAATTTTTAAAGGATCAGGCTTTACACAAGAAGAAATTCAGGGAATAAAAAATAAATAAATGTACAAGACCTATATACTGTAACTTAGGATGATTTGGGTCTTTAGGGGAAATGGAAACCATTTGGCACCTTCAATCGTGATTTCTGTTCTAATGTTTGGCCAGGATGGGATTTTCTAGAGCATTCATGCAGTTCATTAAATATATTATTATGTTGGCTATGTTTCTCTTTCAATTTAAGAACCTGGCTCCTAGAAAACATTTGCCTGAAATGAGTCCAAATAGTTTAGGCCTCAGAAGCAAATCCATTTTGACTAATAAAAGACTAATTTTCTAAATAAAGCAAGATGGCTTTTCTTAATTGAGAATCTAATTGTGAAATCCTATATCCTCAAATCTAGCAAATTACTAGCATAGACATTTCTAAGCCTTTGTAACTTGGATCAGATTTCTCATCATCAAATAAAGGAATAATTTCTCTATCATCAAAATTCAAAATGAGCTGCAAGAACACGGGCCTCAGCTGGCAATTACCTCTTGAAGTAAACAAGTCCATATGCTGGGACCCTGGAAGATTTGGGTCTCTTCCATTACTTCTCATTCCCCCTACATCCCCTCGCCCTCCCACCCCACACCACCCACCAGCCAATCACTTTCAAATCCTTAATCGGCCTTCTTGTCTGCCCTTTATTAGGGACTGGAAATGACTTCTGTCTTTAATGAGATTTTCTTCCTCAAATTTCAGAGACAAAACGTTATTGTTCATATTTTCATGCAGAGCAGCTAGTCAGGTGTGACTGATCAAGTCTCCCAGTCCTTAAGCCAGTATTGCATAAATTGACACACACTAAAAACAAAAATTAGCATATAACATCTGGATCTCTTTACTCAGAAATGCATAGATTAAGAATTAGTCTTCTGGTTATAAACAAATAACTTGGAGCACTGTATATTACAAGGGCAGATCCTACCACTCTGTCCTGGGGGAGATGCCTTTGTCCCTTAGCATTGGATCAGCCATAAGAGCTGATCATTATTCAGGTTGCATCCTTTGAATTGTTGCAAACATTATCAGCCCAGTTCTGTCTTTTTTATTATAGCCACAGGACACAGTCTCTCTTCAAGCTGCTAGGGTCACCTGTAGGCTGTCCTGCAATGTAGTGTGTGAATGGCAAAATTCTAACAAATGGGAGATTTTGTGTAATAAACAGCAGAGAACAGAAAGGACTTCGAAAAATGCAAAGGCTGTGCACATACTTCATTGCCGTAAGTGTCAAGCATATGTCAATACATTAGACTTCTCAAAATAAATTCCTTTAAGGAGATCCTGAAACCAAACTGTATTCGCAGCTGTTTGTTCTCGCTCATGTATACATTCATTAAATAAAAATAAATTGGGTACTTCTTATATGCCAGATACTATATTAGGTGCTGGTGACAGGATGGTAAAATAGAGTCACAGTCCCAACCTCAGGATAGTCTTAGTCTAGCAGGAAAAACAGTCAATGAAATAAGAAAAACCAATGCCTGTGATAAAGGCTCTGATATTATAAAATCAAGTGCTAGAACTCTGGCAATGCAGACAAGGAGCAACTAATTCATTCCTACCAGAGATAATACTCATAATGCTGACCAGGAGGGGTAGACACCCCAGGATGAGTGGGAGTGGGAACAGAGGAGTGGGGAAGATGAGAAAAGAATGGGTCAGGACAAAGCAATAGCATGTATAAAGCCTTGAAAGTGAGAAACAGCATGCTGCATCATGGGAACTAAAAGATGACAAGAATAGAGTTAAGAGAATATAGTGAAGGAAAGAAGTTGCAAGAGAAGAAAATGGAAAAACAAGAAAAAAATAGATTGTGAAGGGTTTTGGACTTGGCTCTAAGATCAAGGAAAAGTGGAGTTGATTGGATTATTTTGCCCAATTCTTCACTCCCTTTATGTTAGAGCTGCCATTCTTTGCCTTTGCCATGGCTTTATGGTGGTCTCTGTATTTCTCTGCTCCTTGACTTTGGGTTTAGCAATGTGACTCTGATACTGTTTGGATATTTGTCCCCGCCCATATCTCATGTTGAAATGTAATCCCCAGTGTTAGAGGTGGGGCCTGATAGGAGGTGTTTGGGTCATGGGGGAGGATCCCTCATGTCCTGGTGCTGTTCTGGAGATAGTGAGTTCTCATGAGAATTTGGTTGTTTAAAAGCGTGGCACCTCCCTCCCTTCTCTTGCTCCTGCTTTTGCCATATAATATGCCTGCTCCCCGTTCACCTTCCACTGTGATTGTAAGCTTCCTGAGGCCTCCCCAGAAGCAGATGCTGGTGCTATGCTTCCTGTCCAGCCTGCGGAAGTGTGAGCCAATTAAACTTCTTTTCTTTATAAATTACCCAGTCTCAGGTATTTCTTTATAGCAATGCAAGAATGACCTAACACAGACTCACTTTGGCCAATGGAATGTTAACATTCAGAGAAGGCTGCCAGAAGCTATGAATGAGCTTGCACCATTTGGCTTGCCTTTTCATACCCCTGCAGTCTTCTATACCCAGCATATGCTTTAGATTAGCTGCTGCCCCTTCTACCTGAAGTCCAGTCTAACTGAACCTAGCCTTAGTGAGCCAAACGGCCACCAACCTACATGCCTGAAAACACGAAAATAAGTATTTGTGTAAATCACTGAGATTTGGGGATATTATATAAAAGAAACTAAAATATAAAACCATGGCAAAATTTTCAAGAGGGGGTGACACAGCCATAGTTGTATTTTAAAATGCTCCTTGGCTCCATTATAGAGAACAGACTGAGGAAATGAAGACCTGTTGGAGGAGTTGCAGAGACCAACTGGGAGAAGGCTTTCTTAATTCAGAGAGAGATAATGATGGCCTTGCCTCTGGTGTCAGTGATAGGGGACGGAAAGAAGCACTGATTCCTGTTTAGTATTCCTTTAGTGCAGTGTTCATTTTTGTGGATTTTTTTCTTTTTAATATGAAACCTATTTTCCTCTAAGACCAAGATAAGCACAATCTCTCTAAGCCATTAGAGCTCAACAACTCTTTTAGCAGTCCAGCTTCATTTATTCATTCATGTATTCATTCTATTGACATTTATTGAATGCCTGCCATGTGTTAGAATACTCAGATATGACATCCCTGCTATCCAAAAGCCCACAGTTCAGAAAACAGAGACAGACATGTAAATAAATAATTACAATAGTATGTTGTAAGTATTGTAATATACCGTAATAAAAGTGAGGATAAAGCCTAGAGGAATGTAAAGGAGAACATGATCCTTTACTCTATTAATGTTCCTGGAGACATTTATATTCACTCATGTTGGCAGGGGTCTTTGTTTTATTCAGATATATCCCAGTTTCCTAAGAGAAAATGTGTAACACCCAGTAGTTGTCTGATAAATGTTTGGATTTTGTGCTTAGTTTTCTGATTTTTGGCTCAGCTTCACCCTTCTGTCTCTTTCTGGTCTGGACCGCCTCAGATGGGACTCCCATTGAACTGAGATGGCCCATAGTTTCACACACCAAAGAGAGAGTAGGATGGAGACTGAGAAGACGCTGCATTGGGTCTAGGAGGTTGTTACTGGCTTTTTTTTTTTTTTTTTTTTTTTTTTAAAGACAGAGTCTCACTATATTGCCTAGTCTGGCCTCGAACTCCTGGGCTCAAGCAATCCTCCTGACTCAGCATCTGGAGTAGCTGGGACTAAGGCGCATGCCACCACACCTGGCTGCCACTGACTTTTAAGGGCAGTTTTGATAGAGTGCTAGGTTTGGAAACCACGTTACAAGCAAAAGCTTCCTCATCATGCTTCTTTGGGTTTTAAATTCTACATCAGTGAGGATTAGACTATGATATGTCTTGGATCTGTGTCCCCACCTAAATCTCAGGTTCAATTGTAATCCCCAATATTGGAAGTGGGGCCTGGTGGGAGGTGACTGGGTCACAGGGGTGAGCTTCTCATGAATGGTTTAGCACCACCCCCCTTGGTACTGTCCTCACAATAGTGACTTCTCATGAGATCTGGTCATTTAAAAGTATGTGGCACCTCCCCCATCACTCTCTCTTGCTCCTGCTCCTGCCATGCAAGTAGCTGGCTCCCACTTTGCCTTCCACTGTGATTGGAAGCTTCCTGAGGCCTTCCCAGAAGCAGAAGCCACTATGCTTCCTGTATAGCCTGCAGAACCATGAGCCAATTAAACATCTTTTATTTGTTTTATTTTTTATTTTTATTAATTAATTATTTATTTTACTTTAAGTTCTGGGATACATGTGCAGAACGTGCAGGTTTGTTACATAGGTATACATGTGTCATGGCGGTTTGCTACACCTATCAACCCACCATCTAGGTTTGAAGCCCTGCATGCATTAGGTATTTGTCCTAATGCTCTCCCTCCCCTTGCTCCCCACCCCATGGCAGGCCCTGGTGTGTGATGTTCCCCCTTCTGTGTCCATGTGTTCTCATTGTTCAATTCCCACTTATGAGTGAGAACATGCAGTGTTTGGTTTTCTGTTCCTGTGTTAGTTTGCTGAGAATGACGGCTTCCAGCTTCATCCATGTCCCTGCAAAGGACATGAACTCATTCTTTTTTATGGCTGCATAGTAATCCATGGTGTATATGTGCCACATTTTCTTTATCCAGTCTATCATTGATGGATATTTGGGTTGGTTCCAAGTCAACATCTTTTCTTTATAAATTACCTGGTCTCAGGTATTTCTTTTTTTTTTTTATTTTTTTTTTTTTTTTGAGACGGAGTCTTGCTCTGTAGCCCGGGCTGGAGTGCAGTGGCCGGATCTCAGCTCACTGCAAGCTCCGCCTCCCGGGTTTGCGCCATTCTCCTGCCTCAGCCTCCGGAGTAGCTGGGACTACAGGCGCCCGCCACCTCGCCCGGCTAGTTTTTTGTATTTTTAGTAGAGACGGGGTTTCACGGTGTTAGCCAGGATGGTCTCGATCTCCTGACCTCGTGATCCGCCCGTCTCGGCCTCCCAAAGTGCTGGGATTACAGGCTTGAGCCACCGCGCCCGGCCTCAGGTATTTCTTTATAGCAATGTGAGAATGAACTAATACAGAACATTTCTCATATACACTGTAGATGTGGGAAGGAAGGCACACAGCCAAGAAGGGCTAGCAGGATGCTACTACCCTAATAGAGTTTACCTTAATAAATTTACCCTGCTCTAAGTCTGGCTCTCAGTTGCCAAAATCTATGAGCTTTATCTCAGAGAGCCTGATTCACACTAACCCGCAAGGGACTAAAACATCCCAATATGCTTCATGATTAATTTTTTATTGCAAAATATAACTATCATGCAGACATTTTTATGCTTATCTGTTTAACCAGTACATTTTTTTCCTTTAGACATGCTATAGGGGATACCCATCCCAAGATAGTTTGAGGTTTATGGAGTTAGAGCAAAGAAAGAGGACTTGAATGTTAAAACGGAATCATGTTTATTAGTCTGACATAATTGCAGGGTTTGAAGAGTCAAGATATTTTGGATACTTATCAAGATTTAAGGGGATCCTCTCCCCAGCACAGTGTGTAGAAGGGCACTGCCCACTACTTAGCTCACTCTGCTTTTTTCTAGGGCCCTGCTGCTGGCCAATCCTTGTTTCTGACTGATACTAGGGTTTCCAAGAGGCCTCTGTAGGCAATTGCCTGCATCAAGGCCATGGGGTCTTTGCATGTGGAATGTTTCAATACAGAAAGGCTGGATAGGCAATACAATTTGTAAACAAATCAGCAAGTAAATAGTGCTAAATTAAAATTTGGCTGGCTCTTCTTATAAAGTTGATTGTATTATTACACTGTTGGCACACCAATTTTATTTTAGAGTTATACCTCAAAGACAAGGGATTAAGGAAAATTTCACAACTATTTGAACAGCTATGGTCTTCCAATGAACCACAAGGTAATAAATCATTGTGTCACTGTTGTATTCACCTTTATATCTGCCCCAACTAATCCTTAATTGTCTAAGCAGTTTCAAGATAAAATTATATACACTAAATAAAATGTAAGCACAAGCCATGTAAATAATATCACCACAGACCACCATTCTTGTCAAACTTAGCCTGTGTACATTTATCCATATGCATTTATTGCTATCCAGGTTATTGGAACGCAGTAGCAGTTTTCAGTGGGGCGGGGATTGCTTCAGAATCACCTGGTAGGGTGAGAATAACAGCCTCCTGCATTTTTTTACATCCTAACCAGAAGAAGTTCTCTGAAATTTATTTAAAATTCCTGGTTTGTTTATTACTATTTCTACCACAGTTGGTACATGGTTTCCAGTTTCTTCTTTTTCTTTTGAGGCATCTGTCCTCTTCAGATGCCTGGTTATTTGGGCTTATGAACTCACATTCCCATGGAGGTACTGGCTTCTTTGCCTCATAATATCTACAGGTAATGGCTGAAGGCCAGGCCAGCCCCTGATCTGGGTCAACTCCAAAGTACAAGGAGAGTAAAAAGGAGTCCTAGGTCTGAGCACCACAGAAACCAGAGTTAATCACTCCTGTTTGTTCTCATCCCATCAAACAAATTCCCAAATCAGGAAAATACCTTTGAACCCTCAGAGAGTGTAGCACTTGGAGAAGGAGGTCCTCATAGGTGGCATTCCATCAGCCTGGTGGGTTGGTAGGGGCAGGAGTGATTGCCTGAGGCCAGGCAGTCTACCCTGTTTTCATTCACCTCTCACCCCAAGAGCCTCTGGCCTCTGCTTAACATCACTTGCATGTCCCCATGCAACTGTAGTTTCATCTGGCTTGAGTGTGTCCCTCAAGAGAAGTCCTGCATTTGCTTTTGCCAGGAGCCCTAAAAATGTCCCAGCCTAGGACCATTTTTTATACTAGTATCTCAACTAGGAGTATCTCAACCATTTTTTATACTAATATCTCAGGACTGCCAGACCACACAGGTAATACAAATTCAGACTACGACCCACCTGAGAAAAGGTAGTGATTATTAATTCTCATAGGGATATGTTTTTTTCACTCAAAGCTCAGGCAAAGGCAGACAAATTTCTTTGTTTTCTGCCTCAACTGATGGATGACTTTTCTTTCTACTTAGCTGTAGCCCTTCCAGACTTCCAAGTCTAAACAAGATTCTTAGTTTCAATTCCCCATCTTGTCTTTCTACAACCTTGTCTCCTGACCCCCAAAGCTATTAAAACCCAAGCTCCTTGTTTACGAAAATCAGAGTACAGTATGTCCTCACTTAACATCGTCCTTGGGTTCTTGAAAACCATGTCTCTAAGCAAAAACAATGTAGTATAATGAAATCAATTTTTCCATAGGCTAATTGACATACAATTAAGTTCCTACAGCATATTTCTAGTCACAAAAACATCATCAAACTTCTAAATAGACCAAAGCACTTCTAATATGAAACACTGGAATATGTGTGAGCTATACATACATTTAAGAAAGATTAATAAAAATAAATAAGATAATCATTTACCCAGTGATTCCAGTTCAGGATCATACATGGCTGGAGCATGTCCCAGCAGCTTAGTGCACCAGGTGGAAACCAGTCCTAGCCAGGACGCCATTCCATCACAGGGCCACTCACACACATCACACTCACTCAGACTGGTACCATTTAGACACACCAATAAACTTGACGTGCACAGCTTTGGGATGTGGGAAGCACCCAGAGAAACCCCATACAGACATAGAGAGGACATGCAGACTCCACATAGATGGTGACACAGCCCAGAATCCATTTTTTTTCTTTCATCAATGTTATTATAGTAAAAGAATGAAACAATGATATTCAAAGACCTGCTGCACTCTCTTCCACTGCCAAGGGAAACAAGGTATCAGCACCTACTTATTAATGTGGAATTGTAACTCCAGCTCTCATTTTGTCCCTAAACAATTTCCCTTACAATTCGAACTATGCGTTTAAAGGATATTTCCCTTATTTTATCCAGTACTTCTAGGTGTTCTGTAGCAGAATGGTTTTCAGATTATTCATTCTGCCATGTGGCCCAAAATAGAAGACCTATTGAAGTCTAGGAAGTATGTAAACATAAACATGTCCACGCTCCAGCCTTAGAATTCCAGGCTTGCATCTAGTAATTCTAATGTGCATCTGTGCTTAAGACTCACTGCAATAGAAAATAATAAGCTTGGATCATTATATCATTCAAGGATACTGTTTATATTTTGCTGGAAAATAATCTTAGACTATTTTTCAAAAGAATGAAACCTTTCTTGGCATCTACAAAGATAAAATGCTTTTGCTACAAGTGATTGCCTTTTGGGAGTTAGTTCTTTTTATAGCTAATTGTATGCAGAAGGTTTTGTTGAAATTATGTATTATTATATAGTGGACAATTTCATTTTCTGAAAGGGTAAGAAAAAATAGATGTTTACATCATGTTTCCTGCATGGAAAATTTCTTTGGCCAAAATTTTGCTGAGCTCTGAAAACATTTTAAAACTTTTATTATCATTTGCTTTGGCCTGTCAATATGCTGTAAGCCAATATCACAGCATTTGAACTTTGGCAGTTTTTTAGCTGAACGAATAATAATTCAGCAGTTTTTAACTGTGTCTCTGATAACTAAAGAAGTAGAAGAAAAATTTTAAGTACCAAGTACAGCTGCTGTCTCGTTTGCAATTCTTACTAAAACCCATTGTCTTATCCATTTTGTGTTGCTATAAAGGAATGCCTGAGGCTGAGTAATTTATAAGGAAAAGAGATTTATTGGGCTCACAATGCTGCACACTGTACAAGAAGCATGGCATTGATATCTGCTTCTAGTAAAAACCTCAGGAATCTTCCACTCATGGTGGAAGGTGAAAGGGGAGCAGATGTGTCACATGGCAAGAGAGAAAGCAACAGAGAGACAAGAGGGGTACCCACACTCTTTTAAACAATCAGCTCTTGCATGAACTAATAAAGTGAGAACTTACTCATTATTGATAAGACAACACCAAGCCGTTCATGAGGGATCCACCCCTATGATCCAAACACTTCCCACCAGGCCCCATTTCTAACATTGAAAATCAAATTTCAACATCAGATTTGGAGAGGAAAAATAGCCAAAATATATCACCCATTAAATCCAAATGAATAAAATGCCCATTTTAAATATTGTGCA